>NC_139217.1:9353932-10014344 GCF_055691185.1 Crinia signifera
TATGGGCCCCCTTCAGCTCTGGGCCCCATAGCAGCAGCACCCCTTGCACCTATGGTATTTACGCCCTTGGCTAGGGTGTGACGGAAGTAGGGTTATGGAAGAGAGGATGTGGCTGGGGTGTGATGGAAGTAGTGTTATAGAAGAGAGGATGTTGCTGGGGTGTGAGGGAAGTAGGGTTATGGAAAAGAGGATGTGGCTGGGGTGTGAGGGAAGTAGGGTTATGGAAGAGAGGATGTGGCTGGGGTGTCATGGAAGTAGGGTTATGGAAGAGAGGATGTGGCTGGGGTGTGAGGGAAGTAGGGCTATGGAAGAGAGGAGGTGGCATGGGTGTGAGGGAAGAAGGGTTATGGAAGAGAGGATGTGGCTGGGGTGTGATGGAAGTAAGGATATGGAAGAGATGATGTTGCTGGGGTGTCATGGAAGTCAGGTTATTGAAGAGAGGACGTGGCTGATGTTTGATGGAAGTAGGGTTATGGAAGAGAGGATGTGACTGGGGTGTGATGGAAGTAGGGTTATGGAAGAGAGGATATGGCTGAGGTGTGATGGAAGTAGGGTTATGGAAGAGAGGATGTAGCTGGGGTGTGATGGAAGTAGTGTGATGGAAGAGAGGATGTGCCTGGGGTGTGAGGGAAGTAGGGCTATGGAAGAGAGGAGGTGGCATGGGAGTGAGGGAAGAAGGGTTATGGAAGAGAGGATGTGGCTGGGGTGTGATGGAAGTAAGGATATGGAATAGATGATGTTGCTGGGGTGTCATGGAAGTCAGGTTATGGAAGAGAGGACGTGGCTGATGTTTGATGGAAGTAGGGTTATGGAAGAGAGGATGTGGCTGGGGTGTGAGGGAAGTAGGGTTATGGAAGAGGATGTGGGCTGGGGTGTGAATGAAGTAAGGTTATGGAAGAGGGGATTTGGCTGGGGTGTGAGGGAAGTAAGGTTATGGAAGAGAGGATGTGTCTGGGGTGTGACGGAAGTAGGGTTATGGAAGAGAGGATGTGGCTGGGGTGTGATGGAAGCAAGGTCATGGAAGAGAGGACGTGGCTGGGGTGTGATGGAAGTAGGGTTATGTAAGAGAGGATGTGGCTGGGGTGTGATGTAAGTAGGTTATGGAAGAGAGGATTTGGCTGGGGTGTGATGGAAGTAAGGTTATGAAAGAGAGGACGTATTTGGGTGTGAGGGAAGTAGGGTTATGGAAGAGAGGATGTGGCTGGGGTGTGATGGAAGTAGGGCTATGGAACAGAGGATGTGGCTGGGGTGTCATGGAAGTAAGGTTATGGAAGAGAGGACGTATTTGGGTGTGAGGGAAGTAGGGTTATGGAAGAGAGGATGGGGCTGGGGTGTCATGGAAGTAGGGTTATGGAAGAGAGGATATAGCTGGGGTGTGAGGGAAGTAGGGTTATCGAAGAGAGGATGTGGCTTGGGTGTAAGGGAAGTAGGGTTATGGAAGAGAGGACATGGCTGGGGTGTGAGGAAAGTAAGGTTATGGAAGAGAGGATGTGGCTGGGGAATATGGGAAGTAGGGTTATGAAAGAGAGGATGTGGCTGGAGTGTGATGGAAGTAGGGTTATAGAAGAGAGGATGTTGCTGGGGTGTGAGGGAAGTAGGGTTATGGAAAAGAGGATGTGGCTGGGGTGTGAGGGAAGTAGGGTTATGGAAGAGAGGATGTGGCTGGGGTGTCATGGAAGTAGGGTTATGGAAGAGAGGATGTGGCTGGGGTGTGAGGGAAGTAGGGCTATGGAAGAGAGGAGGTGGCATGGGTGTGAAGGAAGAAGGGTAATGGAAGAGAGGATGTGGCTGGGGTGTGATGGAAGTAAGGATATGGAAGAGATGATGTTGCTGGGGTGTCATGGAAGTCAGGTTATGGAAGAGAGGACGTGGCTGATGTTTGATGGAAGTAGGGTTATGGGAGAGAAGATGTGGCTGGGATGTGAGGGAAGTAGGGTTATGGAAGAGGATGTGGCTGGGGTGTGAATTAAGTAAGGTTATGGAAGAGGGGATTTGGCTGGGGTGTGATGGAAGTACGGTTATGGAAGAGAGGATGTGGCTGGGGTGTGATGGAAGTAGGGTTATGGAAGAGAGGATATGGCTGAGTTGTGATGGAAGTAGGGTTATGGAAGAGAGGATGTAGCTGGGGTGTGATGGAAGTAGGGTTATGGAAGAGAGGATGTGGCTGGGGTGTGAGGGAAGTAGGGTTATGGAAGAGAGGATATGGCTGAGGTGTGATGGAAGTAGGTTTATGGAAGAGAGGATGTGGCTGGGGTGTGATGGAAGTAGGGGTTATGGAAGAGAGGATGTGGTTGGGGTGTGAGGGAAGTAGGGTTATGGAAAAGAGGATGTGGCTGGGGTGTGAGGGAAGTAGGGTTATGGAAGAGAGGATGTGGCTGGGGTGTCATGGAAGTAGGGTTATGGAAGAGAGGATGTGGCTGGGGTGTGAGGGAAGTAGGGCTATGGAAGAGAGGAGGTGGCATGGATGTGAAGGAAGAAGGGTAATGGAAGAGAGGATGTGGCTGGGGTGTGATGGAAGTAAGGATATGGAAGAGAGGATGTTGCTGGGGTGTCATGGAAGTCAGGTTATGGAAGAGAGGACGTGGCTGATGTTGATGGAAGTAGGGTTATGGAAGAGAGGATGTGGCTGGGGTGTGAGGGAAGTAGGGTTATGGAAGAGGATGTGGCTGGGGTGTGAATGAAGTAAGGTTATGGAAGAGGGGATTTGGCTGGGGTGTGAGGGAAGTAAGGTTATGGAAGAGAGGATGTGGCTGGGGTGTGATGGAAGTAGGGTTATGGAAGAGGGGATGTGGCTGGGTGTGATGGAAGCAAGGTTATGGAAGAGAGGACATGGCTGGGGTGTGATGGAAGTAGGGTTATGGAAGAGAGGATGTGGCTGGGGTGTGGCTGGGGTGTGATGGAAGTAAGGTTATGGAAGAGAGGACGTGGCTGGGGTGTGAGGGAAGTAGGGTTATGGAAGAGAGGACGTGGCTGGGGTGTGATGGAAGTAGGGGTATGGAAGAGAGGATGTTGCTGGGGTGTGAGGGAAGTAGGGTTATGGAAGAGAGGATGTTGCTGGGGTCTGATGGAAGTAGGGTTATGAAAGAGAGGATGTGGCTGCAGTGTGAGGGAAGTAATGTTATGGAGGACAGGATGTGGTTGGGGAGTTAACTAGATATTCGTAGGCCCCATAGCAAAAGTTTTCAAGGGCCCCCAAGTTTTCATGGACCCCGTAACTAATGGCATTAAATGTGTGTAAAACATTACTTAAACAGTAAAGATGGGCCCCCTTCAGCTCTGGGCCCCATAGCAGCAGCACCCCTTGCACCTATGGTATTTACGCCCTTGGCTAGGGTGTGAGGGAAGTAGGGTTATGGAAGAGAGGATGTGGCTGGGGTGTGATGGAAGTAGGGTTATAGAAGAGAGGATGTTGCTGGGGTGTGAGGGAAGTAGGGTTATGGAAAAGAGGATGTGGCTGGGGTGTGAGGGAAGTAGGGTTATGGAAGAGAGGATGTGGCTGGGGTGTCATGGAAGTAGGGTTATGGAAGAGAGGATGTGGCTGGGGTGTGAGGGAAGTAGGGCTATGGAAGAGAGGAGGTGGCATGGGTGTGAGGGAAGAAGGGTTATGGAAGAGAGGATGTGGCTGGGGTGTGATGGAAGTAAGGATATGGAAGAGATGATGTTGCTGGGGTGTCATGGAAGTCAGGTTATGGAAGAGAGGACGTGGCTGATGTTTGATGGAAGTAGGGTTATGGAAGAGAGGATGTGACTGGGGTGTGATGGAAGTAGGGTTATGGAAGAGAGGATATGGCTGAGGTGTGATGGAAGTAGGGTTATGGAAGAGAGGATGTAGCTGGGGTGTGATGGAAGTAGGGTTATGGAAGAGAGGATGTGCCTGGGGTGTGATGGAAGTAGGGCTATGGAAGAGAGGAGGTGGCATGGGTGTGAGGGAAGAAGGGTTATGGAAGAGAGGATGTGGCTGGGGTGTGATGGAAGTAAGGATATGGAATAGATGATGTTGCTGGGGTGTCATGGAAGTCAGGTTATGGAAGAGAGGACGTGGCTGATGTTTGATGGAAGTAGGGTTATGGAAGAGAGGATGTGGCTGGGGTGTGAGGGAAGTAGGGTTATGAAAGAGGATGTGGCTGGGGTGTGAATGAAGTAAGGTTATGGAAGAGGGGATTTGGCTGGGGTGTGAGGGAAGTAAGGTTATGGAAGAGAGGATGTGTCTGGGGTGTGACGGAAGTAGGGTTATGGAAGAGAGGATGTGGCTGGGGTGTGATGGAAGCAAGGTCATGGAAGAGAGGACGTGGCTGGGGTGTGATGGAAGTAGGGTTATGTAAGAGAGGATGTGGCTGGGGTGTGATGTAAGTAGGGTTATGGAAGAGAGGATTTGGCTGGGGTGTGATGGAAGTAAGGTTATGAAAGAGAGGACGTATTTGGGTGTGAGGGAAGTAGGGTTATGGAAGAGAGGATGTGGCTGGGGTGTGATGGAAGTAGGGCTATGGAAGAGAGGATGTGGCTGGGGTGTCATGGAAGTAAGGTTATGGAAGAGAGGACGTATTTGGGTGTGAGGGAAGTAGGGTTATGGAAGAGAGGATGGGGCTGGGGTGTCATGGAAGTAGGGTTATGGAAGAGAGGATATAGCTGGGGTGTGAGGGAAGTAGGGTTATGGAAGAGAGGATGTGGCTTGGGTGTAAGGGAAGTAGGGTTATGGAAGAGAGGACATGGCTGGGGTGTGAGGAAAGTAAGGTTATGGAAGAGAGGATGTGGCTGGGGATTATGGGAAGTAGGGTTATGAAAGAGAGGATGTGGCTGGAGTGTGATGGAAGTAGGGTTATAGAAGAGAGGATGTTGCTGGGGTGTGAGGGAAGTAGGGTTATGGAAAAGAGGATGTGGCTGGGGTGTGAGGGAAGTAGGGTTATGGAAGAGAGGATGTGGCTGGGGTGTCATGGAAGTAGGGTTATGGAAGAGAGGATGTGGCTGGGGTTTGAGGGAAGTAGGGCTATGGAAGAGAGGAGGTGGCATGGGTGTGAAGGAAGAAGGGTAATGGAAGAGAGGATGTGGCTGGGGTGTGATGGAAGTAAGGATATGGAAGAGATGATGTTGCTGGGGTGTCATGGAAGTCAGGTTATGGAAGAGAGGACGTGGCTGGTGTGTCATGGAAGTAAGGATATGGAAGAGAGGATGTTGCTGGGGTGTCATGGAAGTCAGGTTATGGAAGAGAGGACGTGGCTGATGTTTGATGGAAGTAGGGTTATGGGAGAGAAGATGTGGCTGGGATGTGAGGGAAGTAGGGTTATGGAAGAGGATGTGGCTGGGGTGTGAATTAAGTAAGGTTATGGAAGAGGGGATTTGGCTGGGGTGTGATGGAAGTACGGTTATGGAAGAGAGGATGTGGCTGGGGTGTGATGGAAGTAGGGTTATGGAAGAGAGGATATGGCTGAGTTGTGATGGAAGTAGGGTTATGGAAGAGAGGATGTAGCTGGGGTGTGATGGAAGTAGGGTTATGGAAGAGAGGATGTGGCTGGGGTGTGAGGGAAGTAGGGTTATGGAAGAGAGGATATGGCTGAGGTGTGATGGAAGTAGGTTTATGGAAGAGAGGATGTGGCTGGGGTGTGATGGAAGTAGGGTTATGGAAGAGAGGATGTGGTTGGGGTGTGAGGGAAGTAGGGTTATGGAAGGGAGGATGTGGCTGGGGTGTCATGGAAGTAAGGATATGGAAGAGAGGATGTTGCTGGGGTGTCATGGAAGTCAGGTTATGGAAGAGAGGACGTGGCTGATGTTGATGGAAGTAGGGTTATGGAAGAGAGGATGTGGCTGGGGTGTGAGGGAAGTAGGGTTATGGAAGAGGATGTGGCTGGGGTGTGAATGAATTAAGGTTATGGAAGAGGGGATTTGGCTGGGGTGTGAGGGAAGTAAGGTTATGGAAGAGAGGATGTGGCTGGGGTGTGACGGAAGTAGGGTTATGGAAGAGGGGATGTGGCTGGGTGTGATGGAAGCAAGGTTATGGAAGAGAGGACATGGCTGGGGTGTGATGGAAGTAGGGTTATGGAAGAGAGGATGTGGCTGGGGTGTGGCTGGGGTGTGATGGAAGTAAGGTTATGGAAGAGAGGACGTGGCTGGGGTGTGAGGGAAGTAGGGTTATGGAAGAGAGGACGTGGCTGGGGTGTGATGGAAGTAGGGGTATGGTAGAGAGGATTTGACGGGGTGTGAGGGAAGTAGGGTTATTGAAGAGAGGACGTAGCTGGGGTGTGTTGGAAGTAGGGTTATGGAAGAGAGGATGTTGCTGGGGTGTGAGGGAAGTAGGGTTATGGAAGAGAGGATGTTGCTGGGGTCTGATGGAAGTAGGGTTATGAAAGAGAGGATGTGGCTGCAGTGTGAGGGAAGTAATGTTATGGAGGACAGGATGTGGCTGGGGAGGTAACTAGATATTCGTAGGCCCCATAGCAAAAGTTTTCAAGGGCCCCCAAGTTTTCATGGACCCCGTAACTAATGGCATTAAATGTGTGTAAAACATTACTTAAACAGTAAAGATGGGCCCCCTTCAGCTCTGGGCCCCATAGCAGCAGCACCCCTTGCACCTATGGTATTTACGCCCTTGGCTAGGGTGTGAGGGAAGTAGGGTTATGGAAGAGAGGATGTGGCTGGGGTGTGATGGAAGTAGGGTTATAGAAGAGAGGATGTTGCTGGGGTGTGAGGGAAGTAGGGTTATGGAAAAGAGTATGTGGCTGGGGTGTGAGGGAAGTAGGGTTATAGAAGAGAGGATGTGGCTGGGGTGTCATGGAAGTAGGGTTATGGAAGAGAGGATGTGGCTGGGGTGTGAGGGAAGTAGGGCTATGGAAGAGAGGAGGTGGCATGGGTGTGAGGGAAGAAGGGTTATGGAAGAGAGGATGTGGCTGGGGTGTGATGGAAGTAAGGATATGGAAGAGATGATGTTGCTGGGGTGTCATGGAAGTCAGGTTATGGAAGAGAGGACGTGGCTGATGTTTGATGGAAGTAGGGTTATGAAAGAGAGGATGTGACTGGGGTGTGATGGAAGTAGGGTTATGGAAGAGAGGATATGGCTGAGGTGTGATGGAAGTAGGGTTATGGAAGAGAGGATGTAGCTGGGGTGTGATGGAAGTAGGGTTATGGAAGAGAGGATGTGGCTGGGGTGTGAGGGAAGTAGGGCTATGGAATAGATGATGTTGCTGGGGTGTCATGGAAGTCAGGTTATGGAAGAGAGGATGTGGCTGATGTTTGATGGAAGTAGGGTTATGGAAGAGAGGATGTGGCTGGGGTGTGAGGGAAGTAGGGTTATGGAAGAGGATGTGGCTGGGGTGTGAATGAAGTAAGGTTATGGAAGAGGGGATTTGGCTGGGGTGTGATGGAAGTAGGGTTATGTAAGAGAGGATGTGGCTGGGGTGTGATGTAAGTAGGGTTATGGAAGAGAGGATTTGGCTGGGGTGTGATGGAAGTAAGGTTATGAAAGAGAGGACGTATTTGGGTGTGAGGGAAGTAGGGTTATGGAAGAGAGGATGTGGCTGGGGTGTGATGGAAGTAGGGCTATGGAAGAGAGGATGTGGCTGGGGTGTCATGGAAGTAAGGTTATGGAAGAGAGGACGTATTTGGGTGTGAGGGAAGTAGGGTTATGGAAGAGAGGATGGGGCTGGGGTGTCATGGAAGTAGGGTTATGGAAGAGAGGATATAGCTGGGGTGTGAGGGAAGTGGGGTTATGGAAGAGAGGATGTGGCTTGGGTGTAAGGGAAGTAGGGTTATGGAAGAGAGGACATGCCTGGGGTGTGAGGAAAGTAAGGTTATGGAAGAGAGGATGTGGCTGGGGATTATGGGAAGTAGGGTTATGAAAGAGACGATGTGGCTGGAGTGTGATGGAAGTAGGGTTATAGAAGAGAGGATGTTGCTGGGGTGTGAGGGAAGTAGGGTTATGGAAAAGAGGATGTGGCTGGGGTGTGAGGGAAGTAGGGTTATGGAAGAGAGGATGTGGCTGGGGTGTCATGGAAGTAGGGTTATGGAAGAGAGGATGTGGCTGGGGTGTGAGGGAAGTAGGGCTATGGAAGAGAGGAGGTGGCATGGGTGTGAGGGAAGAAGGGTTATGGAAGAGAGGATGTGGCTGGGGTGTGATGGAAGTAAGGATATGGAAGAGATGATGTTGCTGGGGTGTCATGGAAGTCAGGTTATGGAAGAGAGGACGTGGCTGATGTTTGATGGAAGTAGGGTTATGGAAGAGAGGATGTGACTGGGGTGTGATGGAAGTAGGGTTATGGAAGAGAGGATATGGCTGAGGTGTGATGGAAGTAGGGTTATGGAAGAGAGGATGTAGCTGGGGTGTGATGGAAGTAGGGTTATGGAAGAGAGGATGTGGCTGGGGTGTGAGGGAAGTAGGGCTATGGAAGAGAGGAGGTGGCATGGGTGTGAGGGAAGAAGGGTTATGGAAGAGAGGATGTGGCTGGGGTGTGATGGAAGTAAGGATATGGAAGAGATGATGTTGCTGGGGTGTCATGGAAGTCAGGTTATGGAAGAGAGGACGTGGCTGATGTTTGATGGAAGTAGGGTTATGGAAGAGAGGATGTGGCTGGGGTGTGAGGGAAGTAGGGTTATGGAAAAGGATATGGCTTGGGTGTGAATGAAGTAAGGTTATGGAAGAGGGGATTTGGCAGGGGTGTGAGGGAAGTAAGGTTATGGAAGAGAGGATGTGTCTGGGGTGTGACGGAAGTAGGGTTATGGAAGAGAGGATGTGGCTGGGGTGTGATGGAAGCAAGGTCATGGAAGAGAGGACGTGGCTGGGGTGTGATGGAAGTAGGGTTATGTAAGAGAGGATGTGGCTGGGGTGTGATGTAAGTAGGGTTATGGAAGAGAGGATTTGGCTGGGGTGTGATGGAAGTAAGGTTATGAAAGAGAGGACGTATTTGGGTGTGAGGGAAGTAGGGTTATGGAAGAGAGGATGTGGCTGGGGTGTGATGGAAGTAGGGCTATGGAAGAGAGGATGTGGCTGGGGTGTGATGGAAGTAAGGTTATGGAAGGGAGGACATGGCTGGGGTGTGATGGAAGTAGGGTTATGGAAGAGAGGATATGGCTGTGGTGTCATTGAAGTAGGGTTATGGAAGAGAGGATGTGGCTGGGGTGTCATGGAAGTAGGGTTATGGAAGAGATGATGTGGCTGGGGTGTGAGGGAAGTAGGGTTATGGAAGAGAGGATGTGGCAAAGGTGTGATGGAAGTAGGGTTATGGAAGAGAGGATATGGATGAGGTGTCATGGAAGTAGGGTTATGGAAGAGAGGATGTGGCCGGGGTGTCATGGAAGTACGGTTATGGAAGAGATGATGTGGTTGGGGTGTGAGGGAAGTAGGGTTATGGAAGAGAGGATGTGGCACAGGTGTGATGGAAGTAGGGTTATGGAAGAGAGGATGTGGCTGGGGTGTGATGGAAGTAGGGTTATGGAAGAGAGGATGTGGCTGGGGTGTCATGGAAGTAGGGTTATGGAAGAGAGGATGTGGCTGGGGTGTCATGGAAGTAGGGTTATGGAAGAGAGGATATGGCTGGGGTGTCATGGAAGTAGGGTTATGGAAGAGAGGATGTGGCTGGGGTGTGATGGAAGTAAGGTTATGGAAGAGAGGATTTCTATGGGGTGTGATGGAAGCAAGGTTATGGAAGACAGGACGTGGCTGGGGTGTGATGAAAGTAGGGTTATGTAAGAGAGGATGTGGCTGGGGTGTGATGGAAGTAGGGTTATGGAAGAGAGGATTTGGCACAGGTGTGATGGAAGTAAGGTTATGGAAGAGAGGACGTATTTGGGTGTGAGGAAAGTAGGGTTATGGAAGAGAGGATGTGGCTGGGGTGTGATGGAAGTAGTGTTATGGAAGAGAGGATGTATCTGGGGTGTCATGGAAGTAGGATTATGGAAGAGAGGATGTGGCTGGGGTGTGAGGGAAGTAGGGTTGTGGAAGAGAGGATATGGCTGAGGTGTGATGGAAGTAGGGTTATGGAAGAGAGGATGTGGCTGGGGTGTGATGGAAGTAGGGTTATGGAAGAGAGGACGTGGCTGGGGTGTGAGGGAAGTAGGGTTATGGAAGGGAGGACGTGGCTGGGGTGTCATGGAAGTAAGGATATGGAAGAGAGGATGTTGCTGCGGTGTCATGGAAGTAAGGTTATGAAAGAGTGAACGTATTTGGTTGTGAGGAAAGTAGGGTTATGGAAGAGAGGATGTGGCTGGGGTGTGATGGAATTAGGGCTATGGAAGAGGATGTGACGGGATTGTGAATGAAGTAGGTTATGGAAGAGGGGATGTGGCTGGGGTGTGAGGGAAGTAAGGTTATGGAAGAGAGGATGTGCCTGGGGTGTGATGGAAGCAAGGTTATGGAAGAGAGGACGTGGCTGGGGTGTGAGGGAAGTAGGGTTATGGAAGAGAGGATTTGGGTGGGGTGTGATGGAAGTAAGGTTATGGAAGAGAGGACGTATTTGGGTGTGAGGGAAGTAGGGTTATGGAAGAGAGGATGTGGCTGGGGTGTGATGGAAGTAGGGCAATGGAAGAGAGGATGTGGCTGGGGTGTCATGGAAGTAAGGTTATGGAAGAGTGGACGTATTTGGGTGTGAGGAAAGTAGGGTTATGGAAGAGAGGATGTGGCTGGGGTGTGATGGAAGTAGGGCTATGGAAGAGAGGATTTGGTTGGGTTGTGAGGGAAGTAGGGTTATGGAAGGGAGGACATGGCTGGGGTGTGATGGAAGTAGGGTTATGGAAGAGAGGATGTGGCTGGGGTGTCATGGAAGTAGGGTTATGGAAGAGATGATGTGGCTGGGGTGTGAGGGAAGTAGGGTTATGGAAGAGAGGATGTGGCACAGGTGTGATGGAAGTAGGGTTATGGAAGAGAGGATATGGCTGAGGTGTCATGGAAGTAGGGTTATGGAAGAGAGGATGTGGCCGGGGTGTCATGGAAGTCAGGTTATGGAAGAGATGATGTGGTTGGGGTGTGAGGGAAGTAGGGTTATGGAAGAGAGGATGTGGCACAGGTGTGATGGAAGTAGGGTTATGGAAGAGAGGATGTGGCTGGGGTGTGATGGAAGTAGGGTTATGGAAGAGAGGATGTGGCTGGGGTGTCATGGAAGTAGGGTTATGGAAGAGAGGATTTGGGTGGGGTGTGATGGAAGTAAGGTTATGGAAGAGAGGACGTATTTGGGTGTGAGGGAAGTAGGGTTATGGAAGAGTGGATGTGGCTGGGGTGTGATGGAAGTAGGGCAATGGAAGAGAGGATGTGGCTGGGGTGTCATGGAAGTAAGGTTATGGAAGAGTGGACGTATTTGGGTGTGAGGAAAGTAGGGTTATGGAAGAGAGGATGTGGCTGGGGTGTGATGGAAGTAGGGCTATGGAAGAGAGGATTTGGTTGGGTTGTGAGGGAAGTAGGGTTATGGAAGGGAGGACATGGCTGGGGTGTGATGGAAGTAGGGTTATGGAAGAGAGGATGTGGCTGTGGTGTCATGGAAGTAGGGTTATGGAAGAGAGGATGTGGCTGGGGTGTCATGGAAGTAGGGTTATGGAAGAGATGATGTGGCTGGGGTGTGAGGGAAGTAGGGTTATGGAAGAGAGGATGTGGCACAGGTGTGATGCAAGTAGGGTTATGGAAGAGAGGATGTGGCTGTGGTGTCATGGAAGTAGGGTTATGGAAGAGAGGATGTGGCTGGGGTGTCATGGAAGTAGGGTTATGGAAGAGATGATGTGGCTGGGGTGTGAGGGAAGTAGGGTTATGGAAGAGAGGATGTGGCACAGGTGTGATGGAAGTAGGGTTATGGAAGAGAGGATATGGCTGAGGTGTCATGGAAGTAGGGTTATGGAAGAGAGGATGTGGCCGGGGTGTCATGGAAGTACGGTTATGGAAGAGATGATGTGGTTGGGGTGTGAGGGAAGTAGGGTTATGGAAGAGAGGATGTGGCACAGGTGTGATGGAAGTAGGGTTATGAAAGAGAGGATGTGGCTGGGGTGTGATGGAAGTAGGGTTATGGAAGAGAGGATGTGGCTGGGGTGTCATGGAAGTAGGGTTATGGAAGAGAGGATGTGGCTGGGGTGTCATGGAAGTAGGGTTATGGAAGATAGGATGTGGCTGGGGTGTCATGGAAGTAGGGTTATGGAAGAGAGGATGTGGCTGGGGTGTGATGGAAGTAGGGTTATGGAAGAGAGGATGTCTATGGGGTGTGATGGAAGCAAGGTTATGGAAGACAGGACGTGGCTGGGGTGTGATGAAAGTAGGGTTATGTAAGAGAGGATGTGGCTGCGGTGTCATGGAAGTCAGGTTATGGAAGAGAGGACGTATTTGGGTGTGAGGGAAGTAGGGTTATGGAAGAGAGGATGTGGCTGGGGTGTGATGAAAGTAGGGCAATGGAAGAGAGGATGTGGATGGGGTGTCATGGAAGTAAGGTTATGGAAGAGTGGACGTATTTGGGTGTGAGGAAAGTAGGGTTATGGAAGAGAGGATGTGGCTGGGGTGTGATGGAATTAGGGCTATGGAAGAGGATGTGGCGGGGTTGTGAATGAAGTAGGTTATGGAAGAGGGGATGTGGCTGGGGTGTGAGGGAAGTAAGGTTATGGAAGAGAGGATGTGCCTGGGGTGTGATGGAAGCAAGGTTATGGAAGAGAGGACGTGGCTGGGGTGTGATGAAAGTAGGGTTATGTAAGAGAGGATGTGGCTGGGGTGTGAGGGAAGTAGGGTTATGGAAGAGAGGATTTGGGTGGGGTGTGATGGAAGTAAGGTTATGGAAGAGAGGACGTATTTGGGTGTGAGGGAAGTAGGGTTATGGAAGAGAGGATGTGGCTGGGGTGTGATGGAAGTAGGGCAATGGAAGAGAGGATGTGGCTGGGGTGTCATGGAAGTAAGGTTATGGAAGAGTGGACGTATTTGGGTGTGAGGAAAGTAGGGTTATGGAAGAGAGGATGTGGCTGGGGTGTGACGGAAGTAGGGTTATGGAAGAGGGGATGTGGCTGGGTGTGATGGAAGCAAGGTTATGGAAGAGAGGACATGGCTGGGGTGTGATGGAAGTAGGGTTATGGAAGAGAGGATGTGGCTGGGGTGTGGCTGGGGTGTGATGGAAGTAAGGTTATGGAAGAGAGGACGTGGCTGGGGTGTGAGGGAAGTAGGGTTATGGAAGAGAGGACGTGGCTGGGGTGTGATGGAAGTAGGGGTATGGTAGAGAGGATTTGACGGGGTGTGAGGGAAGTAGGGTTATTGAAGAGAGGACGTAGCTGGGGTGTGTTGGAAGTAGGGTTATGGAAGAGAGGATGTTGCTGGGGTGTGAGGGAAGTAGGGTTATGGAAGAGAGGATGTTGCTGGGGTCTGATGGAAGTAGGGTTATGAAAGAGAGGATGTGGCTGCAGTGTGAGGGAAGTAATGTTATGGAGGACAGGATGTGGCTGGGGAGGTAACTAGATATTCGTAGGCCCCATAGCAAAAGTTTTCAAGGGCCCCCAAGTTTTCATGGACCCCGTAACTAATGGCATTAAATGTGTGTAAAACATTACTTAAACAGTAAAGATGGGCCCCCTTCAGCTCTGGGCCCCATAGCAGCAGCACCCCTTGCACCTATGGTATTTACGCCCTTGGCTAGGGTGTGAGGGAAGTAGGGTTATGGAAGAGAGGATGTGGCTGGGGTGTGATGGAAGTAGGGTTATAGAAGAGAGGATGTTGCTGGGGTGTGAGGGAAGTAGGGTTATGGAAAAGAGTATGTGGCTGGGGTGTGAGGGAAGTAGGGTTATAGAAGAGAGGATGTGGCTGGGGTGTCATGGAAGTAGGGTTATGGAAGAGAGGATGTGGCTGGGGTGTGAGGGAAGTAGGGCTATGGAAGAGAGGAGGTGGCATGGGTGTGAGGGAAGAAGGGTTATGGAAGAGAGGATGTGGCTGGGGTGTGATGGAAGTAAGGATATGGAAGAGATGATGTTGCTGGGGTGTCATGGAAGTCAGGTTATGGAAGAGAGGACGTGGCTGATGTTTGATGGAAGTAGGGTTATGAAAGAGAGGATGTGACTGGGGTGTGATGGAAGTAGGGTTATGGAAGAGAGGATATGGCTGAGGTGTGATGGAAGTAGGGTTATGGAAGAGAGGATGTAGCTGGGGTGTGATGGAAGTAGGGTTATGGAAGAGAGGATGTGGCTGGGGTGTGAGGGAAGTAGGGCTATGGAATAGATGATGTTGCTGGGGTGTCATGGAAGTCAGGTTATGGAAGAGAGGATGTGGCTGATGTTTGATGGAAGTAGGGTTATGGAAGAGAGGATGTGGCTGGGGTGTGAGGGAAGTAGGGTTATGGAAGAGGATGTGGCTGGGGTGTGAATGAAGTAAGGTTATGGAAGAGGGGATTTGGCTGGGGTGTGATGGAAGTAGGGTTATGTAAGAGAGGATGTGGCTGGGGTGTGATGTAAGTAGGGTTATGGAAGAGAGGATTTGGCTGGGGTGTGATGGAAGTAAGGTTATGAAAGAGAGGACGTATTTGGGTGTGAGGGAAGTAGGGTTATGGAAGAGAGGATGTGGCTGGGGTGTGATGGAAGTAGGGCTATGGAAGAGAGGATGTGGCTGGGGTGTCATGGAAGTAAGGTTATGGAAGAGAGGACGTATTTGGGTGTGAGGGAAGTAGGGTTATGGAAGAGAGGATGGGGCTGGGGTGTCATGGAAGTAGGGTTATGGAAGAGAGGATATAGCTGGGGTGTGAGGGAAGTGGGGTTATGGAAGAGAGGATGTGGCTTGGGTGTAAGGGAAGTAGGGTTATGGAAGAGAGGACATGCCTGGGGTGTGAGGAAAGTAAGGTTATGGAAGAGAGGATGTGGCTGGGGATTATGGGAAGTAGGGTTATGAAAGAGACGATGTGGCTGGAGTGTGATGGAAGTAGGGTTATAGAAGAGAGGATGTTGCTGGGGTGTGAGGGAAGTAGGGTTATGGAAAAGAGGATGTGGCTGGGGTGTGAGGGAAGTAGGGTTATGGAAGAGAGGATGTGGCTGGGGTGTCATGGAAGTAGGGTTATGGAAGAGAGGATGTGGCTGGGGTGTGAGGGAAGTAGGGCTATGGAAGAGAGGAGGTGGCATGGGTGTGAGGGAAGAAGGGTTATGGAAGAGAGGATGTGGCTGGGGTGTGATGGAAGTAAGGATATGGAAGAGATGATGTTGCTGGGGTGTCATGGAAGTCAGGTTATGGAAGAGAGGACGTGGCTGATGTTTGATGGAAGTAGGGTTATGGAAGAGAGGATGTGACTGGGGTGTGATGGAAGTAGGGTTATGGAAGAGAGGATATGGCTGAGGTGTGATGGAAGTAGGGTTATGGAAGAGAGGATGTAGCTGGGGTGTGATGGAAGTAGGGTTATGGAAGAGAGGATGTGGCTGGGGTGTGAGGGAAGTAGGGCTATGGAAGAGAGGAGGTGGCATGGGTGTGAGGGAAGAAGGGTTATGGAAGAGAGGATGTGGCTGGGGTGTGATGGAAGTAAGGATATGGAAGAGATGATGTTGCTGGGGTGTCATGGAAGTCAGGTTATGGAAGAGAGGACGTGGCTGATGTTTGATGGAAGTAGGGTTATGGAAGAGAGGATGTGGCTGGGGTGTGAGGGAAGTAGGGTTATGGAAAAGGATATGGCTTGGGTGTGAATGAAGTAAGGTTATGGAAGAGGGGATTTGGCAGGGGTGTGAGGGAAGTAAGGTTATGGAAGAGAGGATGTGTCTGGGGTGTGACGGAAGTAGGGTTATGGAAGAGAGGATGTGGCTGGGGTGTGATGGAAGCAAGGTCATGGAAGAGAGGACGTGGCTGGGGTGTGATGGAAGTAGGGTTATGTAAGAGAGGATGTGGCTGGGGTGTGATGTAAGTAGGGTTATGGAAGAGAGGATTTGGCTGGGGTGTGATGGAAGTAAGGTTATGAAAGAGAGGACGTATTTGGGTGTGAGGGAAGTAGGGTTATGGAAGAGAGGATGTGGCTGGGGTGTGATGGAAGTAGGGCTATGGAAGAGAGGATGTGGCTGGGGTGTGATGGAAGTAAGGTTATGGAAGGGAGGACATGGCTGGGGTGTGATGGAAGTAGGGTTATGGAAGAGAGGATATGGCTGTGGTGTCATTGAAGTAGGGTTATGGAAGAGAGGATGTGGCTGGGGTGTCATGGAAGTAGGGTTATGGAAGAGATGATGTGGCTGGGGTGTGAGGGAAGTAGGGTTATGGAAGAGAGGATGTGGCAAAGGTGTGATGGAAGTAGGGTTATGGAAGAGAGGATATGGATGAGGTGTCATGGAAGTAGGGTTATGGAAGAGAGGATGTGGCCGGGGTGTCATGGAAGTACGGTTATGGAAGAGATGATGTGGTTGGGGTGTGAGGGAAGTAGGGTTATGGAAGAGAGGATGTGGCACAGGTGTGATGGAAGTAGGGTTATGGAAGAGAGGATGTGGCTGGGGTGTGATGGAAGTAGGGTTATGGAAGAGAGGATGTGGCTGGGGTGTCATGGAAGTAGGGTTATGGAAGAGAGGATGTGGCTGGGGTGTCATGGAAGTAGGGTTATGGAAGAGAGGATATGGCTGGGGTGTCATGGAAGTAGGGTTATGGAAGAGAGGATGTGGCTGGGGTGTGATGGAAGTAAGGTTATGGAAGAGAGGATTTCTATGGGGTGTGATGGAAGCAAGGTTATGGAAGACAGGACGTGGCTGGGGTGTGATGAAAGTAGGGTTATGTAAGAGAGGATGTGGCTGGGGTGTGATGGAAGTAGGGTTATGGAAGAGAGGATTTGGCACAGGTGTGATGGAAGTAAGGTTATGGAAGAGAGGACGTATTTGGGTGTGAGGAAAGTAGGGTTATGGAAGAGAGGATGTGGCTGGGGTGTGATGGAAGTAGTGTTATGGAAGAGAGGATGTATCTGGGGTGTCATGGAAGTAGGATTATGGAAGAGAGGATGTGGCTGGGGTGTGAGGGAAGTAGGGTTGTGGAAGAGAGGATATGGCTGAGGTGTGATGGAAGTAGGGTTATGGAAGAGAGGATGTGGCTGGGGTGTGATGGAAGTAGGGTTATGGAAGAGAGGACGTGGCTGGGGTGTGAGGGAAGTAGGGTTATGGAAGGGAGGACGTGGCTGGGGTGTCATGGAAGTAAGGATATGGAAGAGAGGATGTTGCTGCGGTGTCATGGAAGTAAGGTTATGAAAGAGTGAACGTATTTGGTTGTGAGGAAAGTAGGGTTATGGAAGAGAGGATGTGGCTGGGGTGTGATGGAATTAGGGCTATGGAAGAGGATGTGACGGGATTGTGAATGAAGTAGGTTATGGAAGAGGGGATGTGGCTGGGGTGTGAGGGAAGTAAGGTTATGGAAGAGAGGATGTGCCTGGGGTGTGATGGAAGCAAGGTTATGGAAGAGAGGACGTGGCTGGGGTGTGAGGGAAGTAGGGTTATGGAAGAGAGGATTTGGGTGGGGTGTGATGGAAGTAAGGTTATGGAAGAGAGGACGTATTTGGGTGTGAGGGAAGTAGGGTTATGGAAGAGAGGATGTGGCTGGGGTGTGATGGAAGTAGGGCAATGGAAGAGAGGATGTGGCTGGGGTGTCATGGAAGTAAGGTTATGGAAGAGTGGACGTATTTGGGTGTGAGGAAAGTAGGGTTATGGAAGAGAGGATGTGGCTGGGGTGTGATGGAAGTAGGGCTATGGAAGAGAGGATTTGGTTGGGTTGTGAGGGAAGTAGGGTTATGGAAGGGAGGACATGGCTGGGGTGTGATGGAAGTAGGGTTATGGAAGAGAGGATGTGGCTGGGGTGTCATGGAAGTAGGGTTATGGAAGAGATGATGTGGCTGGGGTGTGAGGGAAGTAGGGTTATGGAAGAGAGGATGTGGCACAGGTGTGATGGAAGTAGGGTTATGGAAGAGAGGATATGGCTGAGGTGTCATGGAAGTAGGGTTATGGAAGAGAGGATGTGGCCGGGGTGTCATGGAAGTCAGGTTATGGAAGAGATGATGTGGTTGGGGTGTGAGGGAAGTAGGGTTATGGAAGAGAGGATGTGGCACAGGTGTGATGGAAGTAGGGTTATGGAAGAGAGGATGTGGCTGGGGTGTGATGGAAGTAGGGTTATGGAAGAGAGGATGTGGCTGGGGTGTCATGGAAGTAGGGTTATGGAAGAGAGGATTTGGGTGGGGTGTGATGGAAGTAAGGTTATGGAAGAGAGGACGTATTTGGGTGTGAGGGAAGTAGGGTTATGGAAGAGTGGATGTGGCTGGGGTGTGATGGAAGTAGGGCAATGGAAGAGAGGATGTGGCTGGGGTGTCATGGAAGTAAGGTTATGGAAGAGTGGACGTATTTGGGTGTGAGGAAAGTAGGGTTATGGAAGAGAGGATGTGGCTGGGGTGTGATGGAAGTAGGGCTATGGAAGAGAGGATTTGGTTGGGTTGTGAGGGAAGTAGGGTTATGGAAGGGAGGACATGGCTGGGGTGTGATGGAAGTAGGGTTATGGAAGAGAGGATGTGGCTGTGGTGTCATGGAAGTAGGGTTATGGAAGAGAGGATGTGGCTGGGGTGTCATGGAAGTAGGGTTATGGAAGAGATGATGTGGCTGGGGTGTGAGGGAAGTAGGGTTATGGAAGAGAGGATGTGGCACAGGTGTGATGCAAGTAGGGTTATGGAAGAGAGGATGTGGCTGTGGTGTCATGGAAGTAGGGTTATGGAAGAGAGGATGTGGCTGGGGTGTCATGGAAGTAGGGTTATGGAAGAGATGATGTGGCTGGGGTGTGAGGGAAGTAGGGTTATGGAAGAGAGGATGTGGCACAGGTGTGATGGAAGTAGGGTTATGGAAGAGAGGATATGGCTGAGGTGTCATGGAAGTAGGGTTATGGAAGAGAGGATGTGGCCGGGGTGTCATGGAAGTACGGTTATGGAAGAGATGATGTGGTTGGGGTGTGAGGGAAGTAGGGTTATGGAAGAGAGGATGTGGCACAGGTGTGATGGAAGTAGGGTTATGAAAGAGAGGATGTGGCTGGGGTGTGATGGAAGTAGGGTTATGGAAGAGAGGATGTGGCTGGGGTGTCATGGAAGTAGGGTTATGGAAGAGAGGATGTGGCTGGGGTGTCATGGAAGTAGGGTTATGGAAGATAGGATGTGGCTGGGGTGTCATGGAAGTAGGGTTATGGAAGAGAGGATGTGGCTGGGGTGTGATGGAAGTAGGGTTATGGAAGAGAGGATGTCTATGGGGTGTGATGGAAGCAAGGTTATGGAAGACAGGACGTGGCTGGGGTGTGATGAAAGTAGGGTTATGTAAGAGAGGATGTGGCTGCGGTGTCATGGAAGTCAGGTTATGGAAGAGAGGACGTATTTGGGTGTGAGGGAAGTAGGGTTATGGAAGAGAGGATGTGGCTGGGGTGTGATGAAAGTAGGGCAATGGAAGAGAGGATGTGGATGGGGTGTCATGGAAGTAAGGTTATGGAAGAGTGGACGTATTTGGGTGTGAGGAAAGTAGGGTTATGGAAGAGAGGATGTGGCTGGGGTGTGATGGAATTAGGGCTATGGAAGAGGATGTGGCGGGGTTGTGAATGAAGTAGGTTATGGAAGAGGGGATGTGGCTGGGGTGTGAGGGAAGTAAGGTTATGGAAGAGAGGATGTGCCTGGGGTGTGATGGAAGCAAGGTTATGGAAGAGAGGACGTGGCTGGGGTGTGATGAAAGTAGGGTTATGTAAGAGAGGATGTGGCTGGGGTGTGAGGGAAGTAGGGTTATGGAAGAGAGGATTTGGGTGGGGTGTGATGGAAGTAAGGTTATGGAAGAGAGGACGTATTTGGGTGTGAGGGAAGTAGGGTTATGGAAGAGAGGATGTGGCTGGGGTGTGATGGAAGTAGGGCAATGGAAGAGAGGATGTGGCTGGGGTGTCATGGAAGTAAGGTTATGGAAGAGTGGACGTATTTGGGTGTGAGGAAAGTAGGGTTATGGAAGAGAGGATGTGGCTGGGGTGTGATGGAAGTAGGGCTATGGAAGAGAGGATTTGGTTGGGTTGTGAGGGAAGTAGGGTTATGGAAGGGAGGACATGGCTGGGGTGTGATGGAAGTAGGGTTATGGAAGAGAGGATGTGGCTGTGGTGTCATGGAAGTAGGGTTATGGAAGAGAGGATGTGGCTGGGGTGTCATGGAAGTAGGGTTATGGAAGAGATGATGTGGCTGGGGTGTGATGGAAGTAGGGTTATGGAAGAGAGGATGTGGCACAGGTGTGATGGAAGTAGGGTTATGGAAGAGAGGATATGGCTGAGGTGTCATGGAAGTAGGGTTATGGAAGAGAGGATGTGGCCGGGGTGTCATGGAAGTACGGTTATGGAAGAGATGATGTGGTTGGGGTGTGAGGGAAGTAGGGTTATGGAAAAGAGGATGTGGCACAGGTGTGATGGAAGTAGGGTTATGGAAGAGAGGATGTGGCTGGGGTTTGATGGAAGTAGGGTTATGGAAGAGAGGATGTGGCTGGGGTGTCATGGAAGTAGGGTTATGGAAGAGAGGATTTGGGTGGGGTGTGATGGAAGTAAGGTTATGGAAGAGAGGACATATTTGGGTATGAGGGAAGTAGGGTTATGGAAGAGAGGATGTGGCTGGGGTGTGATGGAAGTAGGGCAATGGAAGAGAGGATGTGGCTGGGGTGTCATGGAAGTAAGGTTATGGAAGAGTGGATGTATTTGGGTGTGAGGAAAGTAGGGTTATGGAAGAGAGGATGTGGCTGGGGTGTGATGGAAGTAGGGCTATGGAAGAGAGGATTTGGTTGGGTTGTGAGGGAAGTAGGGTTATGGAAGGGAGGACATGGCTGGGGTGTGATGGAAGTAGGGTTATGGAAGAGAGGATGTGGCTGTGGTGTCATGGAAGTAGGGTTATGGAAGAGAGGATTTTGCTGGGGTGTCATGGAAGTAGGGTTATGGAAGAGATGATGTGGCTGGGGTGTGAGGGAAGTAGGGTTATGGAAGAGAGGATGTGGCATAGGTGTGATGGAAGTAGGGTTATGGAAGAGAGGATATGGCTGAGGTGTCATGGAAGTAGGGTTATGGAATAGAGGATGTGGCCGGGGTGTCATGGAAGTACGGTTATGGAAGAGATGATGTGGTTGGGGTGTGAGGGAAGTAGGGTTATGGAAGAGAGGATGTGGCACAGGTGTGATGGAAGTAGGGTTATGGAAGAGAGGATGTGGCTGGGGTGTGATGGAAGTAGGGTTATGGAAGAGAGGATGTGGCTGGGGTGTCATGGAAGTAGGGTTATGGAAGAGAGGATGTGGCTGGGGTGTCATGGAAGTAGGGTTATGGAAGAGAGGATGTGGCTGGGGTGTGATGGAAGTAGGGTTATGGAAGAGAGGATGTCTATGGGGTGTGATGGAAGCAAGGTTATGGAAGACAGGACGTGGCTGGGGTGTGATGAAAGTAGGGTTATGTAAGAGAGGATGTGGCTGGGGTGTGATGGAAGTAGGGTTATGGAAGAGAGGATTTGGCTGGGGTGTGATGGAAGTAAGGTTATGGAAGAGAGGACGTATTTGGGTGTGAGGAAAGTATGGTTATGGAAGAGAGGATGTGGCTGGTGTGTGATGGAAGTAGGGTTATGGAAGAGAGGATATGGCTGAGGTGTCATGGAAGTAGGGTTATGGAAGAGAGGATGTGGCCGGGGTGTCATGGAAGTAGGGTTATGGAAGAGATGATGTGGCTGGGTTGTGAGGAAAGTAGGGTTATGGAAGAGAGGATATGGCACAGGTGTGATGGAAGTAGGGTTATGGAAGAGAGGATGTGGATGGGGTGTGATGGAAGTAGTGTTATGGAAGAGAGGATGTATCTGGGGTGTCATGGAAGTAGGATTATGGAAGAGAGGATGTGGCTGGGGTGTCATGGAAGTAGGGTTATGGAAGAGATGATGTGGCTGGGGTGTGAGGGAAGTAGGGTTATGGAAGAGAGGATATGGCTGAGGTGTGATGGAAGTACGGTTATGGAAGAGAGGATGTGGCTGGGGTGTGATGGAAGTATGGTTATGGAAGAGAGGACGTGGCTGGTGTGTGAGGGAAGTAGGGTTATGGAAGGGAGGACGTGGCTGGGGTGTCATGGAAGTAAGGATATGGAAGAGAGGATGTTGCTGGGGTGTCATGGAAGTCAGGTTATGGAAGAGAGGACGTGGCTTATGTTTGATGGAAGTAGGGTTATGGAAGAGGATGTGGCTGGGGTGTGAATAAAGTAAGGTTATGGAAGAGGGGATGTCTCTGGGGTGTGAATAAAGTAAGATTATGGAAGAGGGGATGTCTCTGGGGTGTGATGGAAGCAAGGTTATGGAAGAGAGGATTTGGCTGGGGTGTGATGAAAGTAAGGTTATGGAAGAGAGGACGTATTTGGGTGTGAGGGAAGTAGGGTTATGGAAGAGAGGATGTGGCTGGGGTGTGATGGAAGTAGGGCTATGGAAGAGAGAATGTGGCTGGGGTGTGAGGGAAGTTGGGTTATGGAAGAGAGGATGTGGCTGGGGTGTCATGGAAGTAGGGTTGTGGAAGAAAGGATATAGCTGGGGTGTGAGTTTAGTAGGGTTATGGAAGAGAGGATGAGGCTTGGGTGTGAGGGAAGTAGGGTTATGGAAGAGAGGACGTGGCTGGGGTGTGAGGAAAGTAAGGTTATGAAAGAGAGGATGTGGCTGGGGATTATGGGAAGAAGGGTTATAAAAGAGAGGATGTGGCTGGGGTGTGATGGAAGTAGGGTTATGGAAGAGATGATGTGGCTGGGGTGTGAGGGAAGTAGGGTTATGGAAGAGAGGATATGGCTGAGGTGTGATGGAAGTAGGGTTATGGAAGAGAGGATGTGGCTGGGGTGTCATGGAAGTAGGGTTATGGAAGAGATGATGTGGCTGGGGTGTGAGGGAAGTAGGGTTATGGAAGAGAGGATGTGGCACAGGTGTGATGGAAGTAGGGTTATGGAAGAGAGGATATGGCTGAGGTGTCATGGAAGTAGGGTTATGGAAGAGAGGATGTGGCCGGGGTGTCATGGAAGTACGGTTATGGAAGAGATGATGTGGCTGGGGTGTCATGGAAGTAGGGTTATGGAAGAGAGGATGTGGCTGGGGTGTCATGGAAGTAGGGTTATGGAAGAGATGATGTGGCTGGGGTTTGAGGGAAGTAGGGTTATGGAAGAGAGGATATGGCTGAGGTGTGATGGAAGTAGGGTTATGGAAGAGAGGATGTGGCTGGGTTGTGATGGAAGTAGGGTTATGGAAGTGAGGATGTGGCTGGGGTGTTAGGGAAGTAGGGTTATGGAAGGGAGGACGTGGCTGGGGTGTCATGGAAGTAAGGATATGGAAGAGAGGACGTGGCTGGGGTGTCATGGAAGTAAGGATATGGAAGAGAGGATGTTGCTGGGGTGTCATGGAAGTCAGGTTATGGAAGAGGTGATTTGGCTGGTGTGTGAGGGAAGTAGGGTTATGGAAGAGGATGTGGCTGGGGTGTGAATAAAGTAAAGTTATGGTAGAGGGGATTTGGCTGGGGTGTGAGGGAAGTAGGGTTATGGAAGAGAGGATGTCTCTGGGGTGTGATGGAAGCAAGGTTATGGAAGACTGGACGTGGCTGGGGTGTGATGAAAGTAGGGTTATGTAAGAGAGGATGTGGCTGGGATGTGATGGAAGTAGGGTTATGGAAGACTGGACGTGGCTGGGGTGTGATGAAAGTAGGGTTATGTAAGAGAGGATGTGGCTGGGATGTGATGGAAGTAGGGTTATGGAAGAGAGGATTTGGCTGGGGTGTGATGAAAGTAAGGTTATGGAAGAGAGGACGTATTTGGGTGTGAGGGAAGTAGGGTTATGCAAGAGAGGATGTGGCTGGGGTGTGATGGAAGTAGGGCTATGGAAGAGAGGATGTGGCTGGGGTGTGAGGGAAGTAGGGTTATGGAAGAGAGGATGTTGCTGGGGCGTCATGGAAGTAGGGTTATGGAAGAGAGGATGTGGCTGGGGTGTGATGGAACTAGGGCTATGGAAGAGAGGAGGTGGCATGGGTGTGAGGGAAGAAGGGTTATGGAAGAGAGTATGTGGCTGGGGTGTGATGGAAGTAGGGTTATGGAAGAGAGGATGTGGCTGGGGTGTGAGGGAAGTAGGGCTATGGAAGAGAGGATGTGGCTGGGGCGTCATGGATGTAGGGTTATGGAAGAGATGATGTGGCTGGGGTGTGAGGGAAGTAGGATTATGGAAGAGAGGATGTGGCACAAGTGTGATGGAAGTAGGGTTATGGAAAAGAGGATGTGGCTGGGGTGTGATGGAAGTAGGGTTATGGAAGAGAGGATGTGGCTGGGTTGTCATGGAAGTAGGGTTATGGAAGAGAGGATGTGGCTGGGGTGTCATGGAAGTAGGGTTATGGAAGAGATGATGTGGCTGGGGTGTGAGGGAAGTAGGGTTGTGGAAGAGAGGATGTGGCTGGGGTGTGAGGGAAGTAGGGTTATGGAAGAGAGGATGTGGCTGGGGCGTCATGGATGTAGGGTTATGGAAGAGATGATGTGGCTGGGGTGTGAGGGAAGTAGGATTATGGAAGAGAGGATGTGGCACAAGTGTGATGGAAGTAGGGTTATGGAAAAGAGGATGTGGCTGGGGTGTGATGGAAGTAGGGTTATGGAAGAGAGGATGTGGCTGGGGTGTCATGGAAGTAGGGTTATGGAAGAGAGGATGTGGATGGGGTGTCATGGAAGTAGGGTTATGGAAGAGATGATGTGGCTGGGGTGTGAGGGAAGTAGGGTTATGGAAGAGAGGATATGGCTGAGGTGTGATGGAAGTAGGGTTATGGAAGAGAGGATGTGGCTGGGGTGTGATGGAAGTAGGGTTATGGAAGAGAGTATGTGGCTGGGGTGTGATGGAAGTAGGGTTATGGAAGAGAGGATGTGGCTGGGGTGTGAGGGAAGTAGGGCTATGGAAGAGAGGATGTGGCTGCAGTGTGATGGAAGTCAGGTTATAGAAGAGAGGATGTGGCTTGGGTGTGAGGGAAGTAGGGTTATGGAAGAGAGGATGTGGCTGGGGTGTCATGGAAGTAGGGTTATGGAAGAGAGGATATGGCTGGGGTGTGAGGGAAGTAGGATTATGGAAGAGGGGATGTGGCTGGGGTGTGAGGGAAGTAAGGTTATGGAAGAGAGGATGTGGCTGTGGTGTCATGGAAGTAGGGTTATGGAAGAGAGGATGTGGCTGGGGTGTCATGGAAGTAGGGTTATGGAAGAGATGATGTGGCTGGGGTGTGAGGGAAGTAGGGTTATGGAAGAGAGGATGTGGCACAGGTGTGATGGAAGTAGGGTTATGGAAGAGAGGATATGGCTGAGGTGTCATGGAAGTAGGGTTATGGAAGAGAGGATGTGGCACAGGTGTGATGGAAGTAGGGTTATGGAAGAGAGGATGTGGCTGGGGTGTGATGGAAGTAGGGTTATGGAAGAGAGGATGTGGCTGGGGTGTCATGGAAGTAGGGTTATGGAAGAGAGGATATGGCTGGGGTGTCATGGAAGTAGGGTTATGGAAGAGAGGATGTGGCTGGGGTGTGATGGAAGTAGGGTTATGGAAGAGAGGATTTCTATGGGGTGTGATGGAAGCAAGGTTATGGAAGACAGGACGTGGCTGGGGTGTGATGAAAGTAGGGTTATGGAAGAGAGGATTTGGCTGGGGTGTGATGGAAGTAAGGTTATGGAAGAGAGGACGTATTTGGGTGTGAGGAAAGTAGGGCTATGGAAGAGAGGATGTGGCTGGTGTGTGATGGAAGTAGGGTTATGGAAGAGATGATGTGGCTGGGGTGTGAGGGAAGTAGAATTATGGAAGAGAGGATGTGGCACAGGTGTGATGGAAGTAGGGTTATGGAAGAGAGGATGTGGCTGGGGTGTGATGGAAGTAGGGTTATGGAAGAGAGGATGTGGCTGGGGTGTCATGGAAGTAGGGTTATGGAAGAGAGGATATGGCTGGGGTGTCATGGAAGTAGGGTTATGGAAGAGAGGATGTGGCTGGGGTGTGATGGAAGTAGGGTTATGGAAGAGAGGATTTCTATGGGGTGTGATGGAAGCAAGGTTATGGAAGACAGGACGTGGCTGGGGTGTGATGAAAGTAGGGTTATGGAAGAGAGGATTTGGCTGGGGTGTGATGGAAGTAAGGTTATGGAAGAGAGGACGTATTTGGGTGTGAGGAAAGTAGGGCTATGGAAGAGAGGATGTGGCTGGTGTGTGATGGAAGTAGGGTTATGGAAGAGAGGATATGGCTGAGCTGTCATGGAAGTAGGGTTATGGAAGAGAGGATGTGGCCGGGTTGTCATGGAAGTAGGGTTATGGAAGAGAGGATGTGGCTGGGGTGTCATGGAAGTAGGGTTATGGAAGAGATGATATGGCTGGGGTGTCATGGAAGTAGGGTTATGGAAGAGGATGTGGCTGGGGTGTGATGGAAGTAGGGTTATGGAAGAGAGGATTTCTATGGGGTGTGATGGAAGCAAGGTTATGGAAGACAGGACGTGGCTGGGGTGTGATGAAAGTAGGGTTATGTAAGAGAGGATGTGGCTGGGGTGTGATGGAAGTAGGGTTATGGAAGAGAGGATTTGGCTGGGGTGTGATGGAAGTAAGGTTATGGAAGAGAGGATGTATTTGGGTGTGAGGAAAGTAGGGTTATGGAAGAGAGGATGTGGCTGGTGTGTGATGGAAGTAGGGTTATGGAAGAGAGGATATGGCTGAGGTGTCATGGAAGTAGGGTTATGGAAGAGAGGATGTGGCTGGGGTGTCATGGAAGTAGGGTTATGGAAGGGAGGACATGGCTGGGGTGTCATGGAAGTAGGGTTATGGAAGAGAGGATGTGGCTGTGGTGTCATGGAAGTAGGGTTATGGAAGAGAGGATGTGGCTGGGGTGTCATGGAAGTAGGGTTATGGAAGAGATGATGTGGCTGGGGTGTGAGGGAAGTAGAATTATGGAAGAGAGGATGTGGCACAGGTGTGATGGAAGTAGGGTTATGGAAGAGAGGATATGGCTGAGGTGTCATGGAAGTAGGGTTATGGAAGAGAGGATGTGGCCGGGGTGTCATGGAAGTACGGTTATGGAAGAGATGATGTGGTTGGGGTGTGAGGGAAGTAGGGTTATGGAAGAGAGGATGTGGCTGGGGTGTGATGGAAGTAGGGTTATGGAAGAGAGGATGTGGCTGGGGTGTGATGGAAGTAGGGTTATGGAAGAGAGGATGTGGCTGGGGTGTCATGGAAGTAGGGTTATGGAAGAGAGGATTTGGGTGGGGTGTGATGGAAGTAAGGTTATGGAAGAGAGGACGTATTTGGGTGTGAGGGAAGTAGGGTTATGGAAGAGAGGATGTGGCTGGGGTGTGATGGAAGTAGGGCAATGGAAGAGAGGATGTGGCTGGGGTGTCATGGAAGTAAGGTTATGGAAGAGTGGACGTATTTGGGTGTGAGGAAAGTAGGGTTATGGAAGAGAGGATGTGGCTGGGGTGTGATGGAAGTAGGGCTATGGAAGAGAGGATTTGGTTGGGTTGTGAGGGAAGTAGGGTTATGGAAGGGAGGACATGGCTGGGGTGTGATGGAAGTAGGGTTATGGAAGAGAGGATGTGGCTGTGGTGTCATGGAAGTAGGGTTATGGAAGAGAGGATGTGGCTGGGGTGTCATGGAAGTAGGGTTATGGAAGAGATGATGTGGCTGGGGTGTGAGGGAAGTAGGGTTATGGAAGAGAGGATGTGGCACAGGTGTGATGGAAGTAGGGTTATAAAAGAGAGGATATGGCTGAGGTGTCATGGAAGTAGGGTTATAAAAGAGAGGATATGGCTGAGGTGTCATGGAAGTAGGGTTATGGAAGAGAGGATGTGGCCGGGGTGTCATGGAAGTACGGTTATGGAAGAGATGATGTGGTTGGGGTGTGAGGGAAGTAGGGTTATGGAAGAGAGGATGTGGCACAGGTGTGATGGAAGTAGGGTCATGGAAGAGAGGATGTGGCTGGGGTGTGATGGAAGTAGGGTTATGGAAGAGAGGATGTGGCTGGCTTGTCATGGAAGTAGGGTTATGGAAGAGAGGATGTGGCTGGGGTGTCATGGAAGTAGGGTTATGGAAGAGAGGATATGGCTGGGGTGTCATGGAAGTAGTGTTATGGAAGAGAGGATTTCTATGGGGTGTGATGGAAGCAAGGTTATGGAAGACAGGACGTGGCTGGGGTGTTATGAAAGTAGGGTTATGTAAGAGAGGATGTGGCTGGGGTGTGATGGAAGTAGGGTTATGGAAGAGAGGATTTGGCTGGGGTGTGATCGAAGTAAGGTTATGGAAGAGAGGACGTATTTGGGTGTGAGGAAAGTAGGGTTATGGAAGAGATGATGTGGCTGGGGTGTGAGGAAAGTTGGGTTATGGAAGAGAGGATATGGCACAGGTGTGATGGAAGTAGGGTTATGGAAGAGAGGATGTGGTTGGGGTGTGATGGAAGCAGTGTTATGGAAGAGAGGATGTATCTGGGGTGTCATGGAAGTAGGATTATGGAAGAGAGGATGTGGCTGGGGTGTCATGGAAGTAGGGTTATGGAAGAGATGATGTGGCTGGGGTGTGAGGGAAGTAGGGTTATGGCTGAGGTGTGATGGAAGTAGGGTTATGGAAGAGAGGATGTGGCTGGGGTGTGATGGAAGTAGGGTTATGGAAGAGAGGACGTGGCTGGGGTGTGAGGGAAGTAGGGTTATGGAAGGGAGGACGTGGCTGGGGTGTCATGGAAGTAAGGATATGGAAGAGAGGATGTTGCTGGGGTGTCATGGAAGTCACGTTATGGAAGAGAGGATGTATTTGGGTGTGAGGGAAGTAGGGTTATGGAAGAGAGGATGTGGCTGGGGTGTGATGGAAGTAGGGCAATGGAAGAGAGGATGTGGCTGGGGTGTCATGGAAGTAAGGTTATGGAAGAGTGGACGTATTTGGGTGTGAGGAAAGTAGGGTTATGGAAGAGAGGATGTGGCTGGGGTGTGATGGAATTAGGGCTATGGAAGAGGATGTGGCGGGGTTGTGAATGAAGTAGGTTATGGAAGAGGGGATGTGGCTGGGGTGTGAGGGAAGTAAGGTTATGGAAGAGAGGATGTGCCTGGGGTGTGATGGAAGCAAGGTTATGGAAGAGAGGATGTGGCTGGGGTGTGATGAAAGTAGGGTTATGTAAGAGAGGATGTGGCTGGGGTGTGAGGGAAGTAGGGTTATGGAAGAGAGGATTTGGGTGGGGTGTGATGGAAGTAAGGTTATGGAAGAGAGGACGTATTTGGGTGTGAGGGAAGTAGGGTTATGGAAGAGAGGATGTGGCTGGGGTGTAATGGAAGTAGGGCAATTGAAGAGAGGATGTGGCTGGGGTGTCATGGAAGTAAGGTTATGGAAGAGTGGACGTATTTGGGTGTGAGGAAAGTAGGGCTATGGAAGAGAGGATTTGGTTGGGTTGTGAGGGAAGTAGGGTTATGGAAGGGAGGACATGGCTGGGGTGTGATGGAAGTAGGGTTATGGAAGAGAGGATGAGGCTGTGGTGTCATGGAAGTAGGGTTATGGAAGAGAGGATGAGGCTGTGGTGTCATGGAAGTAGGGTTATGGAAGAGATGATGTGGCTGGGGTGTGAGGGAAGTAGGGTTATGGAAGAGAGGATGTGGCACAGGTGTGATGGAAGTAGGGTTATGGAAGAGAGGATATGGCTGAGGTGTCATTGAAGTAGGGTTATGGAAGAAAGGATGTGGCCGGGGTGTCATGGAAGTACGGTTATGGAAGAGATGATGTGGTTGGGGTGTGAGGGAAGTAGGGTTATGGAAGAGAGGATGTGGCACAGGTGTGATGGAAGTAGGGTTATGGAAGAGAGGATGTGGCACAGGTGTGATGGAAGTAGGGTTATGGAAGAGAGGATGTGGCTGGGGTGTCATGGAAGTAGGGTTATGGAAGAGAGGATTTGGGTGGGGTGTGATGGAAGTAAGGTTATGGAAGAGAGGACGTATTTGAGTGTGAGGGAAGTAGGGTTATGGAAGAGAGGATGTGGCTGGGGTGTGATGGAAGTAGGGCAATGGAAGAGAGAATGTGGCTGGGGTGTCATGGAAGTAAGATTATGGAAGAGTGGACGTATTTGGGTGTGAGGAAAGTAGGGTTATGGAAGAGAGGATGTGGCTGGGGTGTGATGGAAGTAGGGCTATGGAAGAGAGGATTTGGTTGGGTTGTGAGGGAAGTAGGGTTATGGAAGGGAGGACATGGCTGGGGTGTGATGGAAGTAGGGTTATGGAAGAGAGGATGTGGCTGTGGTGTCATGGAAGTAGGGTTACGGAAGAGAGGATGTGGCTGGGGTGTCATGGAAGTAGGGTTATGGAAGAGATGATGTGGCTGGGGTGTGAGGGAAGTAGGGTTATGGAAGAGAGGATGTGGCACAGGTGTGATGGAAGTACGGTTATGGAAGAGAGGATATGGCTGAGGTGTCATGGAAGTAGGGTTATGGAAGAGATGATGTGGTTGGGGTGTGAGGGAAGTAGGGTTATGGAAGAGAGGATGTGGCACAGGTGTGATGGAAGTAGGGTTATGGAAGAGAGGATGTGGCTGGGGTGTGATGGAAGTAGGGTTATGGAAGAGAGGATGTGGCTGGGGTGTCATGGAAGTAGGGTTATGGAAGAGAGGATGTGGCTGGGGTGTCATGGAAGTAGGGTTATGGAAGAGAGGATGTGGCTGGGGTGTCATGGAAGTAGGGTTATGGAAGAGATGATGTGGCTGGGGTGTGAGGGAAGTAGGTTTATGGAAGAGAGGATGTGGCACAGGTGTGATGGAAGTAGGGTTATGGAAGAGAGGATATGGCTGAGGTGTCATGGAAGAGAGGATGTGGCTGGGGTGTCATGGAAGTACGGTTATGGAAGAGATGATGTGGTTGGGGTGTGAGGGAAGTAGGGTTATGGAAGAGATGATGTGGCTGGGGTGTGAGGGAAGTAGGGTTATGGAAGAGAGGATGTGGCACAGGTGTGATGGAAGTAGGGTTATGGAAGAGAGGATATGGCTGAGGTGTCATTGAAGTAGGGTTATGGAAGAAAGGATGTGGCCGGGGTGTCATGGAAGTACGGTTATGGAAGAGATGATGTGGTTGGGGTGTGAGGGAAGTAGGGTTATGGAAGAGAGGATGTGGCACAGGTGTGATGGAAGTAGGGTTATGGAAGAGAGGATGTGGCACAGGTGTGATGGAAGTAGGGTTATGGAAGAGAGGATGTGGCTGGGGTGTCATGGAAGTAGGGTTATGGAAGAGAGGATTTGGGTGGGGTGTGATGGAAGTAAGGTTATGGAAGAGAGGACGTATTTGAGTGTGAGGGAAGTAGGGTTATGGAAGAGAGGATGTGGCTGGGGTGTGATGGAAGTAGGGCAATGGAAGAGAGAATGTGGCTGGGGTGTCATGGAAGTAAGATTATGGAAGAGTGGACGTATTTGGGTGTGAGGAAAGTAGGGTTATGGAAGAAAGGATGTGGCTGGGGTGTGATGGAAGTAGGGCTATGGAAGATAGGATTTGGTTGTGTTGTGAGGGAAGTAGGGTTATGGAAGGGAGGACATGGCTGGGGTGTGATGGAAGTAGGGTTATGGAAGAGAGGATGTGGCTGTGGTGTCATGGAAGTAGGTTTACGGAAGAGAGGATGTGGCTGGGGTGTCATGGAAGTAGGGTTATGGAAGAGATGATGTGGCTGGGGTGTGAGGGAAGTAGGGTTATGGAAGAGAGGATGTGGCACAGGTGTGATGGAAGTACGGTTATGGAAGAGAGGATATGGCTGAGGTGTCATGGAAGTAGGGTTATGGAAGAGATGATGTGGTTGGGGTGTGAGGGAAGTAGGGTTATGGAAGAGAGGATGTGGCACAGGTGTGATGGAAGTAGGGTTATGGAAGAGAGGATGTGGCTGGGGTGTGATGGAAGTAGGGTTATGGAAGAGAGGATGTGGCTGGGGTGTCATGGAAGTAGGGTTATGGAAGAGAGGATGTGGCTGGGGTGTCATGGAAGTAGGGTTATGGAAGAGAGGATGTGGCTGGGGTGTCATGGAAGTAGGGTTATGGAAGAGATGATGTGGCTGGGGTGTGAGGGAAGTAGGTTTATGGAAGAGAGGATGTGGCACAGGTGTGATGGAAGTAGGGTTATGGAAGAGAGGATATGGCTGAGGTGTCATGGAAGAGAGGATGTGGCTGGGGTGTCATGGAAGTAGGGTTATGGAAGAGATGATGTGGCTAGGTTGTGAGGGAAGTAGGGTTATGGAAGAGAGGATGTGGCACAGGTGTGATGGAAGTAGGGTTATGGAAGAGAGGATATGGCTGAGGTGTCATGGAAGTAGGGTTATGGAAGAGAGGATGTGGCCGGGGTGTCATGGAAGTACGGTTATGGAAGAGATGATGTGGTTGGGGTGTGAGGGAAGTAGGGTTTTGGAAGAGAGGATGTGGCACAGGTGTGATGGAAGTAGGGTTATGGAAGAGAGGATGTGGCTGGGGTGTGATGGAAGTAGGGTTATGGAAGAGAGGATGTGGCTGGGGTGTCATGGAAGTAGGGTTATGGAAGAGAGGATGTGGCTGGGGTGTCATGGAAGTTGGGTTATGGAAGAGAGGATATGGCTGGGGTGTCATGGAAGTAGGGTTATGGAAGAGAGGATGTGGCTGGGGTGTCATGGAAGTAGGGTTATGGAAGAGAGGATGTGGCTGGGGTGTCATGGAAGTAGGGTTATGGAAGAGAGGATGTGGCTGGGGTGTGAGGGAAGTAGGGTTATGGAAGAGAGGATGTGGCACAGGTGTCATGGAAGTAAGGTTATGGAAGAGTGGACGTATTTGGGTGTGAGGAAAGTAGGGTTATGGAAGAGAGGATGTGGCTGGGGTGTGATGGAATTAGGGCTATGGAAGTGGATGTAGCGGGGTTGTGAATGAAGTAGGTTATGGAAGAGGGGATGTGGCTGGGGTGTGAGGGAAGTAAGGTTATGGAAGAGAGGATGTGCCTGGGGTGTGATGGAAGCAAGGTTATGGAAGAGAGGACGTGGCTGGGGTGTGATGAAAGTAGGGTTATGTAAGAGAGGATGTGGCTGGGGTGTGAGGGAAGTAGGGTTATGGAAGAGAGGATTTGGGTGGGGTGTGATGGAAGTAAGGTTATGGAAGAGAGGACGTATTTGGGTGTGAGGAAAGTAGGGTTATGGAAGAGAGGATGTGGCTGGGGTGTAATGGAAGTAGGGCAATTGAAGAGAGGATGTGGCTGGGGTGTCATGGAAGTAAGGTTATGGAAGAGTGGACGTATTTGGGTGTGAGGAAAGTAGGGTTATGGAAGAGAGGATGTGGCTGGTGTGTGATGGAAGTAGGGCTATGGAAGAGAGGATTTGGTTGGGTTGTGAGGGAAGTAGGGTTATGGAAGGGAGGACATGGCTGGGGTGTGATGGAAGTAGGGTTATGGAAGAGAGGATGAGGCTGTGGTGTCATGGAAGTAGGGTTATGGAAGAGAGAATGTGGCTGGGGTGTCATGGAAGTAGGGTTATGGAAGAGATGATGTGGCTGGGGTGTGAGGGAAGTAGGGTTATGGAAGAGAGGATGTGGCACAGGTGTGATGGAAGTAGGGTTATGGAAGAGAGGATATGGCTGAGGTGTCATGGAAGTAGGGTTATGGAAGAGAGGATGTGTCCGGGGTGTCATGGAAGTACGATTATGGAAGAGATGATGTGGTTGGGGTGTGAGGGAAGTAGGGTTATGGAAGAGAGGATGTGGCACAGGTGTGATGGAAGTAGGGTTATGGAAGAGAGGATGTGGCACAGGTGTGATGGAAGTAGGGTTATGGAAGAGAGGATGTGGCTGGGGGGTCATGGAAGTAGGGTTATGGAAGAGAGGATTTGGGTGGGGTGTGATGGAAGTAAGGTTATGGAAGAGAGGACGTATTTGGGTGTGAGGGAAGTAGGGTTATGGAAGAGAGGATGTGGCTGGGGTGTGATGGAAGTATGGCAATGGAAGAGAGGATGTGGCTGGGGTGTCATGGAAGTAAGATTATGGAAGAGTGGACGTATTTGGGTGTGAGGAAAGTAGGGTTATGGAAGAGAGGATGTGGCTGGGGTGTGATGGAAGTAGGGCTATGGAAGAGAGGATTTGGTTGGGTTGTGAGGGAAGTAGGGTTATGGAAGGGAGGACATGGCTGGGGTGTGATGGAAGTAGGGTTATGGAAGAGAGGATGTGGCTGTGGTGTCATGGAAGTAGGGTTACGGAAGAGAGGATGTGGCTGGGGTGTCATGGAAGTAGGGTTATGGAAGAGAGGATGTGGCTGGGGTGTGAGGGAAGTAGGGTTATGGAAGAGAGGATGTGGCACAGGTGTCATGGAAGTAAGGTTATGGAAGAGTGGATATGGCTGAGGTGTCATGGAAGTAGGGTTATGGAAGAGAGGATGTGGCCGGGGTGTCATGGAAGTACGGTTATGGAAGAGATGATGTGGTTGGGGTGTGAGGGAAGTAGGGTTATGGAAGAGAGGATGTGGCACAGGTGTGATGGAAGTAGGGTTATGGAAGTGAGGATGTGGCTGGGGTGTGATGGAAGTAGGGTTATGGAAGAGAGGATGTGGCTGGGGTGTCATGGAAGTAGGGTTATGGAAGAGAGGATGTGGCTGGGGTGTCATGGAAGTAGGGTTATGGAAGAGAGGATGTGGCTGGGGTGTCATGGAAGTAGGGTTATGGAAGAGATGATGTGGCTGGGGTGTGAGGGAAGTAGGGTTATGGAAGAGAGGATGTGGCACAGGTGTGATGGAAGTAGGGTTATGGAAGAGAGGATATGGCTGAGGTGTCATGGAAGAGAGGATGTGGCTGGGGTGTCATGGAAGTAGGGTTATGGAAGAGATGATGTGGCTAGGTTGTGAGGGAAGTAGGGTTATGGAAGAGAGGATGTAGCACAGGTGTGATGGAAGTAGGGTTATGGAAGAGAGGATATGGCTGAGGTGTCATGGAAGTAGGGTTATGGAAAAGAGGATGTGGCCAGGGTGTCATGGAAGTACGGTTATGGAAGAGATGATGTGGTTGGGGTGTGAGGGAAGTAGGGTTATGGAAGAGAGGATGTGGCTGGGGTGTGATGGAAGTAGGGTTATGGAAGAGAGGATGTGGCTGGGGTGTGATGGAAGTAGGGTTATGGAAGAGAGGATGTGGCTGGGGTGTCATGGAAGTAGGGTTATGGAAGAGAGGATGTGGCTGGGGTGTCATGGAAGTAGGGTTATGGAAGAGAGGATATGGCTGGGGTGTCATGGAAGTAGGGTTATGGAAGAGAGGATGTGGCTGGGGTGTCATGGAAGTAGGGTTATGGAAGAGAGGATGTGGCTGGGGTGTCATGGAAGTAGGGTTATGGAAGAGAGGATGTGGCTGGGGTGTGAGGGAAGTAGGGTTATGGAAGAGAGGATGTGGCACAGGTGTGATGGAAGTAGGGTTATGGAAGAGAGGATATGGCTGAGGTGTCATAGAAGTAGGGTTATGGAAGAGATGATGTGGTTGGGGTGTGAGGGAAGTAGGGTTATGGAAGAGAGGATGTGGCACAGGTGTGATGGATGTAGGGTTATGGAAGAGAGGATGTGGCTGGGGTGTGATGGAAGTAGGGTTATGGAAGAGAGGACGTGGCTGGGGTGTGATGAAAGTAGGGTTATGTAAGAGAGGATGTGGCTGGGGTGTGATGGAAGTAGGGTTATGTAAGAGAGGATGTGGCTGGGGTGTGATGGAAGTAGGGTTATGGAAGAGAGGATTTGGCTGGGGTGTGATGGAAGTAAGGTTATGGAAGAGAGGACGTACAGATGGGTCTTGTCCCATCTTTGCAGGGGATGGCGCTGGCGTCGCCAGCCGCCATCCCCCGCCAGCGCCATGGCGATGGTGAGAAGGGGACGAGCGCGCACGAGCGGCGCGCGCGTCCCCTTCCGACGGCGCTTCGATCCGTTCCCCCGGGTCCCCGCCGGCTTGCCGGCGGTATCCCGGGGTCCCCGCTGCCTGCCCGCACCCCCCCCTAACCCCCCCTAACCCTGTCCGTCTCCCTGAGGCGGAGACGGACAGGGTTTCCGTCGCGCTAGCGACGGAGACTGAGACGCGCGTGCGCGTGAGACGCACGCGCATCTCAGGCTCCTCGCTGGCGAGGCTGCTGGCGGGTCGCCAGCGCATACGTTCTGGCGACCCGCCAGCAAGGATGGGACAAGACCCATCTGTATTTGGGTGTGAGGAAAGTAGGGTTATGGAAGAGAGGATGTGGCTGGTGTGTGATGGAAGTAGGGTTATGGAAGAGAGGATGTGGCCGGGGTGTCATGGAAGTAGGGTTATGGAAGAGATGATGTGGCTGGGGTGTGAGGAAAGTAGGGTTATGGAAGAGAGGATATGGCACAGGTGTGATGGAAGTAGGGTTATGGAAGAGAGGATGTGGCTGGGGTGTGATGGAAGTAGTGTTATGGAAGAGAGGATGTATCTGGGGTGTCATGGAAGTAGGATTATGGAAGAGAGGATGTGGCTCGGGTGTCATGGAAGTAGGGTTATGGAAGAGATGATGTGGCTGGGGTGTGAGGGAAGTAGGGTTATGGAAGAGAGGATATGGCTGAGGTGTGATGGAAGTAGGGTTATGGAAGAGAGGATGTGGCTGGGGTGTGATGGAAGTAGGGTTATGGAAGAGAGGACGTGGCTGGGGTGTGAGGGAAGTAGGGTTATGGAAGGGAGGACGTGGCTGAGGTGTCATGGAAGTAAGGATATGGAAGAGAGGATGTTGCTGGGGTGTCATGGAAGTCAGGTTATGGAAGAGAGGACGTATTTGGGTGTGAGGGAAGTAGGGTTATGGAAGAGAGGATGTGGCTGGGGTGTGATGGAAGTAGGGCAATGGAAGAGAGGATGTGGCTGGGGTGTCATGGAAGTAAGGTTATGAAAGAGTGGACGTATTTGGGTGTGAGGAAAGTAGGGTTATGGAAGAGAGGATGTGGCTGGGGTGTGATGGAATTAGGGCTATGGAAGAGAGGATTTGGTTGGGTTGTGAGGGAAGTAGGGTTATGGAAGGGAGGACATGACTGGGGTGTGATGGAAGTAGGGTTATGGAAGAGAGGATGTGGCTGTGGTGTCATGGAAGTAGGGTTATGGAAGAGAGGATGTGGCTGGGGTGTCATGGAAGTAGGGTTATGGAAGAGATGATGTGGCTGGGGTGTGAGGGAAGTATGGTTATGGAAGAGAGGATGTGGCACAGGTGTGATGGAAGTAGGGTTATGGAAGAGAGGATATGGCTGAGGTGTCATGGAAGTAGGGTTATGGAAGAGAGGATGTGGCCGGGGTGTCATGGAAGTACGGTTATGGAAGAGATGATGTGTTTGGGGTGTGAGGGAAGTAGGGTTATGGAAGAGAGGATGTGGCACAGGTGTGATGGAAGTAGGGTTATGGAAGAGAGCATGTGGCTGGGGTGTGATGGAAGTAGGGTTATGGAAGAGAGGATGTGGCTGGGGTGTCATGGTAGTAGGGTTATGGAAGAGAGGATGTGGCTGGGGTGTCATGGAAGTAGGGTTATGGAAGAGAGGATGTGGCTGGGGTGTCATGGAAGTAGGGTTATGGAAGAGATGATGTGGCTGGGGTGTGAGGGAAGTAGGGTTATGGAAGAGAGGATGTGGCACAGGTGTGATGGAAGTAGGGTTATGGAAGAGAGGATATGGCTGAGGTGTCATGGAAGAGAGGATGTGGCTGGGGTGTCATGGAAGTAGGGTTATGGAAGAGATGATGTGGCTAGGTTGTGAGGGAAATAGGGTTATGGAAGAGAGGATGTGGCACAGGTGTGATGGAAGTAGGGTTATGGAAGAGAGGATATGGCTGAGGTGTCATGGAAGTAGGGTTATGGAAGAGAGGATGTGGCTGGGGTGTCATGGAAGTAGGGTTATGGAAGAGATGATGTGGCTGGGGTGTGAGGGAAGTAGGGTTATGGAAGAGAGGATGTGGCACAGGTGTGATGGAAGTAGGGTTATGGAAGAGAGGATATGGCTGAGGTGTCATGGAAGTAGGGTTATGGAATAGAGGATGTGGCCGGGGTGTCATGGAAGTACGGTTATGGAAGAGATTATGTGTTTGGGGTGTGAGGGAAGTAGGGTTATGGAAGAGAGGATGTGGCACAGGTGTGATGGAAGTAGGGTTATGGAAGAGAGCATGTGGCTGGGGTGTGATGGAAGTCGGGTTATGGAAGAGAGGATGTGGCTGGGGTGTCATGGAAGTAGGGTTATGGAAGAGAGGATGTGGCTGGGGTGTCATGGAAGTAGGGTTATGGAAGAGAGGATGTGGCTGGGGTGTCATGGAAGTAGGGTTATGGAAGAGATGATGTGGCTGGGGTGTGAGGGAAGTAGGGTTATGGAAGAGAGGATGTGGCACAGGTGTGATGGAAGTAGGGTTATGGAAGAGAGGATATGGCTGAGGTGTCATGGAAGAGAGGATGTGGCTGGGGTGTCATGGAAGTAGGGTTATGGAAGAGATGATGTGGCTAGGTTGTGAGGGAAATAGGGTTATGGAAGAGAGGATGTGGCACAGGTGTGATGGAAGTAGGGTTATGGAAGAGAGGATATGGCTGAGGTGTCATGGAAGTAGGGTTATGGAAGAGAGGATGTGGCCGGGGTGTCATGGAAGTACGGTTATGGAAGAGATGATGTGGTTGGGGTGTGAGGGAAGTAGGGTTATGGAAGAGAGGATGTGGCACAGGTGTGATGGAAGTAGGGTTATGGAAGAGAGGATGTGGCTGGGGTGTGATGGAAGTAGGGTTATGGAAGAGAGGATGTGGCTGGGGTGTCATGGAAGTAGGGTTATGGAAGAGAGGATGTGGCTGGGGTGTCATGGAAGTAGGGTTATGGAAGAGAGGATATGGCTGGGGTGTCATGGAAGTAGGGTTATGGAAGAGAGGATGTGGCTGGGGTGTCATGGAAGTAGGGTTATGGAAGAGAGGATGTGGCTGGGGTGTGAGGGAATTAGGGTTATGGAAGAGAGGATGTGGCACAGGTGTGATGGAAGTAGGGTTATGGAAGAGAGGATATGGCTTAGGTGTAATGGAAGTAGGGTTATGGAAGAGAGGATGTGGCCGGGGTGTCATGGAAGTACGGTTATGGAAGAGATGATGTGGTTGGGGTGTGAGGGAAGTAGGGTTATGGAAGAGAGGATGTGGCACAGGTGTGATGGAAGTAGGGTTATGGAAGAGAGGATGTGGCTGGGGTGTCATTGAAGTAGGGTTATGGAAGAGAGGATGTGGCTGGGGTGTCATGGAAGTAGGGTTATGGAAGAGAGGATATGGCTGGGGTGTCATGGAAGTAGGATTATGGAAGAGAGGATGTGGCTGGGGTGTGATGGAAGTAGGGTTATGGAAGAGAGGATTTCTATGGGGTGTGATGGAAGTAAGGTTATGGAAGACAGGACGTGGCTGGGGTGTGATGAAAGTAGGGTTATGTAAGAGAGGATGTGGCTGGGGTGTGATGGAAGTAGGGTTATGGAAGAGAGGATTTGGCTGGGGTGTGATGGAAGTAAGGTTATGGAAGAGAGGACGTATTTGGGTGTGCGGAAAGTAGGGTTATGGAAGAGAGGATGTGGCTGGTGTGTGATGGAAGTAGGGTTATGGAAGAGAGGATATGGCTGAGGTGTCATGGAAGTAGGGTTATGGAAGAGAGGATGTGGCCGGGGTGTCATGGAAGTAGGGTTATGGAAGAGATGATGTGGCTGGGGTGTGAGGAAAGTAGGGTTATGGAAGAGAGGATATGGCACAGGTATGATGGAAGTAGGGTTATGGAAGAGAGGATGTGGCTGGGGTGTGATGGAAGTAGTGTTATGGAAGAGAGGATGTATCTGGGGTGTCATGGAAGTAGGATTATGGAAGAGAGGATGTATCTGGGGTGTCATGGAAGTAGGGTTATGGAAGAGATGATGTGGCTGGGGTGTGAGGGAAGTAGGGTTATGGAAGAGAGGATATGGCTGAGGTGTGATGGAAGTAGGGTTATGGAAGAGAGGATGTGGCTGGGGTGTGATGGAAGTAGGGTTATGGAAGAGAGGACGTGGCTGGGGTGTGAGGGAAGTAGGGTTATGGAAGGGAGGACGTGGCTGGGGTGTCATGGAAGTAAGGATATGGAAGAGAGGATGTTGCTGGGGTGTCATGGAAGTCAGGTTATGGAAAAAAGGACGTATTTGGGTGTGAGGGAAGTAGGGTTATGGAAGAGAGGATGTGGCTGGGGTGTGATGGAAGTAGGGCAATGGAAGAGAGGATGTGGCTGGGGTGTCATGGAAAAAAGGTTATGGAAAAGTGGACGTATTTGGGTGTGAGGAAAGTAGGGTTATGGAAGAGAGGATGTGGCTGTGGTGTCATGGAAGTAGGGTTATGGAAGAGAGGATGTGGCTGGGGTGTCATGGAAGTAGGGTTATGGAAGAGATGATGTGGCTGGGGTGTGAGGGAAGTAGGGTTATGGAAGAGAGGATGTGGCACAGGTGTGATGGAAGTAGGGTTATGGAAGAGAGGATATGGCTGAGGTGTCATGGAAGTAGGGTTATGGAAGAGAGGATGTGGCCGGGGTGTCATGGAAGTACGGTTATGGAAGAGAGGATGTGGCTGGGGTGTCATGGAAGTAGGGTTATGGAAGAGAGGATGTGGCTGGGGTGTGATGGAAGTAGGGTTATGGAAGAGAGGATGTCTATGGGGTGTGATGGAAGCAAGGTTATGGAAGACAGGACATGGCTGGGGTGTGATGAAAGTAGGGTTATGTAAGAGAGGATGTGGCTGGGGTGTAATGGAAGTAGGGTTATGGAAGAGAGGATTTGGCTGGGGTGTGATGGAAGTAAGGTTATGGAAGAGAGGACGTATTTGGGTGTGAGGAAAGTAGGGTTATGGAAGAGAGGATGTGGCTGGTGTGTGATGGAAGTAGGGTTATGGAAGAGAGGATATGGCTGAGGTGTCATGGAAGTAGGGTTATGGAAGAGAGGATGTGGCCGGGGTGTCATGGAAGTAGGGTTATGGAAGAGATGATGTGGCTGGGGTGTGAGGGAAGTAGGGTTATGGAAGAGAGGATGTGGCACAGGTGTGAGGGAAGTAGGGTTATGGAAGAGAGGATGTGGCACAGGTGTGATGGAAGTAGGGTTATGGAAGAGAGGATATGGCTGAGGTGTCATGGAAGTAGGATTATGGAAGAGAGGATGTGGCTGGGGTGTCATGGAAGTAGGGTTATGGAAGAGATGATGTGGCTGGGGTGTGAGGGAAGTAGGGTTATGGAAGAGAGGATATGGCTGAGGTGTGATGGAAGTAGGGTTATGGAAGAAAGGATGTGGCTGGGGTGTGATGGAAGTATGGTAATGGAAGAGAGGACGTGGCTGGGGTGTGAGGGAAGTAGGGTTATGGAAGGGAGGACGTGGCTGGGGTGTCATGGAAGTAAGGATATGGAAGAGAGGATGTTGCTGGGGTGTCATGGAAGTCAGGTTATGGAAGAGAGGGCGTGGCTTATGTTTGATGGAAGTAGGGTTATGGAAGAGGATGTGGCTGGGGTGTGAATAAAGTAAGGTTATGGAAGAGGGGATGTCTCTGGGGTGTGATGGAAGCAAGGTTATGGAAGAGAGGATTTGGCTGGGGTGTGATGAAAGTAAGGTTATGGAAGAGAGGACGTATTTGGGTGTGAGGGAAGTAGGGTTTTGGAAGAGAGGATGTGGCTGGGGTGTGATGGAAGTAGGGCTATGGAAGAGAGAATGTGGCTGGGGTGTGAGGGAAGTTGGGTTATGGAAGAGAGGACGTGGCTGTGGTGTGAGGGAAGTAGGGTTATGGAAGGGAGGACGTGGCTGGGGTGTCATGGAAGTAAGGATATGGAAGAGAGGATGTTGCTGGGGTGTCATGGAAGTCAGGTTATGGAAGAGAGGACGTATTTGGGTGTGAGGGAAGTAGGGTTATGTAAGAGAGGATGTGGCTGGGGTGTGATGGAAGTAGGGCAATGGAAGAGAGGATGTGGCTGGGGTGTCATGGAAGTAAGGTTATGGAAGAGTGGACGTATTTGGGTGTGAGGAAAGTAGGGTTATGGAAGAGAGGATGTGGCTGGGGTGTGATGGAATTAGGGCTATGGAAGAGAGGATTTGGTGTGGTTGTGAGGGAAGTAGGGTTATGGAAGAGAGGATGTGGCTGTGGTGTCATGGAAGTAGGGTTATGGAAGAGAGGATGTGGCTGGGGTGTCATGGAAGTAGGGTTATGGAAGAGATGATGTGGCTGGGGTGTGAGGGAAGTAGGGTTATGGAAGAGAGGATGTGGCACAGGTGTGATGGAAGTACGGTTATGGAAGAGAGGATATGGCTGAGGTGTCATGGAAGTAGGGTTATGGAAGAGAGGATGTGGCCGGGGTGTCATGGAAGTACGGTTATGGAAGAGATAATGTGGTTGGGGTGTGAGGGAAGAAGGGTTATGGAAGAGAGGATGTGGCACAGGTGTGATGGAAGTAGGGTTATGGAAGAGAGGATGTGGCTGGGGTGTGATGGAAGTAGGGTTATGGAAGAGAGGATGTGGCTGGGGTGTGATGGAAGTAGGGTTATGGAAGAGAGGATGTGGCTGGGGTGTCATGGAAGTAGGGTTATGGAAGAGAGGATGTGGCTGGGGTGTGATGGAAGTAGGGTTATGGAAGAGAGGATGTCTATGGGGTGTGATGGAAGCAAGGTTATGGAAGACAGGACGTGGCTGGGGTGTGATGAAAGTAGGGTTATGTAAGAGAGGATGTGGCTGGGGTGTGATGGAAGTAGGGTTATGGAAGAGAGGATTTGGCTGGGGTGTTATGGAAGTAAGGTTATGGAAGAGAGGACGTATTTGGGTGTGAGGAAAGTAGGGTTATGGAAGAGAGGATGTGGCTGGTGTGTGATGGAAGTAGGGTTATGGAAGAGAGGATATGGCTGAGGTGTCATGGAAGTAGGGTTATGGAAGAGAGGATGTGGCGGGGGTGTCATGGAAGTAGGGTTATGGAAGAGATGATGTGGCTGGGGTGTGAGGAAAGTAGGGTTATGGAAGAGAGGATATGGCACAGGTGTGATGGAAGTAGGGTTATGGAAGAGAGGATGTGGCTGGGGTGTGATGGAAGTAGGGTTATGGAAGAGAGGATTTGGCTGGGGTGTGATGGAAGTAAGGTTATGGAAGAGAGGACGTATTTGGGTGTGAGGAAAGTAGGGTTATGGAAGAGAGGATGTGGCTGGTGTGTGATGGAAGTAGGGTTATGGAAGAGAGGATATGGCTGGGGTGTGATGGAAGTAAGGTTATGGAAGAGAGGACGTATTTGGGTGTGAGGAAAGTAGGGTTATGGAAGAGAGGATGTGGCTGGGGTGTGAGGGAAGTAGGGTTATGGAAGAGAGGATGTGGCACAGGTGTGATGGAAGTAGGGTTATGGAAGAGAGCATGTGGCTGGGGTGTGATGGAAGTCGGGTTATGGAAGAGAGGATGTGGCTGGGGTGTCATGGAAGTAGGGTTATGGAAGAGAGGATGTGGCTGGGGTGTCATGGAAGTAGGGTTATGGAAGAGAGGATGTGGCTGGGGTGTCATGGAAGTAGGGTTATGGAAGAGATGATGTGGCTGGGGTGTGAGGGAAGTAGGGTTATGGAAGAGAGGATGTGGCACAGGTGTGATGGAAGTAGGGTTATGGAAGAGAGGATATGGCTGAGGTGTCATGGAAGAGAGGATGTGGCTGGGGTGTCATGGAAGTAGGGTTATGGAAGAGATGATGTGGCTAGGTTGTGAGGGAAATAGGGTTATGGAAGAGAGGATGTGGCACAGGTGTGATGGAAGTAGGGTTATGGAAGAGAGGATATGGCTGAGGTGTCATGGAAGTAGGGTTATGGAAGAGAGGATGTGGCCGGGGTGTGATGGAATTAGGGCTATGGAAGAGAGGATTTGGTGTGGTTGTGAGGGAAGTAGGGTTATGGAAGAGAGGATGTGGCTGTGGTGTCATGGAAGTAGGGTTATGGAAGAGAGGATGTGGCTGGGGTGTCATGGAAGTAGGGTTATGGAAGAGATGATGTGGCTGGGGTGTGAGGGAAGTAGGGTTATGGAAGAGAGGATGTGGCACAGGTGTGATGGAAGTACGGTTATGGAAGAGAGGATATGGCTGAGGTGTCATGGAAGTAGGGTTATGGAAGAGAGGATGTGGCCGGGGTGTCATGGAAGTACGGTTATGGAAGAGATAATGTGGTTGGGGTGTGAGGGAAGAAGGGTTATGGAAGAGAGGATGTGGCACAGGTGTGATGGAAGTAGGGTTATGGAAGAGAGGATGTGGCTGGGGTGTGATGGAAGTAGGGTTATGGAAGAGAGGATGTGGCTGGGGTGTGATGGAAGTAGGGTTATGGAAGAGAGGATGTGGCTGGGGTGTCATGGAAGTAGGGTTATGGAAGAGAGGATGTGGCTGGGGTGTGATGGAAGTAGGGTTATGGAAGAGAGGATGTCTATGGGGTGTGATGGAAGCAAGGTTATGGAAGACAGGACGTGGCTGGGGTGTGATGAAAGTAGGGTTATGTAAGAGAGGATGTGGCTGGGGTGTGATGGAAGTAGGGTTATGGAAGAGAGGATTTGGCTGGGGTGTTATGGAAGTAAGGTTATGGAAGAGAGGACGTATTTGGGTGTGAGGAAAGTAGGGTTATGGAAGAGAGGATGTGGCTGGTGTGTGATGGAAGTAGGGTTATGGAAGAGAGGATATGGCTGAGGTGTCATGGAAGTAGGGTTATGGAAGAGAGGATGTGGCGGGGGTGTCATGGAAGTAGGGTTATGGAAGAGATGATGTGGCTGGGGTGTGAGGAAAGTAGGGTTATGGAAGAGAGGATATGGCACAGGTGTGATGGAAGTAGGGTTATGGAAGAGAGGATGTGGCTGGGGTGTGATGGAAGTAGGGTTATGGAAGAGAGGATTTGGCTGGGGTGTGATGGAAGTAAGGTTATGGAAGAGAGGACGTATTTGGGTGTGAGGAAAGTAGGGTTATGGAAGAGAGGATGTGGCTGGTGTGTGATGGAAGTAGGGTTATGGAAGAGAGGATATGGCTGGGGTGTGATGGAAGTAAGGTTATGGAAGAGAGGACGTATTTGGGTGTGAGGAAAGTAGGGTTATGGAAGAGAGGATGTGGCTGGGGTGTGAGGGAAGTAGGGTTATGGAAGAGAGGATGTGGCACAGGTGTGATGGAAGTAGGGTTATGGAAGAGAGCATGTGGCTGGGGTGTGATGGAAGTCGGGTTATGGAAGAGAGGATGTGGCTGGGGTGTCATGGAAGTAGGGTTATGGAAGAGAGGATGTGGCTGGGGTGTCATGGAAGTAGGGTTATGGAAGAGAGGATGTGGCTGGGGTGTCATGGAAGTAGGGTTATGGAAGAGATGATGTGGCTGGGGTGTGAGGGAAGTAGGGTTATGGAAGAGAGGATGTGGCACAGGTGTGATGGAAGTAGGGTTATGGAAGAGAGGATATGGCTGAGGTGTCATGGAAGAGAGGATGTGGCTGGGGTGTCATGGAAGTAGGGTTATGGAAGAGATGATGTGGCTAGGTTGTGAGGGAAATAGGGTTATGGAAGAGAGGATGTGGCACAGGTGTGATGGAAGTAGGGTTATGGAAGAGAGGATATGGCTGAGGTGTCATGGAAGTAGGGTTATGGAAGAGAGGATGTGGCCGGGGTGTCATGGAAGTACGGTTATGGAAGAGATGATGTGGTTGGGGTGTGAGGGAAGTAGGGTTATGGAAGAGAGGATGTGGCACAGGTGTGATGGAAGTAGGGTTATGGAAGAGAGGATGTGGCTGGGGTGTGATGGAAGTAGGGTTATGGAAGAGAGGATGTGGCTGGGGTGTCATGGAAGTAGGGTTATGGAAGAGAGGATGTGGCTGGGGTGTCATGGAAGTAGGGTTATGGAAGAGAGGATATGGCTGGGGTGTCATGGAAGTAGGGTTATGGAAGAGAGGATGTGGCTGGGGTGTCATGGAAGTAGGGTTATGGAAGAGAGGATGTGGCTGGGGTGTGAGGGAATTAGGGTTATGGAAGAGAGGATGTGGCACAGGTGTGATGGAAGTAGGGTTATGGAAGAGAGGATATGGCTTAGGTGTAATGGAAGTAGGGTTATGGAAGAGAGGATGTGGCCGGGGTGTCATGGAAGTACGGTTATGGAAGAGATGATGTGGTTGGGGTGTGAGGGAAGTAGGGTTATGGAAGAGAGGATGTGGCACAGGTGTGATGGAAGTAGGGTTATGGAAGAGAGGATGTGGCTGGGGTGTCATTGAAGTAGGGTTATGGAAGAGAGGATGTGGCTGGGGTGTCATGGAAGTAGGGTTATGGAAGAGAGGATATGGCTGGGGTGTCATGGAAGTAGGATTATGGAAGAGAGGATGTGGCTGGGGTGTGATGGAAGTAGGGTTATGGAAGAGAGGATTTCTATGGGGTGTGATGGAAGTAAGGTTATGGAAGACAGGACGTGGCTGGGGTGTGATGAAAGTAGGGTTATGTAAGAGAGGATGTGGCTGGGGTGTGATGGAAGTAGGGTTATGGAAGAGAGGATTTGGCTGGGGTGTGATGGAAGTAAGGTTATGGAAGAGAGGACGTATTTGGGTGTGAGGAAAGTAGGGTTATGGAAGAGAGGATGTGGCTGGTGTGTGATGGAAGTAGGGTTATGGAAGAGAGGATATGGCTGAGGTGTCATGGAAGTAGGGTTATGGAAGAGAGGATGTGGCCGGGGTGTCATGGAAGTAGGGTTATGGAAGAGATGATGTGGCTGGGGTGTGAGGAAAGTAGGGTTATGGAAGAGAGGATATGGCACAGGTGTGATGGAAGTAGGGTTATGGAAGAGAGGATGTGGCTGGGGTGTGATGGAAGTAGTGTTATGGAAGAGAGGATGTATCTGGGGTGTCATGGAAGTAGGATTATGGAAGAGAGGATGTATCTGGGGTGTCATGGAAGTAGGGTTATGGAAGAGATGATGTGGCTGGGGTGTGAGGGAAGTAGGGTTATGGAAGAGAGGATATGGCTGAGGTGTGATGGAAGTAGGGTTATGGAAGAGAGGATGTGGCTGGGGTGTGATGGAAGTAGGGTTATGGAAGAGAGGACGTGGCTGGGGTGTGAGGGAAGTAGGGTTATGGAAGGGAGGACGTGGCTGGGGTGTCATGGAAGTAAGGATATGGAAGAGAGGATGTTGCTGGGGTGTCATGGAAGTCAGGTTATGGAAAAAAGGACGTATTTGGGTGTGAGGGAAGTAGGGTTATGGAAGAGAGGATGTGGCTGGGGTGTGATGGAAGTAGGGCAATGGAAGAGAGGATGTGGCTGGGGTGTCATGGAAAAAAGGTTATGGAAAAGTGGACGTATTTGGGTGTGAGGAAAGTAGGGTTATGGAAGAGAGGATGTGGCTGTGGTGTCATGGAAGTAGGGTTATGGAAGAGAGGATGTGGCTGGGGTGTCATGGAAGTAGGGTTATGGAAGAGATGATGTGGCTGGGGTGTGAGGGAAGTAGGGTTATGGAAGAGAGGATGTGGCACAGGTGTGATGGAAGTAGGGTTATGGAAGAGAGGATATGGCTGAGGTGTCATGGAAGTAGGGTTATGGAAGAGAGGATGTGGCCGGGGTGTCATGGAAGTACGGTTATGGAAGAGATGATGTGTTTGGGGGGTGAGGGAAGTAGGGTTATGGAAGAGAGGATGTGGCACAGGTGTGATGGAAGTAGGGTTATGGAAGAGAGGATGTGGCTGGGGTGTGATGGAAGTAGGGTTATGGAAGAGAGGATGTGGCTGGGGTGTCATGGAAGTAGGGTTATGGAAGAGAGGATGTGGCTGGGGTGTCATGGAAGTAGGGTTATGGAAGAGAGGATGTGGCTGGGGTGTCATGGAAGTAGGGTTATGGAAGAGAGGATGTGGCTGGGGTGTGATGGAAGTAGAGTTATGGAAGAGAGGATGTCTATGGGGTGTGATGGAAGCAAGGTTATGGAAGACAGGACATGGCTGGGGTGTGATGAAAGTAGGGTTATGTAAGAGAGGATGTGGCTGGGGTGTAATGGAAGTAGGGTTATGGAAGAGAGGATTTGGCTGGGGTGTGATGGAAGTAAGGTTATGGAAGAGAGGACGTATTTGGGTGTGAGGAAAGTAGGGTTATGGAAGAGAGGATGTGGCTGGTGTGTGATGGAAGTAGGGTTATGGAAGAGAGGATATGGCTGAGGTGTCATGGAAGTAGGGTTATGGAAGAGAGGATGTGGCCGGGGTGTCATGGAAGTAGGGTTATGGAAGAGATGATGTGGCTGGGGTGTGAGGGAAGTAGGGTTATGGAAGAGAGGATGTGGCACAGGTGTGAGGGAAGTAGGGTTATGGAAGAGAGGATGTGGCACAGGTGTGATGGAAGTAGGGTTATGGAAGAGAGGATATGGCTGAGGTGTCATGGAAGTAGGATTATGGAAGAGAGGATGTGGCTGGGGTGTCATGGAAGTAGGGTTATGGAAGAGATGATGTGGCTGGGGTGTGAGGGAAGTAGGGTTATGGAAGAGAGGATATGGCTGAGGTGTGATGGAAGTAGGGTTATGGAAGAAAGGATGTGGCTGGGGTGTGATGGAAGTATGGTAATGGAAGAGAGGACGTGGCTGGGGTGTGAGGGAAGTAGGGTTATGGAAGGGAGGACGTGGCTGGGGTGTCATGGAAGTAAGGATATGGAAGAGAGGATGTTGCTGGGGTGTCATGGAAGTCAGGTTATGGAAGAGAGGGCGTGGCTTATGTTTGATGGAAGTAGGGTTATGGAAGAGGATGTGGCTGGGGTGTGAATAAAGTAAGGTTATGGAAGAGGGGATGTCTCTGGGGTGTGATGGAAGCAAGGTTATGGAAGAGAGGATTTGGCTGGGGTGTGATGAAAGTAAGGTTATGGAAGAGAGGACGTATTTGGGTGTGAGGGAAGTAGGGTTTTGGAAGAGAGGATGTGGCTGGGGTGTGATGGAAGTAGGGCTATGGAAGAGAGAATGTGGCTGGGGTGTGAGGGAAGTTGGGTTATGGAAGAGAGGACGTGGCTGTGGTGTGAGGGAAGTAGGGTTATGGAAGGGAGGACGTGGCTGGGGTGTCATGGAAGTAAGGATATGGAAGAGAGGATGTTGCTGGGGTGTCATGGAAGTCAGGTTATGGAAGAGAGGACGTATTTGGGTGTGAGGGAAGTAGGGTTATGTAAGAGAGGATGTGGCTGGGGTGTGATGGAAGTAGGGCAATGGAAGAGAGGATGTGGCTGGGGTGTCATGGAAGTAAGGTTATGGAAGAGTGGACGTATTTGGGTGTGAGGAAAGTAGGGTTATGGAAGAGAGGATGTGGCTGGGGTGTGATGGAATTAGGGCTATGGAAGAGAGGATTTGGTGTGGTTGTGAGGGAAGTAGGGTTATGGAAGAGAGGATGTGGCTGTGGTGTCATGGAAGTAGGGTTATGGAAGAGAGGATGTGGCTGGGGTGTCATGGAAGTAGGGTTATGGAAGAGATGATGTGGCTGGGGTGTGAGGGAAGTAGGGTTATGGAAGAGAGGATGTGGCACAGGTGTGATGGAAGTACGGTTATGGAAGAGAGGATATGGCTGAGGTGTCATGGAAGTAGGGTTATGGAAGAGAGGATGTGGCCGGGGTGTCATGGAAGTACGTTTATGGAAGAGATAATGTGGTTGGGGTGTGAGGGAAGAAGGGTTATGGAAGAGAGGATGTGGCACAGGTGTGATGGAAGTAGGGTTATGGAAGAGAGGATGTGGCTGGGGTGTGATGGAAGTAGGGTAATGGAAGAGAGGATGTGGCTGGGGTGTGATGGAAGTAGGGTTATGGAAGAGAGGATGTGGCTGGGGTGTCATGGAAGTAGGGTTATGGAAGAGAGGATGTGGCTGGGGTGTGATGGAAGTAGGGTTATGGAAGAGAGGATGTCTATGGGGTGTGATGGAAGCAAGGTTATGGAAGACAGGACGTGGCTGGGGTGTGATGAAAGTAGGGTTATGTAAGAGAGGATGTGGCTGGGGTGTGATGGAAGTAGGGTTATGGAAGAGAGGATTTGGCTGGGGTGTTATGGAAGTAAGGTTATGGAAGAGAGGACGTATTTGGGTGTGAGGAAAGTAGGGTTATGGAAGAGAGGATGTGGCTGGTGTGTGATGGAAGTAGGGTTATGGAAGAGAGGATATGGCTGAGGTGTCATGGAAGTAGGGTTATGGAAGAGAGGATGTGGCCGGGGTGTCATGGAAGTAGGGTTATGGAAGAGATGATGTGGCTGGGGTGTGAGGAAAGTAGGGTTATGGAAGAGAGGATATGGCACAGGTGTGATGGAAGTAGGGTTATGGAAGAGAGGATGTGGCTGGGGTGTGATGGAAGTAGGGTTATGGAAGAGAGGATTTGGCTGGGGTGTGATGGAAGTAAGGTTATGGAAGAGAGGACGTATTTGGGTGTGAGGAAAGTAGGGTTATGGAAGAGAGGATGTGGCTGGTGTGTGATGGAAGTAGGGTTATGGAAGAGAGGATATGGCTGAGGTGTCATGGAAGTAGGGTTATGGAAGAGAGGATGTGGCCGGGGTGTCATGGAAGTAGGGTTATGGAAGAGATGATGTGGCCGGGGTGTCATGGAAGTAGGGTTATGGAAGAGATGATGTGGCTGGGGTGTGAGGAAAGTAGGGTTATGGAAGAGAGGATATGGCACAGGTGTGATGGAAGTAGGGTTATGGAAGAGAGGATGTGGCTGGGGTGTGATGGAAGTAGGGTTATGGAAGAGAGGATTTGGCTGGGGTGTGATGGAAGTAAGGTTATGGAAGAGAGGACGTATTTGGGTGTGAGGAAAGTAGGGTTATGGAAGAGAGGATGTGGCTGGTGTGTGATGGAAGTAGGGTTATGGAAGAGAGGATATGGCTGAGGTGTCATGGAAGTAGGGTTATGGAAGAGAGGATGTGGCCGGGGTGTCATGGAAGTAGGGTTATGGAAGAGATGATGTGGCTGGGGTGTGAGGGAAGTAGGGTTATGGAAGAGAGGACGTGGCTGGGGTGTGAGGGAAGTAGGGTTATGGAAGGGAGGACGTGGCTGGGGTGTCATGGAAGTAAGGATATGGAAGAGAGGATGTTGCTGGGTTGTCATGGAAGTCAGGTTATGGAAGAAAGGACGTATTTGGGTGTGAGGGAAGTAGGGTTATGGAAGAGAGGATGTGGCTGGGGTGTGATGGAAGTAGGGCAATGGAAGAGAGGATGTGGCTGGGGTGTCATGGAAAAAAGGTTATGGAAAAGTGGACGTATTTGGGTGTGAGGAAAGTAGGGTTATGGAAGAGAGGATGTGGCTGGGGTGTGATGGAATTAGGGCTATGGAAGAGAGGATTTGGTTGGGTTGTGAGGGAAGTAGGGTTATGGAAGGGAGGACATGGCTGGGGTGTGATGGAAGTAGTGTTATGGAAGAGAGGATGTGGCTGTGGTGTCATGGAAGTAGGGTTATGGAAGAGAGGATGTGGCTGGGGTGTCATGGAAGTAGGGTTATGGAAGAGATGATGTGGCTGGGGTGTGAGGGAAGTAGGGTTATGGAAGAGAGGATGTGGCACAGGTGTGAGGGAAGTAGGGTTATGGAAGAGAGGATGTGGCACAGGTGTGATGGAAGTAGGGTTATGGAAGAGAGGATATGGCTGAGGTGTCATGGAAGTAGGGTTATGGAAGAGAGGATGTGGCCGGGGTGTCATGGAAGTACGGTTATGGAAGAGATGATGTGTTTGGGGGGTGAGGGAAGTAGGGTTATGGAAGAGAGGATGTGGCACAGGTGTGATGGAAGTAGGGTTATGGAAGAGAGGATGTGGCTGGGGTGTGATGGAAGTAGGGTTATGGAAGAGAGGATGTGGCTGGGGTGTCATGGAAGTAGGGTTATGGAAGAGAGGATGTGGCTGGGGTGTCATGGAAGTAGGGTTATGGAAGAGAGGATGTGGCTGGGGTGTCATGGAAGTAGGGTTATGGAAGAGAGGATGTGGCTGGGGTGTGATGGAAGTAGAGTTATGGAAGAGAGGATGTCTATGGGGTGTGATGGAAGCAAGGTTATGGAAGACAGGACATGGCTGGGGTGTGATGAAAGTAGGGTTCTGTAAGAGAGGATGTGGCTGGGGTGTAATGGAAGTAGGGTTATGAAAGAGAGGATTTGGCTGGGGTGTGATGGAAGTAAGGTTATGGAAGAGAGGACGTATTTGGGTGTGAGGAAAGTAGGGTTATGGAAGAGAGGATGTGGCTGGTGTGTGATGGAAGTAGGGTTATGGAAGAGAGGATATGGCTGAGGTGTCATGGAAGTAGGGTTATGGAAGAGAGTACATGGCTGGGGTGTGATGGAAGTAGGGTTATGGAAGAGAGGATGTGGCTGGGGTGTGAGGAAAGTAGGGTTATGGAAGAGAGGATATGGCACAGGTGTGATGGAAGTAGGGTTATGGAAGAGAGGATGTGGCTGGGGTGTGATGGAAGTAGTGTTATGGAAGAGAGGATGTATCTGGGGTGTGAGGGAAGTAGGGTTATGGAAGAGAGGACGTGGCTGGGGTGTGAGGGAAGTAGGGTTATGGAAGGGAGGACGTGGCTGGGGTGTCATGGAAGTAAGGATATGGAAGAGAGGATGTTGCTGGGGTGTCATGGAAGTCAGGTTATGGAAGAAAGGACGTATTTGGGTGTGAGGGAAGTAGGGTTATGGAAGAGAGGATGTGGCTGGGGTGTGATGGAAGTAGGGCAATGGAAGAGAGGATGTGGCTGGGGTGTCATGGAAAAAAGGTTATGGAAAAGTGGACGTATTTGGGTGTGAGGAAAGTAGGGTTATGGAAGAGAGGATGTGGCTGGGGTGTGATGGAATTAGGGCTATGGAAGAGAGGATTTGGTTGGGTTGTGAGGGAATTAGGGTTATGGAAGGGAGGACATGGCTGGGGTGTGATGGAAGTAGGGTTATGGAAGAGAGGATGTGGCTGTGGTGTCATGGAAGTAGGGTTATGGAAGAGAGGATGTGGCTGGGGTGTCATGGAAGTAGGGTTATGGAAGAGATGATGTGGCTGGGGTGTGAGGGAAGTAGGGTTATGGAAGAGAGGATGTGGCACAGGTGTGAGGGAAGTAGGGTTATGGAAGAGAGGATGTGGCACAGGTGTGATGGAAGTAGGGTTATGGAAGAGAGGATATGGCTGAGGTGTCATGGAAGTAGGGTTATGGAAGAGAGGATGTGGCCGGGGTGTCATGGAAGTACGGTTATGGAAGAGATGATGTGTTTGGGGGGTGAGGGAAGTAGGGTTATGGAAGAGAGGATGTGGCACAGGTGTGATGGAAGTAGGGTTATGGAAGAGAGGATGTGGCTGGGGTGTGATGGAAGTAGGGTTATGGAAGAGAGGATGTGGCTGGGGTGTCATGGAAGTAGGGTTATGGAAGAGAGGATGTGGCTGGGGTGTCATGGAAGTAGGGTTATGGAAGAGAGGATGTGGCTGGGGTGTCATGGAAGTAGGGTTATGGAAGAGAGGATGTGGCTGGGGTGTGATGGAAGTAGAGTTATGGAAGAGAGGATGTCTATGGGGTGTGATGGAAGCAAGGTTATGGAAGACAGGACATGGCTGGGGTGTGATGAAAGTAGGGTTATGTAAGAGAGGATGTGGCTGGGGTGTAATGGAAGTAGGGTTATGGAAGAGAGGATTTGGCTGGGGTGTGATGGAAGTAAGGTTATGGAAGAGAGGACGTATTTGGGTGTGAGGAAAGTAGGGTTATGGAAGAGAGGATGTGGCTGGTGTGTGATGGAAGTAGGGTTATGGAAGAGAGGATATGGCTGAGGTGTCATGGAAGTAGGGTTATGGAAGAGAGGATGTGGCCGGGGTGTCATGGAAGTAGGGTTATGGAAGAGATGATGTGGCTGGGGTGTGAGGAAAGTAGGGTTATGGAAGAGAGGATATGGCACAGGTGTGATGGAAGTAGGGTTATGGAAGAGAGGATGTGGCTGGGGTGTGATGGAAGTAGTGTTATGGAAGAGAGGATGTATCTGGGGTGTCATGGAAGTAGGATTATGGAAGAGAGGATGTGGCTGGGGTGTCATGGAAGTAGGGTTATGGAAGAGATGATGTGGCTGGGGTGTGAGGGAAGTAGGGTTATGGAAGAGAGGATATGGCTGAGGTGTGATGGAAGTAGGGTTATGGAAGAGAGGATGTGGCTGGGGTGTGATGGAAGTATGGTTATGGAAGAGAGGACGTGGCTGGGGTGTGAGGGAAGTAGGGTTATGGAAGGGAGGACGTGGCTGGGGTGTCATGGAAGTAAGGATATGGAAGAGAGGATGTTGCTGGGGTGTCATGGAAGTCAGGTTATGGAAGAGAGGGCGTGGCTTATGTTTGATGGAAGTAGGGTTATGGAAGAGGATGTGGCTGGGGTGTGAATAAAGTAAGGTTATGGAAGAGAGTACGTATTTGGGTGTGAGGGAAGTAGGGTTTTGGAAGAGAGGATGTGGCTGGGGTGTGATGGAAGTAGGGCTATGGAAGAGAGAATGTGGCTGGGGTGTGAGGGAAGTTGGGTTATGGAAGAGAGGACGTGGCTGGGGTGTGAGGGAAGTAGGGTTATGGAAGGGAGGACGTGGCTGGGGTGTCATGGAAGTAAGGATATGGAAGAGAGGATGTTGCTGGGGTGTCATGGAAGTCAGGTTATGGAAGAGAGGACGTATTTGGGTGTGAGGGAAGTAGGGTTATGTAAGAGAGGATGTGGCTGGGGTGTGATGGAAGTAGGGCAATGGAAGAGAGGATGTGGCTGGGGTGTCATGGAAGTAAGGTTATGGAAGAGTGGACGTATTTGGGTGTGAGGAAAGTAGGGTTATGGAAGAGAGGATGTGGCTGGGGTGTGATGGAATTAGGGCTATGGAAGAGAGGATTTGGTGTGGTTGTGAGGGAAGTAGGGTTATGGAAGGGAGGACATGGCTGGGGTGTGATGGAAGTAGGGTTATGGAAGAGAGGATGTGGCTGTGGTGTCATGGAAGTAGGGTTATGGAAGAGAGGATGTGGCTGGGGTGTCATGGAAGTAGGGTTATGGAAGAGATGATGTGGCTGGGGTGTGAGGGAAGTAGGGTTATGGAAGAGAGGATGTGGCACAGGTGTGATGGAAGTACGGTTATGGAAGAGAGGATATGGCTGAGGTGTCATGGAAGTAGGGTTATGGAAGAGAGGATGTGGCCGGGGTGTCATGGAAGTACGGTTATGGAAGAGATAATGTGGTTGGGGTGTGAGGGAAGTAGGGTTATGGAAGAGAGGATGTGGCACAGGTGTGATGGAAGTAGGGTTATGGAAGAGAGGATGTGGCTGGGGTGTGATGGAAGTAGGGTTATGGAAGAGAGGATGTGGCTGGGGTGTGATGGAAGTAGGGTTATGGAAGAGAGGATGTGGCTGGGGTGTCATGGAAGTAGGGTTATGGAAGAGAGGATGTGGCTGGGGTGTGATGGAAGTAGGGTTATGGAAGAGAGGATGTCTATGGGGTGTGATGGAAGCAAGGTTATGGAAGACAGGACGTGGCTGGGGTGTGATGAAAGTAGGGTTATGTAAGAGAGGATGTGGCTGGGGTGTGATGGAAGTAGGGTTATGGAAGAGAGGATTTGGCTGGGGTGTTATGGAAGTAAGGTTATGGAAGAGAGGACGTATTTGGGTGTGAGGAAAGTAGGGTTATGGAAGAGAGGATGTGGCTGGTGTGTGATGGAAGTAGGGTTATGGAAGAGAGGATATGGCTGAGGTGTCATGGAAGTAGGGTTATGGAAGAGAGGATGTGGCCGGGGTGTCATGGAAGTAGGGTTATGGAAGAGATGATGTGGCTGGGGTGTGAGGAAAGTAGGGTTATGGAAGAGAGGATATGGCACAGGTGTGATGGAAGTAGGGTTATGGAAGAGAGGATGTGGCTGGGGTGTGATGGAAGTAGGGTTATGGAAGAGAGGATTTGGCTGGGGTGTGATGGAAGTAAGGTTATGGAAGAGAGGACGTATTTGGGTGTGAGGAAAGTAGGGTTATGGAAGAGAGGATGTGGCTGGTGTGTGATGGAAGTAGGGTTATGGAAGAGAGGATATGGCTGAGGTGTCATGGAAGTAGGGTTATGGAAGAGAGGATGTGGCCGGGGTGTCATGGAAGTAGGGTTATGGAAGAGATGATGTGGCTGGGGTGTGAGGGAAGTAGGGTTATGGAAGAGAGGACGTGGCTGGGGTGTGAGGGAAGTAGGGTTATGGAAGGGAGGACGTGGCTGGGGTGTCATGGAAGTAAGGATATGGAAGAGAGGATGTTGCTGAGGTGTCATGGAAGTCAGGTTATGGAAGAAAGGACGTATTTGGGTGTGAGGGAAGTAGGGTTATGGAAGAGAGGATGTGGCTGGGGTGTGATGGAAGTAGGGCAATGGAAGAGAGGATGTGGCTGGGGTGTCATGGAAAAAAGGTTATGGAAAAGTGGACGTATTTGGGTGTGAGGAAAGTAGGGTTATGGAAGAGAGGATGTGGCTGGGGTGTGATGGAATTAGGGCTATGGAAGAGAGGATTTGGTTGGGTTGTGAGGGAAGTAGGGTTATGGAAGGGAGGACATGGCTGGGGTGTGATGGAAGTAGGGTTATGGAAGAGAGGATGTGGCTGTGGTGTCATGGAAGTAGGGTTATGGAAGAGAGGATGTGGCTGGGGTGTCATGGAAGTAGGGTTATGGAAGAGATGATGTGGCTGGGGTGTGAGGGAAGTAGGGTTATGGAAGAGAGGATGTGGCACAGGTGTGAGGGAAGTAGGGTTATGGAAGAGAGGATGTGGCACAGGTGTGATGGAAGTAGGGTTATGGAAGAGAGGATATGGCTGAGGTGTCATGGAAGTAGGGTTATGGAAGAGAGGATGTGGCCGGGGTGTCATGGAAGTACGGTTATGGAAGAGATGATGTGTTTGGGGGGTGAGGGAAGTAGGGTTATGGAAGAGAGGATGTGGCACAGGTGTGATGGAAGTAGGGTTATGGAAGAGAGGATGTGGCTGGGGTGTGATGGAAGTAGGGTTATGGAAGAGAGGATGTGGCTGGGGTGTCATGGAAGTAGGGTTATGGAAGAGAGGATGTGGCTGGGGTGTCATGGAAGTAGGGTTATGGAAGAGAGGATGTGGCTGGGGTGTCATGGAAGTAGGGTTATGGAAGAGAGGATGTGGCTGGGGTGTGATGGAAGTAGAGTTATGGAAGAGAGGATGTCTATGGGGTGTGATGGAAGCAAGGTTATGGAAGACAGGACATGGCTGGGGTGTGATGAAAGTAGGGTTATGTAAGAGAGGATGTGGCTGGGGTGTAATGGAAGTAGGGTTATGAAAGAGAGGATTTGGCTGGGGTGTGATGGAAGTAAGGTTATGGAAGAGAGGACGTATTTGGGTGTGAGGAAAGTAGGGTTATGGAAGAGAGGATGTGGCTGGTGTGTGATGGAAGTAGGGTTATGGAAGAGAGGATATGGCTGAGGTGTCATGGAAGTAGGGTTATGGAAGAGAGGACATGGCTGGGGTGTGATGGAAGTAGGGTTATGGAAGAGAGGATGTGGCTGGGGTGTGAGGAAAGTAGGGTTATGGAAGAGAGGATATGGCACAGGTGTGATGGAAGTAGGGTTATGGAAGAGAGGATGTGGCTGGGGTGTGATGGAAGTAGTGTTATGGAAGAGAGGATGTATCTGGGGTGTGAGGGAAGTAGGGTTATGGAAGAGAGGACGTGGCTGGGGTGTGAGGGAAGTAGGGTTATGGAAGGGAGGACGTGGCTGGGGTGTCATGGAAGTAAGGATATGGAAGAGAGGATGTTGCTGGGGTGTCATGGAAGTCAGGTTATGGAAGAAAGGACGTATTTGGGTGTGAGGGAAGTAGGGTTATGGAAGAGAGGATGTGGCTGGGGTGTGATGGAAGTAGGGCAATGGAAGAGAGGATGTGGCTGGGGTGTCATGGAAAAAAGGTTATGGAAAAGTGGACGTATTTGGGTGTGAGGAAAGTAGGGTTATGGAAGAGAGGATGTGGCTGGGGTGTGATGGAATTAGGGCTATGGAAGAGAGGATTTGGTTGGGTTGTGAGGGAATTAGGGTTATGGAAGGGAGGACATGGCTGGGGTGTGATGGAAGTAGGGTTATGGAAGAGAGGATGTGGCTGTGGTGTCATGGAAGTAGGGTTATGGAAGAGAGGATGTGGCTGGGGTGTCATGGAAGTAGGGTTATGGAAGAGATGATGTGGCTGGGGTGTGAGGGAAGTAGGGTTATGGAAGAGAGGATGTGGCACAGGTGTGAGGGAAGTAGGGTTATGGAAGAGAGGATGTGGCACAGGTGTGATGGAAGTAGGGTTATGGAAGAGAGGATATGGCTGAGGTGTCATGGAAGTAGGGTTATGGAAGAGAGGATGTGGCCGGGGTGTCATGGAAGTACGGTTATGGAAGAGATGATGTGTTTGGGGGGTGAGGGAAGTAGGGTTATGGAAGAGAGGATGTGGCACAGGTGTGATGGAAGTAGGGTTATGGAAGAGAGGATGTGGCTGGGGTGTGATGGAAGTAGGGTTATGGAAGAGAGGATGTGGCTGGGGTGTCATGGAAGTAGGGTTATGGAAGAGAGGATGTGGCTGGGGTGTCATGGAAGTAGGGTTATGGAAGAGAGGATGTGGCTGGGGTGTCATGGAAGTAGGGTTATGGAAGAGAGGATGTGGCTGGGGTGTGATGGAAGTAGAGTTATGGAAGAGAGGATGTCTATGGGGTGTGATGGAAGCAAGGTTATGGAAGACAGGACATGGCTGGGGTGTGATGAAAGTAGGGTTATGTAAGAGAGGATGTGGCTGGGGTGTAATGGAAGTAGGGTTATGGAAGAGAGGATTTGGCTGGGGTGTGATGGAAGTAAGGTTATGGAAGAGAGGACGTATTTGGGTGTGAGGAAAGTAGGGTTATGGAAGAGAGGATGTGGCTGGTGTGTGATGGAAGTAGGGTTATGGAAGAGAGGATATGGCTGAGGTGTCATGGAAGTAGGGTTATGGAAGAGAGGATGTGGCCGGGGTGTCATGGAAGTAGGGTTATGGAAGAGATGATGTGGCTGGGGTGTGAGGAAAGTAGGGTTATGGAAGAGAGGATATGGCACAGGTGTGATGGAAGTAGGGTTATGGAAGAGAGGATGTGGCTGGGGTGTGATGGAAGTAGTGTTATGGAAGAGAGGATGTATCTGGGGTGTCATGGAAGTAGGATTATGGAAGAGAGGATGTGGCTGGGGTGTCATGGAAGTAGGGTTATGGAAGAGATGATGTGGCTGGGGTGTGAGGGAAGTAGGGTTATGGAAGAGAGGATATGGCTGAGGTGTGATGGAAGTAGGGTTATGGAAGAGAGGATGTGGCTGGGGTGTGATGGAAGTATGGTTATGGAAGAGAGGACGTGGCTGGGGTGTGAGGGAAGTAGGGTTATGGAAGGGAGGACGTGGCTGGGGTGTCATGGAAGTAAGGATATGGAAGAGAGGATGTTGCTGGGGTGTCATGGAAGTCAGGTTATGGAAGAGAGGGCGTGGCTTATGTTTGATGGAAGTAGGGTTATGGAAGAGGATGTGGCTGGGGTGTGAATAAAGTAAGGTTATGGAAGAGGGGATGTCTCTGGGGTGTGATGGAAGCAAGGTTATGGAAGAGAGGATTTGGCTGGGGTGTGATGAAAGTAAGGTTATGGAAGAGAGTACGTATTTGGGTCTGAGGGAAGTAGGGTTTTGGAAGAGAGGATGTGGCTGGGGTGTGATGGAAGTAGGGCTATGGAAGAGAGAATGTGGCTGGGGTGTGAGGGAAGTTGGGTTATGGAAGAGAGGACGTGGCTGGGGTGTGAGGGAAGTAGGGTTATGGAAGGGAGGACGTGGCTGGGGTGTCATGGAAGTAAGGATATGGAAGAGAGGATGTTGCTGGGGTGTCATGGAATTAGGGCTATGGAAGAGAGGATTTGGTGTGGTTGTGAGGGAAGTAGGGTTATGGAAGGGAGGACATGGCTGGGGTGTGATGGAAGTAGGGTTATGGAAGAGAGGATGTGGCTGTGGTGTCATGGAAGTAGGGTTATGGAAGAGAGGATGTGGCTGGGGTGTCATGGAAGTAGGGTTATGGAAGAGATGATGTGGCTGGGGTGTGAGGGAAGTAGGGTTATGGAAGAGAGGATGTGGCACAGGTGTGATGGAAGTACGGTTATGGAAGAGAGGATATGGCTGAGGTGTCATGGAAGTAGGGTTATGGAAGAGAGGATGTGGCCGGGGTGTCATGGAAGTACGGTTATGGAAGAGATAATGTGGTTGGGGTGTGAGGGAAGTAGGGTTATGGAAGAGAGGATGTGGCACAGGTGTGATGGAAGTAGGGTTATGGAAGAGAGGATGTGGCTGGGGTGTGATGGAAGTAGGGTTATGGAAGAGAGGATGTGGCTGGGGTGTGATGGAAGTAGGGTTATGGAAGAGAGGATGTGGCTGGGGTGTCATGGAAGTAGGGTTATGGAAGAGAGGATGTGGCTGGGGTGTGATGGAAGTAGGGTTATGGAAGAGAGGATGTCTATGGGGTGTGATGGAAGCAAGGTTATGGAAGACAGGACGTGGCTGGGGTGTGATGAAAGTAGGGTTATGTAAGAGAGGATGTGGCTGGGGTGTGATGGAAGTAGGGTTATGGAAGAGAGGATTTGGCTGGGGTGTTATGGAAGTAAGGTTATGGAAGAGAGGACGTATTTGGGTGTGAGGAAAGTAGGGTTATGGAAGAGAGGATGTGGCTGGTGTGTGATGGAAGTAGGGTTATGGAAGAGAGGATATGGCTGAGGTGTCATGGAAGTAGGGTTATGGAAGAGAGGATGTGGCCGGGGTGTCATGGAAGTAGGGTTATGGAAGAGATGATGTGGCTGGGGTGTGAGGAAAGTAGGGTTATGGAAGAGAGGATATGGCACAGGTGTGATGGAAGTAGGGTTATGGAAGAGAGGATGTGGCTGGGGTGTGATGGAAGTAGGGTTATGGAAGAGAGGATTTGGCTGGGGTGTGATGGAAGTAAGGTTATGGAAGAGAGGACGTATTTGGGTGTGAGGAAAGTAGGGTTATGGAAGAGAGGATGTGGCTGGTGTGTGATGGAAGTAGGGTTATGGAAGAGAGGATATGGCTGAGGTGTCATGGAAGTAGGGTTATGGAAGAGAGGATGTGGCCGGGGTGTCATGGAAGTAGGGTTATGGAAGAGATGATGTGGCTGGGGTGTGAGGGAAGTAGGGTTATGGAAGAGAGGACGTGGCTGGGGTGTGAGGGAAGTAGGGTTATGGAAGGGAGGACGTGGCTGGGGTGTCATGGAAGTAAGGATATGGAAGAGAGGATGTTGCTGGGGTGTCATGGAAGTCAGGTTATGGAAGAAAGGACGTATTTGGGTGTGAGGGAAGTAGGGTTATGGAAGAGAGGATATGGCTGGGGTGTGATGGAAGTAGGGCAATGGAAGAGAGGATGTGGCTGGGGTGTCATGGAAAAAAGGTTATGGAAAAGTGGACGTATTTGGGTGTGAGGAAAGTAGGGTTATGGAAGAGAGGATGTGGCTGGGGTGTGATGGAATTAGGGCTATGGAAGAGAGGATTTGGTTGGGTTGTGAGGGAAGTAGGGTTATGGAAGGGAGGACATGGCTGGGGTGTGATGGAAGTAGGGTTATGGAAGAGAGGATGTGGCTGTGGTGTCATGGAAGTAGGGTTATGGAAGAGAGGATGTGGCTGGGGTGTCATGGAAGTAGGGTTATGGAAGAGATGATGTGGCTGGGGTGTGAGGGAAGTAGGGTTATGGAAGAGAGGATGTGGCACAGGTGTGAGGGAAGTAGGGTTATGGAAGAGAGGATGTGGCACAGGTGTGATGGAAGTAGGGTTATGGAAGAGAGGATATGGCTGAGGTGTCATGGAAGTAGGGTTATGGAAGAGAGGATGTGGCCGGGGTGTCATGGAAGTACGGTTATGGAAGAGATGATGTGTTTGGGGGGTGAGGGAAGTAGGGTTATGGAAGAGAGGATGTGGCACAGGTGTGATGGAAGTAGGGTTATGGAAGAGAGGATGTGGCTGGGGTGTGATGGAAGTAGGGTTATGGAAGAGAGGATGTGGCTGGGGTGTCATGGAAGTAGGGTTATGGAAGAGAGGATGTGGCTGGGGTGTCATGGAAGTAGGGTTATGGAAGAGAGGATGTGGCTGGGGTGTCATGGAAGTAGGGTTATGGAAGAGAGGATGTGGCTGGGGTGTGATGGAAGTAGAGTTATGGAAGAGAGGATGTCTATGGGGTGTGATGGAAGCAAGGTTATGGAAGACAGGACATGGCTGGGGTGTGATGAAAGTAGGGTTATGTAAGAGAGGATGTGGCTGGGGTGTAATGGAAGTAGGGTTATGAAAGAGAGGATTTGGCTGGGGTGTGATGGAAGTAAGGTTATGGAAGAGAGGACGTATTTGGGTGTGAGGAAAGTAGGGTTATGGAAGAGAGGATGTGGCTGGTGTGTGATGGAAGTAGGGTTATGGAAGAGAGGATGTGGCTGGGGTGTGATGGAAGTAGTGTTATGGAAGAGAGGATGTATCTGGGGTGTGAGGGAAGTAGGGTTATGGAAGAGAGGACGTGGCTGGGGTGTGAGGGAAGTAGGGTTATGGAAGGGAGGACGTGGCTGGGGTGTCATGGAAGTAAGGATATGGAAGAGAGGATGTTGCTGGGGTGTCATGGAAGTCAGGTTATGGAAGAAAGGACGTATTTGGGTGTGAGGGAAGTAGGGTTATGGAAGAGAGGATGTGGCTGGGGTGTGATGGAAGTAGGGCAATGGAAGAGAGGATGTGGCTGGGGTGTCATGGAAAAAAGGTTATGGAAAAGTGGACGTATTTGGGTGTGAGGAAAGTAGGGTTATGGAAGAGAGGATGTGGCTGGGGTGTGATGGAATTAGGGCTATGGAAGAGAGGATTTGGTTGGGTTGTGAGGGAATTAGGGTTATGGAAGGGAGGACATGGCTGGGGTGTGATGGAAGTAGGGTTATGGAAGAGAGGATGTGGCTGTGGTGTCATGGAAGTAGGGTTATGGAAGAGAGGATGTGGCTGGGGTGTCATGGAAGTAGGGTTATGGAAGAGATGATGTGGCTGGGGTGTGAGGGAAGTAGGGTTATGGAAGAGAGGATGTGGCCGGGGTGTCATGGAAGTACGGTTATGGAAGAGATGATGTGTTTGGGGGGTGAGGGAAGTAGGGTTATGGAAGAGAGGATGTGGCACAGGTGTGATGGAAGTAGGGTTATGGAAGAGAGGATGTGGCTGGGGTGTGATGGAAGTAGGGTTATGGAAGAGAGGATGTGGCTGGGGTGTCATGGAAGTAGGGTTATGGAAGAGAGGATGTGGCTGGGGTGTCATGGAAGTAGGGTTATGGAAGAGAGGATGTGGCTGGGGTGTCATGGAAGTAGGGTTATGGAAGAGAGGATGTGGCTGGGGTGTGATGGAAGTAGAGTTATGGAAGAGAGGATGTCTATGGGGTGTGATGGAAGCAAGGTTATGGAAGACAGGACATGGCTGGGGTGTGATGAAAGTAGGGTTATGTAAGAGAGGATGTGGCTGGGGTGTAATGGAAGTAGGGTTATGGAAGAGAGGATTTGGCTGGGGTGTGATGGAAGTAAGGTTATGGAAGAGAGGACGTATTTGGGTGTGAGGAAAGTAGGGTTATGGAAGAGAGGATGTGGCTGGTGTGTGATGGAAGTAGGGTTATGGAAGAGAGGATATGGCTGAGGTGTCATGGAAGTAGGGTTATGGAAGAGAGGATGTGGCCGGGGTGTCATGGAAGTAGGGTTATGGAAGAGATGATGTGGCTGGGGTGTGAGGAAAGTAGGGTTATGGAAGAGAGGATATGGCACAGGTGTGATGGAAGTAGGGTTATGGAAGAGAGGATGTGGCTGGGGTGTGATGGAAGTAGTGTTATGGAAGAGAGGATGTATCTGGGGTGTCATGGAAGTAGGATTATGGAAGAGAGGATGTGGCTGGGGTGTCATGGAAGTAGGGTTATGGAAGAGATGATGTGGCTGGGGTGTGAGGGAAGTAGGGTTATGGAAGAGAGGATATGGCTGAGGTGTGATGGAAGTAGGGTTATGGAAGAGAGGATGTGGCTGGGGTGTGATGGAAGTATGGTTATGGAAGAGAGGACGTGGCTGGGGTGTGAGGGAAGTAGGGTTATGGAAGGGAGGACGTGGCTGGGGTGTCATGGAAGTAAGGATATGGAAGAGAGGATGTTGCTGGGGTGTCATGGAAGTCAGGTTATGGAAGAGAGGGCGTGGCTTATGTTTGATGGAAGTAGGGTTATGGAAGAGGATGTGGCTGGGGTGTGAATAAAGTAAGGTTATGGAAGAGGGGATGTCTCTGGGGTGTGATGGAAGCAAGGTTATGGAAGAGAGGATTTGGCTGGGGTGTGATGAAAGTAAGGTTATGGAAGAGAGTACGTATTTGGGTCTGAGGGAAGTAGGGTTTTGGAAGAGAGGATGTGGCTGGGGTGTGATGGAAGTAGGGCTATGGAAGAGAGAATGTGGCTGGGGTGTGAGGGAAGTTGGGTTATGGAAGAGAGGACGTGGCTGGGGTGTGAGGGAAGTAGGGTTATGGAAGGGAGGACGTGGCTGGGGTGTCATGGAAGTAAGGATATGGAAGAGAGGATGTTGCTGGGGTGTCATGGAAGTCAGGTTATGGAAGAGAGGACATATTTGGGTGTGAGGGAAGTAGGGTTATGTAAGAGAGGATGTGGCTGGGGTGTGATGGAAGTAGGGCAATGGAAGAGAGGATGTGGCTGGGGTGTCATGGAAGTAAGGTTATGGAAGAGTGGACGTATTTGGGTGTGAGGAAAGTAGGGTTATGGAAGAGAGGATGTGGCTGGGGTGTGATGGAATTAGGGCTATGGAAGAGAGGATTTGGTGTGGTTGTGAGGGAAGTAGGGTTATGGAAGGGAGGACATGGCTGGGGTGTGATGGAAGTAGGGTTATGGAAGAGAGGATGTGGCTGTGGTGTCATGGAAGTAGGGTTATGGAAGAGAGGATGTGGCTGGGGTGTCATGGAAGTAGGGTTATGGAAGAGATGATGTGGCTGGGGTGTGAGGGAAGTAGGGTTATGGAAGAGAGGATGTGGCACAGGTGTGATGGAAGTACGGTTATGGAAGAGAGGATATGGCTGAGGTGTCATGGAAGTAGGGTTATGGAAGAGAGGATGTGGCCGGGGTGTCATGGAAGTACGGTTATGGAAGAGATAATGTGGTTGGGGTGTGAGGGAAGTAGGGTTATGGAAGAGAGGATGTGGCACAGGTGTGATGGAAGTAGGGTTATGGAAGAGAGGATGTGGCTGGGGTGTGATGGAAGTAGGGTTATGGAAGAGAGGATGTGGCTGGGGTGTGATGGAAGTAGGGTTATGGAAGAGAGGATGTGGCTGGGGTGTCATGGAAGTAGGGTTATGGAAGAGAGGATGTGGCTGGGGTGTGATGGAAGTAGGGTTATGGAAGAGAGGATGTCTATGGGGTGTGATGGAAGCAAGGTTATGGAAGACAGGACGTGGCTGGGGTGTGATGAAAGTAGGGTTATGTAAGAGAGGATGTGGCTGGGGTGTGATGGAAGTAGGGTTATGGAAGAGAGGATTTGGCTGGGGTGTTATGGAAGTAAGGTTATGGAAGAGAGGACGTATTTGGGTGTGAGGAAAGTAGGGTTATGGAAGAGAGGATGTGGCTGGTGTGTGATGGAAGTAGGGTTATGGAAGAGAGGATATGGCTGAGGTGTCATGGAAGTAGGGTTATGGAAGAGAGGATGTGGCCGGGGTGTCATGGAAGTAGGGTTATGGAAGAGATGATGTGGCTGGGGTGTGAGGAAAGTAGGGTTATGGAAGAGAGGATATGGCACAGGTGTGATGGAAGTAGGGTTATGGAAGAGAGGATGTGGCTGGGGTGTGATGGAAGTAGGGTTATGGAAGAGAGGATTTGGCTGGGGTGTGATGGAAGTAAGGTTATGGAAGAGAGGACGTATTTGGGTGTGAGGAAAGTAGGGTTATGGAAGAGAGGATGTGGCTGGTGTGTGATGGAAGTAGGGTTATGGAAGAGAGGATATGGCTGAGGTGTCATGGAAGTAGGGTTATGGAAGAGAGGATGTGGCCGGGGTGTCATGGAAGTAGGGTTATGGAAGAGATGATGTGGCTGGGGTGTGAGGGAAGTAGGGTTATGGAAGAGAGGACGTGGCTGGGGTGTGAGGGAAGTAGGGTTATGGAAGGGAGGACGTGGCTGGGGTGTCATGGAAGTAAGGATATGGAAGAGAGGATGTTGCTGGGGTGTCATGGAAGTCAGGTTATGGAAAAGTGGACGTATTTGGGTGTGAGGAAAGTAGGGTTATGGAAGAGAGGATGTGGCTGGGGTGTGATGGAATTAGGGCTATGGAAGAGAGGATTTGGTTGGGTTGTGAGGGAAGTAGGGTTATGGAAGGGAGGACATGGCTGGGGTGTGATGGAAGTAGGGTTATGGAAGAGAGGATGTGGCTGTGGTGTCATGGAAGTAGGGTTATGGAAGAGAGGATGTGGCTGGGGTGTCATGGAAGTAGGGTTATGGAAGAGATGATGTGGCTGGGGTGTGAGGGAAGTAGGGTTATGGAAGAGAGGATGTGGCACAGGTGTGAGGGAAGTAGGGTTATGGAAGAGAGGATGTGGCACAGGTGTGATGGAAGTAGGGTTATGGAAGAGAGGATATGGCTGAGGTGTCATGGAAGTAGGGTTATGGAAGAGAGGATGTGGCCGGGGTGTCATGGAAGTACGGTTATGGAAGAGATGATGTGTTTGGGGGGTGAGGGAAGTAGGGTTATGGAAGAGAGGATGTGGCACAGGTGTGATGGAAGTAGGGTTATGGAAGAGAGGATGTGGCTGGGGTGTGATGGAAGTAGGGTTATGGAAGAGAGGATGTGGCTGGGGTGTCATGGAAGTAGGGTTATGGAAGAGAGGATGTGGCTGGGGTGTCATGGAAGTAGGGTTATGGAAGAGAGGATGTGGCTGGGGTGTCATGGAAGTAGGGTTATGGAAGAGAGGATGTGGCTGGGGTGTGATGGAAGTAGAGTTATGGAAGAGAGGATGTCTATGGGGTGTGATGGAAGCAAGGTTATGGAAGACAGGACATGGCTGGGGTGTGATGAAAGTAGGGTTATGTAAGAGAGGATGTGGCTGGGGTGTAATGGAAGTAGGGTTATGAAAGAGAGGATTTGGCTGGGGTGTGATGGAAGTAAGGTTATGGAAGAGAGGACGTATTTGGGTGTGAGGAAAGTAGGGTTATGGAAGAGAGGATGTGGCTGGTGTGTGATGGAAGTAGGGTTATGGAAGAGAGGATGTGGCTGGGGTGTGATGGAAGTAGTGTTATGGAAGAGAGGATGTATCTGGGGTGTGAGGGAAGTAGGGTTATGGAAGAGAGGACGTGGCTGGGGTGTGAGGGAAGTAGGGTTATGGAAGGGAGGACGTGGCTGGGGTGTCATGGAAGTAAGGATATGGAAGAGAGGATGTTGCTGGGGTGTCATGGAAGTCAGGTTATGGAAGAAAGGACGTATTTGGGTGTGAGGGAAGTAGGGTTATGGAAGAGAGGATGTGGCTGGGGTGTGATGGAAGTAGGGCAATGGAAGAGAGGATGTGGCTGGGGTGTCATGGAAAAAAGGTTATGGAAAAGTGGACGTATTTGGGTGTGAGGAAAGTAGGGTTATGGAAGAGAGGATGTGGCTGGGGTGTGATGGAATTAGGGCTATGGAAGAGAGGATTTGGTTGGGTTGTGAGGGAATTAGGGTTATGGAAGGGAGGACATGGCTGGGGTGTGATGGAAGTAGGGTTATGGAAGAGAGGATGTGGCTGTGGTGTCATGGAAGTAGGGTTATGGAAGAGAGGATGTGGCTGGGGTGTCATGGAAGTAGGGTTATGGAAGAGATGATGTGGCTGGGGTGTGAGGGAAGTAGGGTTATGGAAGAGAGGATGTGGCCGGGGTGTCATGGAAGTACGGTTATGGAAGAGATGATGTGTTTGGGGGGTGAGGGAAGTAGGGTTATGGAAGAGAGGATGTGGCACAGGTGTGATGGAAGTAGGGTTATGGAAGAGAGGATGTGGCTGGGGTGTGATGGAAGTAGGGTTATGGAAGAGAGGATGTGGCTGGGGTGTCATGGAAGTAGGGTTATGGAAGAGAGGATGTGGCTGGGGTGTCATGGAAGTAGGGTTATGGAAGAGAGGATGTGGCTGGGGTGTCATGGAAGTAGGGTTATGGAAGAGAGGATGTGGCTGGGGTGTGATGGAAGTAGAGTTATGGAAGAGAGGATGTCTATGGGGTGTGATGGAAGCAAGGTTATGGAAGACAGGACATGGCTGGGGTGTGATGAAAGTAGGGTTATGTAAGAGAGGATGTGGCTGGGGTGTAATGGAAGTAGGGTTATGGAAGAGAGGATTTGGCTGGGGTGTGATGGAAGTAAGGTTATGGAAGAGAGGACGTATTTGGGTGTGAGGAAAGTAGGGTTATGGAAGAGAGGATGTGGCTGGTGTGTGATGGAAGTAGGGTTATGGAAGAGAGGATATGGCTGAGGTGTCATGGAAGTAGGGTTATGGAAGAGAGGATGTGGCCGGGGTGTCATGGAAGTAGGGTTATGGAAGAGATGATGTGGCTGGGGTGTGAGGAAAGTAGGGTTATGGAAGAGAGGATATGGCACAGGTTTGATGGAAGTAGGGTTATGGAAGAGGATGTGGCTGGGGTGTGAATAAAGTAAGGTTATGGAAGAGGGGATGTCTCTGGGGTGTGATGGAAGCAAGGTTATGGAAGAGAGGATTTGGCTGGGGTGTGATGAAAGTAAGGTTATGGAAGAGAGTACGTATTTGGGTCTGAGGGAAGTAGGGTTTTGGAAGAGAGGATGTGGCTGGGGTGTGATGGAAGTAGGGCTATGGAAGAGAGAATGTGGCTGGGGTGTGAGGGAAGTTGGGTTATGGAAGAGAGGACGTGGCTGGGGTGTGAGGGAAGTAGGGTTATGGAAGGGAGGACGTGGCTGGGGTGTCATGGAAGTAAGGATATGGAAGAGAGGATGTTGCTGGGGTGTCATGGAAGTCAGGTTATGGAAGAGAGGACATATTTGGGTGTGAGGGAAGTAGGGTTATGTAAGAGAGGATGTGGCTGGGGTGTGATGGAAGTAGGGCAATGGAAGAGAGGATGTGGCTGGGGTGTCATGGAAGTAAGGTTATGGAAGAGTGGACGTATTTGGGTGTGAGGAAAGTAGGGTTATGGAAGAGAGGATGTGGCTGGGGTGTGATGGAATTAGGGCTATGGAAGAGAGGATTTGGTGTGGTTGTGAGGGAAGTAGGGTTATGGAAGGGAGGACATGGCTGGGGTGTGATGGAAGTAGGGTTATGGAAGAGAGGATGTGGCTGTGGTGTCATGGAAGTAGGGTTATGGAAGAGAGGATGTGGCTGGGGTGTCATGGAAGTAGGGTTATGGAAGAGATGATGTGGCTGGGGTGTGAGGGAAGTAGGGTTATGGAAGAGAGGATGTGGCACAGGTGTGATGGAAGTACGGTTATGGAAGAGAGGATATGGCTGAGGTGTCATGGAAGTAGGGTTATGGAAGAGAGGATGTGGCCGGGGTGTCATGGAAGTACGGTTATGGAAGAGATAATGTGGTTGGGGTGTGAGGGAAGTAGGGTTATGGAAGAGAGGATGTGGCACAGGTGTGATGGAAGTAGGGTTATGGAAGAGAGGATGTGACTGGGGTGTGATGGAAGTAGGGTTATGGAAGAGAGGATGTGGCTGGGGTGTGATGGAAGTAGGGTTATGGAAGAGAGGATGTGGCTGGGGTGTCATGGAAGTAGGGTTATGGAAGAGAGGATGTGGCTGGGGTGTGATGGAAGTAGGGTTATGGAAGAGAGGATGTCTATGGGGTGTGATGGAAGCAAGGTTATGGAAGACAGGACGTGGCTGGGGTGTGATGAAAGTAGGGTTATGTAAGAGAGGATGTGGCTGGGGTGTGATGGAAGTAGGGTTATGGAAGAGAGGATTTGGCTGGGGTGTTATGGAAGTAAGGTTATGGAAGAGAGGACGTATTTGGGTGTGAGGAAAGTAGGGTTATGGAAGAGAGGATGTGGCTGGTGTGTGATGGAAGTAGGGTTATGGAAGAGAGGATATGGCTGAGGTGTCATGGAAGTAGGGTTATGGAAGAGAGGATGTGGCCGGGGTGTCATGGAAGTAGGGTTATGGAAGAGATGATGTGGCTGGGGTGTGAGGAAAGTAGGGTTATGGAAGAGAGGATATGGCACAGGTGTGATGGAAGTAGGGTTATGGAAGAGAGGATGTGGCTGGGGTGTGATGGAAGTAGGGTTATGGAAGAGAGGATTTGGCTGGGGTGTGATGGAAGTAAGGTTATGGAAGAGAGGACGTATTTGGGTGTGAGGAAAGTAGGGTTATGGAAGAGAGGATGTGGCTGGTGTGTGATGGAAGTAGGGTTATGGAAGAGAGGATATGGCTGAGGTGTCATGGAAGTAGGGTTATGGAAGAGAGGATGTGGCCGGGGTGTCATGGAAGTAGGGTTATGGAAGAGATGATGTGGCTGGGGTGTGAGGAAAGTAGGGTTATGGAAGAGATGATATGGCACAGGTGTGATGGAAGTAGGGTTATGGAAGAGAGGATGTGGCTGGGGTGTGATGGAAGTAGTGTTATGGAAGAGAGGATGTATCTGGGGTGTCATGGAAGTAGGATTATGGAAGAGAGGATGTGGCTGGGGTGTCATGGAAGTAGGGTTATGGAAGAGATGATGTGGCTGGGGTGTGATGGAAGTATGGTTATGGAAGAGAGGACGTGGCTGGGGTGTGAGGGAAGTAGGGTTATGGAAGGGAGGACGTGGCTGGGGTGTCATGGAAGTAAGGATATGGAAGAGAGGATGTTGCTGGGGTGTCATGGAAGTCAGGTTATGGAAGAGAGGACGTGGCTTATGTTTGATGGAAGTAGGGTTATGGAAGAGGATGTGGCTGGGGTGTGAATAAAGTAAGGTTATGGAAGAGGGGATGTCTCTGGGGTGTGATGGAAGCAAGGTTATGGAAGAGAGGATTTGGCTGGGTTGTGATGAAAGTAAGGTTATGGAAGAGAGGACGTATTTGGGTGTGAGGGAAGTAGGGTTATGGAAGAGAGGATGTGGCTGGGGTGTGATGGAAGTAGGGCTATGGAAGAGAGAATGTGGCTGGGGTGTGAGGGAAGTTGGGTTATGGAAGAGAGGATGTGGCTGGGGTGTCATGGAAGTAGGGTTGTGGAAGAAAGGATATAGCTGGGGTGTGAGTTTAGTAGGGTTATGGAAGAGAGGATGAGGCTTGGGTGTGAGGGAAGTAGGGTTATGGAAGAGAGGACGTGGCTGGGGTGTGAGGAAAGTAAGGTTATGAAAGAGAGGATGTGGCTGGGGATTATGGGAAGAAGGGTTATAAAAGAGAGGATGTGGCTGGGGTGTGATGGAAGTAGGGTTATGGAAGAGATGATGTGGCTGGGGTGTGAGGGAAGTAGGGTTATGGAAGAGAGGATATGGCTGAGGTGTGATGGAAATAGGGTTATGGAAGAGAGGATGTGGCTGGGGTGTGATGGAAGTAGTGTTATGGAAGAGAGGATATGGCTGGGGTGTCATGGAAGTAGGGTTATGGAAGAGAGGATGTGGCTGGGGTGTCATGGAAGTAGGGTTATGGAATCGAGGATGTGGCTGGGGTGTCATGGAAGTAGGGTTATGGAAGAGAGGATGTGGCTGGGGTGTGAGGGAAGTAGGGTTATGGAAGAGAGGATGTGGCACAGGTGTGATGGAAGTAGGGTTATGGAAGAGAGGATATGGCTGAGGTGTCATGGAAGTAGGGTTATGGAAGAGAGGATGTGGCCGGGGTGTCATGGAAGTACGGTTATGGAAGAGATGATGTGGTTGGGGTGTGAGGGAAGTAGGGTTATGGAAGAGAGGATGTGGCACAGGTGTGATGGAAGTAGGGTTATGGAAGAGAGGATGTGACTGGGGTGTGATGGAAGTAGGGTTATGGAAGAGAGGATGTGGCTGGGGTGTCATGGAAGTAGGGTTATGGAAGAGAGGATGTGGCTGGGGTGTCATGGAAGTAGGGTTATTGAAGAGAGGATATGGCTGGGGTGTCATGGAAGTAGGGTTATGGAAGAGAGGATGTGGCTGGGGTGTGATGGAAGTAGGGTTATGGAAGAGAGGATTTCTATGGGGTGTGATGGAAGCAAGGTTATGGAAGACAGGACGTGGCTGGGGTGTGATGAAAGTAGGGTTATGTAAGAGAGGATGTGGCTGGGGTGTGATGGAAGTAGGGTTATGGAAGAGAGGATTTGGCTGGGGTGTGATGGAAGTAAGGTTATGGAAGAGAGGACGTATTTGGGTGTGAGGAAAGTAGGGTTATGGAAGAGAGGATGTGGCTGATGTGTGATGGAAGTAGGGTTATGGAAGAGAGGATGTGGCTGATGTGTGATGGAAGTAGGGTTATGGAAGAGAGGATGTGGCCGGGGTGTCATGGAAGTAGGGTTATGGAAGAGATGATGTGGCTGGGATGTGAGGAAAGTAGGGTTATGGAAGAGAGGATATGGCACAGGTGTGATGGAAGTAGGGTTATGGAAGAGAGGATGTGGCTGGGGTGTGATGGAAGTAGTGTTATGGAAGAGAGGACGTATCTGGGGTGTCATGGAAGTAGGATTATGGAAGAGAGGATGTGGCTGGGGTGTCATGGAAGTAGGGTTATGGAAGAGATGATGTGGCTGGGGTGTGAGGGAAGTAGGGTTATGGAAGAGAGGATATGGCTGAGGTGTGATGGAAGTAGGGTTATGGAAGAGAGGATGTGGCTGGGGTGTCATGGAAGTAAGGATATGGAAGAGAGGATGTTGCTGGGGTGTCATGGAAGTCAGGTTATGGAAGAGAGGACGTATTTGGGTGTGAGGGAAGTAGGGTTATGGAAGAGAGGATGTGGCTGGGGTGTGATGGAAGTAGGGCAATGGAAGAGAGGATGTGGCTGGGGTGTCATGGAAGTAAGGTTATGGAAGAGTGGACGTATTTGGGTGTGAGGAAAGTAGGGTTATGGAAGAGAGGATGTGGCTGGGGTGTGATTGAATTAGGGCTATGGAAGAGAGGATTTGGTTGGGTTGTGAGGGAAGTAGGGTTATGGAAGGGAGGACATGGCTGGGGTGTGATGGAAGTAGGGTTATGGAAGAGAGGATGTGGCTGTGGTGTCATGGAAGTAGGGTTATGGAAGAGAGGATGTGGCTGGGGTGTCATGGAAGTAGGGTTATGGAAGAGATGATGTGGCTGGGGTGTGAGGGAAGTAGGGTTATGGAAGAGAGGATGTGGCACAGGTGTGATGGAAGTAGGGTTATGGAAGAGAGGATATGGCTGAGGTGTCATGGAAGTAGGGTTATGGAAGAGAGGATGTGGCCGGGGTGTCATGGAAGTACGGTTATGGAAGAGATGATGTGTTTGGGGTGTGAGGGAAGTAGGGTTATGGAAGAGAGGATGTGGCACAGGTGTGATGGAAGTAGGGTTATGGAAGAGAGGATGTGGCTGGGGTGTGATGGAAGTAGGGTTATGGAAGAGAGGATGTGGCTGGGGTGTCATGGAAGTAGGGTTATGGAAGAGAGGATGTGGCTGGGGTGTCATGGAAGTAGGGTTATGGAAGAGAGGATGTGGCTGGGGTGTCATGGAAGTAGGGTTATGGAAGAGAGGATGTGGCTGGGGAGTGATGGAAGTAGGGTTATGGAAGAGAGGATGTCTATGGGGTGTGATGGAAGCAAGGTTATGGAAGACAGGACGTGGCTGGGGTGTGATGAAAGTAGGGTTATGTAAGAGAGGATGTGGCTGGGGTGTGATGGAAGTAGGGTTATGGAAGAGAGGATTTGGCTGGGGTGTGATGGAAGTAAGGTTATGGAAGAGAGGATGTATTTGGGTGTGAGGAAAGTAGGGTTATGGAAGAGAGGATGTGGCTGGTGTGTGATGGAAGTAGGGTTATGGAAGAGAGGATATGGATGAGTTGTCATGGAAGTAGGGTTATGGAAGAGAGGATGTGGCCGGGGTGTCATGGAAGTAGGGTTATAGAAGAGATGATGTGGCTGGGGTGTGAGGAAAGTAGGGTTATGGAAGAGAGGATATGGCACAGGTGTGATGGAAGTAGGGTTATGGAAGAGAGGATGTGGCAGGGGTGTGATGGAAGTAGTGTTATGGAAGAGAGGATGTATCTGGGGTGTCATGGAAGTAGGATTATGGAAGAGAGGATGTGGCTGGGGTGTCATGGAAGTAGGGTTATGGAAGAGATGATGTGGCTGGGGTGTGAGAGAAGTAGGGTTATGGAAGAGAGGATATGGCTGAGGTGTGATGGAAGTAGGGTTATGGAAGAGAGGATGTGGCTGGGGTGTGATGGAAGTATGGTTATGGAAGAGAGGACGTGGCTGGGGTGTGAGGGAAGTAGGGTTATGGAAGGGAGGACGTGGCTGGGGTGTCATGGAAGTAAGGATATGGAAGAGAGGATGTTGCTGGGGTGTCATGGAAGTCAGGTTATGGAAGAGAGGACGTGGCTTATGTTTGATGGAAGTAGGGTTATGGAAGAGGATGTGGCTGGGGTGTGAATAAAGTAAGGTTATGGAAGAGGGGATGTCTCTGGGGTGTGATGGAAGCAAGGTTATGGAAGAGAGGATGTGGCTGGGGTGTGATGGAAGTAGGGCTATGGAAGAGAGAATGTGGCTGGGGTGTGAGGGAAGTTGGGTTATGGAAGAGAGGACGTGGCTGGGGTGTGAGCGAAATAGGGTTATGGAAGGGAGGACGTGGCTGGGGTGTCATGGAAGTAAGGATATGGAAGAGAGGATTTTGCTGGGGTGTCATGGAAGTCAGGTTATGGAAGAGAGGACGTATTTGGGTGTGAGGGAAGTAGGGTTATGGAAGAGAGGATATGGCTGAGGTGTGATGGAAGTAGGGTTATGGAGAGGACGTGGCTGGGGTGTGAGGGAAGTAGGGTTATGGAAGGGAGGACAGGGCTGGGGTGTCATGGAAGTAAGGATATGGAAGAGAGGATGTTGCTGGGGTGTCATGGAAGTCAGGTTATGGAAGAGAGGACGTATTTGGGTGTGAGGGAAGTAGGGTTATGGAAGAGAGGATGTGGCTGGGGTGTGATGGAAGTAGGGCAAAGGAAGAGAGGATGTGGCTGGGGTGTCATGGAAGTAAGGTTATGGAAGAGTGGACGTATTTGGGTGTGAGGAAAGTAGGGTTATGGAAGAGAGGATGTGGCTGGGGTGTGATGGAAGTAGGGCTATGGAAGAGAGGATTTGGTTGGGTTGTGAGGGAAGTAGGGTTATGGAAGGGAGGATGTGGCTGTGGTGTCATGGAAGTAGGGTTATGGAAGAGAGGATGTGGCTGGGGTGTCATGGAAGTAGGGTTATGGAAGAGATGATGTGGCTGGGGTGTGAGGGAAGTAGGGTTATGGAAGAGAGGATGTGGCACAGGTGTGATGGAAGTAGGGTTATGGAAGAGAGGACATGGCTGAGGTGTCATGGAAGTAGGGTTATGGAAGAGAGGATGTGGCCGGGGTGTCATGGAAGTACGGTTATGGAAGAGATGATGTGGTTGGGGTGTGAGGGAAGTAGGGTTATAGAAGAGAGGATGTGGCACAGGTGTGATGGAAGTAGGGTTATGGAAGAGAGGATGTGGCTGGGGTGTGATGGAAGTAGGGTTATGGAAGAGAGGATGTGGCTGGGGTGTCATGGAAGTAGGGTTATGGAAGAGAGGATGTGGCTGGGGTGTCATGGAAGTAGGGTTATGGAAGAGAGGATGTGGCTGGGGTGTCATGGAAGTAATGTTATGGAAGAGATGATGTGGCTGGGGTGTGAGGGAAGTAGGGTTATGGAAGAGAGGATGTGGCACAGGTGTGATGGAAGTAGGGTTATGGAAGAGAGGATATGGCTGAGGTGTCATGGAAGTAGGGTTATGGAAGAGAGGATGTGGCCGGGGTGTCATGGAAGTACGGTTATGGAAGAGATGATGTGGTTGGGGTGTGAGGGAAGTAGGGTTATGGAAGAGAGGATGTGGCTGGGGTGTGATGGAAGTAGGGTTATGGAAGAGAGGATGTGGCTGGGGTGTGATGGAAGTAGGGTTATGGAAGAGAGGATGTGGCTGGGGTGTCATGGAAGTAGGGTTATGGAAGAGAGGATGTGGCTGGGGTGTCATGGAAGTAGGGTTATGGAAGAGAGGATGTGGCTGGGGTGTGATGGAAGTAGGGTTATGGAAGAGAGGATGTCTATGGGGTGTGATGGAAGCAAGGTTATGGAAGACAGGACGTGGCTGGGGTGTGATGAAAGTAGGGTTATGTAAGAGAGGATGTGGCTGGGGTGTGATGGAAGTAGGGTTATGGAAGAGAGGATTTGGCTGGGGTGTGATGGAAGTAAGGTTATGGAAGAGAGGATGTATTTGGGTGTGAGGAAAGTAGGGTTATGGAATAGAGGATGTGGCTGGTGTGTGATGGAAGTAGGGTTATGGAAGAGAGGATATGGCTGAGTTGTCATGGAAGTAGGGTTATGGAAGAGAGGATGTGGCCGGGGTGTCATGGAAGTAGGGTTATGGAAGAGATGATGTGGCTGGGGTGTGAGGAAAGTAGGGTTATGGAAGAGAGGATATGGCACAGGTGTGATGGAAGTAGGGTTATGGAAGAGAGGATGTGGCTGGGGTGTGATGGAAGTAGTGTTATGGAAGAGAGGATGTATCTGGGGTGTCATGGAAGTAGGATTATGGAAGAGAGGATGTGGCTGGGGTGTCATGGAAGTAGGGTTATGGAAGAGATGATGTGGCTGGGGTGTGAGGGAAGTAGGGTTATGGAAGAGAGGATATGGCTGAGGTGTGATGGAAGTAGGGTTATGGAAGAGAGGATGTGGCTGGGGTGTGATGGAAGTATGGTTATGGAAGAGAGGACGTGGCTGGGGTGTGAGGGAAGTAGGGTTATGGAAGGGAGGACGTGGCTGGGGTGTCATGGAAGTAAGGATATGGAAGAGAGGATGTTGCTGGGGTGTCATGGAAGTCAGGTTATGGAAGAGAGGACGTGGCTTATGTTTGATGGAAGTAGGGTTATGGAAGAGGATGTGGCTGGGGTGTGAATAAAGTAAGGTTATGGAAGAGGGGATGTCTCTGGGGTGTGATGGAAGCAAGGTTATGGAAGAGAGGATTTGGCTGGGGTGTGATGAAAGTAAGGTTATGGAAGAGAGGACGTATTTGGGTGTGAGGGAAGTAGGGTTATGGAAGAGAGGATGTGGCTGGGGTGTGATGGAAGTAGGGCTATGGAAGAGAGAATGTGGCTGGGGTGTGAGGGAAGTTGGGTTATGGAAGAGAGGACGTGGCTGGGGTGTGAGGGAAGTAGGGTTATGGAAGGGAGGACGTGGCTGGGGTGTCATGGAAGTAAGGATATGGAAGAGAGGATGTTGCTGGGGTGTCATGGAAGTCAGGTTCTGGAAGAGAGGACGTATTTGGGTGTGAGGGAAGTAGGGTTATGGAAGAGAGGATGTGACTGGGGTGTGATGGAAGTAGGGCAAAGGAAGAGAGGATGTGGCTGGGGTGTCATGGAAGTAAGGTTATGGAAGAGTGGACGTATTTGGGTGTGAGGAAAGTAGGGTTATGGAAGAGAGGATGTGGCTGGGGTGTGATGGAAGTAGGGCTATGGAAGAGAGGATTTGGTTGGGTTGTGATGGAAGTAGGGTTATGGAAGGGAGGATGTGGCTGTGGTGTCATGGAAGTAGGGTTATGGAAGAGAGGATGTGGCTGGGGTGTCATGGAAGTAGGGTTATGGAAGAGATGATGTGGCTGGGGTGTGAGGGAAGTAGGGTTATGGAAGAGAGGATGTGGCTGGGGTGTGAGGGAAGTAGTGTTATGGAAGAGAGGATGTATCTGGGCTGTCATGGAAGTAGGATTATGGAAGAGAGGATGTGGCTGGGGTGTCATGGAAGTAGGGTTATGGAAGAGATGATGTGGCTGGGGTGTGAGGGAAGTAGGGTTATGGAAGAGAGGATATGGCTGAGGTGTGATGGAAGTAGGGTTATGGAAGAGAGGATGTGGCTGGGGTGTGATGGAAGTATGGTTATGGAAGAGAGGACGTGGCTGGGGTGTGAGGGAAGTAGGGTTATGGAAGGGAGGACGTGGCTGGGGTGTCATGGAAGTAAGGATATGGAAGAGAGGATGTTGCTGGGGTGTCATGGAAGTCAGGTTATGGAAGAGAGGACGTGGCTTATGTTTGATGGAAGTAGGGTTATGGAAGAGGATGTGGCTGGGGTGTGAATAAAGTAAGGTTATGGAAGAGGGGATGTCTCTGGGGTGTGATGGAAGCAAGGTTATGGAAGAGAGGATTTGGCTGGGGTGTGATGAAAGTAAGGTTATGGAAGAGAGGACGTATTTGGGTGTGAGGGAAGTAGGGTTATGGAAGAGAGGATGTGGCTGGGGTGTGATGGAAGTAGGGCTATGGAAGAGAGAATGTGGCTGGGGTGTGAGGGAAGTTGGGTTATGGAAGAGAGGACGTGGCTGGGGTGTGAGGGAAGTAGGGTTATGGAAGGGAGGACGTGGCTGGGGTGTCATGGAAGTAAGGATATGGAAGAGAGGATGTTGCTGGGGTGTCATGGAAGTCAGGTTCTGGAAGAGAGGACGTATTTGGGTGTGAGGGAAGTAGGGTTATGGAAGAGAGGATGTGACTGGGGTGTGATGGAAGTAGGGCAAAGGAAGAGAGGATGTGGCTGGGGTGTCATGGAAGTAAGGTTATGAAAGAGTGGACGTATTTGGGTGTGAGGAAAGTAGGGTTATGGAAGAGAGGATGTGGCTGGGGTGTGATGGAAGTAGGGCTATGGAAGAGAGGATTTGGTTGGGTTGTGAGGGAAGTAGGGTTATGGAAGGGAGGATGTGGCTGTGGTGTCATGGAAGTAGGGTTATGGAAGAGAGGATGTGGCTGGGGTGTCATGGAAGTAGGGTTATGGAAGAGATGATGTGGCTGGGGTGTGAGGGAAGTAGGGTTATGGAAGAGAGGATGTGGCACAGGTGTGATGGAAGTAGGGTTATGGAAGAGAGGATATGGCTGAGGTGTCATGGAAGTAGGGTTATGGAAGAGAGGATGTGGCCGGGGTGTCATGGAAGTACGGTTATGGAAGAGATGATGTGGTTGGGGTGTGAGGGAAGTAGGGTTATGGAAGAGAGGATGTGGCACAGGTGTGATGGAAGTAGGGTTATGGAAGAGAGGATGTGGCTGGGGTGTGATGGAAGTAGGGTTATGGAAGAGAGGATGTGGCTGGGGTGTCATGGAAGTAGGGTTATGGAAGAGATGATGTGGCTGGGGTGTGAGGGAAGTAGGGTTATGGAAGAGAGGATGTGGCACAGGTGTGATGGAAGTAGGGTTATGGAAGAGAGGACATGGCTGAGGTGTCATGGAAGTAGGGTTATGGAAGAGAGGATGTGGCCGGGGTGTCATGGAAGTACGGTTATGGAAGAGATGATGTGGTTGGGGTGTGAGGGAAGTAGGGTTATAGAAGAGAGGATGTGGCACAGGTGTGATGGAAGTAGGGTTATGGAAGAGAGGATGTGGCTGGGGTGTGATGGAAGTAGGGTTATGGAAGAGAGGATGTGGCTGGGGTGTCATGGAAGTAGGGTTATGGAAGAGAGGATGTGGCTGGGGTGTCATGGAAGTAGGGTTATGGAAGAGAGGATGTGGCTGGGGTGTCATGGAAGTAATGTTATGGAAGAGATGATGTGGCTGGGGTGTGAGGGAAGTAGGGTTATGGAAGAGAGGATGTGGCACAGGTGTGATGGAAGTAGGGTTATGGAAGAGAGGATATGGCTGAGGTGTCATGGAAGTAGGGTTATGGAAGAGAGGATGTGGCCGGGGTGTCATGGAAGTACGGTTATGGAAGAGATGATGTGGTTGGGGTGTGAGGGAAGTAGGGTTATGGAAGAGAGGATGTGGCTGGGGTGTGATGGAAGTAGGGTTATGGAAGAGAGGATGTGGCTGGGGTGTGATGGAAGTAGGGTTATGGAAGAGAGGATGTGGCTGGGGTGTCATGGAAGTAGGGTTATGGAAGAGAGGATGTGGCTGGGGTGTCATGGAAGTAGGGTTATGGAAGAGAGGATGTGGCTGGGGTGTGATGGAAGTAGGGTTATGGAAGAGAGGATGTCTATGGGGTGTGATGGAAGCAAGGTTATGGAAGACAGGACGTGGCTGGGGTGTGATGAAAGTAGGGTTATGTAAGAGAGGATGTGGCTGGGGTGTGATGGAAGTAGGGTTATGGAAGAGAGGATTTGGCTGGGGTGTGATGGAAGTAAGGTTATGGAAGAGAGGATGTATTTGGGTGTGAGGAAAGTAGGGTTATGGAATAGAGGATGTGGCTGGTGTGTGATGGAAGTAGGGTTATGGAAGAGAGGATATGGCTGAGTTGTCATGGAAGTAGGGTTATGGAAGAGAGGATGTGGCCGGGGTGTCATGGAAGTAGGGTTATGGAAGAGATGATGTGGCTGGGGTGTGAGGAAAGTAGGGTTATGGAAGAGAGGATATGGCACAGGTGTGATGGAAGTAGGGTTATGGAAGAGAGGATGTGGCTGGGGTGTGATGGAAGTAGTGTTATGGAAGAGAGGATGTATCTGGGGTGTCATGGAAGTAGGATTATGGAAGAGAGGATGTGGCTGGGGTGTCATGGAAGTAGGGTTATGGAAGAGATGATGTGGCTGGGGTGTGAGGGAAGTAGGGTTATGGAAGAGAGGATATGGCTGAGGTGTGATGGAAGTAGGGTTATGGAAGAGAGGATGTGGCTGGGGTGTGATGGAAGTATGGTTATGGAAGAGAGGACGTGGCTGGGGTGTGAGGGAAGTAGGGTTATGGAAGGGAGGACGTGGCTGGGGTGTCATGGAAGTAAGGATATGGAAGAGAGGATGTTGCTGGGGTGTCATGGAAGTCAGGTTATGGAAGAGAGGACGTGGCTTATGTTTGATGGAAGTAGGGTTATGGAAGAGGATGTGGCTGGGGTGTGAATAAAGTAAGGTTATGGAAGAGGGGATGTCTCTGGGGTGTGATGGAAGCAAGGTTATGGAAGAGAGGATTTGGCTGGGGTGTGATGAAAGTAAGGTTATGGAAGAGAGGACGTATTTGGGTGTGAGGGAAGTAGGGTTATGGAAGAGAGGATGTGGCTGGGGTGTGATGGAAGTAGGGCTATGGAAGAGAGAATGTGGCTGGGGTGTGAGGGAAGTTGGGTTATGGAAGAGAGGACGTGGCTGGGGTGTGAGGGAAGTAGGGTTATGGAAGGGAGGACGTGGCTGGGGTGTCATGGAAGTAAGGATATGGAAGAGAGGATGTTGCTGGGGTGTCATGGAAGTCAGGTTCTGGAAGAGAGGACGTATTTGGGTGTGAGGGAAGTAGGGTTATGGAAGAGAGGATGTGACTGGGGTGTGATGGAAGTAGGGCAAAGGAAGAGAGGATGTGGCTGGGGTGTCATGGAAGTAAGGTTATGGAAGAGTGGACGTATTTGGGTGTGAGGAAAGTAGGGTTATGGAAGAGAGGATGTGGCTGGGGTGTGATGGAAGTAGGGCTATGGAAGAGAGGATTTGGTTGGGTTGTGATGGAAGTAGGGTTATGGAAGGGAGGATGTGGCTGTGGTGTCATGGAAGTAGGGTTATGGAAGAGAGGATGTGGCTGGGGTGTCATGGAAGTAGGGTTATGGAAGAGATGATGTGGCTGGGGTGTGAGGGAAGTAGGGTTATGGAAGAGAGGATGTGGCTGGGGTGTGAGGGAAGTAGTGTTATGGAAGAGAGGATGTATCTGGGCTGTCATGGAAGTAGGATTATGGAAGAGAGGATGTGGCTGGGGTGTCATGGAAGTAGGGTTATGGAAGAGATGATGTGGCTGGGGTGTGAGGGAAGTAGGGTTATGGAAGAGAGGATATGGCTGAGGTGTGATGGAAGTAGGGTTATGGAAGAGAGGATGTGGCTGGGGTGTGATGGAAGTATGGTTATGGAAGAGAGGACGTGGCTGGGGTGTGAGGGAAGTAGGGTTATGGAAGGGAGGACGTGGCTGGGGTGTCATGGAAGTAAGGATATGGAAGAGAGGATGTTGCTGGGGTGTCATGGAAGTCAGGTTATGGAAGAGAGGACGTGGCTTATGTTTGATGGAAGTAGGGTTATGGAAGAGGATGTGGCTGGGGTGTGAATAAAGTAAGGTTATGGAAGAGGGGATGTCTCTGGGGTGTGATGGAAGCAAGGTTATGGAAGAGAGGATTTGGCTGGGGTGTGATGAAAGTAAGGTTATGGAAGAGAGGACGTATTTGGGTGTGAGGGAAGTAGGGTTATGGAAGAGAGGATGTGGCTGGGGTGTGATGGAAGTAGGGCTATGGAAGAGAGAATGTGGCTGGGGTGTGAGGGAAGTTGGGTTATGGAAGAGAGGACGTGGCTGGGGTGTGAGGGAAGTAGGGTTATGGAAGGGAGGACGTGGCTGGGGTGTCATGGAAGTAAGGATATGGAAGAGAGGATGTTGCTGGGGTGTCATGGAAGTCAGGTTCTGGAAGAGAGGACGTATTTGGGTGTGAGGGAAGTAGGGTTATGGAAGAGAGGATGTGACTGGGGTGTGATGGAAGTAGGGCAAAGGAAGAGAGGATGTGGCTGGGGTGTCATGGAAGTAAGGTTATGAAAGAGTGGACGTATTTGGGTGTGAGGAAAGTAGGGTTATGGAAGAGAGGATGTGGCTGGGGTGTGATGGAAGTAGGGCTATGGAAGAGAGGATTTGGTTGGGTTGTGAGGGAAGTAGGGTTATGGAAGGGAGGATGTGGCTGTGGTGTCATGGAAGTAGGGTTATGGAAGAGAGGATGTGGCTGGGGTGTCATGGAAGTAGGGTTATGGAAGAGATGATGTGGCTGGGGTGTGAGGGAAGTAGGGTTATGGAAGAGAGGATGTGGCACAGGTGTGATGGAAGTAGGGTTATGGAAGAGAGGATATGGCTGAGGTGTCATGGAAGTAGGGTTATGGAAGAGAGGATGTGGCCGGGGTGTCATGGAAGTACGGTTATGGAAGAGATGATGTGGTTGGGGTGTGAGGGAAGTAGGGTTATGGAAGAGAGGATGTGGCACAGGTGTGATGGAAGTAGGGTTATGGAAGAGAGGATGTGGCTGGGGTGTGATGGAAGTAGGGTTATGGAAGAGAGGATGTGGCTGGGGTGTCATGGAAGTAGGGTTATGGAAGAGAGGATGTGGCTGGGGTGTCATGGAAGTAGGGTTATGGAAGAGAGGATGTGGCTGGGGTGTCATGGAAGTAGTGTTATGGAAGAGATGATGTGGCTGGGGTGTGAGGGAAGTAGGGTTATGGAAGAGAGGATGTGGCACAGGTGTGATGGAAGTAGGGTTATGGAAGAGAGGATATGGCTGAGGTGTCATGGAAGTATGGTTATGGAAGAGAGGATGTGGCCGGGGTGTCATGGAAGTACGGTTATGGAAGAGATGATGTAGTTGGGGTGTGAGGGAAGTAGGGTTATGGAAGAGAGGATGTGGCTGGGGTGTGATGGAAGTAGGGTTATGGAAGAGAGGATGTGGCTGGGGTGTGATGGAAGTAGGGTTATGGAAGAGAGGATGTGGATGGGGTGTCATGGAAGTAGGGTTATGGAAGAGAGGATGTGGCTGGGGTGTCATGGAAGTAGGGTTATGGAAGAGAGGATGTGGCTGGGGTGTCATGGAAGTAGGGTTATGGAAGAGAGGATGTGGCTGGGGTGTGATGGAAGTAGGGTTATGGAAGAGAGGATGTCTATGGGGTGTGATAGAAGCAAGGTTATGGAAGACAGGACATGGCTGGGGTGTGATGAAATTAGGGTTATGTAAGAGAGGATGTGGCTGGGGTGTGATGGAAGTAGGGTTATGGAAGAGATTATTTGGCTGGGGTGTGATGGAAGTAAGGTTATGGAAGAGAGGACGTATTTGGGTGTGAGGAAAGTAGGGTTATGGAAGAGAGGATGTGGCTGGTGTGTGATGGAAGTAGGGTTATGGAAGAGAGGATATGGCTGAGGTGTCATGGAAGTAGGGTTATGGAAGAGAGGATGTGGCGGGGGTGTCATGGAAGTAGGGTTATGGAAGAGATGATGTGGCTGGGGTGTGAGGAAAATAGTGTTATGGAAGAGAGGATATGGCACAGGTGTGATGGAAGTAGGGTTATGGAAGAGAGGATCTGGCTGGGGTGTGATGGAAGTAGTGTTATGGAAGAGAGGATATGGCTGAGGTGTGAGGGAAGTAGGGTTATGGAAGAGAGGATGTGGCTGGGGTGTGATGGAAGTAGGGTTATGGAAGAGAGGACGTGGCTGGTGTGTGAGGGAAGTAGGGTTATGGAAGGGAGGACGTGGATGGGGTGTCATGGAAGTAAGGATATGGAAGAGAGGATGTTGCTGGGGTGTCATGGAAGTCAGGTTATGGAAGAGAGGACGTGGCTTATGTTTGATGGAAGTAGGGTTATGGAAGATAAGATGTGGCTGGGGTGTGATGGAAGTAGGGTTATGGAAGAGGATGTGGCTGGGGTGTGAATGAAGTAAGGTTATGGAAGAGGGGATGTCTCTGGGGTGTGATGGAAGCAAGGTTATGGAAGAGGGGATGTCTCTGGGGTGTGATGGAAGCAAGGTTATGGAAGAAAGGACGTGGCTGGGGTGTGATGAAAGTAGGGTTATGTAAGAGAGGATGTGGCTGGGATGTGATGGAAGTAGGGTTATGGAAGAGAGGACGTATTTGGGTTTGATGGAAGTAGGGTTATGGAAGAGATGATGTGGCTGGGGTGTGAGGGAAGTAGGGTTATGGAAGAGAGGATGTGGCACAGGTGTGATGGAAGTAGGGTTATGGAAGAGAGGATATGGCTGAGGTGTCATGGAAGTAGGGTTATGGAAGAGAGGATGTGGCCGGGGTGTCATGGAAGTATGGTTATGGAAGAGATGATGTGGTTGGGGTGTGAGGGAAGTAGGGTTATGGAAGAGAGGATGTGGCACAGGTGTGATGGAAGTAGGGTTATGGAAGAGAGGATGTGGCTGGGGTGTGATGGAAGGAGGGTTATGGAAGAGAGGATGTGGCTGGGGTGTCATGGAAGTAGGGTTATGGAAGAGAGGATGTGGCTGGGGTGTCATGGAAGTAGGGTTATGGAAGAGAGGATGTGGCTGGGGTGTCATGGAAGTAGGGTTATGGAAGAGATGATGTGGCTGGGGTGTGAGGGAAGTAGGGTTATGGAAGAGAGGATGTGGCACAGGTGTGATGGAAGTAAGGTTATGGAAAGGAGGATGTGGCTGGGGTGTCATGGAAGTAGGGTTATGGAAGAGAGGATGTGGCTGGGGTGTCATGGAAGTAGGGTTATGGAAGAGAGGATGTGGCTGGGGTGTCATGGAAGTAGGGTTATGGAAGAGAGGATGTCTATGGGGTGTGATGGAAGCAAGGTTATGGAAGACAGGACGTGGCTGGGGTGTGATGAAAGTAGGGTTATGTAAGAGAGGATGTAGCTGGGGTGTGATGGAAGTAGGGTTATGGAAGAGAGGATTTGGCTGGGGTGTGATGGAAGTAAGGTTATGGAAGAGAGGACGTATTTGGGTGTGAGGAAAGTAGGGTTATGGAAGAGAGGATGTGGCTGGTGTGTGATGGAAGTAGGGTTATGGAAGAGAGGATATGGCTGAGGTGTCATGGAAGTAGGGTTATGGAAGAGAGGATGTGGCCGGGGTGTCATGGAAGTAGGGTTATGGAAGAGATGATGTGGCTGGGGTGTGAGGGAAGTAGGGTTATGGAAGAGAGGATATGGCTGAGGTGTGATGGAAGTAGGGTTATGGAAGAGAGGACGTGGCTGGGGTGTGAGGGAAGTAGGGTTATGGAAGGGAGGATGTGGCTGGGGTGTCATGGAAGTAAGGATATTTGAAGAGAGGATGTTGCTGTGGTGTCATGGAAGTCAGGTTATGGAAGAGAGGACGTGGCTTATGTTTGATGGAAGTAGGGTTATGGAAGATAGGATGTAACTGGGGTGTGAGGGAAGTAGGGTTATGGAAGAGGATGTGGCTGGGGTGTGAATGAAGTAAGGTTATGGAAGAGGGGATGTCTCTGGGGTGTGATGGAAGCAAGGTTATGGAAGAGGGGATGTCTCTGGGGTGTGATGGAAGCAAGGTTATGGAAGACAGGACGTGGCTGGGGTGTGATGAAAGTAGGGTTATGTAAGAGAGGATGTGGCTGGGATGTGATGGAAGTAGGGTTATGGAAGAGAGGACGTATTTGGGTTTAATGGAAGTAGGGTTATGGAAGATAGGATGTGGCTAGGGTGTGAGGGAAGTAGGGTTATGGAAGAGGATGTGGCTGGGGTGTGAATGAAGTAAGGTTATGGAAGAGAGGATGTGTTTGGGGTGTGATGGAAGTAGGGTTATGGAAGAGAGGATTTGGCTGGGATGTGATGGAAGTAAGGTTATGGAAGAGAGGACGTATTTGGGTGTGAGGGAAGTAGGGGTATGGAAGAGAGGATGTGGCTGGGGTGTGATGGAAGTAGGGCTATGGAAGAGAGGATGTGGCTGGGGTGTGAGGGAAGAAGGGTTATGGAAGAGAGGATGTGGCTGGGGTGTCATGGAAGTAGGGTTATGGAAGAGAGGATGTGGGTGGGGTGTGATTAAAGTAGGGTTATGGAAGAGAGGATATAGCTGGGGTGTGAGGGAAGTAGGGTTATGGAAGATAGGATTTGGCTGGGATTGTGATGGAAGTAAGGTTATGGAAGAGAGGACGTATTTGGGTGTGAGGGAAGTAGGGTTATGGAAGAGAGGATGTTGCTGGGGTGTCATGGAAGTCAGGTTATGGAAGAGAGGACTTGGCTGATGTTTGATGGAAGTAGGGTTATGGAAGATAGGATGTGGCTGGGGTGTGATGGAAGTAGGGTTATGGAAGAGAGGATTTGGCTGGGATGTGATGGAAGTAAGGTTATGGAAGAGAGGACGTATTTGGGTGTGAGGGAAGTAGGGTTATGGAAGAGAGGATGTGGCTGGGGTGTGATGGAAGTAGGGCTATGGAAGAGAGGATGTGGCTGGGGTGTGAGGGAAGAAGGGTTATGGAAGAGAGGATGTGGCTGGGGTGTCATGGAAGTAGGGTTATGGAAGAGAGGATGTGGGTGGGGTGTGATTAAAGTAGGGTTATGGAAGAGAGTATATAGCTGGGGTCTGAGGGAAGTAGGGTTATGGAAGAGAGGATTTGGCTGGGATGTGATGGAAGTAAGGTTATGGAAGAGAGGACGTATTTGGGTGTGAGGGAAGTAGGGTTATGGAAGAGAGGATGTGGCTGGGGTGTGATGGAAGTAGGGCTATGGAAGAGAGGATGTGGCTGGGGTGTGAGGGAAGAAGGGTTATGGAAGAGAGGATGTGGCTGGGGTGTCATGGAAGTAGGGTTATGGAAGAGAGGATGTGGGTGGGGTGTGATTAAAGTAGGGTTATGGAAGAGAGGATATAGCTGGGGTGTGAGGGAAGTAGGGTTATGGAAGAGAGGATGTGGGTTGGGTGTGAGGGAAGTAGGGTTATGGAAGAGAGGATGTGGCATGGGTGTGATGGAAGTAGGGCTATGGAAGAGAGGAGGTGGCATGGGTGTGAGGGAAGAAGGGTTATGGAAGAGAGGATGTGGCTGGGGTGTGATGGAAGTAGGGTTATGGAAGAGAGGATGTGGCTGTGGTGTGAGGGAAGTAGGGCTATGGAAGAGAGGATGTGGCTGCAGTGGGATGGAAGTCAAGATATAGAAGAGAGGATGTTGCTGGGGTGTGAGGGAAGTAGGGTTATGGAAGAGAGGATGTGGCTGGGGTGTGAGGGAAGTAGGGTTATGGAAGAGAGGATGTGGCTGGGGCGTCATGGATGTAGGGTTATGGAAGAGAGGATGTGGCTGTGGTGTGATGGAAGTAGGGTTATGGAAGAGAGGATGTGGCTGAGATGCGAGGGAAGTAGGGTTATGGTAGGGAGGACATGGCTGGGGTGTCATGGAAGTAAGGTTATGGAAGAGAGGATGTTGCTGGGGTGTCATGGAAGTCAGGTTATGGAAGAGAGGACTTGGCTGGGGTATGATGGAGGTAAGGTTATGGAAGAGAGGATGTGGCTGGGGTGTGAGGGAAGTAGGATTATGGAAGAGGATGTGGCGGGGTTGTGAATGAAGTAGGTTATGGAAGAGGGGATGTGGCTGGGGTGTGAGAGAAGTAAGGTTATGGAAGAGAGGATGTGCCTGGGGTGTGATGGAAGCAATGTTATGGAAGAGAGGACATGGCTGGGGTGTGATGAAAGTAGGGTTATGTAAGAGAGGATGTGGCTGGGGTGTGATGGAAGTAGGGTTATGGAAGAGAGTATTTGGGTGGGGTGTGATGGAAGTAAGGTTATGGAAGAGAGGACGTATTTGGGTGTGAGGAAAGTAGGGTTATGGAAGAGAGGATGTGGCTGGGGTGTGATGGAAGTAGGGCTATGGAAGAGAGGATTTGGTTGGGTTGTGAGGGAAGTAGGGTTATGGAAGGGAGGACATGGCTGGGGTGTGATGGAAGTAGGGTTATGGAAGAGAGGATTTTGCACAGTTGTGATGGAAGTAGGGTTATGGAAGAGAGGATGTTGCTGGGGTGTCATGGAAGTCAGGTTATGGAAGAGAGGACGTGGCTGATGTTTGATGGAAGTAGGGTTATGGAAGATAGGATGTGGCTGGGGTGTGATGTAAGTAGGGTTATGGAAGAGAGGATGTGGCTGGGGTGTCATGGAAGTAGGGTTATGGAAGAGAGGATGTGGCTGGGGTGTCATGGAAGTAAGGATATGGAAGAGAGGATGTTGCTGGGGTGTCATGGAAGTCAGGTTATGGAAGAGAGGACGTGGCTGATGTTTGATGGAAGTAGGGTTATGGAAGATAGGATGTGGCTGGGGTGTGATGTAAGTAGGGTTATGGAAGAGAGGATGTGGCTGGGGTGTCATGGAAGTAGGGTTATGGAAGAGAGGATGTGGCTGGGGTGTCATGGAAGTAGGGTTATGCAAGAGAGGATGTGGCTGGGGTGTCATGGAAGTAGGGTTATGGAAGAGAGGGTGTGGCTGGGGTGTCATGGAAGTAGGGTTAAGGAAGAGAGGATGTGGCTGGGGTGTGATGGAAGTAGGGTTATGGAAGAGAGGATGTGGCTGGGGTGTGAGGGAAGTAGGGTTATGAAAGGGAGGACGTGGCTGGGGTGTCATGGAAGTAAGGATATGGAAGAGAGGATGTTGCTGGGGTGTCATGGAAGTCAGGTTATGGAAGAGAGGACGTGGCTGATGTTTGATGGAAGTAGGGTTATGGAAGATAGGATGTGGCTGGGGTGTGATGGAAGTAGGGTTATGGAAGAGAGGATTTGGCTGGGATGTGATGGAAGTAAGGTTATGGAAGAGAGGACGTATTTGGGTGTGAGGGAAGTAGGGTTATGGAAGAGAGGATGTGGCTGGGGTGTGATGGAAGTAGGGCTATGGAAGAGAGGATGTGGCTGGGGTGTGAGGGAAGAAGGGTTATGGAAGAGAGGATGTGGCTGGGGTGTCATGGAAGTAGGGTTATGGAAGAGAGGATGTGGGTGGGGTGTGATTAAAGTAGGGTTATGGAAGAGAGGATATAGCTGGGGTCTGAGGGAAGTAGGGTTATGGAAGAGAGGATTTGGCTGGGATGTGATGGAAGTAAGGTTATGGAAGAGAGGACGTATTTGGGTGTGAGGGAAGTAGGGTTATGGAAGAGAGGATGTGGCTGGGGTGTGATGGAAGTAGGGCTATGGAAGAGAGGATGTGGCTGGGGTGTGAGGGAAGAAGGGTTATGGAAGAGAGGATGTGGCTGGGGTGTCATGGAAGTAGGGTTATGGAAGAGAGGATGTGGGTGGGGTGTGATTAAAGTAGGGTTATGGAAGAGAGGATATAGCTGGGGTGTGAGGGAAGTAGGGTTATGGAAGAGAGGATGTGGGTTGGGTGTGAGGGAAGTAGGGTTATGGAAGAGAGGATGTGGCTGGGTTTTGCGGAAAGTAAGGTTATGGAAGAGAGGATGTGGCTGGGGTGTGATGGAAGTAGGGCTATGGAAGAGAGGAGGTGGCATGGGTGTGAGGGAAGAAGGGTTATGGAAGAGAGGATGTGGCTGGGGTGTGATGGAAGTAGGGTTATGGAAGAGAGGATGTGGCTGTGGTGTGAGGGAAGTAGGGCTATGGAAGAGAGGATGTGGCTGCAGTGGGATGGAAGTCAAGATATAGAAGAGAGGATGTTGCTGGGGTGTGAGGGAAGTAGGGTTATGGAAGAGAGGATGTGGCTGGGGTGTGATGGAAGTAGGGTTATGGAAGAGAGGATTTGGCTGGGATGTGATGGAAGTAAGGTTATGGAAGAGAGGACGTATTTGGGTGTGAGGGAAGTAGGGTTATGGAAGAGAGGATGTGGCTGGGGTGTGATGGAAGTAGGGCTATGGAAGAGAGGATGTGGCTGGGGTGTGAGGGAAGAAGGGTTATGGAAGAGAGGATGTGGCTGGGGTGTCATGGAAGTAGGGTTATGGAAGAGAGGATGTGGGTGGGGTGTGATTAAAGTAGGGTTATGGAAGAGAGTATATAGCTGGGGTCTGAGGGAAGTAGGGTTATGGAAGAGAGGATTTGGCTGGGATGTGATGGAAGTAAGGTTATGGAAGAGAGGACGTATTTGGGTGTGAGGGAAGTAGGGTTATGGAAGAGAGGATGTGGCTGGGGTGTGATGGAAGTAGGGCTATGGAAGAGAGGATGTGGCTGGGGTGTGAGGGAAGAAGGGTTATGGAAGAGAGGATGTGGCTGGGGTGTCATGGAAGTAGGGTTATGGAAGAGAGGATGTGGGTGGGGTGTGATTAAAGTAGGGTTATGGAAGAGAGGATATAGCTGGGGTGTGAGGGAAGTAGGGTTATAGAAGAGAGGATGTGGGTTGGGTGTGAGGGAAGTAGGGTTATGGAAGAGAGGATGTGGCATGGGTGTGATGGAAGTAGGGCTATGGAAGAGAGGAGGTGGCATGGGTGTGAGGGAAGAAGGGTTATGGAAGAGAGGATGTGGCTGGGGTGTGATGGAAGTAGGGTTATGGAAGAGAGGATGTGGCTGTGGTGTGAGGGAAGTAGGGCTATGGAAGAGAGGATGTGGCTGCAGTGGGATGGAAGTCAAGATATAGAAGAGAGGATGTTGCTGGGGTGTGAGGGAAGTAGGGTTATGGAAGAGAGGATGTGGCTGGGGTGTGAGGGAAGTAGGGTTATGGAAGAGAGGATGTGGCTGGGGCGTCATGGATGTAGGGTTATGGAAGAGAGGATGTGGCTGTGGTGTGATGGAAGTAGGGTTATGGAAGAGAGGATGTGGCTGAGATGCGAGGGAAGTAGGGTTATGGTAGGGAGGACATGGCTGGGGTGTCATGGAAGTAAGGTTATGGAAGAGAGGATGTTGCTGGGGTGTCATGGAAGTCAGGTTATGGAAGAGAGGACTTGGCTGGGGTATGATGGAGGTAAGGTTATGGAAGAGAGGATGTGGCTGGGGTGTGAGGGAAGTAGGATTATGGAAGAGGATGTGGCGGGGTTGTGAATGAAGTAGGTTATGGAAGAGGGGATGTGGCTGGGGTGTGAGAGAAGTAAGGTTATGGAAGAGAGGATGTGCCTGGGGTGTGATGGAAGCAATGTTATGGAAGAGAGGACATGGCTGGGGTGTGATGAAAGTAGGGTTATGTAAGAGAGGATGTGGCTGGGGTGTGATGGAAGTAGGGTTATGGAAGAGAGTATTTGGGTGGGGTGTGATGGAAGTAAGGTTATGGAAGAGAGGACGTATTTGGGTGTGAGGAAAGTAGGGTTATGGAAGAGAGGATGTGGCTGGGGTGTGATGGAAGTAGGGCTATGGAAGAGAGGATTTGGTTGGGTTGTGAGGGAAGTAGGGTTATGGAAGGGAGGACATGGCTGGGGTGTGATGGAAGTAGGGTTATGGAAGAGAGGATTTTGCACAGTTGTGATGGAAGTAGGGTTATGGAAGAGAGGATGTTGCTGGGGTGTCATGGAAGTCAGGTTATGGAAGAGAGGACGTGGCTGATGTTTGATGGAAGTAGGGTTATGGAAGATAGGATGTGGCTGGGGTGTGATGTAAGTAGGGTTATGGAAGAGAGGATGTGGCTGGGGTGTCATGGAAGTAGGGTTATGGAAGAGAGGATGTGGCTGGGGTGTCATGGAAGTAAGGATATGGAAGAGAGGATGTTGCTGGGGTGTCATGGAAGTCAGGTTATGGAAGAGAGGACGTGGCTGATGTTTGATGGAAGTAGGGTTATGGAAGATAGGATGTGGCTGGGGTGTGATGTAAGTAGGGTTATGGAAGAGAGGATGTGGCTGGGGTGTCATGGAAGTAGGGTTATGGAAGAGAGGATGTGGCTGGGGTGTCATGGAAGTAGGGTTATGCAAGAGAGGATGTGGCTGGGGTGTCATGGAAGTAGGGTTATGGAAGAGAGGGTGTGGCTGGGGTGTCATGGAAGTAGGGTTAAGGAAGAGAGGATGTGGCTGGGGTGTGATGGAAGTAGGGTTATGGAAGAGAGGATGTGGCTGGGGTGTGAGGGAAGTAGGGTTATGAAAGGGAGGACGTGGCTGGGGTGTCATGGAAGTAAGGATATGGAAGAGAGGATGTTGCTGGGGTGTCATGGAAGTCAGGTTATGGAAGAGAGGACGTGGCTGATGTTTGATGGAAGTAGGGTTATGGAAGATAGGATGTGGCTGGGGTGTGATGGAAGTAGGGTTATGGAAGAGAGGATTTGGCTGGGATGTGATGGAAGTAAGGTTATGGAAGAGAGGACGTATTTGGGTGTGAGGGAAGTAGGGTTATGGAAGAGAGGATGTGGCTGGGGTGTGATGGAAGTAGGGCTATGGAAGAGAGGATGTGGCTGGGGTGTGAGGGAAGAAGGGTTATGGAAGAGAGGATGTGGCTGGGGTGTCATGGAAGTAGGGTTATGGAAGAGAGGATGTGGGTGGGGTGTGATTAAAGTAGGGTTATGGAAGAGAGGATATAGCTGGGGTCTGAGGGAAGTAGGGTTATGGAAGAGAGGATTTGGCTGGGATGTGATGGAAGTAAGGTTATGGAAGAGAGGACGTATTTGGGTGTGAGGGAAGTAGGGTTATGGAAGAGAGGATGTGGCTGGGGTGTGATGGAAGTAGGGCTATGGAAGAGAGGATGTGGCTGGGGTGTGAGGGAAGAAGGGTTATGGAAGAGAGGATGTGGCTGGGGTGTCATGGAAGTAGGGTTATGGAAGAGAGGATGTGGGTGGGGTGTGATTAAAGTAGGGTTATGGAAGAGAGGATATAGCTGGGGTGTGAGGGAAGTAGGGTTATGGAAGAGAGGATGTGGGTTGGGTGTGAGGGAAGTAGGGTTATGGAAGAGAGGATGTGGCTGGGTTTTGCGGAAAGTAAGGTTATGGAAGAGAGGATGTGGCTGGGGTGTGATGGAAGTAGGGCTATGGAAGAGAGGAGGTGGCATGGGTGTGAGGGAAGAAGGGTTATGGAAGAGAGGATGTGGCTGGGGTGTGATGGAAGTAGGGTTATGGAAGAGAGGATGTGGCTGTGGTGTGAGGGAAGTAGGGCTATGGAAGAGAGGATGTGGCTGCAGTGGGATGGAAGTCAAGATATAGAAGAGAGGATGTTGCTGGGGTGTGAGGGAAGTAGGGTTATGGAAGAGAGGATGTGGCTGGGGTGTGAGGGAAGTAGGGTTATGGAAGAGAGGATGTGGCTGGGGCGTCATGGATGTAGGGTTATGGAAGAGAGGATGTGGCTGTGGTGTGATGGAAGTAGGGTTATGGAAGAGAGGATGTGGCTGAGATGCGAGGGAAGTAGGGTTATGGTAGGGAGGACATGGCTGGGGTGTCATGGAAGTAAGGTTATGGAAGAAAGGATGTTGCTGGGGTGTCATGGAAGTCAGATTATGGAAGAGAGGACTTGGCTGGGGTATGATGGAGGTAAGGTTATGGAAGAGAGGATGTGGCTGGGGTGTGAGGGAAGTAGGATTATGGAAGAGAGGATGTGGCTGGGGTGTGATGGAAGTAGGGTTATGGAAGAGAGGATGTGGCTGGGGTGTGATGGAAGTAGGGTTATGGAAGAGAGGATGTGGATGGGGTGTCATGGAAGTAGGGTTATGGAAGAGAGGATGTGGCTGGGGTGTCATGGAAGTAGGGTTATGGAAGAGAGGATGTGGCTGGGGTGTCATGGAAGTAGGGTTATGGAAGAGAGGATGTGGCTGGGGTGTGATGGAAGTAGGGTTATGGAAGAGAGGATGTCTATGGGGTGTGATAGAAGCAAGGTTATGGAAGACAGGACATGGCTGGGGTGTGATGAAATTAGGGTTATGTAAGAGAGGATGTGGCTGGGGTGTGATGGAAGTAGGGTTATGGAAGAGATTATTTGGCTGGGGTGTGATGGAAGTAAGGTTATGGAAGAGAGGACGTATTTGGGTGTGAGGAAAGTAGGGTTATGGAAGAGAGGATGTGGCTGGTGTGTGATGGAAGTAGGGTTATGGAAGAGAGGATAAGGCTGAGGTGTCATGGAAGTAGGGTTATAGAAGAGAGGATGTGGCGGGGGTGTCATGGAAGTAGGGTTATGGAAGAGATGATGTGGCTGGGGTGTGAGGAAAATAGTGTTATGGAAGAGAGGATATGGCACAGGTGTGATGGAAGTAGGATTATGGAAGAGAGGATCTGGCTGGGGTGTGATGGAAGTAGTGTTATGGAAGAGAGGATGTATCTGGTTTGTCATGGAAGTAGGATTATGGAAGAGAGGATGTGGCTGGGGTGTCATGGAAGTAGGGTTATGGAAGAGATGATGTGGCTGGGGTGTGAGGGAAGTAGGGTTATGGAAGAGAGGATATGGCTGAGGTGTGATGGAAGTAGGGTTATGGAAGAGAGGATGTGGCTGGGGTGTGATGGAAGTAGGGTTATGGAAGAGAGGACGTGGCTGGTGTGTGAGGGAAGTAGGGTTATGGAAGGGAGGACGTGGATGGGGTGTCATGGAAGTAAGGATATGGAAGAGAGGATGTTGCTGGGGTGTCATGGAAGTCAGGTTATGGAAGAGAGGACGTGGCTTATGTTTGATGGAAGTAGGGTTATGGAAGATAGGATGTGGCTGGGGTGTGATGGAAGTAGGGTTATGGAAGAGGATGTGGCTGGGGTGTGAATGAAGTAAGGTTATGGAAGAGGGGATGTCTCTGGGGTGTGATGGAAGCAAGGTTATGGAAGAGGGGATGTCTCTGAAGTGTGATGGAAGCAAGGTTATGGAAGAAAGGACGTGGCTGGGGTGTGATGAAAGTAGGGTTATGTAAGAGAGGATGTGGCTGGGATGTGATGGAAGTAGGGTTATGGAAGAGAGGACGTATTTGGGTTTGATGGAAGTAGGGTTATGGAAGAAATGATGTGGCTGGGGTGTGAGGGAAGTAGGGTTATGGAAGAGAGGATGTGGCACAGGTGTGATGGAAGTAGGGTTATGGAAGAGAGGATATGGCTGAGGTGTCATGGAAGTAGGGTTATGGAAGAGAGGATGTGGCCGGGGTGTCATGGAAGTACGGTTATGGAAGAGATGATGTGGTTGGGGTGTGAGGGAAGTAGGGTTATGGAAGAGAGGATGTGGCACAGGTGTGATGGAAGTAGGATTATGGAAGAGAGGATCTGGCTGGGGTGTGATGGAAGTAGTGTTATGGAAGAGAGGATGTATCTGGTTTGTCATGGAAGTAGGATTATGGAAGAGAGGATGTGGCTGGGGTGTCATGGAAGTAGGGTTATGGAAGAGATGATGTGGCTGGGGTGTGAGGGAAGTAGGGTTATGGAAGAGAGGATATGGCTGAGGTGTGATGGAAGTAGGGTTATGGAAGAGAGGATGTGGCTGGGGTGTGATGGAAGTAGGGTTATGGAAGAGAGGACGTGGCTGGTGTGTGAGGGAAGTAGGGTTATGGAAGGGAGGACGTGGATGGGGTGTCATGGAAGTAAGGATATGGAAGAGAGGATGTTGCTGGGGTGTCATGGAAGTCAGGTTATGGAAGAGAGGACGTGGCTTATGTTTGATGGAAGTAGGGTTATGGAAGATAGGATGTGGCTGGGGTGTGATGGAAGTAGGGTTATGGAAGAGGATGTGGCTGGGGTGTGAATGAAGTAAGGTTATGGAAGAGGGGATGTCTCTGGGGTGTGATGGAAGCAAGGTTATGGAAGAGGGGATGTCTCTGAAGTGTGATGGAAGCAAGGTTATGGAAGAAAGGACGTGGCTGGGGTGTGATGAAAGTAGGGTTATGTAAGAGAGGATGTGGCTGGGATGTGATGGAAGTAGGGTTATGGAAGAGAGGACGTATTTGGGTTTGATGGAAGTAGGGTTATGGAAGAAATGATGTGGCTGGGGTGTGAGGGAAGTAGGGTTATGGAAGAGAGGATGTGGCACAGGTGTGATGGAAGTAGGGTTATGGAAGAGAGGATATGGCTGAGGTGTCATGGAAGTAGGGTTATGGAAGAGAGGATGTGGCCGGGGTGTCATGGAAGTACGGTTATGGAAGAGATGATGTGGTTGGGGTGTGAGGGAAGTAGGGTTATGGAAGAGAGGATGTGGCACAGGTGTGATGGAAGTAGGGTTATGGAAGAGAGGATGTGGCTGGGGTGTGATGGAAGGAGGGTTATGAAAGAGAGGATGTGGCTGGGGTGTCATGGAAGTAGGGTTATGGAAGAGAGGATGTGGCTGGGGTGTCATGGAAGTAGGGTTATGGAAGAGAGGATGTGGCTGGGGTGTCATGGAAGTAGGGTTATGGAAGAGATGATGTGGCTGGGGTGTGAGGGAAGTAGGGTTATGGAAGAGAGGATGTGGCTGGGGTGTGATGGAAGTAGGGTTATGGAAGAGAGGATGTGGCTGGGGTGTCATGGAAGTAGGGTTATGGAAGAGAGGATGTCTATGGGGTGTGATGGAAGCAAGGTTATGGAAGACAGGACGTGGCTGGGGTGTGATGAAAGTAGGGTTATGTAAGAGAGGATGTGGCTGGGGTGTGATGGAAGTAGGGTTATGGAAGAGAGGATTTGGCTGGGGTGTGATGGAAGTAAGGTTATGGAAGAGAGGACGTATTTGGGTGTGAGGAAAGTAGGGTTATGGAAGAGAGGATGTGGCTGGTGTGTGATGGAAGTAGGGTTATGGAAGAGAGGATATGGCTGAGGTGTCATGGAAGTAGGGTTATGGAAGAGAGGATGTGGCCGGGGTGTCATGGAAGTAGGGTTATGGAAGAGATGATGTGGCTGGGGTGTGAGGGAAGTAGGGTTATGGAAGAGAGGATATGGCTGAGGTGTGATGGAAGTAGGGTTATGGAAGAGAGGACGTGGCTGGGGTGTGAGGGAAGTAGGGTTATGGAAGGGATGATGTGGCTGGGGTGTCATGGAAGTAAGGATATTTGAAGAGAGGATGTTGCTGTGGTGTCATGGAAGTCAGGTTATGGAAGAGAGGACGTGGCTTATGTTTGATGGAAGTAGGGTTATGGAAGATAGGATGTAACTGGGGTGTGAGGGAAGTAGGGTTATGGAAGAGGATGTGGCTGGGGTGTGAATGAAGTAAGGTTATGGAAGAGGGGATGTCTCTGGGGTGTGATGGAAGCAAGGTTATGGAAGAGGGGATGTCTCTGGGGTGTGATGGAAGCAAGGTTATGGAAGACAGGACGTGGCTGGGGTGTGATGAAAGTAGGGTTATGTAAGAGAGGATGTGGCTGGGATGTGATGGAAGTAGGGTTATGGAAGAGAGGACGTATTTGGGTTTGATGGAAGTAGGGTTATGGAAGATAGGATGTGGCTGGGGTGTGAGGGAAGTAGGGTTATGGAAGAGGATGTGGCTGGGGTGTGAATGAAGTAAGGTTATGGAAGAGAGGATGTGTTTGGGGTGTGATGGAAGTAGGGTTATGGAAGAGAGGATTTGGCTGGGATGTGATGGAAGTAAGGTTATGGAAGAGAGGACGTATTTGGGTGTGAGGGAAGTAGGGGTATGGAAGAGAGGATGTGGCTGGGGTGTGATGGAAGTAGGGCTATGGAAGAGAGGATGTGGCTGGGGTGTGAGGGAAGAAGGGTTATGGAAGAGAGGATGTGGCTGGGGTGTCATGGAAGTAGGGTTATGGAAGAGAGGATGTGGGTGGGGTGTGATTAAAGTAGGGTTATGGAAGAGAGGATATAGCTGGGGTGTGATGGAAGTAGGGTTATGGAAGAGAGGATTTGGCTGGGATTGTGATGGAAGTAAGGTTATGGAAGAGAGGACGTATTTGGGTGTGAGGGAAGTAGGGTTATGGAAGAGAGGATGTTGCTGGGGTGTCATGGAAGTCAGGTTATGGAAGAGAGGACTTGGCTGATGTTTGATGGAAGTAGGGTTATGGAAGATAGGATGTGGCTGGGGTGTGATGGAAGTAGGGTTATGGAAGAGAGGATTTGGCTGGGATGTGATGGAAGTAAGGTTATGGAAGAGAGGACGTATTTGGGTGTGAGGGAAGTAGGGTTATGGAAGAGAGGATGTGGCTGGGGTGTGATGGAAGTAGGGCTATGGAAGAGAGGATGTGGCTGGGGTGTGAGGGAAGAAGGGTTATGGAAGAGAGGATGTGGCTGGGGTGTCATGGAAGTAGGGTTATGGAAGAGAGGATGTGGGTGGAGTGTGATTAAAGTAGGGTTATGGAAGAGAGTATATAGCTGGGGTCTGAGGGAAGTAGGGTTATGGAAGAGAGGATTTGGCTGGGATGTGATGGAAGTAAGGTTATGGAAGAGAGGACGTATTTGGGTGTGATGGAAGTAGGGTTATGGAAGAGAGGATGTGGCTGGGGTGTGATGGAAGTAGGGCTATGGAAGAGAGGATGTGGCTGGGGTGTGAGGGAAGAAGGGTTATGGAAGAGAGGATGTGGCTGGGGTGTCATGGAAGTAGGGTTATGGAAGAGAGGATGTGGGTGGGGTGTGATTAAAGTAGGGTTATGGAAGAGAGGATATAGCTGGGGTGTGAGGGAAGTAGGGTTATGGAAGAGAGGATGTGGGTTGGGTGTGAGGGAAGTAGGGTTATGGAAGAGAGGATGTGGCTGGGTTTTGCGGAAAGTAAGGTTATGGAAGAGAGGATGTGGCATGGGTGTGATGGAAGTAGGGCTATGGAAGAGAGGAGGTGGCATGGGTGTGAGGGAAGAAGGGTTATGGAAGAGAGGATGTGGCTGGGGTGTGATGGAAGTAGGGTTATGGAAGAGAGGATGTGGCTGTGGTGTGAGGGAAGTAGGGCTATGGAAGAGAGGATGTGGCTGCAGTGGGATGGAAGTCAAGATATAGAAGAGAGGATGTTGCTGGGGTGTGAGGGAAGTAGGGTTATGGAAGAGAGGATGTGGCTGGGGTGTGAGGGAAGTAGGGTTATGGAAGAGAGGATGTGGCTGGGGCGTCATGGATGTAGGGTTATGGAAGAGAGGATGTGGCTGTGGTGTGATGGAAGTAGGGTTATGGAAGAGAGGATGTGGCTGAGATGCGAGGGAAGTAGGGTTATGGTAGGGAGGACATGGCTGGGGTGTCATGGAAGTAAGGTTATGGAAGAGAGGATGTTGCTGGGGTGTCATGGAAGTCAGGTTATGGAAGAGAGGACTTGGCTGGGGTATGATGGAGGTAAGGTTATGGAAGAGAGGATGTGGCTGGGGTGTGAGGGAAGTAGGATTATGGAAGAGGATGTGGCGGGGTTGTGAATGAAGTAGGTTATGGAAGAGGGGATGTGGCTGGGGTGTGAGAGAAGTAAGGTTATGGAAGAGAGGATGTGCCTGGGGTGTGATGGAAGCAATGTTATGGAAGAGAGGACATAGCTGGGGTGTGATGAAAGTAGGGTTATGTAAGAGAGGATGTGGCTGGGGTGTGATGGAAGTAGGGTTATGGAAGAGAGTATTTGGGTGGGGTGTGATGGAAGAAAGGTTATGGAAGAGAGGACGTATTTGGGTGTGAGGAAAGTAGGGTTATGGAAGAGAGGATGTGGCTGGGGTGTGATGGAAGTAGGGCTATGGAAGAGAGGATTTGATTGGGTTGTGAGGGAAGTAGGGTTATGGAAGGGAGGACATGGCTGGGGTGTGATGGAAGTAGGGTTATGGAAGAGAGGATTTTGCACAGTTGTGATGGAAGTAGGGTTATGGAAGAGAGGATGTTGCTGGGGTGTCATGGAAGTCAGGTTATGGAAGAGAGGACGTGGCTGATGTTTGATGGAAGTAGGGTTATGGAAGATAGGATGTGGCTGGGGTGTGATGTAAGTAGGGTTATGGAAGAGAGGATGTGGCTGGGGTGTCATGGAAGTAGGGTTATGGAAGAGAGGATGTGGCTGGGGTGTCATGGAAGTAAGGATATGGAAGAGAGGATGTTGCTGGGGTGTCATGGAAGTCAGGTTATGGAAGAGAGGACGTGGCTGATGTTTGATGGAAGTAGGGTTATGGAAGATAGGATGTGGCTGGGGTGTGATGTAAGTAGGGTTATGGAAGAGAGGATGTGGCTGGGGTGTCATGGAAGTAGGGTTATGGAAGAGAGGATGTGGCTGGGGTGTCATGGAAGTAGGGTTATGCAAGAGAGGATGTGGCTGGGGTGTCATGGAAGTAGGGTTATGGAAGAGAGGGTGTGGCTGGGGTGTCATGGAAGTAGGGTTAAGGAAGAGAGGATGTGGCTGGGGTGTGATGGAAGTAGGGTTATGGAAGAGAGGATGTGGCTGGGGTGTGAGGGAAGTAGGGTTATGAAAGGGAGGACGTGGCTGGGGTGTCATGGAAGTAAGGATATGGAAGAGAGGATGTTGCTGGGGTGTCATGGAAGTCAGGTTATGGAAGAGAGGACGTGGCTGATGTTTGATGGAAGTAGGGTTATGGAAGATAGGATGTGGCTGGGGTGTGATGGAAGTAGGGTTATGGAAGAGAGGATTTGGCTGGGATGTGATGGAAGTAAGGTTATGGAAGAGAGGACGTATTTGGGTGTGAGGGAAGTAGGGTTATGGAAGAGAGGATGTGGCTGGGGTGTGATGGAAGTAGGGCTATGGAAGAGAGGATGTGGCTGGGGTGTGAGGGAAGAAGGGTTATGGAAGAGAGGATGTGGCTGGGGTGTCATGGAAGTAGGGTTATGGAAGAGAGGATGTGGGTGGGGTGTGATTAAAGTAGGGTTATGGAAGAGAGGATATAGCTGGGGTCTGAGGGAAGTAGGGTTATGGAAGAGAGGATTTGGCTGGGATGTGATGGAAGTAAGGTTATGGAAGAGAGGACGTATTTGGGTGTGAGGGAAGTAGGGTTATGGAAGAGAGGATGTGGCTGGGGTGTGATGGAAGTAGGGCTATGGAAGAGAGGATGTGGCTGGGGTGTGAGGGAAGAAGGGTTATGGAAGAGAGGATGTGGCTGGGGTGTCATGGAAGTAGGGTTATGGAAGAGAGGATGTGGCTGGGGTGTGATGGAAGTAGGGTTATGGAAGAGAGGATTTGGCTGGGATGTGATGGAAGTAAGGTTATGGAAGAGAGGACGTATTTGGGTGTGAGGGAAGTAGGGTTATGGAAGAGAGGATGTGGCTGGGGTGTGATGGAAGTAGGGCTATGGAAGAGAGGATGTGGCTGGGGTGTGAGGGAAGAAGGGTTATGGAAGAGAGGATGTGGCTGGGGTGTCATGGAAGTAGGGTTATGGAAGAGAGGATGTGGGTGGGGTGTGATTAAAGTAGGGTTATGGAAGAGAGGATATAGCTGGGGTCTGAGGGAAGTAGGGTTATGGAAGAGAGGATTTGGCTGGGATGTGATGGAAGTAAGGTTATGGAAGAGAGGACGTATTTGGGTGTGAGGGAAGTAGGGTTATGGAAGAGAGGATGTGGCTGGGGTGTGATGGAAGTAGGGCTATGGAAGAGAGGATGTGGCTGGGGTGTGAGGGAAGAAGGGTTATGGAAGAGAGGATGTGGCTGGGGTGTCATGGAAGTAGGGTTATGGAAGAGAGGATGTGGGTGGGGTGTGATTAAAGTAGGGTTATGGAAGAGAGGATATAGCTGGGGTGTGAGGGAAGTAGGGTTATGGAAGAGAGGATGTGGGTTGGGTGTGAGGGAAGTAGGGTTATGGAAGAGAGGATGTGGCTGGGTTTTGCGGAAAGTAAGGTTATGGAAGAGAGGATGTGGCTGGGGTGTGATGGAAGTAGGGCTATGGAAGAGAGGAGGTGGCATGGGTGTGAGGGAAGAAGGGTTATGGAAGAGAGGATGTGGCTGGGGTGTGATGGAAGTAGGGTTATGGAAGAGAGGATGTGGCTGTGGTGTGAGGGAAGTAGGGCTATGGAAGAGAGGATGTGGCTGCAGTGGGATGGAAGTCAAGATATAGAAGAGAGGATGTTGCTGGGGTGTGAGGGAAGTAGGGTTATGGAAGAGAGGATGTGGCTGGGGTGTGAGGGAAGTAGGGTTATGGAAGAGAGGATGTGGCTGGGGCGTCATGGATGTAGGGTTATGGAAGAGAGGATGTGGCTGTGGTGTGATGGAAGTAGGGTTATGGAAGAGAGGATGTGGCTGAGATGCGAGGGAAGTAGGGTTATGGTAGGGAGGACATGGCTGGGGTGTCATGGAAGTAAGGTTATGGAAGAAAGGATGTTGCTGGGGTGTCATGGAAGTCAGATTATGGAAGAGAGGACTTGGCTGGGGTATGATGGAGGTAAGGTTATGGAAGAGAGGATGTGGCTGGGGTGTGAGGGAAGTAGGATTATGGAAGAGAGGATGTGGCTGGGGTGTGATGGAAGTAGGGTTATGGAAGAGAGGATGTGGCTGGGGTGTGATGGAAGTAGGGTTATGGAAGAGAGGATGTGGATGGGGTGTCATGGAAGTAGGGTTATGGAAGAGAGGATGTGGCTGGGGTGTCATGGAAGTAGGGTTATGGAAGAGAGGATGTGGCTGGGGTGTCATGGAAGTAGGGTTATGGAAGAGAGGATGTGGCTGGGGTGTGATGGAAGTAGGGTTATGGAAGAGAGGATGTCTATGGGGTGTGATAGAAGCAAGGTTATGGAAGACAGGACATGGCTGGGGTGTGATGAAATTAGGGTTATGTAAGAGAGGATGTGGCTGGGGTGTGATGGAAGTAGGGTTATGGAAGAGATTATTTGGCTGGGGTGTGATGGAAGTAAGGTTATGGAAGAGAGGACGTATTTGGGTGTGAGGAAAGTAGGGTTATGGAAGAGAGGATGTGGCTGGTGTGTGATGGAAGTAGGGTTATGGAAGAGAGGATAAGGCTGAGGTGTCATGGAAGTAGGGTTATAGAAGAGAGGATGTGGCGGGGGTGTCATGGAAGTAGGGTTATGGAAGAGATGATGTGGCTGGGGTGTGAGGAAAATAGTGTTATGGAAGAGAGGATATGGCACAGGTGTGATGGAAGTAGGATTATGGAAGAGAGGATCTGGCTGGGGTGTGATGGAAGTAGTGTTATGGAAGAGAGGATGTATCTGGTTTGTCATGGAAGTAGGATTATGGAAGAGAGGATCTGGCTGGGGTGTGATGGAAGTAGTGTTATGGAAGAGAGGATGTATCTGGTTTGTCATGGAAGTAGGATTATGGAAGAGAGGATGTGGCTGGGGTGTCATGGAAGTAGGGTTATGGAAGAGATGATGTGGCTGGGGTGTGAGGGAAGTAGGGTTATGGAAGAGAGGATATGGCTGAGGTGTGATGGAAGTAGGGTTATGGAAGAGAGGATGTGGCTGGGGTGTGATGGAAGTAGGGTTATGGAAGAGAGGACGTGGCTGGTGTGTGAGGGAAGTAGGGTTATGGAAGGGAGGACGTGGATGGGGTGTCATGGAAGTAAGGATATGGAAGAGAGGATGTTGCTGGGGTGTCATGGAAGTCAGGTTATGGAAGAGAGGACGTGGCTTATGTTTGATGGAAGTAGGGTTATGGAAGATAGGATGTGGCTGGGGTGTGATGGAAGTAGGGTTATGGAAGAGGATGTGGCTGGGGTGTGAATGAAGTAAGGTTATGGAAGAGGGGATGTCTCTGGGGTGTGATGGAAGCAAGGTTATGGAAGAGGGGATGTCTCTGAAGTGTGATGGAAGCAAGGTTATGGAAGAAAGGACGTGGCTGGGGTGTGATGAAAGTAGGGTTATGTAAGAGAGGATGTGGCTGGGATGTGATGGAAGTAGGGTTATGGAAGAGAGGACGTATTTGGGTTTGATGGAAGTAGGGTTATGGAAGAAATGATGTGGCTGGGGTGTGAGGGAAGTAGGGTTATGGAAGAGAGGATGTGGCACAGGTGTGATGGAAGTAGGGTTATGGAAGAGAGGATATGGCTGAGGTGTCATGGAAGTAGGGTTATGGAAGAGAGGATGTGGCCGGGGTGTCATGGAAGTACGGTTATGGAAGAGATGATGTGGTTGGGGTGTGAGGGAAGTAGGGTTATGGAAGAGAGGATGTGGCACAGGTGTGATGGAAGTAGGATTATGGAAGAGAGGATCTGGCTGGGGTGTGATGGAAGTAGTGTTATGGAAGAGAGGATGTATCTGGTTTGTCATGGAAGTAGGATTATGGAAGAGAGGATGTGGCTGGGGTGTCATGGAAGTAGGGTTATGGAAGAGATGATGTGGCTGGGGTGTGAGGGAAGTAGGGTTATGGAAGAGAGGATATGGCTGAGGTGTGATGGAAGTAGGGTTATGGAAGAGAGGATGTGGCTGGGGTGTGATGGAAGTAGGGTTATGGAAGAGAGGACGTGGCTGGTGTGTGAGGGAAGTAGGGTTATGGAAGGGAGGACGTGGATGGGGTGTCATGGAAGTAAGGATATGGAAGAGAGGATGTTGCTGGGGTGTCATGGAAGTCAGGTTATGGAAGAGAGGACGTGGCTTATGTTTGATGGAAGTAGGGTTATGGAAGATAGGATGTGGCTGGGGTGTGATGGAAGTAGGGTTATGGAAGAGGATGTGGCTGGGGTGTGAATGAAGTAAGGTTATGGAAGAGGGGATGTCTCTGGGGTGTGATGGAAGCAAGGTTATGGAAGAGGGGATGTCTCTGAAGTGTGATGGAAGCAAGGTTATGGAAGAAAGGACGTGGCTGGGGTGTGATGAAAGTAGGGTTATGTAAGAGAGGATGTGGCTGGGATGTGATGGAAGTAGGGTTATGGAAGAGAGGACGTATTTGGGTTTGATGGAAGTAGGGTTATGGAAGAAATGATGTGGCTGGGGTGTGAGGGAAGTAGGGTTATGGAAGAGAGGATGTGGCACAGGTGTGATGGAAGTAGGGTTATGGAAGAGAGGATATGGCTGAGGTGTCATGGAAGTAGGGTTATGGAAGAGAGGATGTGGCCGGGGTGTCATGGAAGTACGGTTATGGAAGAGATGATGTGGTTGGGGTGTGAAGGAAGTAGGGTTATGGAAGAGAGGATGTGGCACAGGTGTGATGGAAGTAGGGTTATGGAAGAGAGGATGTGGCTGGGGTGTGATGGAAGGAGGGTTATGAAAGAGAGGATGTGGCTGGGGTGTCATGGAAGTAGGGTTATGGAAGAGAGGATGTGGCTGGGGTGTCATGGAAGTAGGGTTATGGAAGAGAGGATGTGGCTGGGGTGTCATGGAAGTAGGGTTATGGAAGAGATGATGTGGCTGGGGTGTGAGGGAAGTAGGGTTATGGAAGAGAGGATGTGGCTGGGGTGTGATGGAAGTAGGGTTATGGAAGAGAGGATGTGGCTGGGGTGTCATGGAAGTAGGGTTATGGAAGAGAGGATGTCTATGGGGTGTGATGGAAGCAAGGTTATGGAAGACAGGACGTGGCTGGGGTGTGATGAAAGTAGGGTTATGTAAGAGAGGATGTGGCTGGGGTGTGATGGAAGTAGGGTTATGGAAGAGAGGATTTGGCTGGGGTGTGATGGAAGTAAGGTTATGGAAGAGAGGACGTATTTGGGTGTGAGGAAAGTAGGGTTATGGAAGAGAGGATGTGGCTGGTGTGTGATGGAAGTAGGGTTATGGAAGAGAGGATATGGCTGAGGTGTCATGGAAGTAGGGTTATGGAAGAGAGGATGTGGCCGGGGTGTCATGGAAGTAGGGTTATGGAAGAGATGATGTGGCTGGGGTGTGAGGGAAGTAGGGTTATGGAAGAGAGGATATGGCTGAGGTGTGATGGAAGTAGGGTTATGGAAGAGAGGACGTGGCTGGGGTGTGAGGGAAGTAGGGTTATGGAAGGGAGGATGTGGCTGGGGTGTCATGGAAGTAAGGATATTTGAAGAGAGGATGTTGCTGTGGTGTCATGGAAGTCAGGTTATGGAAGAGAGGACGTGGCTTATGTTTGATGGAAGTAGGGTTATGGAAGATAGGATGTAACTGGGGTGTGAGGGAAGTAGGGTTATGGAAGAGGATGTGGCTGGGGTGTGAATGAAGTAAGGTTATGGAAGAGGGGATGTCTCTGGGGTGTGATGGAAGCAAGGTTATGGAAGAGGGGATGTCTCTGGGGTGTGATGGAAGCAAGGTTATGGAAGACAGGACGTGGCTGGGGTGTGATGAAAGTAGGGTTATGTAAGAGAGGATGTGGCTGGGATGTGATGGAAGTAGGGTTATGGAAGAGAGGACGTATTTGGGTTTGATGGAAGTAGGGTTATGGAAGATAGGATGTGGCTGGGGTGTGAGGGAAGTAGGGTTATGGAAGAGGATGTGGCTGGGGTGTGAATGAAGTAAGGTTATGGAAGAGAGGATGTGTTTGGGGTGTGATGGAAGTAGGGTTATGGAAGAGAGGATTTGGCTGGGATGTGATGGAAGTAAGGTTATGGAAGAGAGGACGTATTTGGGTGTGAGGGAAGTAGGGGTATGGAAGAGAGGATGTGGCTGGGGTGTGATGGAAGTAGGGCTATGGAAGAGAGGATGTGGCTGGGGTGTGAGGGAAGAAGGGTTATGGAAGAGAGGATGTGGCTGGGGTGTCATGGAAGTAGGGTTATGGAAGAGAGGATGTGGGTGGGGTGTGATTAAAGTAGGGTTATGGAAGAGAGGATATAGCTGGGGTGTGATGGAAGTAGGGTTATGGAAGAGAGGATTTGGCTGGGATGTGATGGAAGTAAGGTTATGGAAGAGAGGACGTATTTGGGTGTGAGGGAAGTAGGGTTATGGAAGAGAGGATGTGGCTGGGGTGTGATGGAAGTAGGGCTATGGAAGAGAGGATGTGGCTGGGGTGTGAGGGAAGAAGGGTTATGGAAGAGAGGATGTGGCTGGGGTGTCATGGAAGTAGGGTTATGGAAGAGAGGATGTGGGTGGAGTGTGATTAAAGTAGGGTTATGGAAGAGAGTATATAGCTGGGGTCTGAGGGAAGTAGGGTTATGGAAGAGAGGATTTGGCTGGGATGTGATGGAAGTAAGGTTATGGAAGAGAGGACGTATTTGGGTGTGAGGGAAGTAGGGTTATGGAAGAGAGGATGTGGCTGGGGTGTGATGGAAGTAGGGCTATGGAAGAGAGGATGTGGCTGGGGTGTGAGGGAAGAAGGGTTATGGAAGAGAGGATGTGGCTGGGGTGTCATGGAAGTAGGGTTATGGAAGAGAGGATGTGGGTGGGGTGTGATTAAAGTAGGGTTATGGAAGAGAGGATATAGCTGGGGTGTGAGGGAAGTAGGGTTATGGAAGAGAGGATGTGGGTTGGGTGTGAGGGAAGTAGGGTTATGGAAGAGAGGATGTGGCTGGGTTTTGCGGAAAGTAAGGTTATGGAAGAGAGGATGTGGCATGGGTGTGATGGAAGTAGGGCTATGGAAGAGAGGAGGTGGCATGGGTGTGAGGGAAGAAGGGTTATGGAAGAGAGGATGTGGCTGGGGTGTGATGGAAGTAGGGTTATGGAAGAGAGGATGTGGCTGTGGTGTGAGGGAAGTAGGGCTATGGAAGAGAGGATGTGGCTGCAGTGGGATGGAAGTCAAGATATAGAAAAGAGGATGTTGCTGGGGTGTGAGGGAAGTAGGGTTATGGAAGAGAGGATGTGGCTGGGGTGTGAGGGAAGTAGGGTTATGGAAGAGAGGATGTGGCTGGGGCGTCATGGATGTAGGGTTATGGAAGAGAGGATGTGGCTGTGGTGTGATGGAAGTAGGGTTATGGAAGAGAGGATGTGGCTGAGATGCGAGGGAAGTAGGGTTATGGTAGGGAGGACATGGCTGGGGTGTCATGGAAGTAAGGTTATGGAAGAGAGGATGTTGCTGGGGTGTCATGGAAGTCAGGTTATGGAAGAGAGGACTTGGCTGGGGTATGATGGAGGTAAGGTTATGGAAGAGAGGATGTGGCTGGGGTGTGAGGGAAGTAGGATTATGGAAGAGGATGTGGCGGGGTTGTGAATGAAGTAGGTTATGGAAGAGGGGATGTGGCTGGGGTGTGAGAGAAGTAAGGTTATGGAAGAGAGGATGTGCCTGGGGTGTGATGGAAGCAATGTTATGGAAGAGAGGACATAGCTGGGGTGTGATGAAAGTAGGGTTATGTAAGAGAGGATGTGGCTGGGGTGTGATGGAAGTAGGGTTATGGAAGAGAGTATTTGGGTGGGGTGTGATGGAAGAAAGGTTATGGAAGAGAGGACGTATTTGGGTGTGAGGAAAGTAGGGTTATGGAAGAGAGGATGTGGCTGGGGTGTGATGGAAGTAGGGCTATGGAAGAGAGGATTTGATTGGGTTGTGAGGGAAGTAGGGTTATGGAAGGGAGGACATGGCTGGGGTGTGATGGAAGTAGGGTTATGGAAGAGAGGATGTTGCACAGTTGTGATGGAAGTAGGGTTATGGAAGAGAGGATGTTGCTGGGGTGTCATGGAAGTCAGGTTATGGAAGAGAGGACGTGGCTGATGTTTGATGGAAGTAGGGTTATGGAAGATAGGATGTGGCTGGGGTGTGATGTAAGTAGGGTTATGGAAGAGAGGATGTGGCTGGGGTGTCATGGAAGTAGGGTTATGGAAGAGAGGATGTGGCTGGGGTGTCATGGAAGTAAGGATATGGAAGAGAGGATGTTGCTGGGGTGTCATGGAAGTCAGGTTATGGAAGAGAGGACGTGGCTGATGTTTGATGGAAGTAGGGTTATGGAAGATAGGATGTGGCTGGGGTGTGATGTAAGTAGGGTTATGGAAGAGAGGATGTGGCTGGGGTGTCATGGAAGTAGGGTTATGGAAGAGAGGATGTGGCTGGGGTGTCATGGAAGTAGGGTTATGCAAGAGAGGATGTGGCTGGGGTGTCATGGAAGTAGGGTTATGGAAGAGAGGGTGTGGCTGGGTTGTCATAGAAGTAGGGTTAAGGAAGAAAGGATGTGGCTGGGGTGTGATGGAAGTAGGGTTATGGAAGAGAGGATGTGGCTGGGGTGTGAGGGAAGTAGGGTTATGAAAGGGAGGACGTGGCTGGGGTGTCATGGAAGTAAGGATATGGAAGAGAGGATGTTGCTGGGGTGTCATGGAAGTCAGGTTATGGAAGAGAGGACGTGGCTGATGTTTGATGGAAGTAGGGTTATGGAAGATAGGATGTGGCTGGGGTGTGATGGAAGTAGGGTTATGGAAGAGAGGATTTGGCTGGGATGTGATGGAAGTAAGGTTATGGAAGAGAGGACGTATTTGGGTGTGAGGGAAGTAGGGTTATGGAAGAGAGGATGTGGCTGGGGTGTGATGGAAGTAGGGCTATGGAAGAGAGGATGTGGCTGGGGTGTGAGGTAAGAAGGGTTATGGAAGAGAGGATGTGGCTGGGGTGTCATGGAAGTAGGGTTATGGAAGAGAGGATGTGGGTGGGGTGTGATTAAAGTAGGGTTATGGAAGAGAGGATATAGCTGGGGTCTGAGGGAAGTAGGGTTATGGAAGAGAGGATTTGGCTGGGATGTGATGGAAGTAAGGTTATGGAAGAGAGGACGTATTTGGGTGTGAGGGAAGTAGGGTTATGGAAGAGAGGATGTGGCTGGGGTGTGATGGAAGTAGGGCTATGGAAGAGAGGATGTGGCTGGGGTGTGAGGGAAGAAGGGTTATGGAAGAGAGGATGTGGCTGGGGTGTCATGGAAGTAGGGTTATGGAAGAGAGGATGTGGGTGGGGTGTGATTAAAGTAGGGTTATGGAAGAGAGGATATAGCTGGGGTGTGAGGGAAGTAGGGTTATGGAAGAGAGGATGTGGGTTGGGTGTGAGGGAAGTAGGGTTATGGAAGAGAGGATGTGGCTGGGTTTTGCGGAAAGTAAGGTTATGGAAGAGAGGATGTGGCTGGGGTGTGATGGAAGTACAGTAGGGCTATGGAAGAGAGGAGGTGGCATGGGTGTGAGGGAAGAAGAGTTATGGAAGAGAGGATGTGGCTGGGGTGTGATGGAAGTAGGGTTATGGAAGAGAGGATGTGGCTGTGGTGTGAGGGAAGTAGGGCTATGGAAGAGAGGATGTGGCTGCAGTGGGATGGAAGTCAAGATATAGAAGAGAGGATGTTGCTGGGGTGTGAGGGAAGTAGGGTTATGGAAGAGAGGATGTGGCTGGGGTGTGAGGGAAGTAGGGTTATGGAAGAGAGGATGTGGCTGGGGCGTCATGGATGTAGGGTTATGGAAGAGAGGATGTGGCTGTGGTGTGATGGAAGTAGGGTTATGGAAGAGAGGATGTGGCTGAGATGCGAGGGAAGTAGGTTATGGAAGAGGGGATGTGGCTGGGGTGTGAGAAAAGTAAGGTTATGGAAGAGAGGATGTGCCTGGGGTGTGATGGAAGCAATGTTATGGAAGAGAGGACATGGCTGGGGTGTGATGAAAGTAGGGTTATGTAAGAGAGGATGTGGCTGGGGTGTGATGGAAGTAGGGTTATGGAAGAGAGTATTTGGGTGGGGTGTGATGGAAGTAAGGTTATGGAAGAGAGGACGTATTTGGGTGTGAGGAAAGTAGGGTTATGGAAGAGAGGATGTGGCTGGGGTGTGATGGAAGTAGGGCTATGGAAGAGAGGATTTGGTTGGGTTGTGAGGGAAGTAGGGTTATGGAAGGGAGGACATGGCTGGGGTGTGATGGAAGTAGGGTTATGGAAGAGAGGATGTTGCACAGTTGTGATGGAAGTAGGGTTATGGAAGAGAGGATGTGGCTGGGGTGTGATGTACTGTAAGTAGGGTTATGGAAGAGAGGATGTGGCTGGGGTGTCATGGAAGTAGTGTTATGGAAGAGAGGATGTGGCTGGGGTGTCATGGAAGTAGGGTTATGCAAGAGAGGATGTGGCTGGGGTGTCATGGAAGTAGGGTTATGGAAGAGAGGATGTGGCTGGGGTGTCATGGAAGTAGGGTTAAGGAAGAGAGGATGTGGCTGGGGTGTGATGGAAGTAGGGTTATGGAAGAGAGGATGTGGCTGGGGTGTGAGGGAAGTAGGGTTATGAAAGGGAGGACGTGGCTGGGGTGTCATGGAAGTAAGGATATGGAAGAGAGGATGTTGCTGGGGTGTCATGGAAGTCAGGTTATGGAAGAGAGGACGTGGCTGATGTTTGATGGAAGTAGGGTTATGGAAGATAGGATGTGGCTGGGGTGTGATGGAAGTAGGGTTATGGAAGAGAGGATTTGGCTGGGATGTGATGGAAGTAAGGTTATGGAAGAGAGGACGTATTTGGGTGTGAGGGAAGTAGGGTTATGGAAGAGAGGATGTGGCTGGGGTGTGATGGAAGTAGGGCTATGGAAGAGAGGATGTGGCTGGGGTGTGAGGGAAGAAGGGTTATGGAAGAGAGGATGTGGCTGGGGTGTCATGGAAGTAGGGTTATGGAAGAGAGGATGTGGGTGGGGTGTGATTAAAGTAGGGTTATGGAAGAGAGGATATAGCTGGGGTCTGAGGGAAGTAGGGTTATGGAAGAGAGGATTTGGCTGGGATGTGATGGAAGTAAGGTTATGGAAGAGAGGACGTATTTGGGTGTGAGGGAAGTAGGGTTATGTAAGAGAGGATGTGGCTGGGGTGTGATGGAAGTAGGGCTATGGAAGAGAGGATGTGGCTGGGGTGTGAGGGAAGAAGGGTTATGGAAGAGAGGATGTGGCTGGGGTGTCATGGAAGTAGGGTTATGGAAGAGAGGATGTGGGTGGGGTGTGATTAAAGTAGGGTTATGGAAGAGAGGATATAGCTGGGGTGTGAGGGAAGTAGGGTTATGGAAGAGAGGATGTGGGTTGGGTGTGAGGGAAGTAGGGTTATGGAAGAGAGGATGTGGCTGGGTTTTGCGGAAAGTAAGGTTATGGAAGAGAGGATGTGGCTGGGGTGTGATGGAAGTAGGGCTATGGAAGAGAGGAGGTGGCATGGGTGTGAGGGAAGAAGGGTTATGGAAGAGAGGATGTGGCTGGGGTGTGATGGAAGTAGGGTTATGGAAGAGAGGATGTGGCTGTGGTGTGAGGGAAGTAGGGCTATGGAAGAGAGGATGTGGCTGCAGTGGGATGGAAGTCAAGATATAGAAGAGAGGATGTTGCTGGGGTGTGAGGGAAGTAGGGTTATGGAAGAGAGGATGTGGCTGGGGTGTGAGGGAAGTAGGGTTATGGAAGAGAGGATGTGGCTGGGGCGTCATGGATGTAGGGTTATGGAAGAGAGGATGTGGCTGGGGTGTGATGGAAGTAGGGTTATGGAAGAGAGGATGTGGCTGAGATGCGAGGGAAGTAGGGTTATGGTAGGGAGGACATGGCTGGGGTGTCATGGAAGTAAGGTTATGGAAGAGAGGATGTTGCTGGGGTGTCATGGAAGTCAGGTTATGGAAGAGAGGACTTGGCTGGGGTATGATGGAGGTAAGGTTATGGAAGAGAGGATGTGGCTGGGGTGTGAGGGAAGTAGGATTATGGAAGAGGATGTGGCGGGGTTGTGAATGAAGTAGGTTATGGAAGAGGGGATGTGGCTGGGGTGTGAGAGAAGTAAGGTTATGGAAGAGAGGATGTGCCTGGGGTGTGATGGAAGCAATGTTATGGAAGAGAGGACATGGCTGGGGTGTGATGAAAGTAGGGTTATGTAAGAGAGGATGTGGCTGGGGTGTGATGGAAGTAGGGTTATGGAAGAGAGTATTTGGGTGGGGTGTGATGGAAGTAAGGTTATGGAAGAGAGGACGTATTTGGGTGTGAGGAAAGTAGGGTTATGGAAGAGAGGATGTGGCTGGGGTGTGATGGAAGTAGGGCTATGGAAGAGAGGATTTGGTTGGGTTGTGAGGGAAGTAGGGTTATGGAAGGGAGGACATGGCTGGGTTGTGATGGAAGTAGGGTTATGGAAGAGAGGATGTGGCTGGGGTGTGATGTAAGTAGGGTTATGGAAGAGAGGATGTGGCTGGGGTGTCATGGAAGTAGGGTTATGGAAGAGAGGATGTGGCTGGGGTGTCATGGAAGTAGGGTTATGCAAGAGAGGATGTGGCTGGGGTGTCATGGAAGTAGGGTTATGGAAGAGAGGATGTGGCTGGGGTGTCATGGAAGTAGGGTTAAGGAAGAGAGGATGTGGCTGGGGTGTGATGGAAGTAGGGTTATGGAAGAGAGGATGTGGCTGGGGTGTGAGGGAAGTAGGGTTATGAAAGGGAGGACGTGGCTGGGGTGTCATGGAAGTAAGGATATGGAAGAGAGGCTGTTGCTGGGGTGTCATGGAAGTCAGGTTATGGAAGAGAGGACGTGGATGATGTTTGATGGAAGTAGGGTTATGGAATAGATGATGTGGCTGGTATGTGAGGGAAGTAGGGTTATGGAAGAGAGGATGTGGCTTGGGTGTGAGGGAAGTAGGGTTATTTTAGAGGATGTGGCTGTGGTGTGATGGAAGTAAGGTTATGGAAGAGAGGACGTATTTGGGTGTGAGGGAAGTAGGGTTATGGAAGAGAGGATTTGGCTGGGGTGTGATGAAAGTAAGGTTATGGAAGAGAGGACCTATTTGGGTGTGAGGGAAGTAGGGTTATGGAAGAGAGGACGTGGCTGGGGTGTGATGGAAGTAGGGTTATGGAAGAGAGGATATGGCTGAGGTGTCATGGAAGTAGGGTTATGGAAGAGAGGATGTGGCCGGGGTGTCATGGAAGTAGGGTTATGGAAGAGATGATGTGGCTGGGGTGTGAGGAAAGTAGGGTTATGGAAGAGAGGATGTGGCATAGGTGTGATGGAAGTAGGGTTATGGAAGAGAGGATGTGGCTGGGGTGTGATGGAAGTAGTGTTATGGAAGAGAGGATGTATCTGGGGTGTCATGGAAGTAGGATTATGGAAGAGAGGATGTGGCTGGGGTGTCATGGAAGTAGGGTTATGGAAGAGATGATGTGGCTGGGGTGTGAGGGAAGTAAGGTTATGGAAGAGAGGATATGGCTGAGGTGTGATGGAAGTAGGGTTATGGAAGAGAGGATGTGGCTGGGGTGTGATGGAAGTAGGGCTATGGAAGAGAGGATGTGGCTAGGGTGTGAGGGAAGAAGGGTTATGGAAGAGAGGATGTGGCTGGGGTGTCATGGAAGTAGGGTTATGGAAGAGAGGATGTGGGTGGGGTGTGATTAAAGTAGGGTTATGGAAGAGAGGATATAGCTGGGGTGTGAGGGAAGTAGGGTTATGGAAGAGAGGATGTGGCTTGGGTGTGAGGGAAGTAGGGTTATGGAAGAGAGGATGTATCTGGGGTGTCATGGAAGTAGGGTTATGGAAGAGAGGATGTGGGTGGGGTGTGATTAAAGTAGGGTTATGGAAGAGAGGATATAGCTGGGGTGTGAGGGAAGTAGGGTTATGGAAGAGAGGATGTGGCTTGGGTGTGAGGGAAGTAGGGTTATGGAAGAGAGGATGTGGCTTGGGTGTGAGGGAAGTAGGGTTATGGAAGAGAGGATGTATCTGGGGTGTCATGGAAGTAGGGTTATGGAAGAGAGGATGTGGCTGGGGTGTCATGGAAGTAGGGTTATGGAAGAGATGATGTGGCTGGGGTGTGAGGGAAGTAGGGTTATGGAAGAGAGGATATGGCTGGGGTGTGATGGAAGTAGGGTTATGGAAGAGAGGACGTGGCTGGGGTGTGAGGGACGTAGGGTTATGGAAGGGAGGACGTGGCTGGGGTGTCATGGAAGTAAGGATATGGAAGAGAGGATGTTGCTGGGGTGTCATGGAAGTCAGGTTATGGAAGAGAGGACATTGCTGGTGTTTGATGGAAGTAGGGTTATGGAAGATAGAATTTGGCTGGGGTGTGAGGGAAGTAGGGTTATGGAAGAGGATTTTGCTGGGGTGTGAATGAAGTAAGTTTATGGAAGAGGGGATTTGGCTGGGGTGTGAGGGAAGTAGGGTTATGGAAGAGGGGATGTCTCTGGGGTGTGATGGAAGCAAGGTTATGGAAGACAGGACGTGGCTGGGGTGTGATGGACGTAGGGTTATGTAAGAGAGGATGTGGCTGGGGTGTGATGGTAGTAGGGTTATGGAAGAGAGGATTTGGCTGGGGTGTAATGGAAGTAAGGTTATGGAAGAAAGGACGTATTTGGGTGTGACTGAAGTAGGGTTATGGAAGAGAGGATGTGGCTGGGGTGTGAGGGAAGTAGGGTTATGGAAGAGAGGATGTGGCTGGGGTGTCATGGAAGTAGGGTTATGGAAGAGAGGATGTGGGAAGGGTGTGATTAAAGTAGGGTTATGGAAGAGAGGATATAGCTGGGGTTTGAGGGAAGTAGGGTTACGGAAGAGAGGATGTGGCTTGGGTGTGAGGGAAGTAGGGTTATGGAAGAGAGGACGTGGCTGAGGTGTGAGGAAAGTAAGGTTATGGAAGAGAATATGTGGCTGGGAATTAAGGGAAGTAGGGTTATGAAAGAGAGGATGTGGCTGGGGTTTGATTGAAGTAGGGTTATGTAAGAGGGGATGTGGCTGGGGTGTGATGGAAGTAGGGTTATGGAAGAGAGGATTTGGCTGGGGTGTGATGGAAGTAAGGTTATGGAAGAGAGGACGTATTTGGGTGTGAGGGAAGTAGGGTTATGGAAGAGAGGATGTTGCTGGGGTGTCATGGAAGTCAGGTTATGGAAGAGAGGACGTGGCTGATGTTTGATGGAAGTAGGGTTATGGAAGATAGGATGTGGCTGGGGTGTGATGGAAGTAGGGTTATGGAAGAGGATGTGGCTGGGGTGTGAATGAAGTAAGGTTATGGAAGAGAGGATGTGGCTGGGGTGTGATGGAAGTAGGGTTATGGAAGAGAGGATTTGGCTGGGATGTGATGGAAGTAAGGTTATGGAAGAGAGGACATATTTGGGTGTGAGGGAAGTAGGGTTATGGAAGAGAGGATGTGGCTGGGGTGTGATGGAAGTAGGGCTATGGAAGAGAGGATGTGGCTGGGGTGTGAGGGAAGAAGGGTTATGGAAGAGAGGATGTGGCTGGGGTGTCATGGAAGTAGGATTATGGAAGAGAGGATGTGGGTGGGGTGTGATTAAAGTAGGGTTATGGAAGAGAGGATATAGCTGGGGTGTGAGGGAAGTAGGGTTATGGAAGAGAGGATTTGACTGGGATGTGATGGAAGTAAGGTTATGGAAGAGAGGACGTATTTGGGTGTGAGGGAAGTAGGGTTATGGAAGAGAGGATGTGGCTGGGGTGTGATGGAAGTAGGGCTATGGAAGAGAGGATGTGGCTGGGGTGTGAGGGAAGAAGGGTTATGGAAGAGAGGATGTGGCTGGGGTGTCATGGAAGTAGGGTTATGGAAGAGAGGATGTGGGTGGGGTGTGATTAAAGTAGGGTTATGGAAGAGAGGATATAGCTGGGGTGTGAGGGAAGTAGGGTTATGGAAGAGAGGATGTGGCTTGGGTGTGAGGGAAGTAGGGTTATGGAAGAGAGGATGTGGCTGGGTTTTGCGGAAAGTAAGGTTATGGAAGAGAGGATGTGGCTGGGGTGTGATGGAAGTAGGGCTATGGAAGAGAGGAGGTGGCATGGGTGTGAGGGAAGAAGGGTTATGGAAGAGAGGATGTGGCTGGGGTGTGATGGAAGTAGGGTTATGGAAGAGAGGATGTGGCTGGGGCGTCATGGATGTAGGGTTATGGAAGAGATGATGTGGCTGGGGTGTGAGGAAAGTAGGGTTATGGAAGAGAGGATGTGGCATAGGTGTGATGGAAGTAGGGTTATGGAAGAGAGGATGTGGCTGGGGTGTGATGAAAGTAGTGTTATGGAAGAGAGGATGTATCTGGGGTGTCATGGAAGTAGGATTATGGAAGAGAGGATGTGGCTGGGGTGTCATGGAAGTAGGGTTATGGAAGAGATGATGTGGCTGGGGTGTGAGGGAAGTAGGGTTATGGAAGAGAGGATATGGCTGAGGTGTGATGGAAGTTGGGTTATGGAAGAGAGGATGTGGCTGGGGTGTGATGGAAGTAGGGTTATGGAAGAGAGGACGTGGCTGGGGTGTGAAGAAAGTAGGGTTATGGAAGGAAGGACGTGGCTGGGGTGTCATGGAAGTAAGGATATGGAAGAGAGGATGTTGCTGGGGTGTCATGGAAGTCAGGTTATGGAAGAGAGGACGTGGCTGATGTTTGATGGAAGTAGGGTTATGGAAGATAGGATGTGGCTGGGGTGTGAGGGAAGTAGGGTTATGGAAGAGGATGTGGCTGGGGTGTGAATGAAGTAAGGTTATGGAAGAGGGGATTTGGCTGGGGTGTGAGGGAACTAGGGTTATGGAAGAGAGGATGTCTCTGGGGTGTGATGGAAGCAAGATTATGGAAGACAGGACGTGGCTGGGGTGTAATGAAAGTAGGGTTATGTAAGAGAGGATGTGGCTGGGATGTGATGGAAGTTGGGTTATGGAAGAGATGATTTGGCTGGGGTGTAATGAAAGTAAGGTTATGGAAGAGAGGACGTATTTGGGTGTGAGGGAAGTAGGGTTATGGAAGAGAGGATGTGGCTGGGGTGTGATGGAAGTAGGGCTATGGAAGAGAGTATGTGGCTGGGGTGTGAGGGAAGTAGGGTTATGGAAGACAGGATGTGGCTTGGGTGTGAGGGAAGTAGGGTTATGGAATAGAGGATGTGGCGTGGGTGTGAGGGAAGTAGGGTTATGGAAGAGAGGATGTGGCTGGGGATTATGGGAAGAAGGGTTATGAAAGAGAGGATGTGGCTGGGGTGTGATGGAAGCAAGGTTATGGAAGAGAGGACGTGGCTGGGGTGTGATGGAAGTAAGGTTATGGAAGAGAGGACGTATTTGGGTGTGAGGGAAGTAGGGTTAAGTAAGAGAGGATGTGGCTGGGGTGAGATGGAAGTAGGGTTATGGAAGAGAGGATTTGGCTGGGGTGTGATGGAAGTAAGGTTATGGAAGAGAGGATGTATTTGGGTGTGAGGGAAGTAGGGTTATGGAAGAGATGATGTGGCTGGGATGTGATGGAAGTAGGGCTATGGAAGAGAGTATGTGGCTGGGGTGTGAGGGAAGTAGGGTTATGGAAGAGAGGATGTGGCTGGGGTGTGATGGAAGTAGGGCTATGGAAGAGAGTATGTGGCTGGGGTGTGAGGGAAGTAGGGTTATGGAAGAGAGGATGTGGCTGGGGTGTCATGGAAGTAGGATTGTGGAAGAGAGGATGTGGCTGGGGTGTGAGGGAAGTAGGGTTATGGAAGAGAGGATGTGGCTTGGGTGTGAGGGAAGTAGGGTTATGGAAGAGAGGATGTGGCTTGGGTGTGAGGGAAGTAGGGTTATGGAAGAGAGGATGTGGCTGGGGATTATGGGAAGAAGGGTTATGAAAGAGAGGATGTGGCTGGGGTGTGATGGAAGCAAGGTTATGGAAGAGAGGACGTATTTGGGTGTGAGGGAAGTAGGGTTATGTAAGAGAGGATGTGGCTGGGGTGAGATGGAAGTAGGGTTATGGAAGAGAGGATTTGGCTGTGGTGTGATGGAAGTAAGGTTATGGAAGAGAGGATGTATTTGGGTGTGAGGGAAGTAGGGTTATGGAAGAGAGGATGTGGCTGGGGTGTGATGGAAGTAGGGTTATGGAAGAGAGGATATGGCTGAGGTGTCATGGAAGTAGGGTTATGGAAGAGATGATGTGGCTGGGACGTGAGGGAAGTATGGTTATGGAAGAGAGGATGTGGCACAGGTGTGATGGAAGTAGGGTTATGGAAGAGAGGATGTGGCTGGGGTGTGATGGAAGTAGGGTTATGGAAGAGAGGATGTATCTGGGGTGTCATGGAAGTAGGGTTATGGAAGAGAGGATGTGGCTGGGGTGTCATGGAAGTACGGTTATGGAAGAGAGGACGTGGCTGGGGTGTCATGGAAGTAAGGATATGGAAGAGAGGATGTTGCTGGGGTGTCATGGAAGTCAGGTTATGGAAAAGAGGACATGGCTGATGTTTGATGGAAGTAGGGTTATGGAAGATAGGATGTGGCTGGGGTGTGAGGGAAGTAGGGTTATGGAAGAGGATTTTGCTGGGGTGTGAATGAAGTAAGGTTATGGAAGAGGGGATTTGGCTGGGGTGTGAGGGAAGTATGGTTATGGAAGAGAGGATGTCTCTGGGGTTTGATGGAAGCAAGGTTATGGAAGACAGGACTTGGCTGGGGTGTGATGGAAGTAGGGTTATGTAACAGTGGATATGGATGGGGTGTGATGGAAGTAGGGTTATGGAAGAGAGGATTTGGCTGGGGTGTGATGGAAGTAAGGTTATGGAAGAGAGGACGTATTTGGGTGTGAGGGAAGTAGGGTTATGGAAGAGAGGATGTTGCTGGGGTGTCATGGAAGTCAGGTTATGGAAGAGAGGACGTGGCTGATGTTTGATGGAAGTAGGGTTATGGAAGATAGGATGTAGCTGGGGTGTGAGGGAAGTAGGGTTATGGAAGAGGATGTGGCTGGGGTGTGAATGAAGTAAGGTTATGGAAGAGGGGATTTGGCTGGGGTGTGAGGGAAGTAGAGTTATGGAAGAGAGGATGTCTCTGGGGTGTGATGGAAGCAAGGTTATGTAAGAGAGGATGTGGCTGGGGTGTGATGGAAGTAGGGTTATGGAAGAGAGGATTTGGCTGGGATGTGATGGAAGTAAGGTTATGGAAGAGAGGACGTATTTGGGTGTGAGGGAAGTAGGGTTATGGAAGAGAGGATGTGGCTGGGGTGTGATGGAAGTAGGGCTATGGAAGAGAGGATGTGGCTGGGGTGTGAGAGAAGTGGGGTTATGGAATAGAGGATGTGGCTGGGGTGTCATGGAAGTAGGGTTATGGAAGAGAGGATGTGGCTGGGGTGTGATTAAAGTAGGGTTATGGAACAGAGGATATAGCTGGGGTGTGAGGGAAGTAGGGTTATGGAAGAGAGGATGTGGCTTGGGTGTGAGGGAAGTAGGGTTATGGAAGTGAGGATGTGGCTGGGGTTTGCGGAAAGTATGGTTATGGAAGAGAGGATGTGGCTGGGGATTATGGGAAATAGGGTTATGAAAGAGAGGATGTGGCTGGGGTGTGAGGGAAGTAGGATTATGGAAGAGGGGATATGGCTGGGGGTTGAGGGAAGTAAGGTTATGGAAGAGAGAGTGTGCCTGGGGTGTGAGGTAAGTAGGGTTATGGAAGAGAGGTTGTTGCTGGGGTGTGATGGAAGTAGGGTTATGGAAGAGAGGATGTGGTTGGGGTGTGAGGGAAGTAAGGCTATGGAAGAGAGGATGTGGCTGCAGTGTGATGGAAGTCAGGTTATAGAAGAGAGGATGTTGCTGGGGTGTGAGGGAAGTAGGGTTATGGAAGAGAGGATGTGGCTGGGGTGTGAGGGAAGTAGGGTTATGGAAGAGAGGATGTGGCTGGGGCGTCATGGAAGTAGGGTTATGGAAGAGAGGATGTGGCAGGGGTGTGATGGAAGTAGGGCTATGGAAGAGAGGAGGTGGCATGGGTGTGAGGGAAGAAGGGTTATGGAAGATAGGATGTGGTTGGGGTGTGATGGAAGTAGGGTTATGGAAGAGAGGATGTGGCTGGGGTGTGAGGGATGTAGGGCTATGGAAGAGAGGATGTGGCTGCAGTGTGATGGATGTCAGGTTATAGAAGAGAGGATGTTGCTGGGGTGTGAGGGAAGTAGGGTTATGGAAGAGAGGATGTGGCTGGGGTGTGAGGGAAGTAGGGTTATGGAAGAGAGGATGTGGCTGGGGCGTGATGGATGTAGGGTTATGGAAGAGAGGATGTGGCTGTGGTGTGATGGAAGTAGGGTGATGGAAGAGAGGATTTGGCTGAGGTGTGAGGGAAGTAGGATTATGGAAGGGAGGACATGGCTGGGGTGTGATGAAAGTAGGGTTATGGAATAGAGGATGTTGCTTGAGTGTCATGGAAGTAAGGTTATGGAAGAGAGGATGTTGCTGGGGTGTCATGGAAGTAAGGTTATTGAAGGAGGACTTGGCTGCGGTATGATGGAGGTAAGGTTATGGAAGAGAGGATGTGGCTGGGGTGTGAGGGAAGAAGGATTATGGAAGAGGATGTTGCGAGGTTGTGAATGAAGTAGGTTATGGAAGAGGGGATGTGGCTGGGGTGTGAGGGAAGTAAGGTTATGGAAGAGAGGATGTGGCTGGGGTGTGATGGAAGTAGGGTTATGGAAGAGAGGATTTGGGTGGGGTGTAATGGAAGTAAGGTTATGGAAGAGAGGAAGTATTTGGGTGTGAGGGAAGTAGGGTTATGGAAGAGAGTATGTGGCTGGGGTGTGATGGAAGTAGGGCAATGGAAGAGAGGATGTGGCTGGGGTGTCATGGAAGTAAGGTTATGGAAGAGTGGACGTATTTGGGTGTGAGGAAAGTAGGGTTATGGAAGAGAGGATGTTGCTGGGGTGTGATGGAAGTAGGGCTATGGAAGAGAGATTTTGGTTGGGTTGTGATGGAAGTAGGGTTATGGAGGGGAGGACATGGCTGGGGTGTGATGGAAGTAGGGTTATGGAAGAGAGGATGTGGCTGGGGTGTCATGGAAGTAGGGTTATGGAAGAGAGGATGTGGCTGGGGTGTCATGGAAGTAGGGTTATGGAAGAGATGATGTGGCTGGGGTGTGAGGGAAGTAGGGTTATGGAAGAGAGGATATGGCTGAGGTGTCATGGAAGTAGGGTTATGGAAGAGAGGATGTGGCCGGGGTGTCATGGAAGTACGGTTATGGAAGAGATGATGTGGCTGGGGTGTGAGGGAAGTAGGGTTATGGAAGAGAGGATGTGGCACAGGTGTGATGGAAGTAGGGTTATGGAAGAGAGGATGTGGCTGGGGTGTGATGGAAGTAGGGTTATGGAAGAGAGGATGTGGCTGGGGTGTCATGGAAGTAGGGTTATGGAAGAGAGGATGTGGCTGGGGTGTCATGGAAGTAGGGTTATGGAAGAGAGGATGTGGCTGGGGTGTGAGGGAAGTAGGGTTATGGAAGAGAGGATGTGGCTGGGGTGTCATGGAAGTAAGGATATGGAAGAGAGGCTGTTGCTGGGGTGTCATGGAAGTCAGGTTATGGAAGAGAGGACGTGGATGATGTTTGATGGAAGTACGGTTATGGAAGAGATGATGTGGCTGGGGTGTGAGGGAAGTAGGGTTATGGAAGAGAGGATGTGGCACAGGTGTGATGGAAGTAGGGTTATGGAAGAGAGGATGTGGCTGGGGTGTGATGGAAGTAGGGTTATGGAAGAGAGGATGTGGCTGGGGTGTCATGGAAGTAGGGTTATGGAAGAGAGGATGTGGCTGGGGTGTCATGGAAGTAGGGTTATGGAAGAGAGGATGTGGCTGGGGTGTGAGGGAAGTAGGGTTATGGAAGAGAGGATGTGGCTGGGGTGTCATGGAAGTAAGGATATGGAAGAGAGGCTGTTGCTGGGGTGTCATGGAAGTCAGGTTATGGAAGAGAGGACGTGGATGATGTTTGATGGAAGTAGGGTTATGGAATAGATGATGTGGCTGGGGTGTGAGGGAAGTAGGGTTATGGAAGAGAGGATGTGGCTGGGGTGTGAGGGAAGTAGGGTTATGGAAGAGAGGATGTGGCTGGGGCGTCATGGAACTAGGGTTATGGAAGAGAGGATGTGGCAGGGGTGTGATGGAAATAGGGCTATGGAAGAGAGGAGGTGGCATGGGTGTGAGGGAGGAAGGGTTATGGAAGAGAGGATGTGGCTGGGGTGTGATGGAAGTAGGGTTATGGAAGAGAGGATGTGGCTGGAGTGTGATGGAAGTAGGGCTATGGAAGAGAGGATTTGGTTGGGTTGTGAGGGAAGTAGGGTTATGGAAGAGAGGAAGTGGATGGGGTGTCATGGAAGTAGGGTTATGGAAGAGAGGATGTGGCTGGGGTGTCATGGAAGTAGGGTTATGGAAGAGATGATGTGGCTGGGGTGTGAGGGAAGTAGGGTTATGGAAGAGAGGATGTGGCACAGGTGTGATGGAAGTAGGGTTATGGAAGAGATGATGTGGCTGGGATGTGAGGGAAGTAGGGTTATGGAAGAGAGGATGTGGCACAGGTGTGATGGAAGTAGGGTTATGGAAGAGAGGATGTGTCTGGGGTGTCATGGAAATAGGGTTATGGAAGAGAGGATGTGGCTGGGGTGTCATGGAAGTAGGGTTATGGAAGAGAGGATGTGGCTGGGGTGTGAGGGAAGTAGGGTTTTGGAAGAGAGGATGTGGCTGGGGTGTCATGGAAGTAAGGATATGGAAGAGAGGCTGTTGCTGGGGTGTCATGGAAGTCAGGTTATGGAAGAGATGATGTGGCTGGGATGTGAGGGAAGTAGGGTTATGGAAGAGAGGATGTGGCACAGGTGTGATGGAAGTAGGGTTATGGAAGAGAGGATGTGTCTGGGGTGTCATGGAAATAGGGTTATGGAAGAGAGGATGTGGCTGGGGTGTGAGGGAAGTAGGGTTATGGAAGAGAGGATGTGGCTGGGGTGTCATGGAAGTAAGGATATGGAAGAGAGGCTGTTGCTGGGGTGTCATGGAAGTCAGGTTATGGAAGAGAGGACGTGGATGATGTTTGATGGAAGTAGGGTTATGGAATAGATGATGTGGCTGGGGTGTGAGGGAAGTAAGGTTATGGAAGAGAGGAAGTATTTGGGTGTGAGGGAAGTAGGGTTATGGAAGAGAGGATATGGCTGAGGTGTCATGGAAGTAGGGTTATGGAAGAGAGGATGTGGCTGGGGTGTCATGGAAGTAAGGTTATGGAAAAGTGGACGTATTTGGGTGTGAGGAAAGTAGGGTTATGGAAGAGATGATGTTGCTGGGGTGTGATGGAAGTAGGGCTATGGAAGAGAGGATTTGGTTGGGTTGTGAGGGAAGTAGGGTTATGGAAGGGAGGACATGGCTGGGGTATGATGGAAGTAGGGTTATGGAAGAGAGGATGTGGCTGGGGTGTCATGGAAGTAGGGTTATGGAAGCGAGGATGTGGCTGGGGTGTCATGGAAGTAGGGTTATGGAAGAGAGGATGTGGCTGGGGCGTCATGGAAGTAGGGTTATGGAAGAGAGGATGTGGCAGGGGTGTGATGGAAGTAGGGCTATGGAAGAGAGGAGGTGGCATGGGTGTGAGGGAAGAAGGGTTATGGAAGATAGGATGTGGTTGGGGTGTGATGGAAGTAGGGTTATGGAAGAGAGGATGTGGCTGGGGTGTGAGGGATGTAGGGCTATGGAAGAGAGGATGTGGCTGCAGTGTGATGGATGTCAGGTTATAGAATAGAGGATGTTGCTGGGGTGTGAGGGAAGTAGGGTTATGGAAGAGAGGATGTGGCTGGGGTGTGAGGGAAGTAGGGTTATGGAAGAGAGGATGTGGCTGGGGCGTGATGGATGTAGGGTTATGGAAGAGAGGATGTGGCTGTGGTGTGATGGAAGTAGGGTGATGGAAGAGAGGATTTGGCTGAGGTGTGAGGGAAGTAGGATTATGGAAGGGAGGACATGGCTGGGGTGTGATGAAAGTAGGGTTATGGAATAGAGGATGTTGCTTGAGTGTCATGGAAGTAAGGTTATGGAAGAGAGGATGTTGCTGGGGTGTCATGGAAGTAAGGTTATTGAAGGAGGACTTGGCTGCGGTATGATGGAGGTAAGGTTATGGAAGAGAGGATGTGGCTGGGGTGTGAGGGAAGAAGGATTATGGAAGAGGATGTTGCGGGGTTGTGAATGAAGTAGGTTATGGAAGAGGGGATGTGGCTGGGGTGTGAGGGAAGTAAGGTTATGGAAGAGAGGATGTGGCTGGGGTGTGATGGAAGTAGGGTTATGGAAGAGAGGATTTGGGTGGGGTGTAATGGAAGTAAGGTTATGGAAGAGAGGAAGTATTTGGGTGTGAGGGAAGTAGGGTTATGGAAGAGAGTATGTGGCTGGGGTGTGATGGAAGTAGGGCAATGGAAGAGAGGATGTGGCTGGGGTGTCATGGAAGTAAGGTTATGGAAGAGTGGACGTATTTGGGTGTGAGGAAAGTAGGGTTATGGAAGAGAGGATGTTGCTGGGGTGTGATGGAAGTAGGGCTATGGAAGAGAGATTTTGGTTGGGTTGTGATGGAAGTAGGGTTATGGAGGGGAGGACATGGCTGGGGTGTGATGGAAGTAGGGTTATGGAAGAGAGGATGTGGCTGGGGTGTCATGGAAGTAGGGTTATGGAAGAGAGGATGTGGCTGGGGTGTCATGGAAGTAGGGTTATGGAAGAGATGATGTGGCTGGGGTGTGAGGGAAGTAGGGTTATGGAAGAGAGGATATGGCTGAGGTGTCATGGAAGTAGGGTTATGGAAGAGAGGATGTGGCCGGGGTGTCATGGAAGTACGGTTATGGAAGAGATGATGTGGCTGGGGTGTGAGGGAAGTAGGGTTATGGAAGAGAGGATGTGGCACAGGTGTGATGGAAGTAGGGTTATGGAAGAGAGGATGTGGCTGGGGTGTGATGGAAGTAGGGTTATGGAAGAGAGGATGTGGCTGGGGTGTCATGGAAGTAGGGTTATGGAAGAGAGGATGTGGCTGGGGTGTCATGGAAGTAGGGTTATGGAAGAGAGGATGTGGCTGGGGTGTGAGGGAAGTAGGGTTATGGAAGAGAGGATGTGGCTGGGGTGTCATGGAAGTAAGGATATGGAAGAGAGGCTGTTGCTGGGGTGTCATGGAAGTCAGGTTATGGAAGAGAGGACGTGGATGATGTTTGATGGAAGTAGGGTTATGGAATAGATGATGTGGCTGGGGTGTGAGGGAAGTAGGGTTATGGAAGAGAGGATGTGGCTGGGGTGTGAGGGAAGTAGGGTTATGGAAGAGAGGATGTGGCTGGGGCGTCATGGAACTAGGGTTATGGAAGAGAGGATGTGGCAGGGGTGTGATGGAAATAGGGCTATGGAAGAGAGGAGGTGGCATGGGTGTGAGGGAAGAAGGGTTATGGAAGAGAGGATGTGGCTGGGGTGTGATGGAAGTAGGGTTATGGAAGAGAGGATGTGGCTGGAGTGTGATGGAAGTAGGGCTATGGAAGAGAGGATTTGGTTGGGTTGTGAGGGATGTAGGGTTATGGAAGAGAGGAAGTGGCTGGGGTGTCATGGAAGTAGGGTTATGGAAGAGAGGATGTGGCTGGGGTGTCATGGAAGTAGGGTTATGGAAGAGATGATGTGGCTGGGGTGTGAGGGAAGTAGGGTTATGGAAGAGAGGATGTGGCACAGGTGTGATGGAAGTAGGGTTATGGAAGAGATGATGTGGCTGGGATGTGAGGGAAGTAGGGTTATGGAAGAGAGGATGTGGCACAGGTGTGATGGAAGTAGGGTTATGGAAGAGAGGATGTGTCTGGGGTGTCATGGAAATAGGGTTATGGAAGAGAGGATGTGGCTGGGGTGTCATGGAAGTAGGGTTATGGAAGAGAGGATGTGGCTGGGGTGTGAGGGAAGTAGGGTTTTGGAAGAGAGGATGTGGCTGGGGTGTCATGGAAGTAAGGATATGGAAGAGAGGCTGTTGCTGGGGTGTCATGGAAGTCAGGTTATGGAAGAGATGATGTGGCTGGGATGTGAGGGAAGTAGGGTTATGGAAGAGAGGATGTGGCACAGGTGTGATGGAAGTAGGGTTATGGAAGAGAGGATGTGTCTGGGGTGTCATGGAAATAGGGTTATGGAAGAGAGGATGTGGCTGGGGTGTGAGGGAAGTAGGGTTATGGAAGAGAGGATGTGGCTGGGGTGTCATGGAAGTAAGGATATGGAAGAGAGGCTGTTGCTGGGGTGTCATGGAAGTCAGGTTATGGAAGAGAGGACGTGGATGATGTTTGATGGAAGTAGGGTTATGGAATAGATGATGTGGCTGGGGTGTGAGGGAAGTAAGGTTATGGAAGAGAGGAAGTATTTGGGTGTGAGGGAAGTAGGGTTATGGAAGAGAGGATATGGCTGAGGTGTCATGGAAGTAGGGTTATGGAAGAGAGGATGTGGCTGGGGTGTCATGGAAGTAAGGTTATGGAAAAGTGGACGTATTTGGGTGTGAGGAAAGTAGGGTTATGGAAGAGATGATGTTGCTGGGGTGTGATGGAAGTAGGGCTATGGAAGAGAGGATTTGGTTGGGTTGTGAGGGAAGTAGGGTTATGGAAGGGAGGACATGGCTGGGGTGTGATGGAAGTAGGGTTATGGAAGAGAGGATGTGGCTGGGGTGTCATGGAAGTAGGGTTATGGAAGCGAGGATGTGGCTGGGGTGTCATGGAAGTAGGGTTATGGAAGAGATGATGTGGCTGGGGTGTGAGGGAAGTAGGGTTATGGAAGAGAGGATGTGGCACAGGTGTGATGGAAGTAGGGTTATGGAAGAGAGGATATGGCTGAGGTGTCATGGAAGTAGGGTTATGGAAGAGAGGATGTGGCCGGGGTGTCATGGAAGTACGGTTATGGAAGAGATGATGTGGCTGGGATGTGAGGGAAGTAGGGTTATGGAAGAGAGGATGTGGCACAGGTGTGATGGAAGTAGGGTTATGGAAGAGAGGATGTGTCTGGGGTGTCATGGAAATAGGGTTATGGAAGAGAGGATGTGGCTGGGGTGTCATGGAAGTAGGGTTATGGAAGAGAGGATGTGGCTGGGGTGTGAGGGAAGTAGGGTTTTGGAAGAGAGGATGTGGCTGGGGTGTCATGGAAGTAAGGATATGGAAGAGAGGCTGTTGCTGGGGTGTCATGGAAGTCAGGTTATGGAAGAGAGGACGTGGATGATGTTTGATGGAAGTAGGGTTATGGAATAGATTATGTGGCTGGGGTGTGAGGGAAGTAGGGTTATGGAAGAGAGGATGTGGCTGGGGTGAGAGGGAAGTAGGGTTATGGAAGAGAGGATGTCTCTGGGGTGTGATGGAAGCAAGGTTATGGAAGACAGGACGTGACTGGGGTGTGATGAAAGTGGGGTTATGTAAGAGAGAATGTGGCTGGGGTGTGATGGAAGAAGGGTTATGGAAGAGAGGATTTGGCTGGGGTGTGATGAAAGTAGGGTTATGGAAGAGAGGACGTATTTGGGTGTGAGGGAAGTAGGGTTATGGAAGAGAGGATGTGGCTGGGGTGTGATGGAAGTAGGGCTATGGAAGAGAGGATGTGGCTGGGGTGTCATGGAAGTAGGGTTATGGAAGAGAGGATGTGGCTGGGGTGTCATGGAAGTAGGGTTGTGGAAGAGAGGATATAGCTGGGGTGTGAGGGAAGTAGGGTTATGGAAGAGAGGATGTGGCTTGGGTGTAAGGGAAAAAGGGTTATGGAAGAGATGACATGGCTGGGGTGTGATGGAAGTAGGGCAATGGAAGAGAGGATGTGGCTGGGGTGTCATGGAAGTAAGGTTATGGAAGAGTGGACATATTTAGGTGTGAGGAAAGTAGGGTTATGGAAGAGAGGATGTGGCTGGGGTGTGATGGAAGTAGGGCTATGGAAGAGAGGATTTGGTTGGGTTGTGAGGGAAGTAGGGTTATGGAAGGGAGGACATGGCTGGGGTGTGATGGAAGTAGGGTTATGGAAGAGAGGATGTGGCTGGGGTGTTATGGAAGTAGGGTTATGGAAGAGAGGATGTGGCTGGGGTGTCATGGAAGTAGGGTTATGGAAGAGATGATGTGGCTGGGGTGTGAGGGAAGTAGGGTTATGGAAGAGAGGATGTGGCACAGGTGTGATGGAAGTAGGGTTATGGAAGAGAGGATATGGCTGAGGTGTCATGGAAGTAGGGTTATGGAAGAGAGGATGTGGCCGAGGTGTCATGGAAGTACGGTTATGGAAGAGATGATGTGGCTGGGGTGTGAGGGAAGTAGGGTTATGGAAGAGAGGATGTGGCTGGGGTGTGATGGAAGTAGGGTTATGGAAGAGAGGATGTGGCTGGGGTGTGATGGAAGTAGGGTTATGGAAGAGAGGATGTGGCTCGGGTGTCATGGAAGTAGGGTTATGGAAGAGAGAATGTGGCTGGGGTGTCATGGAAGTAGGGTTATGGAAGAGAGGATGTGGCTGGGGTGTGAGGGAAGTAGGGTTATGGAAGAGAGGATGTGGCTGGGGTGTCATGGAAGTAAGGATAAGGAAGAGAGGCTGTTGCTGGGGTGTCATGGAAGTCAGGTTATGGAAGAGAGGACGTGGATGATGTTTGATGGAAGTAGGGTTATGGAATAGATGATGTGGCTGGGGTGTGAGGGAAGTAGGGTTATGGAAGAGAAGATGTGGCTGGGGTGTGAGGGAAGTAGGGTTATGGAAGAGGATGTGGCTGGGGTGTGAATGAAGTAAGGTTATGGAAGAGGGGATTTGGCTGGGGTGTGAGGGAAGTAGGGTTATGGAAGAGAGGATGTCTCTGGGGTGTGATGGAAGTAAGGTTATGGAAGACAGGACGTGGCTGGGGTGTGATGAAAGTAGGGTTATGTAAGAGATGATGTGGCTGGGGTGTGAGGGAAGTAGGATTATGGAAGAGGACGTGGCGGGGTTGTGAATGAAGTAGGTTATGGAAGAGGGGATGTGGTTGGGGTGTGAGGGAAGTAAGGTTATGGAAGAGAGGATGTGCCTGGGGTGTGATAGAAGCAAGGTTATGGAAGAGAGGATGTGGCTGGGGTGTGATGGAAGTAAGGATAAGGAAGAGAGGCTGTTGCTGGGGTGTCATGGAAGTCAGGTTATGGAAGAGAGGACGTGGATGATTTTGATGGAAGTAGGGTTATGGAATAGATGATGTGGCTGGGGTGTGAGGAAAGTAGGGTTATGGAAGAGAGGATGTGGCTGGGGTGTGAGGGAAGTAGGGTTATGGAAGAGAGGATGTGGCTGGGGTGTGAGGGAAGTAGGGTTATGGAAGAGAGGATGTGGCTGGGGCGTCATGGAAGTAGGGTTATGGAAGAGAGGATGTGGCAGGGGTGTGATGGAAGTAGGGCTATGGAAGAGAGGAGGTGGCATGGGTGTGAGGGAAGAAGGGTTATGGAAGAGAGGATGTGGTTGGGGTGTGATGGAAGTAGGGTTATGGAAGAGATGATGTGGCTGGGGTGTGAGGGATGTAGGGCTATGGAAGAGAGGATGTGGCTGCAGTGTGATGGAAGTCAGGTTATAGAAGAGAGGATGTTGCTGGGGTGTGAGGGAAGTAGGGTTATGGAAGAGAGGATGTGGCTGGGGTGTGAGGGAAGTAGGGTTATGGAAGAGAGGATGTGGCTGGGGCGTGATGGATGTAGGGTTATGGAAGAGAGGATGTGGCTGTGGTGTGATGGAAGTAGGGTGATGGAAGAGATGATTTGGCTGAGGTGTGAGGAAAGTAGGATTATGGAAGGGAGGACATGGCTGGGGTGTGATGAAAGTAGGGTTATGGAATAGAGGATGTTGCTTGAGTGTCATGGAAGTAAGGTTATGGAAGAGAGGATGTTGCTGGGGTGTCATGGAAGTAAGGTTATTGAAGGAGGACTTGGCTGCGGTATGATGGAGGTAAGGTTATGGAAGAGAGGATGTGGCTGGGGTGTGAGGGAAGAAGGATTATGGAAGAGGATGTTGCGGGGTTGTGAATGAAGTAGGTTATGGAAGAGGGGATGTGGCTGGGGTGTGAGGGAAGTAAGGTTATGGAAGAGAGGATGTGCCTGGGGTGTGATGAAAGTAGGGTTATGGAAGAGAGGATTTCGGTGGGGTGTAATGGAAGTAAGGTTATGGAAGAGAGGAAGTATTTGGGTGTGAGGGAAGTAGGGTTATGGAAGAGAGTATGTGGCTGGGGTGTGATGGAAGTAGGGCAATGGAAGAGAGGATGTGGCTGGGGTGTCATGGAAGTAAGGTTATGGAAGAGTGGACGTATTTGGGTGTGAGGAAAGTAGGGTTATGGAAGAGAGGATGTTGCTGGGGTGTGATGGAAGTAGGGCTATGGAAGAGAGATTTTGGTTGGGTTGTGATGGAAGTAGGGTTATGGAGGGTAGGACATGGCTGGGGTGTGATGGAAGTAGGGTTATGGAAGAGAGGATGTGGCTGGGGTGTCATGGAAGTAGGGTTATGGAAGAGAGGATGTGGCTGGGGTGTCATGGAAGTAGGGTTATGGAAGAGATGATGTGGCTGGGGTGTGAGGGAAGTAGGGTTATGGAAGAGAGGATGTGGCACAGGTGTGATGGAAGTAGGGTTATGGAAGAGAGGATATGGCTGAGGTGTCATGGAAGTAGGGTTATGGAAGAGAGGATGTGGCCGGGGTGTCATGGAAGTACGGTTATGGAAGAGATGATGTGGCTGGGGTGTGAGGGAAGTAGGGTTATGGAAGAGAGGATGTGGCACAGGTGTGATGGAAGTAGGGTTATGGAAGAGAGGATGTGGCTGGGGTGTGATGGAAGTAGGGTTATGGAAGAGAGGATGTGGCTGGGGTGTCATGGAAGTAGGGTTATGGAAGAGAGGATGTGGCTGGGGTGTCATGGAAGTAGGGTTATGGAAGAGAGGATGTGGCTGGGGTGTGAGGGAAGTACGGTTATGGAAGAGAGGATGTGGCTGGGGTGTCATGGAAGTAAGGATCTGGAAGAGAGGCTGTTGCTGGGGTGTCATGGAAGTCAGGTTATGGAAGAGAGGACGTGGATGATGTTTGATGGAAGTAGGGTTATGGAATAGATGATGTGGCTGGGGTGTGAGGGAAGTAGGGTTATGGAAGAGAGGATGTGGCTGGGGTGTGAGGGAAGTAGGGTTATGGAAGAGAGGATGTGGCTGGGGCGTCATGGAACTAGGGTTATGGAAGAGAGGATGTGGCAGGGGTGTGATGGAAATAGGGCTATGGAAGAGAGGAGGTGGCATGGGTGTGAGGGAAGAAGGGTTATGGAAGAGAGGATGTGGCTGGGGTGTGATGCAAGTAGGGTTATGGAAGAGAGGATGTGGCTGGAGTGTGATGGAAGTACGGCTATGGAAGAGAGGATTTGGTTGGGTTGTGAGGGAAGTAGGGTTATGGAAGTGAGGACATGGCTGGGGTGTGATGGAAGTAGGGTTATGGAAGAGAGGAAGTGGCTGGGGTGTCATGGAAGTAGGGTTATGTAAGAGAGGATGTGGCTGGGGTGTCATGGAAGTAGGGTTATGGAAGAGAGGATGTGGCACAGGTGTGATGGAAGTAGGGTTATGGAAGAGAGGATATGGCTGAGGTGTCATGGAAGTAGGGTTATGGAAGAGAGGATGTGGCTGGGGTGTCATGGAAGTAAGGGTATGGAAAAGTGGACGTATTTGGGTGTGAGGAAAGTAGGGTTATGGAAGAGATGATGTTGCTGGGGTGTGATGGAAGTAGGGCTATGGAAGAGAGGATTTGGTTGGGTTGTGAGGGAAGTAGGGTTATGGAAGGGAGGACATGGCTGGGGTGTGATGGAAGTAGGGTTATGGAAGAGAGGATGTGGCTGGGGTGTCATGGAAGTAGGGTTATGGAAGAGAGGATGTGGCTGGGGTGTCATGGAAGTAGGGTTATGGAAGAGATGATGTGGCTGGGGTGTGAGGGAAGTAGGGTTATGGAAGAGAGGATGTGGCACAGGTGTGATGGAAGTAGGGTTATGGAAGAGAGGATATGGCTGAGGTGTCATGGAAGTAGGGTTATGGAAGAGAGGATGTGGCCGTGGTGTCATGGAAGTACGGTTATGGAAGAGATGATGTGGCTGGGATGTGAGGGAAGTAGGGTTATGGAAGAGAGGATGTGGCACAGGTGTGATGGAAGTAGGGTTATGGAAGAGAGGATGTGGCTGGGGTGTCATGGAAATAGGGTTATGGAAGAGAGGATGTGGCTGGGGTGTCATGGAAGTAGGGTTATGGAAGAGAGGATGTGGCTGGGATGTGAGGGAAGTAGGGTTTTGGAAGAGAGGATGTGGCTGGGGTGTCATGGAAGTAAGGATATGGAAGAGAGGCTGTTGCTGGGGTGTCATGGAAGTCAGGTTATGGAAGAGAGGACGTGGATGATGTTTGATGGAAGTAGGGTTATGGAATAGATTATGTGGCTGGGGTGTGAGGGAAGTAGGGTTATGGAAGAGAGGATGTGGCTGGGGTGTGAGGGAAGTAGGGTTATGGAAGAGAGAATGTCTCTGGGGTGTGATGGAAGCAAGGTTATGGAAGACAGGACGTGACTGGGGTGTGATGAAAGTGGGGTTATGTAAGAGAGAATGTGGCTGGGGTGTGATGGAAGAAGGGTTATGGAAGAGAGGATTTGGCTGGGGTGTGATGAAAGTAGGGTTATGGAAGAGAGGACGTATTTGGGTGTGAGGGAAGTAGGTTTATGGAAGAGAGGATGTGGCTGGGGTGTGATGGAAGTAGGGCTATGGAAGAGAGGATGTGGCTGGGGTGTCATGGAAGTAGGGTTATGGAAGAGAGGATGTGGCTGGGGTGTCATGGAAGTAGGGTTGTGGAAGAGAGGATATAGCTGGGGTGTGAGGGAAGTAGGGTTATGGAAGAGAGGATGTGGCTTGGGTGTAAGGGAAAAAGGGTTATGGAAGAGATGACATGGCTGGGGTGTGATGGAAGTAGGGCAATGGAAGAGAGGATGTGGCTGGGGTGTCATGGAAGTAAGGTTATGGAAGAGTGGACATATTTAGGTGTGAGGAAAGTAGGGTTATGGAAGAGAGGATGTGGCTGGGGTGTGATGGAAGTAGGGCTATGGAAGAGAGGATTTGGTTGGGTTGTGAGGGAAGTAGGGTTATGGAAGGGAGGACATGGCTGGGGTGTGATGGAAGTAGGGTTATGGAAGAGAGGATGTGGCTGGGGTGTTATGGAAGTAGGGTTATGGAAGAGAGGATGTGGCTGGGGTGTCATGGAAGTAGGGTTATGGAAGAGATGATGTGGCTGGGGTGTGAGGGAAGTAGGGTTATGGAAGAGAGGATGTGGCACAGGTGTGATGGAAGTAGGGTTATGGAAGAGAGGATATGGCTGAGGTGTCATGGAAGTAGGGTTATGGAAGAGAGGATGTGGCCGAGGTGTCATGGAAGTACGGTTATGGAAGAGATGATGTGGCTGGGGTGTGAGGGAAGTAGGGTTATGGAAGAGAGGATGTGGCACAGGTGTGATGGAAGTAGGGTTATGGAAGAGAGGATGTGGCTGGGGTGTGATGGAAGTAGGGTTATGGAAGAGAGGATGTGGCTGGGGTGTCATGGAAGTAGGGTTATGGAAGAGAGGATGTGGCTGGGGTGTCATGGAAGTAGGGTTATGGAAGAGAGGATGTGGCTGGGGTGTGAGGGAAGTAGGGTTATGGAAGAGAGGATGTGGCTGGGGTGTCATGGAAGTAAGGATAAGGAAGAGAGGCTGTTGCTGGGGTGTCATGGAAGTCAGGTTATGGAAGAGAGGACGTGGATGATGTTTGATGGAAGTAGGGTTATGGAATAGATGATGTGGCTGGGGTGTGAGGGAAGTAGGGTTATGGAAGAGAGGATGTGGCTGGGGTGTGAGGGAAGTAGGGTTATGGAAGAGGATGTGGCTGGGGTGTGAATGAAGTAAGGTTATGGAAGAGGGGATTTGGCTGGGGTGTGAGGGAAGTAGGGTTATGGAAGAGAGGATGTCTCTGGGGTGTGATGGAAGTAAGGTTATGGAAGACAGGACGTGGCTGGGGTGTGATGAAAGTAGGGTTATGTAAGAGATGATGTGGCTGGGGTGTGAGGGAAGTAGGATTATGGAAGAGGATGTGGCGGGGTTGTGAATGAAGTAGGTTATGGAAGAGGGGATGTGGTTGGGGTGTGAGGGAAGTAAGGTTATGGAAGAGAGGATGTGCCTGGGGTGTGATAGAAGCAAGGTTATGGAAGAGAGGATGTGGCTGGGGTGTGATGGAAGTAAGGATAAGGAAGAGAGGCTGTTGCTGGGGTGTCATGGAAGTCAGGTTATGGAAGAGAGGACGTGGATGATTTTGATGGAAGTAGGGTTATGGAATAGATGATGTGGCTGGGGTGTGAGGAAAGTAGGGTTATGGAAGAGAGGATGTGGCTGGGGTGTGAGGGAAGTAGGGTTATGGAAGAGGATGTGGCTGGGGTGTGAATGAAGTAAAGTTATGGAAGAGGGGATTTGGCTGGGGTGTGAGGGAAGTACGGTTATGGAAGAGAGGATGTCTCTGGGGTGTGATGGAAGTAAGGTTATGGAAGACAGGACGTGGCTGGGGTGTGATGAAAGTAGGGTTATGTAAGATATTATGTGGCTGGGGTGTGAGGGAAGTAGGATTAAGGAAGAGGACGTGGCGGGGTTGTGAATGAAGTAGGTTATGGAAGAGGGGATGTGGCTGGGGTGTAAGGGAAGTAAGGTTATGGAAGAGAGGATGTGCCTGGGGTGTGATAGAAGCAAGGTTATGTAAGAGAGTACGTGGCTGGGGTGTGATGAAAGTAGGGTTATGTAAGAGAGGATGTGGCTGGGGTGTGATGGAAGTAGGGTTATGGAAGAGAGGATTTGGGTGGGGTGTGATGAAAGTAAGGTTATGGAAGAGAGGACGTATTTGGGTGTGAGGGAAGTAGGGTTATGGAAGAGAGGATGTGGCTGGGGTGTGATGGAAGTAGGGCAATGGAAGAGAGGATGTGGCTGGGGTGTCATGGAAGTAAGGTTATGGAAGAGTGGACGTATTTGGGTGTGAGGAAAGTAGGGTTATGGAAGAAAGGATGTGGCTGGGGTGTGATGGAAGTAGGGCTATGGAAGAGAGGATTTGGTTGGGTTGTGAGGGAAGTAGGGTTATGGAAGGGAGGACATGGCTGGGGTGTGATGGAAGTAGGGTTATGGAAGAGAGGATGTGGCTGGGGTGTTATGGAAGTAGGGTTATGGAAGAGAGGATGTGGCTGGGGTGTCATGGAAGTAGGGTTATGGAAGAGATGATGTGGCTGGGGTGTGAGGGGAGTAGGGTTATGGAAGAGAGGATGTGGCACAGGTGTGATGGAAGTAGGGTTATGTAAGAGAGGATATGGCTGAGGTGTCATGGAAGTAGGGTTATGGAAGAGAGGATGTGGCCGGGGTGTGATGGAAGTAGGGTTATGGAAGAGAGGACGTGGCTGGGGTGTGAGAGAAGTAGGGTTATGGAAGGGAGGACGTGGCTGGGGTGTCATGGAAGTAAGGATATGGAAGAGAGGATGTTGCTGGGGTGTCATGGAAGTCAGGTTATGGAAGAGAGGACGTGGCTGATGTTTGATGGAAGTAGGGTTATGGAAGATAGGATGTGGCTGGGGTGTGAGGGAAGTAGGGTTATGGAAGAGGATGTGGCTGGGGTGTGAATGAAGTAAGGTTATGGAAGAGGGGATTTGGCTGGGGTGTGAGGGAAGTAGGGTTATGGAAGAGAGGATGTCTCTGGGGTGTGATGGAAGCAAGGCTATGGAAGACAGGACGTGGCTGGGGTGTGATGGAAGTAGGGTTATGTAAGAGAGGATGTGGCTGGGGTGTGATGGAAGTAGGGTTATGGAAGAGAGGATTTGGCTGGGGTTTGATGGAAGTAAGGTTATGGAAGAGAGGACGTATTTGGGTGTGAGGGAAGTAGGGTTATGGAAGAGAGGATGTGGCTGGGGTGTGATTGAAGTAGGGCTATGGAAGAGAGGATGTGGCTGGGGTGTGAGGGAAGTAGGGTTATGGAAGAGAGGGTGTGACTGGGGTGTCATGGAAGTAGGGTTATGGAAGAGAGGATGTGGGTGGGGTGTGATTTAAAGTAGGGTTATGGAAGAGAGGATATAGCTGGGGTGTGAGGGAAGTAGGGTTATGGAAGAGAGGATGTGGCTTGGGTGTGAGGGAAGTAGGGTTATGGAAGAGAGGACGTGGCTGAGGTGTGAGGAAAGTAAGGTTATGGAATAGAGGATGTGCCTTGGGATTGAGGGAAGTAGGGTTATGAAAGAGAGGATGTGGCTGGGGTGTGATGGAAGTAGGGTTATGGAAGAGAGGATGTATCTGGGGTGTCATGGATGTAGGGTTATGGAAGAGAGGATGTGGCTGGGGTGTCATGGAAGTAGGGTTATGGAAGAGATGATGTGGCTGGGGTGTGATGGAAGTAGGGTTATGGAAGAGAGGTTATGGCTGAGGTGTGATGGAAGTAGGGTTATGGAAGAGAGGATGTGGATGGGGTGTGATGGAAGTAGGGTTATGGAAGAGAGGACGTGGCTGGGGTGTGAGGGAAGTAGGGTTATGGAAGGGAGGACGTGGCTGGGGTGTCATGGAAGTAAGGATATGGAAGAGAGGATGTTGCTGGGGTGTCATGGAAGTCAGGTTATGGAAGAGAGGACGTGGCTGATGTTTGATGGAAGTAGGGTTATGGAAGATAGGATGTGGCTGGGGTGTGAGGGAAGTAGGGTTATGGAAGAGGATGTGGCTGGGGTGTGAATGAAGTAAGGTTATGGAAGAGGGGATTTGGCTGGGGTGTGAGAGAAGTAGGGTTATGGAAGAGATGATGTCTCTGGGGTGTGATGGAAGCAAGGTTATGGAAGACAGGACGTGGCTGGGGTGTGATGGAAGTAGGGTTATGTAAGAGAGGATGTGGCTGGGGTGTGATGGAAGTAGAGTTATGGAAGAGAGGATTTGGCTGGGGTGTGATGGAAGTAAGGTTATGGAAGAGAGGACGTATTTGGGTGTGAGGGAAGTAGGGTTATGGAAGAGAGGATGTGGCTGGGGTGTGATGGAAGTAGGGCTATGGAAGAGAGGATGTGGCTGGGGTGTGAGGGAAGTAGGGTTATCGAAGAGAGGATGTGGCTGGGGTGTCATGGAAGTAGGGTTATGGAAGAGAGGATGTGGGTGGGGTGTGATTTAAAGTAGGGTTATGGAAGAGAGGATATAGCTGGGGTGTGAGGGAAGTAGGGTTTTGGAAGAGAGGATGTGGCTTGGGTGTGAGGGAAGTAGGGTTATGGAAGAGAGGACGTGGCTGAGGTGTGAGGAAAGTAAGGTTATGGAATAGAGGATGTGCCTTGGGATTGAGGGAAGTAGGGTTATGAAAGAGAGGATGTGGCTGGGGTGTGATGGAAGTAGGGTTATGGAAGAGAGGATGTATCTGGGGTGTCATGGATGTAGGGTTATGGAAGAGAGGATGTGGCTGGGGTGTCATGGAAGTAGGGTTATGGAAGAGATGATGTGGCTGGGGTGTGATGGAAGTAGGGTTATGGAAGAGAGGTTATGGCTGAGGTGTGATGGAAGTAGGGTTATGGAAGAGAGGATGTGGATGGGGTGTGATGGAAGTAGGGTTATGGAAGAGAGGACGTGGCTGGGGTGTGAGGGAAGTAGGGTTATGGAAGGGAGGACGTGGCTGGGGTGTCATGGAAGTAAGGATATGGAAGAGAGGATGTTGCTGGGGTGTCATGGAAGTCAGGTTATGGAAGAGAGGACGTGGCTGATGTTTGATGGAAGTAGGGTTATGGAAGATAGGATGTGGCTGGGGTGTGAGGGAAGTAGGGTTATGGAAGAGGATGTGGCTGGGGTGTGAATGAAGTAAGGTTATGGAAGAGGGGATTTGGCTGGGGTGTGAGAGAAGTAGGGTTATGGAAGAGATGATGTCTCTGGGGTGTGATGGAAGCAAGGTTATGGAAGACAGGACGTGGCTGGGGTGTGATGGAAGTAGGGTTATGTAAGAGAGGATGTGGCTGGGGTGTGATGGAAGTAGAGTTATGGAAGAGAGGATTTGGCTGGGGTGTGATGGAAGTAAGGTTATGGAAGAGAGGACGTATTTGGGTGTGAGGGAAGTAGGGTTATGGAAGAGAGGATGTGGCTGGGGTGTGATGGAAGTAGGGCTATGGAAGAGAGGATGTGGCTGGGGTGTGAGGGAAGTAGGGTTATCGAAGAGAGGATGTGGCTGGGGTGTCATGGAAGTAGGGTTATGGAAGAGAGGATGTGAGTAGGGTGTGGAAGTAGGGTTATGGAAGAGAGGATGTGGCTGGGGTGTGAGGGAAGTAGGGTTATGGAAGAGAGAATGTCTCTGGGGTGTGATGGAAGCAAGGTTATGGAAGACAGGACGTGACTGGGGTGTGATGAAAGTGGGGTTATGTAAGAGAGAATGTGGCTGGGGTGTGATGGAAGAAGGGTTATGGAAGAGAGGATTTGGCTGGGGTGTGATGAAAGTAGGGTTATGGAAGAGAGGACGTATTTGGGTGTGAGGGAAGTAGGTTTATGGAAGAGAGGATGTGGCTGGGGTGTGATGGAAGTAGGGCTATGGAAGAGAGGATGTGGCTGGGGTGTCATGGAAGTAGGGTTATGGAAGAGAGGATGTGGCTGGGGTGTCATGGAAGTAGGGTTGTGGAAGAGAGGATATAGCTGGGGTGTGAGGGAAGTAGGGTTATGGAAGAGAGGATGTGGCTTGGGTGTAAGGGAAAAAGGGTTATGGAAGAGATGACATGGCTGGGGTGTGATGGAAGTAGGGCAATGGAAGAGAGGATGTGGCTGGGGTGTCATGGAAGTAAGGTTATGGAAGAGTGGACATATTTAGGTGTGAGGAAAGTAGGGTTATGGAAGAGAGGATGTGGCTGGGGTGTGATGGAAGTAGGGCTATGGAAGAGAGGATTTGGTTGGGTTGTGAGGGAAGTAGGGTTATGGAAGGGAGGACATGGCTGGGGTGTGATGGAAGTAGGGTTATGGAAGAGAGGATGTGGCTGGGGTGTTATGGAAGTAGGGTTATGGAAGAGAGGATGTGGCTGGGGTGTCATGGAAGTAGGGTTATGGAAGAGATGATGTGGCTGGGGTGTGAGGGAAGTAGGGTTATGGAAGAGAGGATGTGGCACAGGTGTGATGGAAGTAGGGTTATGGAAGAGAGGATATGGCTGAGGTGTCATGGAAGTAGGGTTATGGAAGAGAGGATGTGGCCGAGGTGTCATGGAAGTACGGTTATGGAAGAGATGATGTGGCTGGGGTGTGAGGGAAGTAGGGTTATGGAAGAGAGGATGTGGCACAGGTGTGATGGAAGTAGGGTTATGGAAGAGAGGATGTGGCTGGGGTGTGATGGAAGTAGGGTTATGGAAGAGAGGATGTGGCTGGGGTGTCATGGAAGTAGGGTTATGGAAGAGAGGATGTGGCTGGGGTGTCATGGAAGTAGGGTTATGGAAGAGAGGATGTGGCTGGGGTGTGAGGGAAGTAGGGTTATGGAAGAGAGGATGTGGCTGGGGTGTCATGGAAGTAAGGATAAGGAAGAGAGGCTGTTGCTGGGGTGTCATGGAAGTCAGGTTATGGAAGAGAGGACGTGGATGATGTTTGATGGAAGTAGGGTTATGGAATAGATGATGTGGCTGGGGTGTGAGGGAAGTAGGGTTATGGAAGAGAGGATGTGGCTGGGGTGTGAGGGAAGTAGGGTTATGGAAGAGGATGTGGCTGGGGTGTGAATGAAGTAAGGTTATGGAAGAGGGGATTTGGCTGGGGTGTGAGGGAAGTAGGGTTATGGAAGAGAGGATGTCTCTGGGGTGTGATGGAAGTAAGGTTATGGAAGACAGGACGTGGCTGGGGTGTGATGAAAGTAGGGTTATGTAAGAGATGATGTGGCTGGGGTGTGAGGGAAGTAGGATTATGGAAGAGGATGTGGCGGGGTTGTGAATGAAGTAGGTTATGGAAGAGGGGATGTGGTTGGGGTGTGAGGGAAGTAAGGTTATGGAAGAGAGGATGTGCCTGGGGTGTGATAGAAGCAAGGTTATGGAAGAGAGGATGTGGCTGGGGTGTGATGGAAGTAAGGATAAGGAAGAGAGGCTGTTGCTGGGGTGTCATGGAAGTCAGGTTATGGAAGAGAGGACGTGGATGATTTTGATGGAAGTAGGGTTATGGAATAGATGATGTGGCTGGGGTGTGAGGAAAGTAGGGTTATGGAAGAGAGGATGTGGCTGGGGTGTGAGGGAAGTAGGGTTATGGAAGAGGATGTGGCTGGGGTGTGAATGAAGTAAAGTTATGGAAGAGGGGATTTGGCTGGGGTGTGAGGGAAGTACGGTTATGGAAGAGAGGATGTCTCTGGGGTGTGATGGAAGTAAGGTTATGGAAGACAGGACGTGGCTGGGGTGTGATGAAAGTAGGGTTATGTAAGATATTATGTGGCTGGGGTGTGAGGGAAGTAGGATTAAGGAAGAGGACGTGGCGGGGTTGTGAATGAAGTAGGTTATGGAAGAGGGGATGTGGCTGGGGTGTAAGGGAAGTAAGGTTATGGAAGAGAGGATGTGCCTGGGGTGTGATAGAAGCAAGGTTATGTAAGAGAGTACGTGGCTGGGGTGTGATGAAAGTAGGGTTATGTAAGAGAGGATGTGGCTGGGGTGTGATGGAAGTAGGGTTATGGAAGAGAGGATTTGGGTGGGGTGTGATGAAAGTAAGGTTATGGAAGAGAGGACGTATTTGGGTGTGAGGGAAGTAGGGTTATGGAAGAGAGGATGTGGCTGGGGTGTGATGGAAGTAGGGCAATGGAAGAGAGGATGTGGCTGGGGTGTCATGGAAGTAAGGTTATGGAAGAGTGGACGTATTTGGGTGTGAGGAAAGTAGGGTTATGGAAGAAAGGATGTGGCTGGGGTGTGATGGAAGTAGGGCTATGGAAGAGAGGATTTGGTTGGGTTGTGAGGGAAGTAGGGTTATGGAAGGGAGGACATGGCTGGGGTGTGATGGAAGTAGGGTTATGGAAGAGAGGATGTGGCTGGGGTGTTATGGAAGTAGGGTTATGGAAGAGAGGATGTGGCTGGGGTGTCATGGAAGTAGGGTTATGGAAGAGATGATGTGGCTGGGGTGTGAGGGGAGTAGGGTTATGGAAGAGAGGATGTGGCACAGGTGTGATGGAAGTAGGGTTATGTAAGAGAGGATATGGCTGAGGTGTCATGGAAGTAGGGTTATGGAAGAGAGGATGTGGCCGGGGTGTGATGGAAGTAGGGTTATGGAAGAGAGGACGTGGCTGGGGTGTGAGAGAAGTAGGGTTATGGAAGGGAGGACGTGGCTGGGGTGTCATGGAAGTAAGGATATGGAAGAGAGGATGTTGCTGGGGTGTCATGGAAGTCAGGTTATGGAAGAGAGGACGTGGCTGATGTTTGATGGAAGTAGGGTTATGGAAGATAGGATGTGGCTGGGGTGTGAGGGAAGTAGGGTTATGGAAGAGGATGTGGCTGGGGTGTGAATGAAGTAAGGTTATGGAAGAGGGGATTTGGCTGGGGTGTGAGGGAAGTAGGGTTATGGAAGAGAGGATGTCTCTGGGGTGTGATGGAAGCAAGGCTATGGAAGACAGGACGTGGCTGGGGTGTGATGGAAGTAGGGTTATGTAAGAGAGGATGTGGCTGGGGTGTGATGGAAGTAGGGTTATGGAAGAGAGGATTTGGCTGGGGTTTGATGGAAGTAAGGTTATGGAAGAGAGGACGTATTTGGGTGTGAGGGAAGTAGGGTTATGGAAGAGAGGATGTGGCTGGGGTGTGATTGAAGTAGGGCTATGGAAGAGAGGATGTGGCTGGGGTGTGAGGGAAGTAGGGTTATGGAAGAGAGGGTGTGACTGGGGTGTCATGGAAGTAGGGTTATGGAAGAGAGGATGTGGGTGGGGTGTGATTTAAAGTAGGGTTATGGAAGAGAGGATATAGCTGGGGTGTGAGGGAAGTAGGGTTATGGAAGAGAGGATGTGGCTTGGGTGTGAGGGAAGTAGGGTTATGGAAGAGAGGACGTGGCTGAGGTGTGAGGAAAGTAAGGTTATGGAATAGAGGATGTGCCTTGGGATTGAGGGAAGTAGGGTTATGAAAGAGAGGATGTGGCTGGGGTGTGATGGAAGTAGGGTTATGGAAGAGAGGATGTATCTGGGGTGTCATGGATGTAGGGTTATGGAAGAGAGGATGTGGCTGGGGTGTCATGGAAGTAGGGTTATGGAAGAGATGATGTGGCTGGGGTGTGATGGAAGTAGGGTTATGGAAGAGAGGTTATGGCTGAGGTGTGATGGAAGTAGGGTTATGGAAGAGAGGATGTGGATGGGGTGTGATGGAAGTAGGGTTATGGAAGAGAGGACGTGGCTGGGGTGTGAGGGAAGTAGGGTTATGGAAGGGAGGACGTGGCTGGGGTGTCATGGAAGTAAGGATATGGAAGAGAGGATGTTGCTGGGGTGTCATGGAAGTCAGGTTATGGAAGAGAGGACGTGGCTGATGTTTGATGGAAGTAGGGTTATGGAAGATAGGATGTGGCTGGGGTGTGAGGGAAGTAGGGTTATGGAAGAGGATGTGGCTGGGGTGTGAATGAAGTAAGGTTATGGAAGAGGGGATTTGGCTGGGGTGTGAGAGAAGTAGGGTTATGGAAGAGATGATGTCTCTGGGGTGTGATGGAAGCAAGGTTATGGAAGACAGGACGTGGCTGGGGTGTGATGGAAGTAGGGTTATGTAAGAGAGGATGTGGCTGGGGTGTGATGGAAGTAGAGTTATGGAAGAGAGGATTTGGCTGGGGTGTGATGGAAGTAAGGTTATGGAAGAGAGGACGTATTTGGGTGTGAGGGAAGTAGGGTTATGGAAGAGAGGATGTGGCTGGGGTGTGATGGAAGTAGGGCTATGGAAGAGAGGATGTGGCTGGGGTGTGAGGGAAGTAGGGTTATCGAAGAGAGGATGTGGCTGGGGTGTCATGGAAGTAGGGTTATGGAAGAGAGGATGTGGGTGGGGTGTGATTTAAAGTAGGGTTATGGAAGAGAGGATATAGCTGGGGTGTGAGGGAAGTAGGGTTTTGGAAGAGAGGATGTGGCTTGGGTGTGAGGGAAGTAGGGTTATGGAAGAGAGGACGTGGCTGAGGTGTGAGGAAAGTAAGGTTATGGAATAGAGGATGTGCCTTGGGATTGAGGGAAGTAGGGTTATGAAAGAGAGGATGTGGCTGGGGTGTGATGGAAGTAGGGTTATGGAAGAGAGGATGTATCTGGGGTGTCATGGATGTAGGGTTATGGAAGAGAGGATGTGGCTGGGGTGTCATGGAAGTAGGGTTATGGAAGAGATGATGTGGCTGGGGTGTGATGGAAGTAGGGTTATGGAAGAGAGGTTATGGCTGAGGTGTGATGGAAGTAGGGTTATGGAAGAGAGGATGTGGATGGGGTGTGATGGAAGTAGGGTTATGGAAGAGAGGACGTGGCTGGGGTGTGAGGGAAGTAGGGTTATGGAAGGGAGGACGTGGCTGGGGTGTCATGGAAGTAAGGATATGGAAGAGAGGATGTTGCTGGGGTGTCATGGAAGTCAGGTTATGGAAGAGAGGACGTGGCTGATGTTTGATGGAAGTAGGGTTATGGAAGATAGGATGTGGCTGGGGTGTGAGGGAAGTAGGGTTATGGAAGAGGATGTGGCTGGGGTGTGAATGAAGTAAGGTTATGGAAGAGGGGATTTGGCTGGGGTGTGAGAGAAGTAGGGTTATGGAAGAGATGATGTCTCTGGGGTGTGATGGAAGCAAGGTTATGGAAGACAGGACGTGGCTGGGGTGTGATGGAAGTAGGGTTATGTAAGAGAGGATGTGGCTGGGGTGTGATGGAAGTAGAGTTATGGAAGAGAGGATTTGGCTGGGGTGTGATGGAAGTAAGGTTATGGAAGAGAGGACGTATTTGGGTGTGAGGGAAGTAGGGTTATGGAAGAGAGGATGTGGCTGGGGTGTGATGGAAGTAGGGCTATGGAAGAGAGGATGTGGCTGGGGTGTGAGGGAAGTAGGGTTATCGAAGAGAGGATGTGGCTGGGGTGTCATGGAAGTAGGGTTATGGAAGAGAGGATGTGAGTAGGGTGTGGAAGTAGGGTTATGGAAGAGAGGATATAGCTGGGGTGTGAGGGAAGTAGGGTTATGGAAGAGAGGATGTGGCTTGGGTGTGAGGGAAGTAGGGTTATGGAAGAGAGGACGTGGCTGAGGTGTGAGGAAAGTAAGGTTATGGAAGAGAGGATGTGGCTGGGGATTGAGGGAAGTAGGTTTATGAAAGAGAGGATGTGGCTGGGGTGTGATGGAAGCAAGGTTATGGAAGAGAGGACGTGGCTGGGGTGTGATGGAAGTAGGGTTATGTAAGAGGGGATGTGGTTGGGGTGTGCTGGAAGTAGGGTTATGGAAGAGAGGACATATTTGGGTGTGAGGGAAGTAGTGTTATGGAAGAGAGGATGTTGCTGGGGTGTCATGGAAGTCAGGTTATGGAAAAGAGGACGTGGCTGATGTTTGATGGAAGTAGGGTTATGGAAGATAGGATGTGGCTGGGGTGTGAGGGAAGTAGGATTATGGAAGAGAGGGTAGGGATTGTCAAAGGTGTGGTGCACCAAAAGAGAAAAAAATAATTTTTACACATAAAATATACCTTTTAATGGTTTCTTTTAAAACTGCGAAATATACAGACTAACATGTAATATAAAACAGTGAATACAGTGATTTTAAAAAGCTGCACGTGCGGTATTAACATGCAATGCCTCCTACTGTGAAGATCCACTCTCCTAATATCTTGTGTACGTATATGTTGCTTAAGGTATCTGATGGCTTACATTAGCCTTATTACAGATATCCGCGGGTAAGTGTACTTATACCAAGATGTTGAGTGATCTGTATGGGTGTCACTGGTGTCTTTGGTTTTAGTATAGTGATATCCCTGAGACCGTGCTGGAGATATATGGTCAGATTTAGTATCTCTGATGAAGAGGAGATTTTTATTATGTATATTGGGTGATATCAGGTTGAACAAATCCCCAAATCTCCTGGTGTGTATGGTGTTCCCAATATAGGCGGTGTTTAGTGCACACTCAGATTGGAGATCTGATGTTGGCCTTTAGTGGTTATGATAGACCAGTTTATTAAGGGGGGGATAATGTTCCTATTGGGTCCCCTTTATCCTTTTATCACAGTTTAATGATTTTTGCACTATCTCAAATCACCGATGCTGGTTTTTATACACATAATCACGGATAGTATTAACAGGGTATATATGTCTGCTGGTGACCTGATCTAATTAATGTCCTAATTATAGGTCTGCTGTTGCAGTATTTTATTAGTGCTCTCCACGGGGTTTAACAGCAAGATTAAGGACAGAGACAATATTTGTCTATTCATTGGTGATTGTCCTGCTGTTAATAGCCCTCGTTGGTGGCGTTACATATAGGCTGATGCAATGTTTTGTTAGCGCTCTCCACGGGGTTTGACAGCAAGATTGAGGACAGAGACACTGTTTGTCTTTGATAGATGACTGTCCTGCTGTTAATTGCCCTCGTTGGTGGCGTTACATGTAATTGATACAGCATATATGTTATGATATCTGGGAGTCCTCGCCAACCCTAACTCCGTTGTCATCGAATGGGATTGGTGGCTGCGTGCTAGTGCTAGGCTTCGCCTATAATAGCCGCGTTCGACAGAGCCCGTTAGTCAGGCTCCGCCCCCGATGCCACCAGGTCTTGAGAGTTGACAACGCTGCCACCAATGTCAAAGGTGAACAAGGGGATGACTAACTAACCCAAGAAGGCGAGGTCACCCTTGCGCTATAGCAAACTGGGTGAACGTAACAATACGTAGAGATGTAACAAAAACCAATACCAAACAGGTGTAACAATACACAGAGGTGTTTCATAAAACTCAAGATACAAGTAAGGGGCAGTCTGGGGATAAACCCCACTTATCTGCGCTCTGAGGAGACACCGGCAGCGGGAACCAGGGTACAGACAGCTGGGACAACGCACGGACACCAGGAGGACAAGAGGCAGAACGGAGGACACGGCTGGGGATGAACGACAGGACACAGGACGACTGGACACAGGAACCAGGAGCAGAAGGTAAGCGGGAACCAGGAACACTTGAGACCGCGAGGTGCAAAAGCTATAACCGGCGTCCGTCCTGGGCAGACGCCGGCTCTTTATTCAAAATCCCCGCTGACGCTGACGTGCGCCGCGCTGCCGGGCGCATGACCTCAGCGTGCCGGCACGCCGACGGAGATGCTCGGGGACGTTGCCCGGCAACGCCCCGAGGCCTGCTGACGATGCCGTGGGGACGGAGACCAGGGGCGTGGCTGCGCGACGCCGCTAACGTCTCCCCCGGCACTCGACTACACTGTCTGTCCCGGCTGGTCCGGGACAGAAGTGTAACAGTACCCCCCCCTTGAGGAGGGGTCACCGAACCCTTAGAACCTGGTTTCCAGGGAAATTTTTTAAAGAACTCCGCTCTTAGTCGGGGCGCATGCAAAGACTTCTCTGGGACCCAAGATCTTTCCTCATCTCCAAACCCCTTCCAGTGGACAAGAAACTTGAGCTGACCCCTGACTACCTTGGAATCCAAGATATGTTCCACCACATACTCCTTATGCCCTTGAACCAAGACAGGTCTTTGAGTACGTGTAGAGCTGGAAGGAGGGGTTCCGATGACAGGTTTGAGCAGGGAACAATGAAAGACATTATTGATGCGCAGAGACCTGGGAAGCTGAAGTCTGAATGCCACCGGGTTGATTTGTCCGATAATCGGGAATGGACCGATAAACCTGGGACCCAACTTGGGGCATTGCTGTCGAAGTCTAATATGACGTGTGGATAACCATACTTTCTGACCCACTTTAAAGAGACACGGTCTCCTGTGCCTATCAAAGAAAATCTTAGACCGGGCTGAGGACTGTCTAAGGGCTATGTGTACATTCCTCCAGGCTTTCCTAAAGAACGAGACAGTGGACGAGGATCTTGACGGATCATCCGGGGGCATGAATGAACTACATTTGGGGTGTAAGCCTGAGTTGCAGAAGAAAGGAGAGCTCTTGATGGCTGAATGATACGAGTTATTGTATGCGAACTCTGCTAGTGGAATAAGCTCAGCCCAATTGTCCTGACACTTTGAAACGAAACAGCGGAGGTATTGTTCCAACGCCTGGTTGACCCTCTCGGTCTGTCCATTCGACTGCGGGTGATAGCCAGAGGAGAGACTGACCTGAATCCCTAAGGCTGCGCAAAACTGTCTCCAAAACCTGGCCACGAACTGGGAACCTCTATCTGAGACAATATCGACCGGGAGTCCGTGAAGCCTAAAGATGTTGGTGATAAATAAATTTGCTAGGATTTTAGCAGTAGGAAGCCCATGTAATGGGGTAAAGTGAGCCATTTTGGAAAATCTATCCACAGTAACCCAGATGGTGGTGAACTTGCTAGACGGAGGCAGGTCAACTATAAAGTCCATAGAAATATGGGACCATGGTTTCTTGGGAATGGACAAGGGGAACAGCGGCCCAATAGGAGACTGTCGAGACGATTTGTGTCGCGCACAGACCAGACATGAGGCCACAAACTTGTCGACATCCTGCCTCATAGAGGGCCACCAAACAGTCCTGGCTAACTGTTCAAAAGTCTTGGCAATACCCGGATGCCCGGAGCTTTTTGCCGAGTGAAAATCCCTGAGAACCGCCTGCCGTAATTTCTGGGGAATAAATAAACGGTCCTGTGGGGTCTGTTGAGGAGCCGACGTTTGGGCAGCAATGACTAAGGTGGCTAAATCTTGGGTCAGGCCTGCCATGATTACTGAGCCAGGGACAATGGGAGATGCTTTCACCTCAGACTCCTGGAAAGTCTGAAAACTACGGGAGAGAGCATCTGCCTTCACATTCTTAGATCCTGGCCTAAAGGTGATAATAAACCGGAATCTGGTGAAGAACAGTGCCCAACGAGCCTGTCGCGGGTTGAGGCGTTTGGCGGACTCAATATAAGAGAGATTCTTGTGATCGGTGATCACGGTGATGGTATGCTGAGCTCCCTCAAGCCAGTGACGCCACTCCTCAAACGCCCATTTGATGGCCAATAACTCACGATTGCCTACATCATAATTTCTCTCGGCTGGAGAGAATTTGCGGGAGAAGTAAGCACATGGATGAATCTTAAGATCCAGTGGACCCTTCTGAGATAGGACTGCTCCAGCACCCACATCAGAGGCATCGACTTCGATTAAAAAGGGAAGCCTGGGGTCTGGGTGGTGCAGAATAGGAGCTGAGCAAAATGCTTTCTTTAATTTTATGAAAGAATCCATCGCCCATTGAGACCATTGTCCTGGGTCAGCCCCTTTCCGAGTGAAGTCCACTATGGGTGCCACGATGTCCGAAAAGGAGCGGATAAATTTGCGATAGTAGTTAGAAAAACCAAGAAATCGCTGAATGGCCTTGAGCGTGGTCGGGCGAGCCCAGGATTGAATGGCCTGAACCTTCGATGGATCCATGGAGAAACCTTGAGGGGAAATAATATACCCTAAAAAAGACACTTGTGTCACCTCGAATTCACATTTTTCCAACTTGGCATATAGATGATTCTCCCGTAGCTTCTGCAGCACCAGGCGGATGTGCTGCCGATGCTCAGGAAGAGATTTGGAAAAAATGAGAATGTCGTCCAAGTAAACTACGGCAAAACCCCCTAAAAACGGTCGAAGGACTTCGTTGATAAAGTCTTGGAAGACTGCCGGGGCGTTAGCTAGACCAAAAGGCATCACAAGATACTCAAAATGCCCTGAGTGGGTATTAAACGCGGTCTTCCATTCATCACCACTTTTAATTCTGATTAAGTTATAGGCCCCCCTGAGGTCTATTTTGGAAAAAATCACTGCCTCCCGAATCTGGTCAAATAATACAGAGATGAGGGGTAATGGGTAGGAATTTTTTACCGTAATTTTGTTCAGGGCTCTGTAATCAATACAGGGTCGTAAAGACCCATCTTTCTTCTCCACAAAAAAAAACCCCGCCCCTACCGGTGACTTAGAGGGCCGAATGAACCCCTTTTCAAGGCTTTCTTTAATGTAGAGGTCCACGGCTTGGGACTCAGGTGCGGATAACGCATATAAACGACCCTTAGGAAGTCTGGCATTAGGCACTAAATCAATGGCACAATCAAAGGGGCGATGAGGAGGCAAGGTGTTGGCTTCTTTTTTAGAAAAAACATCTGAAAAATCACGGTACTGAGAAGGGAGAGCTTGCAGCTCGGGATGCATCACCCGGAGAGGGAGAGTGAGACAAACATCCGAACAGGACCCGCCCCACCGAGTGATCTCACCAGTTTCCCAATTAAATTCAGGGTTGTGTTTTTTCAACCAGGGCAGCCCCAGGACTATAGGAGTGAGAGGACAGTGAAAAATAAGGAAGGTGATATCTTCGGAGTGAAGGGCCCCCACCGACAGCCGAAGGGAGGGAGTCCTAAAAGATATACCGCCTTTAGACAGTGGACAGCCATCCAACCCACACACAGAAATGGGATTTTCCAGGGGTATGGGCATAAGCACCAGGCCTTCATCTATAAAGTTACCGGCCGCCCCACTATCCACAAAGGCAGATCCGTTCCAAGAACGGTCGGTAACAGAGACTGATACCTGAATTAACACAGAGTCTGAGGGAGAAAAGCTCGACAGGCCCAAGTGAACCCCCCAAGTATCACTTAGGCCCTGTCTTTTCCCGCCTTCAGCGGACAAGCAACAGCACGATGACCGGGACCCCCACAATACAAACAGAGGCCCTTGAGACGTCGGCGGTTTTTTTCGGAGGAGGATAGTCGAGTGGCCCCCAACTGCATAGGCTCGTCTCCGGGTACCTCGGTAGACTCGTCAACAGATAAGGAAGGCAACACTCCAGACCGTCTTTCTCTCTGCCGCTCCCGAAATCTCCTATCCACTTTAATGGCTAACTGCATGATCCCATCAATGTCTTTGGGAGTGGGGTACTGTACTAATGCATCCTTAAGGGATTCGGATAACCCAATCCGAAACTGACTACGAAGCGCTGGGTCGTTCCAGCCCGAATCAATAGCCCATCGTCTAAACTTGGTACAGTATGCCTCAGCTGTGTCCTGCCCCTGACGCAGGGCCCTAAGATTAGACTCGGCCGAGGCTGCCCGGTCCGGGTCATCATATAATAACCCCATTGCCGAGAAGAATGCATCCACCGAAGAGAGAGCCTCAGCGCCATCTGGAAGGCCGAAGGCCCAAGACTGAGGATCTCCCTGCAGGAGTGAAATTACCATTCCAACCTGTTGAGTCTCAGAACCAGAAGATCCTGGGCGCAATTTGAAATAAAGCCTACATGACTGTTTAAAATTAAAAAACAAAGACCGGTCACCTGAAAAACGGTCAGGGAGATTTAACCTGGGCTCCAAACTCCCACCGGAGGGGGAGCTAGGCTGAGACCGTTGTTCGTGTGAGTTTACCCGTAGGGTGAGCTCTTGCAATTTCTGCGTCAGTGTGTGCATTTGTCCTGCAAGAGAATGAGCAGCAGCCTGCTGTGACGGGTCCATAATTGGGTCTCCCCACGACTACCGAACCTCTGAGCTGTAGAGACAACAACAGCCTCAGAGTATGGTCTGGCCGGTTATAATGTTATGATATCTGGGAGTCCTCGCCAACCCTAACTCCGTTGTCATCGAATGGGATTGGTGGCTGCGTGCTAGTGCTAGGCTTCGCCTATAATAGCCGCGTTCGACAGAGCCCGTTAGTCAGGCTCCGCCCCCGATGCCACCAGGTCTTGAGAGTTGACAACGCTGCCACCAATGTCAAAGGTGAACAAGGGGATGACTAACTAACCCAAGAAGGCGAGGTCACCCTTGCGCTATAGCAAACTGGGTGAACGTAACAATACGTAGAGATGTAACAAAAACCAATACCAAACAGGTGTAACAATACACAGAGGTGTTTCATAAAACTCAAGATACAAGTAAGGGGCAGTCTGGGGATAAACCCCACTTATCTGCGCTCTGAGGAGACACCGGCAGCGGGAACCAGGGTACAGACAGCTGGGACAACGCACGGACACCAGGAGGACAAGAGGCAGAACGGAGGACACGGCTGGGGATGAACGACAGGACACAGGACGACTGGACACAGGAACCAGGAGCAGAAGGTAAGCGGGAACCAGGAACACTTGAGACCGCGAGGTGCAAAAGCTATAACCGGCGTCCGTCCTGGGCAGACGCCGGCTCTTTATTCAAAATCCCCGCTGACGCTGACGTGCGCCGCGCTGCCGGGCGCATGACCTCAGCGCGCCGGCACGCCGACGGAGATGCTCGGGGACGTTGCCCGGCAACGCCCCGAGGCCTGCTGACGATGCCGTGGGGACGGAGACCAGGGGCGTGGCTGCGCGACGCCGCTAACGTCTCCCCCGGCACTCGTCTACACTGTCTGTCCCGGCTGGTCCGGGACAGAAGTGTAACAATATAGTATAAGCCGCTACGTTTGGTTAGATCAAAGGTATGACCGTGAGTGTTAATAACTTTGTAGTCGGCGGAGCACAGCCGTATGGGAACGGAGCGATCGGGTCTCGCATACAGGGCTGGAGACCGGATCCTGTAACCCTCTCGGGTGCTCAACGGAGTCCCTGGAGCTGTTAGGTTCACCTTAGGCAGACATAGTAAATTATTTAAACAATTAAATCATTAGAGTCCTTACAAGGACTAGTATTAGAGACACAGTGATTATATATCAGTCGGAGTCCTTACAAGGACTATATCAAGACACAGGTTGAGGCATGCATGTGAGGCGACCGCACGGCTAAGGTGGCCGGCGTACGCTTCGCAGATCTTCCTCAGGGCAACCTGCGCTGTTGTCCTGAGTGGGTTTAAGTAGGCAGTGTATCATTTGAATTCTCCAATCCGCAGCTTCCATCGCCGCGTCATGCCCATAGCGTCATCTGTGTGACGTGGGTTTTGACAGTACTTCTGGATACATGTATTCAATAACGATGTATCTCCTTCTATGTTATTGTGAAATTGTTCATTTGATTTTCATATGCATCATCGCTGGTGTTAGGATTAATTATGTACCAGCCAAGGCTCCAATAGTACATTTTTATTTTAGTTGCGGACATCGCCAGACATCAGCGAGCAGTCAGTGCTCCGCACTCCAACTGGTAAGTATGATTATTATTATAATGTAGCTTGTCCTTCACTCAGGCTCTTTTACTGAGCTTGTTCTCATAGGTTATTTGTGTCAGAGTTTGATACGTTGAGTATCATATCTGTAAGGTTGTTATCGGCTGTGAGCGGGAGGCTCTGTTCATTTGTAGGTTGGCTTGCGGATTAATATCCTTTATTTGTCAGGGTGTTCAGTCTGATGTCATTATGATCGACTTTTTTGTTTATTATTCACAATCATCTTGGTTGATTTTTTATGTTTTTAGTATTCTAAAATTAATTAGGTTTTGTTTATTTGTTTACAGGGTTACCACTGAGAATGTCCCGGGTGCCGACACTTGCAAGTAAGTGGTCGTCTTTGAAGGTCTTAGTTCCTCACACTCTTGAGGTACAGTGTAATAGCACTGGTTTAGGGTATTGGGACCAAGGTGTCCCATCTCTCAGTGTGGGTTCACACTGGTAATATTCATGTTGGGCTCCAAGAGGTCTCCTGGTGTCAGGTATTTTTCATAGTTATTCTGTGATATGACTCATGGTTGGTGACAGTGTCTATGTTGTTGTGTACCAATGTGTAGGGTTAGTTTGAGTGTTGTTTCAACTGGTGATTGTACAGATGGGGCCGGGCTCATCTTTGCAGGGGATGGCGATGGCGACGCCATTCGCCATTCCCTGCTCCCGCGCCATCTGTGTGTCGGAAGGGGACGCGCGCGCACGAGGTGCGCGCGCGTCCCCTTCCGACGGTGCTGCCGTCCCCTTCCGACGGTCGCCCGGTGCCCACACCGGGCGCCCGCACCCCCCCACAGCCTCCTCGGGCCCCCCCAGCCCCCCTCGAGCGGGAGGCGGACAGTATTGCGTCCGCCTCGCCCGCCGGCCACCCGGATACTGAGACGCAAGTGCGTGGGGGACGCACGCGCGTCTCAGTCAGATGGCGCGCCGTGTTGCTGGCGGATCGCCAGCAGCATGCTGCTGGCGATTCGCCAGCAAGCATAAGGCCTGCCCTATCTGTAGGTGAAACGAAAGATAGGAGAAAAGAAAAGGGGTGGAGACCGCTAGTGTTCTGTGCCGTCGACACTGCGATAGGTCGATTGTTTGGGCGTCAAAGTTATTCATGTGAATAGGCTGATAACAGCGCGAAGTTACATCTGGAGGGTGATAAAATGATACCAAGTCCTGTGTGACTGAGTGTAAAAAGGGGTTAGTTGGGTCCTGAGCAGTGTTGGTGGGGAAATCGTGATAACTAGGTAATTGTAACACTTAGTGCAAATACTGTGAAAAATTCAAAACAAACTGTGATTGACTGCTAGGGTGTTGTTGGTTTTAGAAGTCCATATTCGTCCATGTCAGCATGCATTAGCTGTGTGTAATAATTCATAGGTAGGGGTGTTATTGGGGGCGGTGACATCCAAGTGAAGTGATGTATGAGTCTTATAGATCTTTAAATTAGGTTGCCAGTGTGTTGTTGTGGAGATGGTAAATTAGGAGATTTTATGATGGGGTGAGGTTTCAGGAAAGTGAATAGGGTTATATCTTGGGGAACAGTTTAGTCATTCAATTATCCAAGGAAGGCTGCATAACTATTCTCCTCATTGAGACCCCGCGGGGTCATGGTGTCCATGAGGAAGATGAGCCTAGTTTCCTGCTTGAGCAGTTCCCTGTCTGTGACCCCTTTTCTGATGCCTAGATTGACTTGTAGCATGCCAAATGCTTGTAGGCTGGCTGGATTGCTCTGATGGTTTTTGTAGAAGTGTTTGGCCACTGGGGTCAGATTCTTCATGTGCATTTTGTCCCTGCTAGCATTGCGTATACTAGACATATGTTCAAGTAGTCTTTGTTTCAGGGGTCTGATGGTCTTTCCAATGTATACACGGTTGCAGGGGCATCAGAGATTGTAGATTACTCCCGGAGTGGTGCAGTTAATTTGGTCCTTAATTTTCCAATTTTTATCAAATTTGTCTGTGTAGGACGTGGTAGTGACCATGATTGGGCACGCCTTGCAATTGCCACATTTACGGGATCCTTCCTTCGGTCTGTTTCTGGTGTTAAGTACATTACTCTCCAGATGACTGTGGACTAGAATGTCCTTTAGATTTTTACTTCTCCTCCAGCACATTTGAATATGGTCACCCAAGATGCCATCTAGGTCTCTGTCCGTTCTTAGGACACCTATATGTTTATTCAGGATTCCTTGAATGGTTTTCCATTCCTGACAGTAGGTGCCTATGAACCGCACCTCATTGTTGGGTCCTTGTGGGTCCCTGATTTTAGGGATTAATAGCTGGTCTCTTGGGTATTTGCTGACTTCTCTGGCTGCTTTTCTAACCGCTCTCCTGCTGTATCCCCTGTTCTCTAGTCGGTGTCCCACCTCTGTAGCTCTTGTCATGTAGACCTCTTCATTGGGGAGGCCTTTGAGGACTGGCGGGAAGTGGGAGCTGGTATGGTGCAGCAAGGAATTGGTGGCAGTTTGTTTCCTGTAGAGGTCAGTGGAGATATGGCCATTCTCCCCAATTGTCAGTCTAAGGTCAAGGAAGGTGACTGATTCTTGACTGAGGTCATAGGTCAATCTGAGGTTGTAAGGGTTGTGGTTGAGGATACTGATGAATTGCATGAATTTCTCCTTGTCTCCCTCCCAGATGATCAGGAGATCATCTATGTATCTCAACCACAGCTGGACATGTTGGGTGTAGGGTTCGTTAGCCTCGCAGAAGACCACCTCCCTCTCCCACCACCTCAGGTACAGGTTTGCATATGTCGGTGCACAAGCACAAACATAGAAGGAGATACATCGTTATTGAATACATGTATCCAGAAGTACTGTCAAAACCCACGTCACACAGATGACGCTATGGGCATGACGCGGCGATGGAAGCTGCGGATTGGAGAATTCAAATGATACACTGCCTACTTAAACCCACTCAGGACAACAGTGCAGGTTGCCCTGAGGAAGATCTGCGAAGCGTACGCCGGCCACCTTAGCCGTGCGGTCGCCTCACATGCATGCCTCAACCCGTGTCTTGATATAGTCCTTGTAAGGACTCCGACTGATATATAATCACTGTGTCTCTAATACTAGTCCTTGTAAGGACTCTAATGATTTAATTGTTTAAATAATTTACTATGTCTGCCTAAGGTGAACCTAACAGCTCCAGGGACTCCGTTGAGCACCCGAGAGGGTTACAGGATCCGGTCTCCAGCCCTGTATGCGAGACCCGATCGCTCCGTTCCCATACGGCTGTGCTCCGCCGACTACAAAGTTATTAACACTCACGGTCATACCTTTGATCTAACCAAACGTAGCGGCTTATTTTTTTTTTTTTTTTTTATATAATCTTTATTACATTTTTTCCCTCTTTTACAGTTCATAAAAAACAGACAAGTAACAATCTTTTCATTATCAAAAGGAGATTTGAGTGTCTTTGATACATACTTTATCATCGATTTACTTGTCTCTTACATAATACTAACAAACATTTAACAATACTAACATGTATACATACACATAACCTGCATTCCTCCATGATTGGGATTTTAATTACATACTTTGTAACTGATTATCTAACAAAACTAAAAAAACAAACCCAGGAAAAAAAAGAAAATAAATAAAAAGAACATCCGTGTCGGAGAGACTTATCACCGTTGTTTTAGGTGGCGGCTCTTATTCCTTACTTCACCAACAGCCTATCTTTATGTTGTTTTGATACCCTTCATTGAATAAATGTTTATGCTATAATACATCTATAACCAATGCAAGCTTTAGTTTTAAGGACATTTTACTAACCCATGCCAACTGTTCACCTTCTCACGTTCCAATTCATTAATAAAATGCCAAAAACAAACTGACCTTATTTTATGCCCTAACACTGAGTGCCATGTTTTATCAAAAGGAGACCAACCTTAACCCCAACTATTTATATATACCTTACTTCTAATGTACATAGTGGAATTTCCCCTCCCCCCTTCCCACACCCAACCTCCCATTCCCTCCCCCCCTCCTCTTTTGATTGTGAGTACTTTATGTGCGTTTTATTTTGTGCATCTTTATTGTGTAAAAGAAATTTTTTTTTTTTCTTTTCTTTTTTTTTTTATGAATTTTTTATATATATATTTCGGTACTTGTTTCCTATCTGGGCGCCCACGATTGAAATCGCGGTCATCGGGGGTAAAAATCGCGGTCATCGCGGTCATCGCGGGCATCGCGGGTAAATCGGGATGCCCGCGATGACCGCGATGACCGCGATTTTTACATAGGGAACAATGTTAAAAAAGGCTGATTGACCGCGATTTTACTGTTAAATGGCTCAATGGACCCGATTTGGCCATAGGAATCAATGTTAAATGGGCCACAGAGCCCATTAACCCTTAAATGTCCCCCCCAATTATTAACGCCACCCCACGATCCACGCCAACCCGAAGCGTGGCGAGCGCAGCGAGCCCGCGAGGGGCGGCGGTACGCGTCCTCCGACCTTTTCATGCCCTACTATCCACGTCGGCGTGGAGTGAGAATACAATAGTGTGGCGAGCGCAGCGAGCCACCGAGCCCGAAGCGTGGCGAGCGCAGCGAGCCCTGCGAGGGGACGCGGATACCTTCACAGGTAGACGCGTCCCCTCGCGGGCTTCACAGGTGTCGGCGTCGCCACGGACACCTGTGAAGCCCGCGAGGGGACGCGTATAACTGTGAAGGTATCCGCGTCCCCTCGCGGGGCTCGCTGCGCTCGCCACGCTTCGGGCTCGGTGGCTCGCTGCGCTCGCCACACTATTATATTCTAACTCCACGCCGACGTGGATAGTAGGGCATGAAAAGGTCGGAGGACGCGTACCGCCGCCCCACGCGGGCTCGCTGCGCTCGCCACGCTTCGGGTTGGCGTGGATCGTGGGGTGGCGTTAAAAATTGGGGGGGACATTTAAGGGTTAATGGGCTCTGTGGCCCATTTAACATTGATTCCTATGGCCAAATCGGGTCCATTGAGCCATTTAACAGTAAAATCGGGTCCATCGCGCCTTTTAACATTGATTCCTATGGCAAATCGGGAGCATCGCGTCGTGGTGATCGCGGGTACATTTATGTGTACCCGCGACGCGACCGACACGATTTCCATGTTTAACATGGGTTTCAATGGGAAATCGCGGTCATCGCGTCGGTCGCGTCGCGGGTACACATAAATGTACCCGCGATCACCACGACGGGCGCCCAGATAGGAAACAAGTACCTATATTTCTAATATTTTTTTTTTTTTCCTACCCAAACTTTAAGTGTTTTCCGTGTGTAAGGGCCCGATCGGGCATATTATTGATTTTTATAAAATTTAGTCCTAAACCAACCCTCCCATATTTCAAAAAACTTTTTTGTGGTTTTACGTGTGAAACTTATATATCTCTCGTGTTCACTAGTTTGATTCACCAAATTGATCCATGCTCTAGTTTCAGGACCAGTCTTAGCCATCCAGGAGCGTGCAATGATTACTTTAGCCATTGTACACAGGTTTATGGCCAGTTGTTTTTTACCAGACGTAAATTTATCATTTTGCCACACCCCCAAAATGTATGCCAGGGGGGAGGCATTTTGCAACGGAATACCACTTTGTGCCATTATTTGCTGTATCTCTTGCCAGTATTTCCGTACTATTCTGCATTCCCAAATTAAGTGAAAAAAGCCACATTGCAATTCATCACATTTGGGACATTTATTAATATAATTGGACGCAAATTTACTAATTTTTTCAGGAGTCATATACGTTCTATGTAAAATATTGAACTGTATTTGTTGGGCTCTAGTAGAGTTAGTTGCAGTTGTAATAGAGTTAAGTGCGATTCTCCATGTTTCTTCGTTAATCCCGGTAATCTCTGATTCCCACTTAACCCTAAGTACAGCGAGGTTATCATCTTGTGTATTCTCCAACAAAAATTGATAACATCTTGAGATTATTTTATCCTTTCCTAACTTATTTAAAAACAATTTAACTGGAGAGTCCTTTAAACTAATGCCATCCCGCCCATTCTGAAGTGAGAGCGAGCTCCGCATTTGTAAGAATCTAAAAAACATTTGTTTTGGGAGTCCAAACTCATCCTGCATCAGCGTGAAGGGCTTCATATAATTGTTACTGTAGACTTGGCCAGTGGACATTATTCCATATTGATTCCATATTCGTACTACTTGTTGATCTCTAATTATTTCAGTACCATTTAAGGAAAACAGGAATGTATCAGGATCAATGTCACTTACTTACTTACTTAATCAAACGTAGCGGCTTATACTATATGCTGTATCAATTACATGTAACGCCACCAACGAGGGCAATTAACAGCAGGACAGTCATCTATCAAAGACAAACAGTGTCTCTGTCCTCAATCTTGCTGTCAAACCCCGTGGAGAGCACTAATAAAACGCTGCATCAGCCTATATGTAACGCCACCAACGAGGGCTATTAACAGCAGGACAATCACCAATGAATAGACAAATATTGTCTCTGTCCTTAATCTTGCTGTTAAACCCCGTGGAGAGCACTAATAAAATACTGCAACAGCAGACCTATAATTAGGACATTAATTAGATCAGGTCACCAGCAGACATATATACCCTGTTAATACTATCCGTGATTATGTGTATAAAAACCAGCATCGGTGATTTGAGATAGTGCAAAAATCATTAAACTGTGATAAAAGGATAAAGGGGACCCAATAGGAACATTATCCCCCCCTTAATAAACTGGTCTATCGTAACCACTAAAGGCCAACATCAGATCTCCAATCTGAGTGTGCACTAAACACCGCCTATATTGGGAACACCATACACACCAGGAGATTTGGGGATTGGTTCAACCTGATATCACCCAATATACATAATAAAAATCTCCTCTTCATCAGAGATACTAAATCTGACCATATATCTCCAGCACGGTCTCAGGGATATCACTATACTAAAACCAAAGACACCAGTGACACCCATACAGATCACTCAACATCTTGGTATAAGTACACTTACCCGCGGATATCTGTAATAAGGCTAATGTAAGCCATCAGATACCTTAAGCAACATATACGTACACAAGATATTAGGAGAGTGGATCTTCACAGTAGGAGGCATTGCATGTTGATACCGCACGTGCAGCTTTTTAAAATCACTGTATTCACTGTTTTATGTTACATGTCTGTATATTTCGCAGTTTTAAAAGAAACCATTAAAAGGTATATTTTATGTGTAAAAATTATTTTTTCTCTTTTGGTGCACCACACCTTTGACAATCCCTACCCTGTCTTCTGATATACTCTGTCTAAAAATTGTCCGTGGTGGCACACCTCTGCACCCCCAAGTGTTACATAAACAAACACTAATACTTGCAGAGGGCCTATGGTAAGATTATTACATATCTCTAATACTATAATCTTGTGCGATTGAACCTACCAAAAACCCCATTTCGTCGGGTTATGGAAGAGGATGTGGCTGGGGTGTGAATGAAGTAAGTTTATGGAAGAGGGGATTTGGCTGGGGTGTGAGGGAAGTAGAGTTATGGAAGAGAGGATGTCTCTAGGGTGTGATGGAAGCAAGGTTATGGAAGACAGGACGTGGCTGGGGTGTGATGAAAGTAGGGTTATGTAAGAGAGGATGTGGCTGGGGTGTGATGGAAGTAGGGTTATAGAAGAGAGGATTTGGCTGGGATGTGATGGAAGTAAGGTTATGGAAGAGAGGACGTATTTGGGTGTGAGGGAAGAAGGGCTATGGAAGAGAGGATGTGGCTGGGGTGTGATGGAAGTAGGGCTATGGAAGAGAGGATGTGGCTGGGGTGTGAGGGAAGTAGGGTTATGGAAGAGAGGATGTGGCTGGGGTGTCATGGAAGTAGGGTTATGGAAGAGAGGATGTGGGTGGGGTGTGATTAAAGAAGGGTTATGGAAGAGAGGATATAGCTGGGGTGTGAGGGAAGTAGGGTTATGGAAGAGAGGATGTGGCTTGGGTGTGAGGGAAGTAGGGTAATGGAAGAGAGGATGTGGCTGGGGTGTGCGGAAAGTAATGTTATGGAAGAGAGGATGTGGCTGGGGATTATGGGAAGTAGGGTTATGAAAGAGAGGATGTGGCTGGGGTGTGATGGAAGCAAGGTTATGGAAGAGAGGACGTGGCTGGGGTGTGATGGAAGTAAGGTTATGTAAGAGAGGATGTGGCTGGGGTGTGATGGAAGTAGGGTTATGGAAGAGAGGATTTGGCTGGGGTGTGATGGAAGTAAGGTTATGGAAGAGAGGACGTATTTGGGTGTGAGGGAAGTAGGGTTATGGAAGAGAGGATGTGGCTGGGGTGTGATGGAAGTAGGGCTATGGTAGAGAGGATGTGGCTGGGGTGTCATGGAAGTAAGGTTATGGAAGAGAGGATGTATTTGGGTGTGAGGGAAGTAGGGTTATGGAAGAGAGGATGTGGCTGGGGTGTGATGGAAGTAGGGTTATGGAAGAGAGGATTTGGCTGGGGTGTGATGGAAGTAATTTTATTTGAAAGAGAAAGAATGTCACTGGGGTGGTGCACTTCAGGGAAAGGAAGTATTCTAAAAAGTAACTTTTAATCGAAGTACAGTATGTTATGTTTAACATCCTTGCTGGCGGGTCGCCAGAACGTACGCGCTGGCGACCCGCCAGCAGCCTCGCCAGCGAGGAGACTGAGACGCACGTGCATCTCACGCGCACGCGCGTCTCAGTCTCCGTCGCTAGCGTGACGGAAACCCTGTCCGTCTACGCCTCAGGGAGACGGACAGGGTTAGGGGGGGTTAGGGGGGGTGCGGGCAGGCGGCGGGGACCCCGGGTTACCGCCGGCAAGCCGGCGGGGACCCGGGGGAACGGATGGAAGCGCCGTCGGAAGGGGACGCGCGCGCTGCTCGTGCGCGCGCGTCCCCTTCTCACCATCGCCATGGCGCTGGCGGGGGATGGCGGCTGGCGACGCCAGCGCCATCCCCTGCAAAGATGGGACCTGACCCATCTGTAGCTAAAAAATGTTGCGAAATATAGACTAAAACACGAACATATAAGACACGAACAGTGTAGTTAAAAAGGACACTGAGTCCTCACACAGTGTTCCCCACTGTCTAGCCATCCCCTTTGGATTGATATAGCAAGTTCAGTTGGTGCGTGTCACCGTTTACACAATATTTAGTTAATCCTGTTATGTCACTTGTTGTCCTACAATATAATATATGTCAGGGAACTAATAATTGGTCCCGTAGGTAAAAGTGATAGTTCAGGTAGTGTATATGGGGGGTGACAAGTGCTTTACGTGCATATGGCAAGGGATACAGCTCCGAGCCTGTGCTGTGAGGCTACGGGCATGTATTTCCCTGACGCTGGCCGGGTGATACCGAGGCAGTCACATCCACGCGCTGGCAGTGTTAGGCTGTCCGGGGAGTCCCGCCGTTGTCTGGTAGCCGTAGTTCAAGTACCGGGTGTGCGCCGGAGTGTCAGGCAGTAACACTACCGGTCAGTCACCACCCCGTCTGGAGCTGCGGTGAGTGGCGCCACTACACCGCTTCTGGGGCTCCACGGACTCACTGGAGAGTGAAGTCCGGTTTCGGTAACGTCGCACAGTTTAAGCTAGACATATACAAAATGCATTTCAAGGGGGGAAGGGAGGCAGGGGGATATACACTGCGGGCGCAGTCGGTCTGCGTACGCTTCGCAGTTGAGCTTCGTTAGGACCAACCTGACAGTTGTACGGAAGCCTATTTATACCATATAGATCATCCATATTCATGAGGGGGTGTCTGTGGGCGTGTAAAGATTTTAGAACGCCCATGTGCAATAAGGTAATGATCATTGTTCGGTATGAGACATATTGGATTCATTCATAGATGGTGAACAGCATAATATGCAGAATTTAAGACAGACATCTGTGTCAGTCCTTGTGATTCTCATTATATGTTTCATTAATGATTTTACCACAGTAAATTTTATTCCGTGATATCGTATGGTGTGGACAGGATTTGGTCCTGTTATAGACACAGGTCCTAGTCACAGGCATTTGGTTGGAAAGGAGTTATGCGGGTATGTAGTACGATGGAATCCATTGGATTTAGGAGTTTTAATAAAGTGGGAGGATATTGGTTTAAGCCACATAAGATATCGGAAGGACGCAGGCATAGGTATATTTCCAAGGGCTTATTATAAGTTGGTAAATCTCTTATAACATCGTGTGGTGTGGACAGGATAATAATTGTGAAGCGGAGAAGAGTGCTGGTTTGAGGTGCATTATTATAATAAAGAAGCATAATATGCGGAGTTTGAAACAGACATCCGTATCTGTCCAAGTAATTCTCCTTCTAAGTTTCATTAATGATTTTACCGCAGATTGTATTTCGTGACATCGTATAGTGTGGACGGGATTCTGTCCTGATATAGACGCAGATCCTAGTCACAGACATTGGGTTGGAAAAGAGTTATACGGACAACTGGTCCGATAATCTCCATTGGATTTAGAAGTTTTTATAAAACGGAAGGATATTAGTGTAAACCACATAATATATAGGGAGGAAGCAGACATGGGTGTCTTGCAAGGGTTCACTATAAATAGATAACAGAAAAAATCTCTTGTAGCGTCGTATGGTGTGGACGGAATCATAATAGTGAAACGGAAAAGAATGCTGGTTTCAAGCATATGAAATGTTTCAATACATATTCCGATATTGTATATCAGGTCTCGCCCAACAATGACAGGTAGAAAAATATCTTTTAATTCAAAAACGATCTGTAGGGCTATAGGAAGGAAGAGAAAACCTCTTTTGTCCATCTGTCATGTTTGTTTGATGACAGATGTTAATGAAAGCACGGATATGATGAGTCTTATGTAGGTGCTCCAGGAGTTGATGCTGCAGTTTTCATTGTGCTGCAGTCATGGATTTACGTAAGATATTGATTTTTGAAGAAATCTTATCCATATTTCTATGTTTTAGGTGCCGTGCAAGTAGGGCGCATCCCATCAGCACGACAGAGCACGGACCCCAGCGCCAGCCGCGGAGGAGTCGGGAAGCGAGGTAAGTATTGAAGTGTGTATAAGTAGGGATTTTGGACGCATCCATATCATTGAATGATTGCATGGGTGCTCATATTATAGTACGTCCATGAGTGATGTACACTGATTAATAGTAGTGATGACAGTGAATATGAGTGCTATCAGCCAAATAGGGATATATGAAAATAGTGGATTCAATTGTGGAGTGAGAAGATAGGTTAATTTCGTGAAGTCACTGTGTTCTGTGGACCAGTAAAAGCAAATGACTGGGCTCCATCAATAGTGAAGAGATAAGACGAGTGAGTGGGCATGAGTGTTTTAACATATATAAATCATCTGGTGCAAGTATACACTTTATTGTTGAAATGACAAGGGGGAAAAAACAAGTGAAAAAATCATCATACACTGTGTTGTGAGGTCAAACAATATAAAACTAAACCAGTGAGGGAAAGGGAGTTGGTTGTCAAAAGTGGAATTGGTGTGAGATGATGTCTGAATGGTACTTCCCTTCTTGGGAATACCCATATCAGAGTGATACAGGGTGATGTCTGAATGGTACTTCCCTTCTTGGGAATACCCATGTCATAGTAATGCAGGGTGATAATTCGGACACGGTTGAGATTGTCTAAGATGATGGATAGATACCTTGTGGAATGGAATGTCATTATATGAAAACCGTGTAGTTGTTCTCTTCGTTCAAGCCTCCAGGAGACACAGTACCCATCAAGAAAATCAAGCGGGTTTCTTGTCTAAAAAGTTCCCGGTCCCAGTCTCCCCTCCGTATTCCCATTTCCACTTTCTTCATTCCGAACACTTTTAACCCAGATGGATACTTAAGGAAGTGCCTAGCTACTGGTGTTAAGGCTTTACATTTTTCCTTGTCTTTGGCTGCATTCCTGATGCTCAGATGGTGTTCAGCAAATCGTTTTTTAAGGGGTCTCCGGGTCTTACCAATATAATGTTTGCCGCAGGGGCACTCCAGGTTATAGATAACCCCCGCGGTTTCACAGTTAATGTATTGGTTAATTTTCCAAACTTTGTCATATTTGTCAGTGTAATTTTGTCTGGGAGTCATGTGAGGGCACATTTTACATGTCCCACATTTGTATGAGCCTTTTTTGGTTATTTTGGCTCTGGTGTCTTTGTCCAAATGGCTATGGACTAGAATGTCCCTCAAGTTACTACTCCTCCTCCAGCTGATTTCTGTTCTGTCTCCCAAGATTTCCACCAAATCTTGGTCTGTCTTAAGGACATGTAGATGTTTGTTGAGTGATTCTTGTACTCCACGCCATTCCTGGCAAAAAGTACCGATGAATCTCACTTTTTCTGGCTGGTCTGTGCTTTTAGCCTTAGGAACGAGTAGAGATTCTCTTTTATATTCGCATGCTTCTTTTCTGGCCCTTCGTATGGCTCTTTTACTGTAGCCACGGTATCTAAGTCTGGTATCAAGTTGATTGGCTCTTTCTTCGTACACATTTGGTTGGGAGCAGTTGCGCTTGGTCCTTAGAAATTCTCCTTTAGGAAGACCTCTGATAACCGGAGGAAAGTGTGCACTGCTGTTGTGTAATAGTGAGTTTGTGGCCGTCTTTTTACGAAAGATGTCGGTAGATATAGACCCATCTGTTTCTATGGTGATGCGGAGATCCAGGTATTCGACCTCTTTCTGACTGGTGTGGAAGGTGAGTTTGAGATTCAGGTTGTTGTTGTTTAACTCTGAGATGAATTCAATGAACAAATTTATATCCCCTTCCCACACTATAAGCAGGTCGTCGATATACCTGAGCCATAGCAGAATGTGCTCAGTATATCTTTCATGTTTGTCGGTGAACACACACTCGCGTTCCCACCACCCCAGGTACAGGTTGGCATACGTGGGGGCACAAGTGCTCCCCATCGCAGTCCCCTGCACCTGGAGGTAGAAATTATCTTCGCACACAAAGTAGTTCTTTGTCAAGACAAATCTCAGTAATTTAATGATGAATTCGTTCAGGGGTGTGGCCAGGTCCATACTCATAAAGTATTTGGAAGCCTGTATACCATGCGTGTGTATGATGCTGGTATACAGGCTCTCTACGTCACACGTGATTAACCAGGATTCAGAGTTAAGAGTAATGTCTTGTATTTTATTCAATACATCCATGGTATCACGTACGTAGGATGGTAGTGTGGGGACAAATTTTCTCAAATAATGGTCCACAAATTGTGAGGCCTTCTCTGTAAGACCCCCCATCCCGGACACAATTGGTCTGCCCGTGGGTTCTCCTCACATTTGTGGACCTTTGGCAAAAGGTATAGTGTGGGGATCTTAACTTCTTTTACCATGAGAAAGTCATGCTGGGTTTTGGTTATGACACCTTCCCTATAGGCTGATTCTAACATCCTCTTGTATCCCTCCAGATAGTCATTGGTGGGATTAAAGAGGAGTCGTTTGTAGCATGAAGTGTCCCCCAATTGACGTGCCAATTCTTTACGGTACTTGTCTATGGCCCAGAGTACCACATTACCCCCTTTATCCGAGGGTTTTATGATCACCCCAGGATTTCCCTGAGGGCTTCTCTTTCTTGTGTACTGAGGTTGTCTTGAAAGTCATGTAAATTTTTACTGACTTCAATATTGTCTAGATCTCTACTGACCAACTCCACATACACTTTTACTTGGGGACATAAAGAGAAGTCAGGGGAGAATGTGGACTTCTTTTTCAGTTTGGTGTTGTGGGTATCTGGATTCGCTGTTAATGAGTCTATTATGGTTCCTGATTCACTGTCTTCATAGAGTTCACCAAAAGTTTCCAGTATGTTCAAATCCTGAGTGTCAAAGAATTGATCAATACATGGTTGGGAGATTTCTCTGTCTGACACATCATTAACCAGTGTTTCTCTGAGAGCATTATCCAGTCTTTTCTTGAAGAATTTTTTCAAAAGGAGTTTTCTTCCATACAAATTGAGATCTTTTTCAAATTCGAATCGATCTAGGGATTTGGAGGGGGAGAAACTGAGACCCTTGTTAAGTAAGGAAATCTGATCGTCACTAAGGATGTGGTTGGTAAGGTTGATGATCTTCAAGGAGTCATCTGGGACTATCTCCTGTGTCTCCTGATATCCTGAAGGTCCTCCCTCCACTCTCTTGGTCCTCTTTTTGGTCTTCTTTTTTCCCCTCCTCGTCCTCCTAAATCTCGTCCCAGGTTTTTCCTTAGGTCCCTGGGACTGACCCCTAAAAAATCACGTCTGGTTCTAATATTGGGGGTTTGATCTGATTCATAGTCGGAGGAGTCCACTTCTGAGGTGGTATATCCCCGATTGCTGTTGTGTATGGGTGCTCTCCTATTATTGAGGTTCCACCTGTACACCTTGTTGGTCTGAAAATCGTTCTGGTCCCTGAGTAATTTGCTCTTTTTCCTGCTAACAGTTTCCTTTTCTGTATTATCAAGGTCTAATTTGATTTTCTGGTACGTTCTCTGGAATTTATCCAGAGATTCGAAATTCTTCAGTTTTTCGCTAAGGACAGTGATCTCTTGTGCATGTTTGTTGAGCATGATTTCATCATGCTTCACCAATATGTTAATGAGACTAAGCGAACAGGTGGTCAGTGTTCTCTCCCATTCAACTTTAAGTGACTCATGGGCCAGTTCAAACGATGGAAAAACTTTGGGTCTGAGACCCCTGGGAGTTATTTGTTGTTTAATATATGTCTCAAACGTGGCTTTGTTCCAGAAAGTATGCGTTTGTTTAGCCAGGGCTGTTTTCAGGGCATATATATCGTTTAGCCAATCTTCTTGGTATTAATCTGTGATATGTCCCTTTCAAGCATAGTTTCTAGGCTTTTTTTGAAATTCATTTGCCTATTATTGAGCTCCTGGCTCAAGCTAAAAGTCGGCATCGTAGGTGTGGTATCGGGGAGTAGTGACATGTCGCTGTTAATGGTCACACAACTTCTCGTTTCAATTGTCAGGTTTTAATTTATATGAACAGAATGTAAAAATAAAGACACAGTTGGTGCCGTTTTTAGATCACATTACTTTATTCTGAGCAAATTCTTAATAATGATAAGAGTATAAGGGGGTGCTACCACGGGACATTTGAAAGAGAAAGAATGTCACTGGGGTGGTGCACTTCAGGGAAAGAAAGTATTCTAAAATGTAACTTTTAATCGAAGTACAGTAGCTAAAAAATGTTGCGAAATATAGACTAAAACACGAACATATAAGACACGGACAGTGTAGTTAAAAAGGACACTGAGTCCTCACACAGTGTTCCCCACTGTCTAGCCATCCCCTGTGGATTGATATAGCAAGTTCAGTTGGTGCGCGTCACCGTTTACACAATATTTAGTTAATCCTGTTATGTCACTTGTTGTCCTCCAATATAATATATGTCAGGGAACTAATAATTGGTCCCGTAGGTAAAAGTGATAGTTCAGGTAGTGTATATGGGGGGTGACAAGTGCTTTACGTGCATATGGCAAGGGATACAGCTCCGAGCCTGTGCTGTGAGGCTACGGGCATGTATTTCCCTGACGCTGGCCGGGTGATACCGAGGCAGTCACATCCACGCGCTGGCAGCTAAGTCAGCGCTGCAGTGTTAGGCTGTCCGGGGAGACCCGCCGTTGTCTGGTAGCCGTAGTTCAAGTATTGGGTGTGCGCCGGAGTGTCAGGCAGTAACACTACCGGTCAGTCACCACCCTGTCTGGAGCTGTGGTGAGTGGCGCCACTACACCGCTTCTGGGGCTCCACGGACTCACTGGAGAGTGAAGTCCGGTTTTGGTAACGTCGCACAGTTTAAGCTAGACATATACAAAATGCATTTCAAGGGGGGAAGGGAGGCAGGGGGATATACACTGCGGGCACAGTCGGTCTGCGTACGCTTCGCAGTTGAGCTTCGTTAGGACCAACCTGACAGTTGTACGGAAGCCTATTTATACCATATAGATCATCCATATTCATGAGGGGGTGTCTGTGGGCGTGTGATGGAAGTAGGGTTATGGAAGAGAGGATGTGGCTGGGGTGTGATGGAAGTAGGGCTATGGAAGAGAGGATGTGGCTGGGGTGTCATGGAAGTAAGGTTATGGAAGAGAGGACGTATTTGGGTGTGAGGGAAGTAGGGTTATGGAAGAGAGGATGTGGCTGGGGTGTGATGGAAGTAGAGTTATGGAAGAGAGGATGTGGCTGGGGTGTGATTGAAGTAGGGCTATGGAAGAGAAGATTTGGCTGGGGTGTGAGGGAAGTAGGGTTATGGAAGGGAGGACATGGCTGGGGTGTGATGGAACTAGGGTTATGGAATAGAGGATGGTATCATGAAAATAAGGTTATGGAAAAGAGGATGTGGCTGGGGTGTCATGGAAGTAGGGTTATGGAAGAGAGAATATAGCTGGGGTGTGAGGGAAGTAGGGTTATGGAAGAGAGGACGTGGCTGGGGTGTAAGGAAAGTAAGGTTATGGAAGAGAGGATGTGGCTGGGGTATGAGGGAAGTAGTGTTATGGAAGAGAGGATGTGGCTGGGGTGTCATGGAAGCAGGGTTATGGAAGAGAGTATGTGGCTGGGGTGTGAGGGAAGTAGGGTTATGGAAGAAAGGAGGTGGATGGGGAGTGAGGGAAGTAGGGTTATGGAAGAGTGGATGTGGCTGGGGTGTGAGGGAAGTAGGGTTATGGAAGAAAGGAGGTGGATGGGGTGTGAGGGAAGTAGGGTTATGGAAGAGGGGATGTGGCTGGGGTGTGAGGAAAGTAATGTTATGGAAGAGAGGATGTGGCTGGGGTGTGAGGAAAGTAATGTTATGGAAGAGAGGATGTGGCTGGGGTGTGAGGGAAGTAGGGTTATGGAAGAGAGGATGTGGGTGGGGTGTTATGGAAGTAGGGTTATGGAAGAGAGTATGTGGGTGGGGTGTGAGGGAAGTAGGGTTATGGAAGAGGGGATGTGGCTGGGGTGTGAGGGAAGTAGGGTTATGGAAGATAGGACGTAGCTTGGGTGTGAGGGAAGTAGGGTTATGGAAGAGAGGACGTGGCTGGGGTGTGAGGGAAGTAGGGTTATGGAAGAGATGACGTGGCTGGGGTGTGAGGAAAGAAAGATTATGGAAGAGAGGACGTGGCTGGGGTGTGAGGAAAGAAAGATTATGGAAGAAGGGATGTGGCTGGGGTGTGAGGGAAGTAGGGATATGGAAAAGAGGATGTGGCTGGGGTGTGAGGGAAGTAGGGTTATGGAAGAGTGGATGTGGCTGGGGTGTGAGAGAAGTAGGGTTATGGAAGAGAGGATGTGGCCCAGGTGTGAGGGAAGTAGGGTTATGGAAGAGAGGATGTGGGTGTGGTGTGAGGGAAGTAGGGTTATGAAAGAGAGGATGTGGCTGGAGTGTGATGGAAGTAAAGTTATGGAAGAGAGGATGTGGCTGGGCTGTAAGGGAAGTAGAGTTATGGAAGAGGATGTTGCTGGGGTGTGAATGAAGTAAGGTTATGGAAGAGAGGATGTGGCTTGGGTGTGAGGGAAGTAGGGTTATGGAAGAGAGTATGTGGGTGGGGTGTTATGGAAGTAGGGTTATGGAAGAGAGTATGTGGGTGGGGTGTGAGGGAAGTAGGGTTATGGAAGAGGGGATGTGGCTAGGGTGTGAGGGAAGTAGGGTTATGGAAGATAGGACGTGGCTTGGGTGTGAGGGAAGTAGGGTTATGGAAGAGAGGACGTGGCTGGGGTGTGAGGGAAGTAGGGTTATGGAAGAGATGACGTGGCTGGGGTGTGAGGAAAGAAAGATTATGGAAGAGAGGACGTGGCTGGGGTGTGAGGAAAGAAAGATTATGGAAGAAGGGATGTGGCTGGGGTGTGAGGGAAGTAGGGATATGGAAAAGAGGATGTGGCTGGGGTGTGAGGGAAGTAGGGTTATGGAAGAGAGGATGTGGCTGGGGTGTGAGAGAAGTAGGGTTATGGAAGAGAGGATGTGGCCCAGGTGTGAGGGAAGTAGGGTTATGGAAGAGAGGATGTGGGTGTGGTGTGAGGGAAGTAGGGTTATGAAAGAGAGGATGTGGCTGGAGTGTGATGGAAGTAAAGTTATGGAAGAGAGGATGTGGCTGGGCTGTAAGGGAAGTAGAGTTATGGAAGAGGATGTTGCTGGGGTGTGAATGAAGTAAGGTTATGGAAGAGAGGATGTGGCTTGGGTGTGAGGGAAGTAGGGTTATGGAAGAGAGTATGTGGGTGGGGTGTGAGGGAAGTAGGGTTATGGAAGAGAGGATGTGGGTGGGGTGTGATTAAAGTAGGTTTATGGAAGAGAGGATATAGCTGGGGTGTGAGGGAAGTAGGGTTATGGAAGAGTGGATGTGGCTTGGGTGTGAGGGAAGTAGGGTTATGGAAGAGAGGACGTGGCTGGGGTGTGAGGGAAGTAGGGTTATGGAAGAGAGGACATGGCTGGGGTGTGAGGAAAGAAAGATTATGGAAGAGAGGACGTGGCTGGGGTGTGAGGAAAGAAAGATTATGGAAGAGGGGATGTGACTGGGGTGTGAGGGAAGTAGGGATATGGAAAAGAGGATGTGGCTGGGGTGTGAGGGAAGTAGGGTTATGGAAGAGAGGATGTGGCTGGGGTGTGAGGGAAGTAGGGTTATGGAAGAAAGGAGGTGAATGGGGTGTGAGGGAAGTAGGATTATGGAAGAGGGGATGTGGCAGGGTTGTGAGGGAAGTAGGGTTATGGAAGAGAGGATGTGGCTGGGGTGTTATGGAAGTAGGGTTATGGAAGAGAGTATGTGGGTGGGGTGTGAGGGAAGTAGGGTTATGGAAGAGGGGATGTGGCTAGGGTGTTATGGAAGTAGGGTTATGGAAGAGAGTATGTGGGTGGGGTGTGAGGGAAGTAGGGTTATGGAAGAGGGGATGTGGCTGGGGTGTGAGGGAAGTAGGGTTATGGAAGAGAGGATGTGGCTGGGGCGTTGTGGAAGTAAGGTTATGGAAGAGCGGATGTGGCTGGGGTGTGAGGGAAGTAGGGTTATGGAAGAAAGGAGGTGGATGGGGTGTGAGGGATGTAGGATTATGGAAGAGGGGATGTGGCAGGGTTGTGAGGGAAGTAAGGTTATGGAAGAGAGGATGTGGCTGGGGTGTGAGGGAAGTAGGGTTATGGAAGAGAGGATGTGGGTGGTGTGTTATGGAAGTAGGGTTATGGAAGAGAGTATGTGGGTGGGGTGTGAGGGAAGTAGGGTTATGGAAGAGGGGATGTGGCTGGGGTGTGAGGGAAGTAGGGTTATGGAAGAGAGGATGTGGCTGGGGTGTGAGGGAAGTAGGTATATGGAAGAGAGGATGTGAATTGGGTGTGAGGGAAGTAGGGTTATGGAAGAGAGAATGTGGCTTGGCTGTGAAGGAAGTAGGGTTATGGAAGAGAGGACGTGGCTGGGATGTAAGGGAAGTAAGGTTATGGAAGAGAGGACGTGGCTGGGATGTGAGGGAAGTAGGGATATGGAAAAGAGGATGTGGCTGGGGTGTGAGGGAAGTAGGGTTATGGAATAGAGGATTTGGCCCAGGTGTGAAGGAAGTAGGGTTCTGGAAGAGAGGACGTGGCTGGGGTGTGAGGCAAGTAAGGTTATAAAAGGGAGGATGTGGCTGGGGTGTGAGGGAAGTAGGGATATGGAAAAGAGGATGTGGCTGGGTTATGAGGGAAGTAGGGTTATGGAAGAGAGGATGCGGCTGGGGTGTCATGGAAGTAGGGTTATGGAAGAGAGTATGTGGCTGGGGTGTGAGGGAAGTAGGGTCATGGAAGAGGATGTGGCTGGGGTGTGAGGGAAGTAGGGATATGGAAAATAGGATGTGGCTGGGGTGTGAGGAAAGTAGGGTTATGGAAGAGATGATGTGGCCCAGGTGTGAGGGAAGTAAGGTTATGGAAGAGAGGATGTGGCTGGGGTGTGAGGGAAGTAAGGTTATGGAAGAGAGGTTGTGGCTGGGGTATGATGGAAGTAGGGTTATGGAAGAGAGGATGTGGCTGGGGTGTGAGGGAAGTAGGGCTATGGAAGAGAGGATGTGGCTGGGGTGTGAGGGAAGTAGGGCTATGGAAGAGAGGATGTGGCTGGGGTGTGAGAGAAGTAAGGTTATGGAAGAGAGGATGTGGCTTGGGTGTGAGGGAAGTAGGGTTATGGAAGAGACGATGTGGGTGGGGTGTGAGGGAAGTAGGGTTATGGAAGAGAGGATGTGGCTGGGGTGTGAGGGAAGTAGGGTTATGGAAGAGAGGATGTGGCTGGGGTGTGAGGGAAGTAGGGTTATGGAAGAGAGTATGTGGGTGGGGTGTGAGGGAAGTAGGGTTATGGAAGAGATGATGTGGCTGGGTTGTGAGGGAAGTAGGGTTATGGAAGAGAGGAAGTGTGAGGGAAGTAGGGTTATGGAAGAGAGGATGTGGCCCAGGTGTGAGGGAAGTAGGGTTATGGAAGAGAGGATGTGGCTGGGGTGTCATGGAAGTCAGGTTATGCAAATAGGACTTGGCTGGGGTATGATGGAAGTAAGGTTATGGAAGAGAGGATGTGGCTGGGGTGTGAGGGAAGTAGGGTTATGGAAGAGGATGTTGCTGGGGTGTGAATGAATTAAGGTTATGGAAGAGGGGATTTGGCTAGGGTGAAAGGGAAGTAGGGTTATGGAATAGAGGATGTTGCTGGAGTGTCATGGAAGTAAGGTTTTTGAAGAGAGAATGTTGCTGGGGTGTCATGGAAGTCAGGTTATGGAATAGAGGACTTGGCTGGGGTATGATTGAAGTAGGGTTATGGAAGAGAGGATGTGGCTGGCGTGTGATGGAAGTAGGGTTATGGAAGAGAGGATGTGTCTGGGGTGTGAGGGATGTAGGGTTATGTAAGAGAGGATATTGCTGGGGTATGATCGAAGTATGGTTATGGAAGAGAGGACGTGGCTGGGGTGTGAGGGAAGTAGGGATATGGAAAAGAGGATGTGGCTGGGTTATGAGGGAAGTAGGGTTATGGAAGAGAGGATGTGGCTGGGGTGTCATGGAAGTAGGGTTATGGAAGAGAGTATGTGGCTGGGGTGTGAGGGAAGTAGGGATATGGAAAAGAGGATGTGGCTGGGGTGTGAGGAAAGTAGGGTTATGGAAGAGAGGATGTGGCCCAGGTGTGAGGGAAGTAGGGTTATGGAATAGAGGATGTGGCTGGGGTGTCATGGAAGTAGGTTTATGAAAGAGAGGATGTAGCTTGGGTGTGATGGAAGTAAAGTTATGTAAGAGAGGATGTGGCTGGGGTGTGAGAGAATTAGAGATATGGAAGAGGATGTTGCTGTGGTGTGAATGAAGTAAGGTTATGGAAGAGGGGATATGGCTGAGGTGTGAGGGAAGTAAGGTTATGGAAGAGAGGTTGTGGCTGGGGTATGATGGAAGTAGGGTTATGGAAGAGAGGATGTGGCTGGGGTGTGATGGAAGTAGGGTTATGGAAGAGAGGATGTGTCTGGGGTGTGAGGGAAGTAGGGCTATGGAAGAGAGGATGTGGCTGGGGTGTGAGAGAAGTAAGGTTATGGAAGAGAGGATGTGGCTTGGGTGTGAGGGAAGTAGGGTTATGGAAGAGAGGATGTGGCTGGGGTGTGAGGGAAGTAAGGTTATGGAAGAGAGGATGTGGCTGGGGTATGAGGGAAGTAGGGTTATGGAAGAGAGGATGTGGCTGGGGTGTGAGGGAAGTAGGGTTATGGAAGAGATTATGTGGGTGGGGTGTGAGGGAAGTAGGGTTATGGAAGAGATGATGTGGCTGGGGTGTGAGGGAAGTAGGGTTATGGAAGAGAGGATGTGGCCCATGTGTGAGGGAAGTAGGGTTATGGAAGAGAGGATGTGGCCCAGGTGTGAGGGAAGTAGGGTTATGGAAGAGAGGATGTCGCTGGGGTGTCATGGAAGTCAGGTTATGCAAATAGGACTTGGCTGGGGTATGATGGAAGTAAGGTTATGGAAGAGAGGATGTGGCTGGGGTGTGAGGGAAGTAGGGTTATGGAAGAGGATGTTGCTGGGGTGTGAATGAATTTAGGTTATGGAAGAGGCGATTTGGCTAGGGTGAAAGGGAAGTAGGGTTATGGAATAGAGGATGTTGCTGGAGTGTCATGGAAGCAAGGTTTTTGAAGAGAGAATGTTGCTGGGGTGTCATGGAAGTCAGGTTATGGAATAGAGGACTTGGCTGGGGTATGATTGAAGTAGGGTTATGGAAGAGAGGATGTGGCTGGCGTGTGATGGAAGTAGGGTTATGGAAGAGAGGATGTGGCTGGGGTGTGAGGGAAGTAGGGTTATGTAAGAGAGGACGTGGCTGGGGTGTGATGGAAGTAGTGTTATGGAAGAGAGGATATTGCTGGGGTATGATCGAAGTAGGGTTATGGAAGAGAGGACGTGGCTGGGGTGTGATGGAACTAGGGTTATGGAAGAGAGGATGTGGCTGGGGTGTGATGTAAGTAGGGTTATGGAAGAGAGGATGTGGCTGGGGTGTGAGGGAAGTAGGGTTATGGAAGAGAGTATGTGGGTGGGGTGTGAGGGAAGTAGGGTTATGGAAGAGAGGATGTGGGTGGGGTGTGATTAAAGTAGGGTTATGGAAGAGAGGATATAGCTGGGGTGTGAGGGAAGTAGGGTTATGGAAGAGTGGATGTGGCTTGGGTGTGAGGGAAGTAGGGTTATGGAAGAGAGGACGTGGCTGGGGTGTGAGGGAAGTAGGGTTATGGAAGAGAGGACATGGCTGGGGTGTGAGGAAAGAAAGATTATGGAAGAGAGGACGTGGCTGGGGTGTGAGGAAAGAAAGATTATGGAAGAGGGGATGTGACTGGGGTGTGAGGGAAGTAGGGATATGGAAAAGAGGATGTGGCTGGGGTGTGAGGGAAGTAGGGTTATGGAAGAGAGGATGTGGCTGGGGTGTGAGGGAAGTAGGGTTATGGAAGAAAGGAGGTGAATGGGGTGTGAGGGAAGTAGGATTATGGAAGAGGGGATGTGGCAGGGTTGTGAGGGAAGTAGGGTTATGGAAGAGAGGATGTGGCTGGGGTGTTATGGAAGTAGGGTTATGGAAGAGAGTATGTGGGTGGGGTGTGAGGGAAGTAGGGTTATGGAAGAGGGGATGTGGCTGGGGTGTTATGGAAGTAGGGTTATGGAAGAGAGTATGTGGGTGGGGTGTGAGGGAAGTAGGGTTATGGAAGAGGGGATGTGGCTGGGGTGTGAGGGAAGTAGGGTTATGGAAGAGAGGATGTGGCTGGGGCGTTGTGGAAGTAAGGTTATGGAAGAGCGGATGTGGCTTGGGTGTGAGGGAAGTAGGGTTATGGAAGAAAGGAGGTGGATGGGGTGTGAGGGATGTAGGATTATGGAAGAGGGGATGTGGCAGGGTTGTGAGGGAAGTAAGGTTATGGAAGAGAGGATGTGGCTGGGGTGTGAGGGAAGTAGGGTTATGGAAGAGAGGATGTGGGTGGTGTGTTATGGAAGTAGGGTTATGGAAGAGAGTATGTGGGTGGGGTGTGAGGGAAGTAGGGTTATGGAAGAGGGGATGTGGCTGGGGTGTGAGGGAAGTAGGGTTATGGAAGAGAGGATGTGGCTGGGGTGTGAGGGAAGTAGGTATATGGAAGAGAGGATGTGAATTGGGTGTGAGGGAAGTAGGGTTATGGAAGAGAGAATGTGGCTTGGCTGTGAAGGAAGTAGGGTTATGGAAGAGAGGACGTGGCTGGGATGTAAGGGAAGTAAGGTTATGGAAGAGAGGACGTGGCTGGGATGTGAGGGAAGTAGGGATATGGAAAAGAGGATGTGGCTGGGGTGTGAGGGAAGTAGGGTTATGGAATAGAGGATTTGGCCCAGGTGTGAAGGAAGTAGGGTTCTGGAAGAGAGGACGTGGCTGGGGTGTGAGGCAAGTAAGGTTATAAAAGGGAGGATGTGGCTGGGGTGTGAGGGAAGTAGGGATATGGAAAAGAGGATGTGGCTGGGTTATGAGGGAAGTAGGGTTATGGAAGAGAGGATGCGGCTGGGGTGTCATGGAAGTAGGGTTATGGAAGAGAGTATGTGGCTGGGGTGTGAGGGAAGTAGGGTCATGGAAGAGGATGTGGCTGGGGTGTGAGGGAAGTAGGGATATGGAAAATAGGATGTGGCTGGGGTGTGAGGAAAGTAGGGTTATGGAAGAGATGATGTGGCCCAGGTGTGAGGGAAGTAAGGTTATGGAAGAGAGGATGTGGCTGGGGTGTGAGGGAAGTAAGGTTATGGAAGAGAGGTTGTGGCTGGGGTATGATGGAAGTAGGGTTATGGAAGAGAGGATGTGGCTGGGGTGTGAGGGAAGTAGGGCTATGGAAGAGAGGATGTGGCTGGGGTGTGAGGGAAGTAGGGCTATGGAAGAGAGGATGTGGCTGGGGTGTGAGAGAAGTAAGGTTATGGAAGAGAGGATGTGGCTTGGGTGTGAGGGAAGTAGGGTTATGGAAGAGACGATGTGGGTGGGGTGTGAGGGAAGTAGGGTTATGGAAGAGAGGATGTGGCTGGGGTGTGAGGGAAGTAGGGTTATGGAAGAGAGGATGTGGCTGGGGTGTGAGGGAAGTAGGGTTATGGAAGAGAGTATGTGGGTGGGGTGTGAGGGAAGTAGGGTTATGGAAGAGATGATGTGGCTGGGTTGTGAGGGAAGTAGGGTTATGGAAGAGAGGAAGTGTGAGGGAAGTAGGGTTATGGAAGAGAGGATGTGGCCCAGGTGTGAGGGAAGTAGGGTTATGGAAGAGAGGATGTGGCTGGGGTGTCATGGAAGTCAGGTTATGCAAATAGGACTTGGCTGGGGTATGATGGAAGTAAGGTTATGGAAGAGAGGATGTGGCTGGGGTGTGAGGGAAGTAGGGTTATGGAAGAGGATGTTGCTGGGGTGTGAATGAATTAAGGTTATGGAAGAGGGGATTTGGCTAGGGTGAAAGGGAAGTAGGGTTATGGAATAGAGGATGTTGCTGGAGTGTCATGGAAGTAAGGTTTTTGAAGAGAGAATGTTGCTGGGGTGTCATGGAAGTCAGGTTATGGAATAGAGGACTTGGCTGGGGTATGATTGAAGTAGGGTTATGGAAGAGAGGATGTGGCTGGCGTGTGATGGAAGTAGGGTTATGGAAGAGAGGATGTGGCTGGGGTGTGAGGGATGTAGGGTTATGTAAGAGAGGATATTGCTGGGGTATGATCGAAGTATGGTTATGGAAGAGAGGACGTGGCTGGGGTGTGAGGGAAGTAGGGATATGGAAAAGAGGATGTGGCTGGGTTATGAGGGAAGTAGGGTTATGGAAGAGAGGATGTGGCTGGGGTGTCATGGAAGTAGGGTTATGGAAGAGAGTATGTGGCTGGGGTGTGAGGGAAGTAGGGATATGGAAAAGAGGATGTGGCTGGGGTGTGAGGAAAGTAGGGTTATGGAAGAGAGGATGTGGCCCAGGTGTGAGGGAAGTAGGGTTATGGAATAGAGGATGTGGCTGGGGTGTCATGGAAGTAGGTTTATGAAAGAGAGGATGTAGCTTGGGTGTGATGGAAGTAAAGTTATGTAAGAGAGGATGTGGCTGGGGTGTGAGAGAATTAGAGATATGGAAGAGGATGTTGCTGTGGTGTGAATGAAGTAAGGTTATGGAAGAGGGGATATGGCTGAGGTGTGAGGGAAGTAAGGTTATGGAAGAGAGGTTGTGGCTGGGGTATGATGGAAGTAGGGTTATGGAAGAGAGGATGTGGCTGGGGTGTGATGGAAGTAGGGTTATGGAAGAGAGGATGTGTCTGGGGTGTGAGGGAAGTAGGGCTATGGAAGAGAGGATGTGGCTGGGGTGTGAGAGAAGTAAGGTTATGGAAGAGAGGATGTGGCTTGGGTGTGAGGGAAGTAGGGTTATGGAAGAGACGATGTGGGTGGGGTGTGAGTGAAGTAGAGTTATGGAAGAGAGGATGTGGCTGGGGTGTGAGGGAAGTAAGGTTATGGAAGAGAGGATGTGGCTGGGGTATGAGGGAAGTAGGGTTATGGAAGAGAGGATGTGGCTGGGGTGTGAGGGAAGTAGGGTTATGGAAGAGATTATGTGGGTGGGGTGTGAGGGAAGTAGGGTTATGGAAGAGATGATGTGGCTGGGGTGTGAGGGAAGTAGGGTTATGGAAGAGAGGATGTGGCCCATGTGTGAGGGAAGTAGGGTTATGGAAGAGAGGATGTGGCCCAGGTGTGAGGGAAGTAGGGTTATGGAAGAGAGGATGTCGCTGGGGTGTCATGGAAGTCAGGTTATGCAAATAGGACTTGGCTGGGGTATGATGGAAGTAAGGTTATGGAAGAGAGGATGTGGCTGGGGTGTGAGGGAAGTAGGGTTATGGAAGAGGATGTTGCTGGGGTGTGAATGAATTTAGGTTATGGAAGAGGCGATTTGGCTAGGGTGAAAGGGAAGTAGGGTTATGGAATAGAGGATGTTGCTGGAGTGTCATGGAAGCAAGGTTTTTGAAGAGAGAATGTTGCTGGGGTGTCATGGAAGTCAGGTTATGGAATAGAGGACTTGGCTGGGGTATGATTGAAGTAGGGTTATGGAAGAGAGGATGTGGCTGGCGTGTGATGGAAGTAGGGTTATGGAAGAGAGGATGTGGCTGGGGTGTGAGGGAAGTAGGGTTATGTAAGAGAGGACGTGGCTGGGGTGTGATGGAAGTAGTGTTATGGAAGAGAGGATATTGCTGGGGTATGATCGAAGTAGGGTTATGGAAGAGAGGACGTGGCTGGGGTGTGATGGAACTAGGGTTATGGAAGAGAGGATGTGGCTGGGGTGTGATGTAAGTAGGGTTATGGAAGAGAGGATGTGGCTGGGGTGTGAGGGAAGTAGGGTTATGGAAGAGAGGATGTGGCTGGGGTGTCATGGAAGTCAGGTTATGGAAATAGGACTTGGCTGGGGTATGATGGAAGTAAGGTTATGGAAGAGAGGATGTGGCTGGGGTGTGAGGGAAGTAGGGTTATGGAAGAGGATGTTGCTGGGGTGTGAATGAATTAAGGTTATGGAAGAGGGGATTTGGCTAGGGTGAAAGGGAAGTAGGGTTATGAAATAGAGGATGTTGCTGGGGTGTCATGGAAGTCAGGTTATGGAAGAGAGGACTTGGCTGGGGTATGATTGAAGTAGGGTTATGGAAGAGAGGATGTGGCTGGGGTGTGATGGAAGTAGGGTTATGGAAGAGAGGTGTTGGCTGGGGTGTGAGGGAAGTAGGGTTATGTAAGAGAGGACGCGACTGGGGTGTGATGGAAGTAGTGTTATGGAAGAGAGGATATTGCTGGGGTATGATGGAAGTAGGGTTATGGAAGATAGGACGTGGCTGGGGTGTGATGGAAGTATGGTTATGGAAGAGAGGATGTGGCTAGGATGTTAAGGAAGTAGGGTTATGGAAGAGAGGATGTGGCTGGGGTGTGAGGGAAGTAGGGTTATGGAAGAGAGGATGTGGCACAGGTGTGATGAAAGTAGGGTTATGAAAGAGAGGATGTTGCTGGGGTGTCATGGAAGTCAGGTTATGGAAGAGAGGACTTGGCTGGGGTATGATTGAAGTAGGGTTATGGAAGAGAGGATGTGGCTGGGGTGTGATGGAATTAGGGTTATGTAAGAGAGGACGTGGCTGGGGTGTGATGGAAGTAGTGTTATGGAAGAGAGGATATTGCTAGGGTATGATGGAAGTAGGGTTATGGAAGAGAGGACGTGGCTGGGGTGTGATAGAAGTAGGGTTATGGAAGAGAGGATGTGGCTGGGGTGTGATGGAAGTAGGATTATGGAAGAGAGGATGTGGCTGGGGTGTGAGGGAAGTAGGGTTATGGAAGAGAGGATGTGGCTGGGGTGTGATGGAATTAAGGTTATGGAAGAGAGGACGTATTGGGTGTGAGGGAAGTAGGGTTATGGAAGAGAGGATGTGGCTGGGGTGTGATGGAAGTAGGGCTATGGAAGAGAGGATGTGGCTGGGGTGTGATGGAAGTAAGGTTATGGAAGAGAGGATGTGGCTTGGGTGTGAGGGAAGTAGGGTTATGGAAGAGACGATGTGGGTGGGGTGTGAGGGAAGTAGGGTTATGGAAGAGAGGATGTGGCTGGGGTGTGAAAGAAGTAGGGTTATGGAAGAGAGGATGTGGCTGGGGTGTGAGGGAAGTAGGGTTATGGAAGAGAGTATGTTGGTGGGGTGTGAGGGAAGTAGGGTTATGGAAGAGATGATGTGGCTGGGGTGTGAGGGAAGTAGGGTTATGGAAGAGAGGATGTGGCCCATGTGTGAGGGAAGTAGGGTTATGGAAGAGAGGATGTGGCCCAGGTGTGAGGGAAGTAGGGTTATGAAAGAGAGGATGTGGCTGGGGTGTCATGGAAGTCAGGTTATGCAAATAGGACTTGGCTGGGGCATGATGGAAGTAAGGTTATGGAAGAGAGGATGTGGCTGGGGTGTGAGGGAAGTAGGGTTATGGAAGAGGATGTTGCTGGGGTGTGAATGAATTAAGGTTATGGAAGAGGGGATTTGGCTAGGGTGAAAGTTAAGTAGGGTTATGGAATAGAGGATGTTGCTGGAGTGTCATGGAAGTAAGGTTTTTGAAGAGAGAATATTGCTGGGGTGTCATGGAAGTCAGGTTATGGAATAGAGGACTTGGGTGGGGTATGATTGAAGTAGGGTTATGGAAGAGAGGATGTGGCTGGCGTGTGATGGAAGTAGGGTTATGGAAGAGAGGATATGGCTGAGGTGTCATGGAAGTAGGGTTATGGAAGAGAGGATGTGGCCGAGGTGTCATGGAAGTACGGTTATGGAAGAGATGATGTGGCTGGGGTGTGAGGGAAGTAGGGTTATGTAAGAGAGGACGTGGCTGGGGTGTGATGGAAGTAGTGTTATGTAAGAGAGGATATTGCTGGGGTATGATCGAAGTATGGTTATGGAAGAGAGGTTGTGGCTGGGGTGTGAGGGAAGTACGGATATGGAAAAGAGGATGTGGCTGGGTTATGAGGGAAGTAGGGTTATGGAAGAGAGGATGTGGCTGGGGTGTCATGGAAGTAGGGTTATGGAAGAGACTATGTGGCTGGGGTGTGAGGGAAGTAGGGTCATGGAAGAGGATGTGGCTGGGGTGTGAGAAAAGTAGGGATATGAAAAAGAGGATGTGGCTGGGGTGTGAGGAAAGTAGGGTTATGGAAGAGAGGATGTGGCCCAGGTGTAAGGGTAGTAGGGTTATGGAAGAGAGGATGTGGCTGGGGTGTCATGGAAGTACAGTAGGTTTATGAAAGAGAGGATGTAGCTTGAGTGTGATGGAAGTAAAGTTATGTAAGAGAGGATATGGAAGAGGATGTTGCTGGGGTGTGAATGAAGTAAGGTTATGGAAGAGGGGATATGGCTGAGGTGTGAGGGAAGTAAGGTTATGGAAGAGAGGTTGTGGCTGGGGTATGATGGAAGTAGGGTTATGGAAGAGAGGATGTGGCTGGGGTGTGATTGAAGTAGGGTTATGGAAGAGAGGATGTGACTGGGGTGTGAGGGAAGTAGGGCTATGGAAGAGAGGATGTGGCTGGGTGTGAGAGAAGTAAGGTTATGGAAGAGAGGATGTGGCTTGGGTGTGAGGGAAGTAGGGTTATGGAAGAGACGATGTGGGTGGGGTGTGAGGGAAGTAGGGTTATGGAAGAGAGGATGTGGCTGGGGTGTGAGGGAAGTAAGGTTATGGAAGAGAGTATGTGGGTGGGGTGTGAGGGAAGTAGGGTTATGGAAGAGATGATGTGGCTGGGGTGTGAGGTAAGTAGGGTTATGGAAGAGAGGATGTGGCCCATGTGTGAGGAAGTAGGGTTATGGAAGAGAGGATGTGGCCCAGGTGTGAGGGAAGTAGGGTTATGGAAGAGAGGATGTGGCTGGGGTGTCATGGAAGTCAGGTTATGCAAATAGGACTTGGCTGGGGTATGATGGAAGTAAGGTTATGGAAGAGAGGATGTGGCTGGGGTGTGAGGGAAGTAGGGTTATGGAAGAGGATGATGCTGGGGTGTGAATGAATTAAGGTTATGGAAGAGGGGATTTGGCTAGGGTGAAAGGGAAGTAGGGTTATGGAATAGAGGATGTTGCTGGAGTGTCATGGAAGCAAGGTTTTTGAAGAGAGAATGTTGCTGGGGTGTCATGGAAGTCAGGTTATGGAATAGAGGACTTGGCTGGGGTATGATTGAAGTAGGGTTATGGAAGAGAGGATGTGGCTGGCGTGTGATGGAAGTAGGGTTATGGAAGAGAGGATGTGGCTGGGGTGTGAGGGAAGTAGGGTTATGTAAGAGAGGACGTGGCTGGGGTGTGATGGAAGTAGTGTTATGGAAGAGAGGATATTGCTGGGGTATGATCGAAGTAGGGTTATGGAAGAGAGGACATGGCTGGGATGTAATGGAACTAGGGTTATGGAAGAGAGGATGTGGCTGGGGTGTGATGTAAGTAGGGTTATGGAAGAGAGGATGTGGCTGGGGTGTGAGGGAAGTAGGGTTATGGAAGAGAGGATGTGGCCCAGGTGTGAGGGAAGTAGGGTTATGGAAGAGAGGATGTGGCCCAGGTGTGAGGGAAGTAGGGTTATGAAAGAGAGGATGTGGCTGGGGTGTCATGGAAGTCAGGTTATGGAAATAGGACTTGGCTGGGGTATGATGGAAATAAGGTTATGGAAGAGAGGATGTGGCTGGGGTGTGAGGGAAGTAGGGTTATGGAAGAGGATGTTGCTGGGGTGTGAATGAATTAAGGTTATGGAAGAGGGGATTTGGCTAGGGTGAAAGGGAAGTAGGGTTATGGAATAGAGGATGTTGCTGGGGTGTCATGGAAGTCAGGTTATGGAAGAGAGGACTTGGCTGGGGTATGATTGAAGTAGGGTTATGGAAGAGAGGATGTGGCTGGGGTGTGATGGAAGTAGGGTTATGGAAGAGAGGATATTGCTGGGGTATGATGGAAGTAGGGTTATGGAAGATAGGACGTGGCTGGGGTGTGATGGAAGTATGGTTATGGAAGAGAGGATGTGGCTGGGGTGTGAAGGAAGTAGGGTTATGGAAGAGAGGATGTGGCTGGGGTGTGAGGGAAGTAGGGTTATGGAAGAGAGGATGTGGCACAGGTGTGATGAAAGTAGGGTTATGGAAGAGAGGATGTTGCTGGGGTGTCATGGAAGTCAGGTTATGGAAGAGAGGACTTAGCTGGGGTATGATTGAAGTAGGGTTATGGAAGAGAGGATGTGGCTGGGGTGTGATTGAATTAGGGTTATGTAAAAGAGGACGTGGCTGGGGTGTGATGGAAGTAGTGTTATGGAAGAGAGGATATTGCTAGGGTATGATGGAAGTAGGGTTATGGAAGAGAGGACGTGGCTGGAGTGTGATAGAAGTAGGGTTATGGAAGAGAGGATGTGGCTGGGGTGTGATGGAAGTAGGATTATGGAAGAGAGGATGTGGCTGGGGTGTGAGGGAAGTAGGGTTATGGAAGAGAGGATGTGGCTGGGGTGTGATGGAATTAAGGTTATGGAAGAGAGGACGTATTTGGGTGTGAGGGAAGTAGGGTTATGGAAGAGAGGATGTGGCTGGGGTGTGATGGAAGTAGGGCTATGGAAGAGAGGATGTGGCTGGGGTGTGATGGAAGTAAGGTTATGGAAGAGAGGACATATTTGGGTGTGAGGGAAGTAGGGCTATGGAAGAGAGGATTTGGCTGGGGTGTGAGGGAAGTAGGGTTATGGAAGGGAGAACATGGCTGGGGTGTGATGGAAGTAGGGTTATGGAATAGAGGATGTTGCTGGGGTGTCATGGAAGTAAGGTTATGGAAGAGAGGACTTGGCTGGGGTATGATGGAAGTAAGGTTATGGAAGAGAGGATTTGGCTGGGGTGTGAGGGAAGTAGGGATATGGAAAAGAGGATGTGGCTGGGTTATGAGGGAAGTAGGGTTATGGAAGAGAGGATGTGGCTGGGGTGTCATGGAAGTAGGGTTATGGAAGAGACTATGTGGCTGGGGGTGTGAGGGAAGTAGGGTCATGGAAGAGGATGTGGCTGGGGTGTGAGAAAAGTAGGGATATGAAAAAGAGGATGTGGCTGGGGTGTGAGGAAAGTAGGGTTATGGAAGAGAGGATGTGGCCCAGGTGTGAGGGAAGTAGGGTTATGGAAGAGAGGATGTGGCTGGGGTGTCATGGAAGTAGGTTTATGAAAGAGAGGATGTAGCTTGAGTGTGATGGAAGTAAAGTTATGTAAGAGAGGATATGGAAGAGGATGTTGCTGGGGTGTGAATGAAGTAAGGTTATGGAAGAGGGGATATGGCTGAGGTGTGAGGGAAGTAAGGTTATGGAAGAGAGGTTGTGGCTGGGGTATGATGGAAGTAGGGTTATGGAAGAGAGGATGTGGCTGGGGTGTGATTGAAGTAGGGTTATGGAAGAGAGGATGTGACTGGGGTGTGAGGGAAGTAGGGCTATGGAAGAGAGGATGTGGCTGGGTGTGAGAGAAGTAAGGTTATGGAAGAGAGGATGTGGCTTGGGTGTGAGGGAAGTAGGGTTATGGAAGAGAGGATGTGGCTGGGGTGTGAGGGAAGTAGGGTTATGGAAGAGAGGATGTGGCTGGGGTGTGAGGGAAGTAAGGTTATGGAAGAGAGTATGTGGGTGGGGTGTGAGGGAAGTAGGGTTATGGAAGAGATGATGTGGCTGGGGTGTGAGGGAAGTAGGGTTATGGAAGAGAGGATGTGGCCCATGTGTGAGGGAAGTAGGGTTATGGAAGAGAGGATGTGGCCCAGGTGTGAGGGAAGTAGGGTTATGGAAGAGAGGATGTGGCTGGGGTGTCATGGAAGTCAGGTTATGCAAATAGGACTTGGCTGGGGTATGATGGAAGTAAGGTTATGGAAGAGAGGATGTGGCTGGGGTGTGAGGGAAGTAGGGTTATGGAAGATGATGATGCTGGGGTGTGAATGAATTAAGGTTATGGAAGAGGGGATTTGGCTAGGGTGAAAGGGAAGTAGGGTTATGGAATAGAGGATGTTGCTGGAGTGTCATGGAAGCAAGGTTTTTGAAGAGAGAATGTTGCTGGGGTGTCATGGAAGTCAGGTTATGGAATAGAGGACTTGGCTGGGGTATGATTGAAGTAGGGTTATGGAAGAGAGGATGTGGCTGGCGTGTGATGGAAGTAGGGTTATGGAAGAGAGGATGTGGCTGGGGTGTGAGGGAAGTAGGGTTATGTAAGAGAGGACGTGGCTGGGGTGTGATGGAAGTAGTGTTATGGAAGAGAGGATATTGCTGGGGTATGATCGAAGTAGGGTTATGGAAGAGAGGACATGGCTGGGATGTGATGGAACTAGGGTTATGGAAGAGAGGATGTGGCTGGGGTGTGATGTAAGTAGGGTTATGGAAGAGAGGATGTGGCTGGGGTGTGAGGGAAGTAGGGTTATGGAAGAGAGGATGTGGCCCAGGTGTGAGGGAAGTAGGGTTATGGAAGAGAGGATGTGGCCCAGGTGTGAGGGAAGTAGGGTTATGAAAGAGAGGATGTGGCTGGGGTGTCATGGAAGTCAGGTTATGGAAATAGGACTTGGCTGGGGTATGATGGAAATAAGGTTATGGAAGAGAGGATGTGGCTGGGGTGTGAGGGAAGTAGGGTTATGGAAGAGGATGTTGCTGGGGTGTGAATGAATTAAGGTTATGGAAGAGGGGATTTGGCTAGGGTGAAAGGGAAGTAGGGTTATGGAATAGAGGATGTTGCTGGGGTGTCATGGAAGTCAGGTTATGGAAGAGAGGACTTGGCTGGGGTATGATTGAAGTAGGGTTATGGAAGAGAGGATGTGGCTGGGGTGTGATGGAATCAGGGTTATGGAAGAGAGGATATTGCTGGGGTATGATGGAAGTAGGGTTATGGAAGATAGGACGTGGCTGGGGTGTGATGGAAGTATGGTTATGGAAGAGAGGATGTGGCTGGGGTGTGAAGGAAGTAGGGTTATGGAAGAGAGGATGTGGCTGGGGTGTGAGGGAAGTAGGGTTATGGAAGAGAGGATGTGGCACAGGTGTGATGAAAGTAGGGTTATGGAAGAGAGGATGTTGCTGGGGTGTCATGGAAGTCAGGTTATGGAAGAGAGGACTTAGCTGGGGTATGATTGAAGTAGGGTTATGGAAGAGAGGATGTGGCTGGGGTGTGATGGAATTAGGGTTATGTAAAAGAGGACGTGGCTGGGGTGTGATGGAAGTAGTGTTATGGAAGAGAGGATATTGCTAGGGTATGATGGAAGTAGGGTTATGGAAGAGAGGACGTGGCTGGGGTGTGATAGAAGTAGGGTTATGGAAGAGAGGATGTGGCTGGGGTGTGATGGAAGTAGGATTATGGAAGAGAGGATGTGGCTGGGGTGTGAGGGAAGTAGGGTTATGGAAGAGAGGATGTGGCTGGGGTGTGATGGAATTAAGGTTATGGAAGAGAGGACGTATTTGGGTGTGAGGGAAGTAGGGTTATGGAAGAGAGGATGTGGCTGGGGTGTGATGGAAGTAGGGCTATGGAAGAGAGGATGTGGCTGGGGTGTGATGGAAGTAAGGTTATGGAAGAGAGGACATATTTGGGTGTGAGGGAAGTAGGGCTATGGAAGAGAGGATTTGGCTGGGGTGTGAGGGAAGTAGGGTTATGGAAGGGAGAACATGGCTGGGGTGTGATGGAAGTAGGGTTATGGAATAGAGGATGTTGCTGGGGTGTCATGGAAGTAAGGTTATGGAAGAGAGGACTTGGCTGGGGTATGATGGAAGTAAGGTTATGGAAGAGAGGATTTGGCTGGGGTGTGAGGGAAGTAGGATTATGGAAGAGGATGTGGCTGGGGTGTGAATGAAGTTTGTTATGGAAGAGGGGATGTGGCTGGGGTGTGAGGGATGTAAGGTTATGGAAAAGAGGATGTGCCTGGGGTGTGAGGGAAGTAGGGTTATGGAGGAGAGGATGTGGCTGGGGTGTGATGGAAGTAGGTTTATGGAAGAGAGGATGTTTCTGGGGTGTGATGGAAGTAGGGATGTGGCTGGGGTGTGAGGGAAGTAGGGTTATGGAAGAGAGGATGTGGCTGGGGTGGGATGGAAGTAGGTTATGGAAGAGAGGATGTGGCTGGGGTGTGAGGGAAGTAAGGTTATGGAAGAGAGGATGTGGCTGGGGAGTGAGGGAAGTAGGGTTATGGAAGAGAGGACGTGGCTGGGGTGTGAGGAAAGTAAGGTTATGGAAGAGAGGATGTGGCTGGGGATTGAGGGAAGTAGGATTATGGAAGAGAGGATGTGACTGGGTGTTAGGATCCGTAGAGTCCCTGCCAACCCTAACTCCATTGCCTCCGGATAGAATTGACGGACGCGTGCAAGGGCTAAGGCTTCACCTATAATAGCCGCGTTCGACAGAGCCTGTTAGTCAGGCTCCGCCCCCGATGCCACCAGGTCTTACTTGTGACAACGCGCCCGTCAAGGCCAACGGAGGACAAGGGGAACTACTAACTATAGCCACAGGCGAGGACTCCCTAGACTAGGAGATGATAGAACTTGCCACCAAGGCACTGGGAGTAACAATACTCTAGAGATGGTATTTGCAGCAATAAACGATAAATGCAAGTAACAATACTCAAATGATGGTATAAGAACAATAACACGAGTACAGGAGTAACAATACTCAAAGGATGGTACGTAACACTAAATGGCATACAGGAGTAACAATACTCAAGGATGGTATTACAAATATTACAAGAATGACCAGGAACAAAATGAGATGAGGATAACCCCCCACTTATCTGAGAGAGGTGGAAACGGAACGGGAAGGGTTAATCCTCAGCAGCAACACAGGAACAGACACTGGAATGCTGGAAGCAGGACAGGAGCCAAGACCACCAGAGACCAGGGAACCGGGAGCACTCTGACCAAGCAAGGAAGGACTATCACCGGCGTCAGAGAGTGGTGCCCGGGAGTTTAAACAGGGTGCCAAAAGGCATCCCCTGCAGCTGCTGCAAATCAGCTGCAGACTGTCCCCTCCTCTCCGCGGCCGCCTGGCATCCCCCGCCGCCTAGGCATCCGTTGCGGCAGAGGAGGAAGGAATTGAGAGGACACCGCTGAGCGCGCGTCAACGTCCGGCGGAAGTGCGGGACTGATGACGCGGCGGCGTCCCGGCTGCCTGGCAACAGCCGGGGCGCAGGGAGTAAGACTAGCCGGAGCAGTGCTACGTGCACCCGCATCCGGCGGAAGCGCAGAGGGAATGACGCGACGGCGTCCTGGCCGCCTAGCAACAGCCGGGGCGCGCCGCTCACGGGCCACCGGAGCCGCGCAGCCAGCGCTGCTCCTAACAGTACCCCCCCCCCTTGAGGAGGGGTCACTGAACCCTCAGACCCGGGAAACCTCTTAAAGAATTCTGCTTTTAACCTGGGCGCGTGAAGAAACCTATCCAGTACCCACGACCTTTCTTCGTCCCCAAAGCCCTTTCAATGGACCAGAAACTTCAGTTGCCCCTGGACCACTTTGGAATCCAAGACACGTTCAACAATAAATTCCTTGTGTCCCTGAACAATGAGGGGCTTGCGAATTTGGAGGGGCAAGGAGCGAGAATTACTTAAAACTGGTTTGAGAAGGGAACAATGAAAGACGCTATTAATTCTTAAAGACCTGGGTAGCCGTAGCCTGAACGCCACCGGATTGATTTGTTCGGTAATCAAGAAGGGCCCGATAAACTTGGGTCCCAACTTGGGACATCTTTGACGAAGTGATATGTCGAGTTGACAGCCAGACTCTTTGCCCAACTTGGAAAGAACACGGTCTTCTGTGTCTGTCAAAAAATATCTTGGAACGTGCTGCGGATTGCCTAAGGGCAAGATGCACCTTCTTCCAAGCCCTTTGAAGGAGAGCAACTGCAGAGGAAGAAGACCAAGAAGTATCCATGGGGACATCAAAAGAATTACACTTGGGATGAAATCCGAAATTGCACAAAAAAGGAGACTTCTTGGATGCCACATGATAGGCGTTGTTATAAGCGAACTCAGCCAAGGGTAACAGCTCCGCCCAATTGCTCTGGCATTTGGACACGAAGCAACGTAAATATTGTTCCAACGCCTGGTTTACTCTTTCGGTCTGCCCATTGGACTGTGGGTGATACCCAGAGGAGAGATTGAGTTGTATCCCCAACATAGAGCAAAACGTAGCCACAAACTGTGTACCCCTATCAGAGACAATATTGTCAGGGAGGCCATGCAGCCGGAAGATGTGTGTCACAAACAACTGAGCTAATTCCTTGGCTGAGGGAAGCTTGCGCAAAGGGACAAAGTGTGCCATTTTACTGAAACGATCCACCGTGACCCAGATGGTGGTATAATGAGAAGAAGATGGAATATCCACAATGAAGTCCATGGCCTTTTTGGAATGGACAACAGCAGAAGTTGACCCACAGGCGAGAGTCGCGAAGACTTATGTCTGGCACAAGTCTGACAAGAAGAAATAAAACGAGAGACATCCTGTTTCATGGCAGGCCACCAAACTGCACGGGACAAATGTTCAAGGGTCTTGGTTATGCCAGGATGTCCGGCGAGTCTACTAGAATGGAAGTCCTTGATGACCAATTCTCGCAGTTCCTTGGGAACAAAAAGACGACCCTGTGGGGAGTTCTGGGGAGCCAAGTATTGAGAGGCGATGACACGGGACGCCAAGTCCTGGGCTACAGTGGCATGGATGATGGAGGATGGGAGAATGGGGGTTTCACTGGAATTAGAAGCAAGACTGGTTACAAAACTCAGGGAAAGAGCGTCAGCCTTCACGTTTTTGGGACCGGGTCTGAAGGTGATGAGAAAACGAAACCTGGTAAAAAATAATGCCCATCGTGCCTGACGTGGGTTAAGTCTCTTGGCTGACTCGATATAGGCCAGGTTTTTATGATCCGTGATCACCGTGATGACATGTTTGGCACCTTCCAACCAGTGGCGCCACTCTTCGAATGCCCATTTTATAGCCAGCAACTCCCGATTCCCTACATCATATTTCCTCTCGGCCGAGGAAAAGTAGGCACAGGGGTGAATTTTCTGATCTAAACTATTCTTTTGAGAAAGAACAGCTCCGGCCCCAATATCCGAGGCATCCACTTCAACAATAAATGGGAAACTGGGATCCGGATGATGTAAAATGGGAGCAGAACAAAAGGCCTTTTTTAAAGATTCAAAGGATTAGATAGCCTGTGGGGATCAATGACCGGGATCGGCATCTTTGCGGGTAAGCTCAACGATGGGAGCAACAATCTGAGAAAAAGACCGAATAAATTTACGATAATAATTCGCAAAGCCCAGAAATCTTTGGACTGCTTTGAGGTTGGTCGGACGAGCCCAAGATAAGATAGCCTGAACTTTACATGGATCCATCGAAAAACCCTTGGGTGAGATGATGTACCCTAAAAAAGAGATCTGACAGACTTCAAATTCACACTTATCTAATTTGGCGTACAATTGGTTCTCTCGTAGTTTTCGGAGGACCATACAAACATGTCGGCGATGTTCGGAAAGACTCTTAGAGAAAATTAAAATGTCATCCAGGTACACCACTGCGAAAGTTCCTAAGAACGTCCGAAGCACCTCATTAATGAAATCCTGGAAGACCGCAGGCGCGTTGGCAAGTCCAAACGGCATCACCAGGTATTCATAGTGGCCGGAATGGGTATTAAACGCGGTCTTCCACTCATCACCCTGGCGAATTCTGATGAGGTTATATGCACCCCTTAAATCGATTTTAGAAAAGATGACTGCTTCACGAATCTGATCAAATAAGACTGAAATGAGAGGTAATGGATAAGAATTCTTGATAGTTATTTTGTTAAGAGCTCGAAAGTCAATACATGGGCGGAGTGACCCGTCCATTTTTTTTCTACAAAGAAAAAACCTGCACCCACCGGTGACTTAGAGGGACGAATAAACCCTTTCTCGAGACTTTCTTTGATATAACTATCCATAGCCTGGGATTCAGGAACCGATAAGGCATAAAGCCTCCCTTTGGGCAGCCGGGAGTCAGGAATCAGGTCAATGGCACAGTCAAAAGCACAGTGAGGGGGCAAAGTGTCCGCTTCTTTTTTCGAGAATAAAATCAGCAAACTCTATAGGGAGGAGGCAAAGAAGAGACGACCGAGTGTATGGCCCGGAGAGGAAGCGTGAGACATTTGTCAGTACAAGATGAACCCCACCGCGTAATCTCCCCTGTCTCCCAGTCAATATTGGGATTATGTTTTTTTAACCACGGTAAACCCAGTACAAGAGGAGCCCAAGGACAATGAAAAATGTATAAAGAGATCTCTTCCGCATGAAGAGCTCCCACCGACAATTGAATACCAGGAGTGCATGAAGAGATGCTGCCGTTGGAGAGCGGGAGGCCGTCTAACCCACAGACCGACACGGTGTTAATTAAGGGTACGGGCTTGAGCCCCAAAGTGTGAACCAGTCCAATGTCCATAAAGTTGCCGGCCGCCCCGCAATCCACAAAGGCAGAGACCTCTGATGATATTTTACCACTAGAGACAATGACCTGTAATAAGATCGAGTTGAGGGAAGAAAAACTAGATAGGCCCAAATGAACTCCCCCGAATTCATCTAGGCCCGGTCTTTTACTGGTTTCAAAGGACAAGCTACTGCCCGGTGACCCTGACCTCCACAGAAGAGACATAAACCCCGGGTCCTCCTACTGTTCTTTTCTGCGGTGGATAAATGAGTAGCTCCAATCTGCATGGGTTCTTCATCTAAATTCTCCAGGGCAACCCCATGCGACTGTGAAGGCAGCACCCCTGAGTCTCTCTGGCGTTCGCGAAAACGCCGGTCTACCTTGATGGCCAATTGTATGACCTCATCAAGGGATGTGGGAGTGGGATAATGGACTAGGGCGTCCTTAAGACCCTCCGACAACCCTATTCTGAACTGGCTACGGAGAGCTGGGTCATTCCACCCGGAATCAATAGCCCATCTCCGAAACTGGGTGCAATATGCCTCCGCAGTTCCTTTACCCTGCCGAAGGGCCCGAAGATTAGCTTCAGCGGAGGCGGCCCGGTCTGGGTCATCATATAGCACCCCCATGGCAGAGAAAAAATAATCCACAGACGTGAGGGCCAAGTGTCCTGAAGGGAGCCCAAAAGCCCAGGACTGAGGATCACCCTGGAGAAGAGAGACGATAATCCCCACCTTTTGAATCTCCGTACCTGAGGATATCGGCCGGAGTTTGAAAAACAATTTGCAAGCCTCCCTAAAATTTAAAAAACTGGGAGCGATCCCCAGAAAAACGGTCATGAAGGTTTATTTTTGGTTCAGGGTTTCTAACAGGAGATAGGACCCTATGCGCCCGCTCCTCCTGTGTATTAACCCTGAGGGTAAGCTCCTGGAGCTTCTGGGTGAGTGTATGCATCTGCCCTGCAAGTGCGTGACCTGCGGCCTGTTGAGCAGGATCCATGATACAGAAGCGGATCCCCAAAAATTGGCACTAAGATGCCTCTTCTTTTTTAGGCCGGTGATAATGTTAGGATCCGTAGAGTCCCCGCCAACCCTAACTCCGTTGCCTCCGGATAGAATTGACGGACGCGTGCAAGGGCTAAGGCTTCACCTATAATAGCCGCGTTCGACAGAGCCCGTTAGTCAGGCTCCGCCCCCGATGCCACCAGGTCTTACTTGTGACAACGCGCCCGTCAAGGCCAACGGAGGACAAGGGGAACTACTAACTATAACCACAGGCGAGGACTCCCTAGACTAGGAGATGATAGAACTTGCCACCAAGGCACTGGGAGTAACAATACTCTAGAGATGGTATTTGCAGCAATAAATGATAAATGCAAGTAACAATACTCAAATGATGGTATAAGAACAATAACACGAGTACAGGAGTAACAATACTCAAAGGATGGTACGTAACACTAAATGGCATACAGGAGTAACAATACTCAAGGATGGTATTACAAATATTACAAGAATGACCAGGAACAAAATGAGATGAGGATAACCCCCCACTTATCTGAGAGAGGTGGAAACGGAACGGGAAGGGTTAATCCTCAGCAGCAACACAGGAACAGACACTGGAATGCTGGAAGCAGGACAGGAGCCAAGACCACCAGAGACCAGGGAACCGGGAGCACTCTGACCAAGCAAGGAAGGACTATCACCGGCGTCAGAGAGTGGTGCCCGGGAGTTTAAACAGGGTGCCAAAAGGCATCCCCTGCAGCTGCTGCAAATCAGCTGCAGACTGTCCCCTCCTCTCCGCGGCCGCCTGGCATCCCCCGCCGCCTAGGCATCCGTTGCGGCAGAGGAGGAAGGAATTGAGAGGACACCGCTGAGCGCGCGTCAACGTCCGGCGGAAGTGCGGGACTGATGACGCGGCGGCGTCCCGGCTGCCTGGCAACAGCCGGGGCGCAGGGAGTAAGACTAGCCGGAGCAGTGCTACTTGCACCCGCATCCGGCGGAAGCGCAGAGGGAATGACGCGACGGCGTCCTGGCCGCCTAGCAACAGCCGTGGCGCGCCGCTCACGGGCCACCGGAGCCGCGCAGCCAGCGCTGCTCCTAACAGTACCCCCCCCCTTGAGGAGGGGTCACTGAACCCTCAGACCTCGGGAAACCTCTTAAAGAATTCTGCTTTTAACCTGGGCGCGTGAAGAAACCTATCCAGTACCCACGACCTTTCTTCGTCCCCAAAGCCCTTTCAATGGACCAGAAACTTCAGTTGCCCCTGGACCACTTTGGAATCCAAGACACGTTCAACAATAAATTCCTTGTGTCCCTGAACAATGAGGGGCTTGCGACTTTGGAGGGGCAAGGAGCGAGAATTACTTAAAACTGGTTTGAGAAGGGAACAATGAAAGACGCTATTAATTCTTAAAGACCTGGGTAGCCGTAGCCTGAACGCCACCGGATTGATTTGTTCGGTAATCAAGAAGAGCCCGATAAACTTGGGTCCCAACTTGGGACATCTTTGACGAAGTGATATGTCGAGTTGACAGCCAGACTCTTTGCCCAACTTGGAAAGAACACGGTCTTCTGTGTCTGTCAAAAAATATCTTGGAACGTGCTGCGGATTGCCTAAGGGCAAGATGCACCTTCTTCCAAGCCCTTTGAAGGAGAGCAACTGCAGAGGAAGAAGACCAAGAAGTATCCATGGGGACATCAAAAGAATTACACTTGGGATGAAATCCGAAATTGCACAAAAAAGGAGACTTCTTGGATGCCACATGATAGGCGTTGTTATAAGCGAACTCAGCCAAGGGTAACAGCTCCGCCCAATTGCTCTGGCATTTGGACACGAAGCAACGTAAATATTGTTCCAACGCCTGGTTTACTCTTTCGGTCTGCCCATTGGACTGTGGGTGATACCCAGAGGAGAGATTGAGTTGTATCCCCAACATAGAGCAAAACGTCTCCAAAACGTAGCCACAAACTGTGTACCCCTATCAGAGACAATATTGTCAGGGAGGCCATGCAGCCGGAAGATGTGTGTCACAAACAACTGAGCTAATTCCTTGGCTGAGGGAAGCTTGCGCAAAGGGACAAAGTGTGCCATTTTACTGAAACGATCCACCGTGACCCAGATGGTGGTATAATGAGAAGAAGATGGAAGATCCACAATGAAGTCCATGGCCATATGAGACCATGGCCTTTTTGGAATGGACAACAGCAGAAGTTGACCCACAGGCGAGAGTCGCGAAGACTTATGTCTGGCACAAGTCTGACAAGAAGAAATAAAACGAGAGACATCCTGTTTCATGGCAGGCCACCAAACTGCACGGGACAAATGTTCAAGGGTCTTGGTTATGCCAGGATGTCCGGCGAGTCTACTAGAATGGAAGTCCTTGATGACCAATTCTCGCAGTTCCTTGGGAACAAAAAGACGACCCTGTGGGGAGTTCTGGGGAGCCAAGTATTGAGAGGCGATGACACGGGACGCCAAGTCCTGGGCTACAGTGGCATGGATGATGGAGGATGGGAGAATGGGGTTTTCACTGGAATTAGAAGCAAGACTGGTTACAAAACTCAGGGAAAGAGCGTAAGCCTTCACGTTTTTGGGACCGGGTCTGAAGGTGATGAGAAAACGAAACCTGGTAAAAAATAATGCCCATCGTGCCTGACGTGGGTTAAGTCTCTTGGCTGACTCGATATAGGCCAGGTTTTTATGATCCGTGATCACCGTGATGACATGTTTGGCACCTTCCAACCAGTGGCGCCACTCTTCGAATGCCCATTTTATAGCCAGCAACTCCCGATTCCCTAAATCATAATTCCTCTCGGCCGAGGAAAAGTAGGCACAGGGGTGAATTTTCTGATCTAAACTATTCTTTTGAGAAAGAACAGCTCCGGCCCCAATATCCGAGGCATCCACTTCAACAATAAATGGGAAACTGGGATCCGGATGATGTAAAATGGGAGCAGAACAAAAGGCCTTTTTTAAAGATTCAAAGGATTAGATAGCCTGTGGGGATCAATGACCGGGATCGGCATCTTTGCGGGTAAGCTCAACGATGGGAGCAACAACCTGAGAAAAAGACCGAATAAATTTACGATAATAATTCGCAAAGCCCAGAAATCTTTGGACTGCTTTGAGGTTGGTCGGACGAGCCCAAGATAAGATAGCCTGAACTTTACATGGATCCATCGAAAAACCCTTGGGTGAGATGATGTACCCTAAAAAAGAGATCTGACAGACTTCAAATTCACACTTATCTAATTTGGCGTACAATTGGTTCTCTCGTAGTTTTCGGAGGACCATACAAACATGTCGGCGATGTTCGGAAAGACTCTTAGAGAAAATTAAAATGTCATCCAGGTACACCACTGCGAAAGTTCCTAAGAACGGCCGAAGCACCTCATTAATGAAATCCTGGAAGACCGCAGGCGCGTTGGCAAGTCCAAACGGCATCACCAGGTATTCATAGTGGCCGGAATGGGTATTAAACGCGGTCTTCCACTCATCACCCTGGCGAATTCTGATGAGGTTATATGCACCCCTTAAATCGATTTTAGAAAAGATGACTGCTTCACGAATCTGATCAAATAAGACTGAAATGAGAGGTAATGGATAAGAATTCTTGATAGTTATTTTGTTAAGAGCTCGAAAGTCAATACATGGGCGGAGTGACCCGTCCATTTTTTTTCTACAAAGAAAAAACCTGCACCCACCGGTGACTTAGAGGGACGAATAAACCCTTTCTCGAGACTTTCTTTGATATAACTATCCATAGCCTGGGATTCAGGAACCGATAAGGCATAAAGCCTCCCTTTGGGCAGCCGGGAGTCAGGAATCAGGTCAATGGCACAGTCAAAAGCACAGTGAGGGGGCAAAGTGTCCGCTTCTTTTTTCGAGAATAAAATCAGCAAACTCTATAGGGAGGAGGCAAAGAAGAGACGACCGAGTGTATGGCCCGGAGAGGAAGCGTGAGACATTTGTCAGTACAAGATGAACCCCACCGCGTAATCTCCCCTGTCTCCCAGTCAATATTGGGATTATGTTTTTTTAACCACGGTAAACCCAGTACAAGAGGAGCCCAAGGACAATGAAAAATGTATAAAGAGATCTCTTCCGCATGAAGAGCTCCCACCGACAAATGAATACCAGGAGTGCATGAAGAGATGCTGCCGTTGGAGAGCGGGAGGCCGTCTAACCCACAGACCGACACGGTGTTAATTAAGGGTACGGGCTTGAGCCCCAAAGTGTGAACCAGTCCAATGTCCATAAAGTTGCCGGCCGCCCCGCAATCCACAAAGGCAGAGACCTCTGATGATATTTTACCACTAGAGACAATGACCTGTAATAAGATCGAGTTGAGGGAAGAAAAACTAGATAGGCCCAAATGAACTCCCCCGAATTCATCTAGGCCCGGTCTTTTACTGGTTTCAAAGGACAAGCTACTGCCCGGTGACCCTGACCTCCACAGAAGAGACATAAACCCCGGGTCCTCCTACTGTTCTTTTCTGTGGTGGATAAATGAGTAGCTCCAATCTGCATGGGTTCTTCATCTAAATTCTCCAGGGCAACCCCATGCGACTGTGAAGGCAGCACCCCTGAGTCCCTCTCTCTCTGGCGTTCGCGAAAACGCCGGTCTACCTTGATGGCCAATTGTATGACCTCATCAAGGGATGTGGGAGTGGGATAATGGACTAGGGCGTCCTTAAGACCCTCCGACAACCCTATTCTGAACTGGCTACGGAGAGCTGGGTCATTCCACCCGGAATCAATAGCCCATCTCCGAAACTGGGTGCAATATGCCTCCGCAGTTCCTTTACCCTGCCGAAGGGCCCGAAGATTAGCTTCAGCGGAGGCGGCCCGGTCTGGGTCATCATATAGCACCCCCATGGCAGAGAAAAAATAATCCACAGACGTGAGGGCCAAGTGTCCTGAAGGGAGCCCAAAAGCCCAGGACTGAGGATCACCCTGGAGAAGAGAGACGATAATCCCCACCTTTTGAATCTCCGTACCTGAGGATATCGGCCGGAGTTTGAAAAACAATTTGCAAGCCTCCCTAAAATTTAAAAAACTGGGAGCGATCCCCAGAAAAACGGTCATGAAGGTTTATTTTTGGTTCAGGGTTTCTAACAGGAGATAGGACCCTATGCGCCCGCTCCTCCTGTGTATTAACCCTGAGGGTAAGCTCCTGGAGCTTCTGGGTGAGTGTATGCATCTGCCCTGCAAGTGCGTGACCTGCGGCCTGTTGAGCAGGATCCATGATACAGAAGCGGATCCCCAAAAATTGGCACTAAGATGCCTCTTCTTTTTTAGGCCGGTGATAATGTTAGGATCCGTAGAGTCCCCGCCAACCCTAACTCCATTGCCTCCGGATAGAATTGACGGACGCGTGCAAGGGCTAAGGCTTCACCTATAATAGCCGCGTTCGACAGAGCCCGTTAGTCAGGCTCCGCCCCCGATGCCACCAGGTCTTACTTGTGACAACGCGCCCGTCAAGGCCAACGGAGGACAAGGGGAACTACTAACTATAACCACAGGCGAGGACTCCCTAGACTAGGAGATGATAGAACTTGCCACCAAGGCACTGGGAGTAACAATACTCTAGAGATGGTATTTGCAGCAATAAATGATAAATGCAAGTAACAATACTCAAATGATGGTATAAGAACAATAACACGAGTACAGGAGTAACAATACTCAAAGGATGGTACGTAACACTAAATGGCATACAGGAGTAACAATACTCAAGGATGGTATTACAAATATTACAAGAATGACCAGGAACAAAATGAGATGAGGATAACCCCCCACTTATCTGAGAGAGGTGGAAACGGAACGGGAAGGGTTAATCCTCAGCAGAAACACAGGAAAAGACACTGGAATGCTGGAAGCAGGACAGGAGCCAAGACCACCAGAGACCAGGGAACCGGGAGCACTTTAGCAAGTCACTATCGTCAGGTATAGTACCAAAAGATTGGAGAATAGCAGAGGTAGTGCCAATATTCAAAAAAGGAAAAAAGGAAGATCCCGCTAATTACAGACCCGATAGTTTAACATCAATTGTGGGTAAACTATTTGAAGGATTTTTAAGGGATGGTATCCAGGAATATTTAGATAATCACCGTCTACTCAGTACTAACCAACATGGGTTCGTGAAAAATCGTTCATGCCAAACTAATCTACTAGGGTTTTATGAAGAGGTTAGCAAAAACCTCGATAATGGAAATGCTGTAGATGTGATTTTCCTAGATTTCGCTAAAGCATTTGATACTGTCCCACACAAGAGATTGATTAATAAAATAGAGAACCTAGGATTGGGTGAAAATATCTGCAGATGGGTAGGGAATTGGCTATGTAATAGAGAACAAAGAGTGGTTGTGAATGGTGCCGTATCAGATATGATACCGATACTAAGTGGAGTGCCCCAGGGCTCGGTTTTGGGGCCCATTTTGTTTAACATTTTTATTAACGATATTGGGATAGGGTTACTCAGCAATGTATCCATCTTTGCGGACGATACAAAACTTAGCAAAGTCATCAAATCACCAGAAGATGTCACCATGCTTCAAAATGATCTTGCAATTCTAGATGAGTGGGCTAAAAAATGGAAGTTGAGGTTCAATGTAGATAAATGTAAGGTTATGCACCTTGGGAGACACAACAAGTGTGCAAGTTACAACCTTAGCGGAGAGGAACTGGGTAATTCCATACTTGAAAAGGATCTAGGAGTCCAAATAGACAGCAATCTAGGATGTAGTGCCCATTGTAATGTAGCTACAAAAAAGGCCAACAAAATTCTGGCATGTATTAAGAGGGGAATGGAAACTAGGGACTCAAGGGTAATTATGCCACTATATAAAGCATTGGTGCGACCTCACCTAGAGTACGGAGTACAGTTCTGGGCCCCACACTATAAAAAGGACATCATAGAATTAGAAAAAGTCCAAAGGCGAGCAACAAAGCTTATTAGGGGAATGGAGAATTTAAGCTACGGGGAGAGATTAAGCAATTTGGGACTATTTACATTAGAAAAGAGACGTTTAAGGGGGGACATGCTCAACATGTACAAGTATATCAAGGGCCAATATAAGGAACTGTCACACACCCTCTTTTCTACTAGAAAGGAATCTAGGACACGAGGGCATGAGTATAGATTAGAAGAAAAAAGATTTCATTCAGCTAGTAGAAAGAATTTCTTTACGGTCAGAACAGTCAAACTCTGGAACTCTCTTCCCAGAGAGGTGGTAACGGCTGGCTCATTAAATGCGTTCAAGGCAAAGTTGGACAAACATTTACTGGAGAAAAACATCCATGGGTACAAATAAGAAATATAATTTGTCTGTAAAATAGCAGAACCTATCAAATCAGCAATGGATATCTATACCAGGTTGAACTAGATGGACGCAAGTCTTTTTTCAGCCTTACCTACTATGTAACTATGTAACTATGTAACTTTGACCAAGCAAGGAAGGACTATCACCGGCGTCAGAGAGTGGTGCCCGGGAGTTTAAATAGGGCGCCAAAAGGCATCCCCTGCAGCTGCTGCAAATCAGCTGCAGACTGTCCCCTCCTCTCCGCGGCCGCCTGGCGTCCCCCGCCACCTAGGCAACCGTTGCGGCAGAGGAGGAAGGAATTGAGAGGACACCACTGAGCGCGCGTCAACGTCCGGCGGAAGTGCAGGACTGATGACGCGGCGGCGTCCCGGCTGCCTGGCAACAGCCGGGGCGCAGGGAGTAAGACTACCCGGAGCAGTGCTACTTGCACCGTGCATCCGGCGGAAGCGCAGAGGGAATGACGCGACGGCATCCTGGCCGCCTAGCAACAGCCGGGGCGCGTCGCCCACGGGCCACCGGAGCAGCGCAGCCATTGCTGCTCCTGTGGGGTGTGAGGGAAGTAGGCTTATGGAAGAGAGTATGTGGCTGGGGTGTGAGCAAAGTAGGGATATGGAAGAGAGGATGTGGCTGGGGTGTCATGGAAGTAGGGTTATGGAAGAGCGGTTGTGGCTGGGGTGTGAGGAAAGTAGGGTTATGGAAGAAAGGAGGTGGATGGGGTGTGAGGGAAGTAAGATTATGGAAGAGGGGATGTGGCTGGGGTGTGAGGGAAGTAAGGTTATAGAAGAGAGGATGTGGCTGGGGTGTGATGGTGGTAGGGTAATGGAAGAGAGGATGTGGCACAGGTGTGATGGAAGTAGGGTTATGGAAGAGAGGATGTGGCTGTGGTGTGAGGGAAGTAGGGTTATGGAAGAGAGGATATTGCTGGGGTATGATGGAAGTAGGGTTATGGAAGAGTGGACGTGGCTGGGGTGTGACGGAAGTAGGGTTATGGAAGAGAGGATGTGGCTGGGGTGTGATGAAAGTAGGGTTATGGAAGAGAGGATGTGGCTGGGGTGTGAGGGAAGTAGGGTATGGAAGATAGGATGTGGCTGGGGTGTGATGGAAGTAAGGTTATGGAAGAGAGGACATATTTGGGTGTGAGGGAAGTAGGGTTATGGAAGAGAGGATGGGGCTGTGGTGTGATGGAAGTAGGGCTATGGAAGAGAGGATTTGGCTGGGGTGTGAGGGAAGTAGGGATATGGAAGGAAGGACATGTCTGGGCTGTGATGGAAGTAGGGTTATGGAATAGAGGAAGTTGCTGGGGTGTCATATAAGTAAGGTTATGGAAGAGAGGATGTTGCTGGGGTGTCATGGAAGTCAGGTTATGGAAGAGAGGACATGGCTGGGGTATGATGGAGGTAATGTTATGGAAGAGAGGATGTGGCTGGGGTGTGAGGGAAGTAGGATTATGGAAGAGGATGTGGCTGGGTGTGAATGAAGTAGGTTATGGAAGAGGGGATGTGGCTGGGGTGTGAGGGAAGTAAGGTTATGGAAAAGAGGATGTGCCTGGGGTGGGAGGCAAGTAGGGTTATGGAGGAGAGGATGTGGCTGGGGTGTGATGGAAGTAGGGTTATGGAAGAGAGGATGTGTCTGGGGTGTGATGGAAGTAGGGATGTGGCTGGGGTGTGAGGGAAGTAGGGTTATGGATGAGAGGATGTGGCTGGGGTGTGATGGAAGTAGGGTTATGGAAATGAGGATGTGGCTGGGGTGTGAGGGAAGTAAGGTTATGGAAGAGAGGATGTGGCTGGGGATTGAGGGAAGTAGGGTTATGGAAGAGAGGATATAGCTGGGGTGTGAGGGAAGTAGGGATATGGAAGAGAGGATGTGGCTTGGGTGTGAGGGAAGTAGGGTTATGGAAGAGAGGACGTGGCTGGGGTGTGAGGAAAGTAAGGTTATGGAAGAGAGGATGTGGCTGGGGATTGAGGGAAGTAGGGTTATGGAAGAGAGGATGTGACTGGGGTATGAGGGAAGTAGGGTTATGGAAGAGAGGATGTGGCTGGGGTGTCATGGAAGCAGGGTTATGGAAGAGAGTATGTGGCTGGGGTGTGATTTAAGTAGGGTTATGGAAGAGAGAATGTGGCTGGGGTGTCATGGAAGTAAGGTTATGGAAGAGCGGTTGTGGCTGGGGTGTGAGGGAAGTAGGGTTATGGAAGAAAGGAGGTGGATGGGGTGTGAGGGAAGTAGGCTTATGGAAGAGGGGATGTGGCTGGGGTGTGAGGGAAGTAAGGTTATAGAAGAGAGGATATGGCTGGGGTGTGATGGTAGTAGGGTAATGGAAGAGAGGATGTGGCACAGGTGTGATGGAAGTAGGGTTATGGAAGAGAGGATGTGGCTGTGGTGTGAGGGAAGTAGGGTTATGGAAGAGAGGGTGTGGCTGGGGTGTGAGGGAAGTAGGGTTATGGAAGAGAGGATGTGGCTGGGGTGTGAGGGAAATAGGGTTATGGAAGAGAGGATGTGGCAGGGATGTGATGGAAGTAGGGTTATGGAAGAGAGGATGTGGCTGGGGTGTTATGGAAGTAGGGTTATGGAAGAGAGTATGTGGGTGGGGTGTGAGGGAAGTAGGGTTATGGAAGAGGGGACGTGGCTGGGGTATGAGGGAAGTAGGGTTATGGAAGAGAAGGCGTGGCTTGTGTGTGAAAGAAGTAGGGTTATTTAAGAGAGGATGTGGCTGGGGTGTCATGGAAGCAGGGTTATGGAAGAGAGTATGTGGCTGGGGTGTGAGGGAAGAAGGATTATGGAAGAGAGGATGTGGCTGGGGCGTCATGGAAGTAGGGTTATGGAAGAGCGGATGTGGCTGGGTGTGAATGAAGTAGGTTATGGAAGAGGGGATGTGGCTGGGGTGTGAGGGAAGTAAGGTTATGGAAAAGAGGATGTGCCTGGGGTGGGAGGCAAGTAGGGTTATGGAGGAGAGGATGTGGCTGGGGTGTGAGGCAAGTAGGGATATGGAAGGAAGGACATGTCTGGGCTGTGATGGAAGTAGGGTTATGGAATAGAGGAAGTTGCTGGGGTGTCATATAAGTAAGGATATGGAAGAGAGGATGTTGCTGGGGTGTCATGAAAGTCAGGTTATGGAAGAGAGGACATGGCTGGGGTATGATGGAGGTAATGTTATGGAAGAGAGGATGTGGCTGGGGTGTGAGGGAAGTAGGATTATGGAAGAGGATGTGGCTGGGTGTGAATGAAGTAGGTTATGGAAGAGGGGATGTGGCTGGGGTGTGAGGGAAGTAAGGTTATGGAAAAGAGGATGTGCCTGGGGTGGGAGGCAAGTAGGGTTATGGAGGAGAGGATGTGGCTGGGGTGTGATGGAAGTAGGGTTATGGAAGAGAGGATGTGTCTGGGGTGTGATGGAAGTAGGGATGTGGCTGGGGTGTGAGGGAAGTAGGGTTATGGATGAGAGGATGTGGCTGGGGTGTGATGGAAGTAGGGTTATGGAAGAGAGGATGTGGCTGGGGTGTGAGGGAAGTAAGGTTATGGAAGAGAGGATGTGGCTGGGGATTGAGGGAAGTAGGGTTATGGAAGAGAGGATATAGCTGGGGTGTGAGGGAAGTAGGGATATGGAAGAGAGGATGTGGCTTGGGTGTGATGGAAGTAGGGTTATGGAAGAGAGGACGTGGCTGGGGTGTGAGGAAAGTAAGGTTATGGAAGAGAGGATGTGGCTGGATTTGAGGGAAGTAGGGTTATGGAAGAGAGGATGTGACTGGGGTATGAGGGAAGTAGGGTTATGGAAGAGAGGATGTGGCTGGGGTGTCATGAAAGCAGGATTATGGAAGAGAGTATGTGGCTGGGGTGTGATTTAAGTAGGGTTATGGAAGAGAGAATGTGGCTGGGGTGTCATGGAAGTAAGGTTATGGAAGAGCGGTTGTGGCTGGGGTGTGAGGGAAGTAGGGTTATGGAAGAAAGGAGGTGGATGGGGTGTGAGGGAAGTAGGATTATGGAAGAGGGGATGTGGCTGGGGTGTGAGGGAAGTAAGGTTATAGAAGAGAGGATATGGCTGGGGTGTGATGGTAGTAGGGTAATGGAAGAGAGGATGTGGCACAGGTGTGATGGAAGTAGAGTTATGGAAGAGAGGATGTGGCTGTGGTGTGAGGGAAGTAGGGTTATGAAAGAGAGGATGTGGCTGGGGTGTGAGGGAAGTAGGGTTATGGAAGAGAGGATGTGGCTGGGGTGTGAGGGAAATAGGGTTATGGAAGAGAGGATGTGGCAGGGGTGTGATGGAAGTAGGGTTATGGAAGAGAGGATGTGGCTGGGGTTTGAAGGAAGTAGGGTTATGGAAGAGAGGATGTGGCTGGGGTGTTATGGAAGTAGGGTTATGGAAGAGAGTATGTGGGTGGGGTGTGAGGGAAGTAGGGTTATGGAAGAGGGGACGTGGCTGGGGTATGAGGGAAGTAGGGTTATGGAAGAGAAGACGTGGCTTGTGTGTGAAAGAAGTAGGGTTATTTAAGAGAGGATGTGGCTGGGGTGTCATGGAAGCAGGGTTATGGAAGAGAGTATGTGGCTGGGGTGTGAGGGAAGAAGGATTATGGAAGAGAGGATGTGGCTGGGGCGTCATGGAAGTAGGGTTATGAAAGAGCGGATGTGGCTGCGGTGTGAGGGAAGTAGGGATATGGAAGAAAGGAGGTGGATGGGGTGTGAGGGAAGTAGGATTATGGAAGAGGATGTGGCCTGGGTGTGAATGAAGTAGGTTATGGAAGAGGGGATGTGGCTTGGGTGTGAGGGAAGTAAGGTTATGGAAGAGAAGATGTGGCTGGGGTTTTTAAGGGAAGTAAGGTTATGGAAGAGAGGACGTAGGGGTATGGAAGAGAGGATTTGGCTGGGGTGTGAGGGAAGTAGGGTTATGGAAGAGTTGATGTGGCTGGGGTGTGACGGAAGTCAGGTTATAGAAGAGAGGATGTTGCTGGGGTGTCATGGAGGTAGGGTTATGGAAGAGAGGATGTGGCTGGGGTGTGATGGAAGAAGGGTAATGGAAGAGAGGATATTGCTGGGGTATGATGGAAGAAGGGTTATGGAAGAGAGGATGTGGCTGGGGTGTGATGGAAATATGGTTATTTGAAGAGAGGATGTGGCTGGGGTGTGATAGAAGTAGGGTTATGGAAGAGAGGATGTGGCTGGGGTGTGATGGAAGTAGGGTTATGGAAGAGAGGATATGGCTGGGGTGTGAGGGAAGTAGGGTTATGTAAGCGAGTATGTGGCACAGGTGTGATGGAAGTAGGGTTATGGAAGAGAGGATGTTGCTGGAGTCTGATGGAAGTAAGGTTATGGAAGAGAGGACCTGGTTGGGTGTGAGGGAAGTAGGGTTATGGAAGAGAGGACGTGGCTGGGGTGTGATGGAAGTAGGTCTATGGAAGAGAGGATTTGGCTGGGGTGTGAGGGAAGTAGGGTTATGGAAGGGAGAACATGGCTGGGGTGTGATGGAAGTAGGGTTATGGAATAGAGGATGTGGCTGGGGTGTCATGGAAGTAAGGTTATGGAAGAGAGGATGTTGCTGGGGTATCATGGAAGTCAGGTTATGGAAGAGAGGACTTGGCTGGGGTATGATTGAAGTAGGGTTATGGAAGAGAGGATGTGGCTAGGGTGTGAGGGAAGTAGGGTTATGTAAGAGAGGACGTGGCTGGGGTGTGATGGAAGTAGTGTTATGGAAGAGAGGATATTGCTGGGGTATGAGGGAAGTAGGGTTATGGAAGAGAGGACGTGGTTGGGGTGTGATGGAAGTAGGGTTATGGAAGAGAGGATGTGGCTGGGGTGTGATGGAAGTAGGGTTATGGAAGAGAGGATGTGGCTGGGGTGTGAGGGAAGTAGGGTTATGGAAGAAAGGAGGTGGATGAGGTGTGAGGGAAGTAGGATTATGGAAGAGGGGATGTGGCTGTGGTGTGAGGGAAGTAGGATTATGGAAGAGGGGATGTGGCTGGGGTGTGAGGGAAGTAAGGTTATAGAAGAGAGGATGTGGCTGTGGTGTGAGGGAAGTAGGGTTATGGAAGAGAGGATGTGGCTGTGGTGTGAGGGAAGTAGGGTTATGGAAGAGAGGATGTGGCTGGGGTGTGAGGGAAGTAGGGTTATGGAAGAGAGGATATGGCTGTACTGTGAGGGAAGTAGGGTTATGGAAGAGAGGATGTGGCTGGGGTATGAGGGAAGTAGGGTTATGGAAGAGAGTATGTGGCTGGGGTGTCATGGAAGTAGGGTTATGGAAGAGAGTATGTGGGTGGGGTGTGAGGGAAGTAGGGTTATGGAAGAGAGGATGTGGCACAGGTGTGATGGAAGTAGGGATATGGAAGAGAGGATGTGGCTGGGGTGTGATGGAAGTAAGGTTATGGAAGAGAGGACGTGGCTGGGGTGTGATGCAAGTAGGGTTATGGAAGAGAGGATGTTGCTGGGGTATGATGGAAGTAGGGTTATGGAAGAGAGGACGTGGCTGGGGTCCCTGCCGCGAATGGGAAGTTAGCGGTGGGGGTCCATGCGGTGGATGGAAACTAGTAGCCAAAACCACTTCTAGTTCCCATCTGCTGCAGGTACCCGGAAGCTGACTTCCCATTCACGGCAGGGACCCCGGCCCGGCACTGACTGCTCGGACAGCTGCAAGTACCGCCCTGCCCACCTGACCAGGTACCAGCCGCGCTGTGTCATCTGGGGGGGAGGGCGCTGTGTCATCTGGGGGGGTGTCTGTGGCCACCTTAATCCGGCACTGCACAACAATCGATGGTTATCCAAGTAATATTTTACTACTATCGATTGCAGGGTGCAAAATAGCCATCAATGCCAACCATCGATGGCGTCTGCACCAATGCCCATCCCTACTCTGCAACAGTCAAAAACCTTTACTACCCCTCATGCCCACACACCTCTATCACTGCCCTGCCTCCTGTTCTCCTGCCCCGTAACTTCCACCAGTGAGGACCCGCTCACCCTGTGTAGCCCACATTCCCCTATCATGCTTTACCACCCAGCCTCCTGCTCTCATGCACCCTAACTCCCACCCAGTAGGAGGAGACACTGACTCAGGGGCACCGTCCTGTAATCCTGTGCTGCCATGCTGGACCCTCACCCACTGGCAGAAGCTGCACAGTGTCTCCCACCCTCCTCTTTAGTCCCCCGTATGCCCACACACCCCTATCACTACCCAGCTTCCTACTCTCCTGAACCGTAACTTCAGCCAGTGGGGATCCGCTCACCCTGTGTTGCCCACATTCCCCTATCATGCTTTACCACCCAGCCTCCTGCTCTCATGCACCCGAACTCCCACCCAGTAGGAGGAGACACTGACTAAGGGCCACCATCCTGTACTCCTGTACTGCCACGCTGGACCCTCTCCCACTGGCAGAAGCTGCACAGTATCTTCCACCCTCCTCTTTAGTCCCCCTTATGCCCACACACCCCTATCACTAACCAGCCTCCTGTTTTCCTGTGTCATGACCTCCGTCAGTGGGGAGCCGCTGACTCAGAAACACCCTACTATACTATTGCAGACACACACCTAAACAACATGCACACACAGCCTCCCCACACCCAAAAATGTCACTGTACCCTCCACACTATCAATGTACATCTTACTCTGTAACCGCGTTTTAATTAAACAAAACAATACACACCCCTTCCAAATCATATGCTCTTTATTTAACACATTTCACCTATAACTCAAGTTGCAATACAGGGCATCTTTCATACAATTCTAACCATATTTCTCACAATACAAACGACGGTGTGAAGAGCGCATTTAGGGCACGATGAATCACCTAGTAAAATAATAAAGAGCACATATAAAGTGCACACTAGAAGTTCTTGTCACATATTTTGCTGGATACTGTAGGTAACGAGAATTATGTAGTAAAGGGGTGTGGTATAGCACACGACAGTCGGGATTCTGACAGTCATTAGCCCGACTGCCCGGACTCAGACAGCGGTGGGAGCGCAACAAAGCCCTTTGCGGGCACAGTGGCTCGCTATACTCACCACCTATTCTATTCTCCCTCTATGGGGGTGGTGAACCCCCACGAGGGAAAATAGCTGGTGGACATTGGGATCCTGAGTGTCGGGTTTTAACAGTTGAGATTCCGACGACGGTGTAATGAATGTCAGAATCCCGACTGTCAGTCATCCGGCACCCACAGTAAAGAATGAGGATGAAGGAGGAGAGTATGTGACCCAAGGGCAAGGGAGAGCTAATAGAAGAGGGGATGAGGTTGGAGTGTAAGAGGAGGTGGGTGATTGAAAAGACAATGTGGCCAAATGATAGGGAAGGGGGGTGACAAAATATAGAATATGGCTGGAGTGTGAAGGAAGGAGAAAGGTGATTGAGGAGATGAAGGGCTGAAGTGTGAAAGAAAGAGGAGGGTGATGGAAGAGTGGATGTGGCCATGGTGTTAGGGATGGAGGATATATGAGGTAATGAGGATGGTGGAGAGAATGTGAGGTATTCTAATGATAATTGTGGTGGAGAGGATGTGACATAATAAGGATATGTAGCTGGGGTGTGTTGGAAGGAGGATGATGGAGCAGAGGACGTGGCCAGAGTGTGAGCGAAGGAGGATGAAGGAGAGGATGTGGCCAAAGTACCAGGTAATGAGGAAGGAGGAAAGGACATGACCAAGGCGTGAGCGAAGCAGGATGAAGAAGGAGAGGATGTGGCCAAGGTACCAGGTAATGAGGGAGGTGGAGAGGACGAGGCCAAGGCATGAGCGAAAGAGGATGAAGAAGGAGAGGACGAGGCCAAGGTGTGAGTGAAGGAGGATGAAGAAGGAGAGGATGTGGCCAAGGTACCAGGTAATGAGGAAGGAGGAACGAACACGACCAAGGTGTAAGGGAAGGATGATGATGGAGAGGACATGGCTGGGGTATAAGAGAAAAAGGTTGATGGAGGATATGGCCAGGCTGTGAGCAATGGAGTATGAAAGAGAGGATGTGGCCTGAGTGTGAGGTAATGAGGATGATGATGGAGGACATAGCTGCGGTGTGAGGAAAGGAGGTTGATGAAGTAGAACTTATGGCTGGCATATAATGGAATAAGAATGGTGGTCTAGTGTGAGGAAGGAACATTTTTAATAGTGATGAAGCTATTGGACTTATTGACATGCATACTTTACATAAACTGTATCTGCTATGGAGATATTTCATATGGACATTATTACTACAGTAAAACAAATTTTCATTTGTTCCTATTTCATGTTAAGGTGATAATGACCTGAACGTATCAAGTCAAGATTCCAATCATGAAGTAAAACAATATGTAATTGCAGAAGAAGCAAAAATCTTTCTTACTGGCCCATTGCTGACTGTATTTGTACCAACCATGTCCACCGTGGTGTTCATCGTGGCCCTGCCTCTCAATGTTCTGGCCATCATCATGTTCTGGAAGATGAAGTTCAGGAAGCCAGCGGTGGTCTACATGCTGAACCTGGCAGTCGCTGATGTGCTCTTTGTTGCCCTACTGCCCTTCGCCATCACTTACCGATTCTCTGGGAATAACTGGGTGATTGGAGATGGGATGTGTCGCTTCTACATCGCAGCGTTTTACTGCAACATGTACTGCTCCATCCTGCTCATGACCAGCATCAGTGTGGACCGATTCCTGGCCGTGGTCTATCCATTGCAGTCTCTCTCCTGGCGTACCATGAGCCGGGCTTGTCTGGTCTGTTTCTGCATCTGGGTAATATCCATAGCCGGCACTGTACCACTGCTCATAAGAAAGCAAACGCATGACATTGCCACATTGGGTATCACGACTTGTTACGATGTGCTGGACCATAATGATCTGCAAAACTTTTATATATACTATTTCCTCACTATTATCTCCGCTTTCTTCTTCTTGCCCTTACTCATCACTGTTGTCTGCTACATCAGGATCATCCATAACCTGAGCTCCTCCAAACTAGGAAACACACATAAGAAATCTCGGGCTTTGTTTCTGACGGTCACTGTGCTCTGTGTGTTTGTCCTCTGCTTTGGGCCAACAAATGTCATCTTCCTAATTCATTATCTTAATTTCCGTAATAAATCTAATCCGAGGCTGTATGCTACCTACATCCTGTCTGTGTGTATGAGCAGCATCAGTTGTTGCCTTGATCCTCTTATCTATTACTTTGCTTCCTCCCAGTGTCAGAGATATGTGTACAGCCTGCTGTCCTGTAACAAAGGTGGGGAAAGTCCTTTACAGAAACATCGGAGGGATGCTCACACAAAACAACCTGCTGAGCGGGCTCTACTGGCATAACTGCATAATGATAATAGTGGCTTATAGCTTCTGCATGTAACAATACCAGTGCGCCCAATAGAAGCCTGGTGGTCCCTTTCCTTGTACCCCGCTCTTGCTATATAATAAATGCTTGAAAACTGAAGGAGCCTCCAACTTCTGATCTCTACAAGGCAAGAAGGGTGGTAGAGGTGGGTGTCAAAAGAGAGTACCCCAAAACTGATGTGGTATTTGTCTGTCAGCGCAAGGGTATTATGTATTCCTGCCTGTGATCTAGGTGGACCAGTGGGGGGCACTGGAATCTGGAACCTCAGCGATTCGATAGAACAAGAGGTCATACAGTAGGTAGAACTGAAGGCACAGCTAGATTAAGCCTTAAGCAATAAACACAAGGGGGATAAAGAGAGATAAATGTCCAGCCTATTAGCTCCAGTCTGTAACATATCATTAAGGCGCTGATTGGCTCCCTCTTTATCACCCTTGTGTTTATCTCTTGTTAAGGCTTAATACATCTGCCCCATGTTAGTTTGTTGGCTTGTAACTCACCTATTCAGAAACAATTGTTTTTAGTTATCATTATTAATAATTCACCATAAGGGTTCTGCAGCACTGCACTAAGTATAAGGGAAAACCATTGCAGGTAAGTGATTGCCCATACAGAAGGAGAATTAGTGGATCACCCTCTGGCGGAGCAGCTAATATTGTCTCAACGCCCGATGGAGAGACACCACTCTCCCAAATACAAACACCAAAGAACAATTACACGTGGAGACAATATCAAGCGCTTAAATAACATGATACTACTTCACTTGTGATATGTGATATTCTGAAAATACATCAGGGGATATGCTGATGGATGGTCTAAGGTGAATGAGTCACAGTCCTTGGTCAGGAACCAGGAGAATCCCACTCTGCTGTCCACCAACGCGTTTTGATCCACCCTTGGATCTTTTTCAAGGTGAGCAGAGTGACGAACTGGTATGGGTTTATATACCATACTAGGTGATTCATCGCGCCCTACGGGTGCTCTTCACACCGTCGTAAGGGGCTGCGCCCCCTTAATTTATGAATGTTTGTATTGTGAGAAATATGGTTAGAATTGTATGAAAGATGCCTGTATTGCAACTTGAGTTATAGGTGAAATGTGTTAAATAGAGAGCATATGATTTGGAAGGGGTGTGTATTGTTTTGTTTAATTAAAGAGCGTTTATTTTTTTGGTGTGTGTTTGTGTGTTCAATAGTATAGTAGGGTGTTTTTGGGTCAGTGGCTCCCCACTGGCGGAGGTCACGACACAGGAAAACAGGAGGCTGGGGGTGTGCAGGCATAAGGGGGACTAAAGAGTGGGTGGGGGTCACTGTGCAGCTTCTGCCAGTGGGTGAGGGTCCAGCGTGGCAGCACAGGAGCACAGGATGGTGGCCCTAAGTCAGTGTCTCCTCCTACTGGGTGGGAGTTAGGGTGCATGAGAGCAGGAGGCTGGGTGGTAAAGCATGATAGGGGAATGTGGGTAACACAGGGTGAGCGCGTCCCCACTGGCGGAAGTTACAGGGCAGGAGAACAGGATGCAGGGAAGTGATAGAGGTGTGTGGGCATGAGGGGTAGTAAAGGTTTTTGACTGTTGCAGAGTAGGATGGTGGGATCGGGTGGTGGGGACCGGCGGCGAAGCAGTGGGGACTGGCAGGGAATTCCGTAGTAAGGGGCACACGTGCGTCCCCTTCCGGAAGCTGGCAGTGGCTGGTGAATCTATCGTCAGCCCCTGCAAGGAAGAGGGATGCTTCATATGTACAGTATGTGACTGGCAAGGCAAGGGAGTGTGAAAGAGAGGAGGGTAATGGAAGAGTGGATGTGGCCATGGTGTTAGAGATAGAGGAAGAATGAGGTGATGAGGATGGTGGAGAGAATGTGAGGTATTCTAATGCTAATTGTGGTGGAGAGGATGTGACATAATAAGAATATGTAGCTGGGGTGTGATGGAAGGAGGATGATGGAGCAGAGGACATGGCCAGAGTGTGAGTAAAGGAGGATGAAGGAGAGGATGTGGCCAAGGTACTGTAACATGTAATGAGGAAAGAGGAAAGGACATGACCAAGGCTTGAGCAATGTACTGTAGGATGAAGAAGGAGAGGATGTGGCCAAGGTACCAGCTAATAAGGAAGGAGGAGAGGATGAGGCCAAGGCATGTGCGAAGGAGAATGAAGTTGTAGAGAATGTGGCAAAGGTATCAGGTAATGGGGAATGAGGAGAGAATTAGGCCAAGGGGTGAGCGAAGGAGGATGAAGAAGGAGCGGACGAGGCCAAGGTGTGAGCGAAGGAGGATGAAGAAGGAGAGGATAAGACCAAGGTATCAGGTAATGGGGAAGGAGGGGAGAACATGCAATGGTGTAAGCGAAGGATGATGATGGAGAGGACATGGCTGGGGTATGAGAGAAAAAGGTTGATGGAGTAGAAGATATTGCCAGGCTGTGTGTTACGGATGCTGCCTGGATGCTGGATGTAACTACCGGAAGCTGGAGATCAGGCGTGAGCCCGTAGCCGGGAACGCCGGTTAGGACAGCCACAGCGAACCCTATACTGACTCTATGGAGTACCCCGGGCAGATGACAAACCCCTGAAGGAACTAGGCTTCACCTGTCGCCGCCACGTTCGAAGGAGCGAGTTAGGCCTGCTCCAACCCCAATGCAGCTAGGTCTATGTGGGGACAAAGGGTAAGCGACCGTCAGGGGTAACTCAAGAGGATGATCTTACTAACGGGCCTAACTGAAAAATGCCCCTAACTGCCGGCACCTGGCCAATGACGGGAATGCGACCCAGTCGCAGGCACAAGAGACAAATGACAGGGAATCTCCACACAAACAGGAGACAAGGCTAAGAGGCGAATCCCCAAAACAAAACCAGGACTGAACGGGGGAGGCCCTGCCTATTAAATGCATAGGAAGGGCAAGCAAAAGGAAACAAAGGTAAATACCTGGTAACTACCAGAGAGAGGAAATGGGCTTGGCCCACGGCGGGGCGCAATCCTGAACCCAAACAAAGCAAACCACAGTCTGAACGGCCCACTAACAAAAAGAGCTTGGCAGCTCTCCAAAAGAACAAATGGAAAATAACCAGGCTCCACAGGAGCACTTACGTGACCCACGGAAAGGATGTAACAGGGGATCAGGGCCAGGCACAGAGGCAGAGCCAAAAACGTAACGGGACCCAGAAAGAGATGAAGGAACTGGGAGCTGAGCTGCAGAGGATATATCTTGGGATCCAAACAGGAGACCAGAACAAGGAACCAGGAGCAGGCTAGAAGCTGACAGGAACTGAAGCTGACAGGAACTGAAGCTGACAGGAACTGAAGCTGACAGGAACAGGAGCTATCACTGGCAGAGTATTGCAGGAAAGCCTACCCTATAAAGGGCTCAGGTGATTAATTACACCTGGTGGATATCCAGGCAGCTCTCAAGCTTTGTGCTTAACGAGCTAATTACCTCACAGCCTTGTGAATAATTAGCTCCCAGAATATTGAGCTGATATGGCACATACCTACCACTGGAGGCCACCAGTGAGTCAAATGCCAAGCAAAACTGAATGAACCATTCAACCTGACTCCTGACACTGTGAGCAATGGAGCCTGAAGGAGAGGATGTGGCCATGAGGTTCACTCGCAAAGGCAAATTCCTTCTCAAATGAACAAAACCATGTGCACTGCAGGTGGGGCAGATGTAACTTGTGTAGAGAGAGTTAGATTTAGGTGGGGTTTTACTTCAAAGTGAGATCTATATTGCAGTGTAAAAATAAAACAGTGACTATTTTCCCTGCACAGAAACAAAATAACTCACCCAAATCTAAATCTCTCTGTACCTGTTACATCTGCCCCCCTGCAGTGCACATGGCTTGGTCCATTTGAGAATAAATTTGCCTTTGCTAGTGAACCAGAATAAACCTCAGAGTGTAAGGTAATGAGGATGAAGACAGAGGACGCGGCCAAGGTGTGAGTGAAGGAGGATGAAGGAGAGGATGTGGCCAAGGTACCAGGTAATGAGGAAGGAGAAACGAACATGACCAAGGTGTAAGGGAAGGATGATGATGGAGAGGACATGGCTGGGGTATGTGAGAAAAAGGTTGATGGAGTAGAGGATATGGCCAGGCTGTGAGCAATGGAGTATGAAGGAGATGATGTGGCCAGAGTGTGAGGTAATGAGGATGATGGAGGACATAGCTTAGGTGCGAGGAAAGAGGTTGATGAAGTAGAACTTATGGCTGGCATATGATGGAAGAAGAAGGGTGGGCTAGTGTGAGGAAGGAACATTTTTAATAGTGATGAAGCTATTGGACTTATTGCCATGCATATTTTACATAAACTGTATCTGCTATGGAGATATTTCATATGGACATTAATACTACAGTATTTCATATTAAGGTGATAGTGGCCTGAACGTATCAAGTCATGATTCCAATCATGAAGTAAAACAATATGTAATTGCAGAAGAAGCCAAAATCATTCTTACTGGCCAATTACTGACTGTTTTTGTACCATCTGTGTCCACCGTGGTGCTCATCGTGGCTCTGCCTCTCAATGTTCTGGCCATCATCATGTTCTGGAAGATGAAGGTCAAGAAGCCAGCGGTGGTCTACATGCTGAACCTGGTGGTAGCTGATGTGCTCTTTGTTGCCCTGCTGCCCTTCGCCATCACTTACTGATTCTCCGGGAATAACTGGGTGATTGGAGATGGGATGTGTCGCTTCTACATCGCAGTGTTTTACTGCAACATGTACTGCTCCATCCTGTTAATGACCAGCATCAGTGTGGACCGGTTCCTGGCCGTGATGTATCCATTGCAGTCTCTGTCCTGGCATACCATGAGCCGGGCTTGGCTGGTCTGTTTCTGCATCTGGGTAATATCCATAGCCGGCACTGTACCACTGCTCATAAAAGAACAAACGCAGGACATTGCCACATTGGGTATCACGACTTGTTACGATGTGCTGGACCATAACTAGGCTTCACCTGTGGCCGCCGCGTTCGAAGGAGCGACTTAGGCACGCTCCAACCCCCAAGGCTGCTAGGTCTATGAGTGGACAAAGGTTAAGTGATTGCCAGGGGTAACTCAAAAGGATATTCTGACTACTGGGCCTGACCTAAATGAACCCCTGTCGTCCGGCACCAGACCAAAGACGGGAATGCAACCCAGGGATGACTGACGGGGAATCTCCACTGAAAAATATCACCAGGCTAGGTAGCGAATCCCCAAAACAGGGACAGGAAGAAAGGGAAAGCCCTGCCTAGAGAGATGAATAAATGGAAGCAGGGACCAGGGAGAAAATGAGTGAATAACAGAATAGCAGTATGAGCTAAGCCCACGGCGGGGCAAATCCAATAACCCAGCAGGGGAAATGGATGAATGGCTGAACCGCCTAATAACTAAAAGGAACTTGGCAGCTCCCAAAGGAATACACCAGGCTCCACAGGAGCACTTACGTGATCCTGGGGGAAACACCAGCAGAGCTGAGCTGGGGAACTGGAGCAAGATGTGACACAGGATCCACCAACAGGAACTGGCAGGGAGACCAGAGATGACCAGGAGCGGATCCGGGTATCCAGGAACACTGAGAAGCGCCAGGGACCAGGAAAGCGCTTGTGAAAGCTATAACTGGCTTCTGTGCCCAGCAGACGCCGGCTCTTTATTTGAAAAACTTGCGCCGCCTAGCTGACGTCAGCTGGCGACGCGGGGAGCCGCCGGGCGGATGTTCGGGAATGTTGCCTAGCAACGCCCCGACGCCCGTCTCCAGAGTGAGGCGTGAAATGCTGCCGGGGGCCACCACAAGCGCTCACATGCCTCCTGGCGTCCGCCGGCTGTCCGGGTGCTAGAGATCCCAAGGAGTTGGCTCGAGGATGGAATCCATACACTGCAAAGAACGGAGAGGTCCTGGAGGCTGAATGATGTGCATTGTTATATGCAAATTCCGAAAGCGGTAAGAAGCTTTCCCAATCATTCTGCAATTTGGACACAAAGCATCTCAGGTATTGTTTGAGTGACTGGTTCAATCGCTCAGTTTGTCCATTGGACTGTGGGTGGAAAGCCGAAGTCAGACTGGTCTTAACTTTTAATGCAGTGCAGAAGTCTCCAAAACTGCGCCACAAATTGCGGACCGCGATCAGACACAATATCTGAGGGTAAACCGTGCAACCTAAAAATATGCTGCAGAAACAGAGTTACCAACTCCTTGGCCGATGGTAATTGTCTCAAGGCCACAAAGTGCGCCATCTTAGAAAACCTGTCTATAATGACCCAAACCACTTGCCAGTGAGCGGATACAGGTAATCCAACAATAAAATCCATAGCCAAGTGTGACCAGGGTCTGACAGGAAAGGACAAAGGAATAAGTTCCCTGATGGGCCGAGACCTAGGGACCTTATGCCGAGCACAACCTTGACAGGATAATACAAATTCCTTGGTATCTCGTGACATGCCAGGCCACCAGACGACACGGGAAAGATGTTTTCAAGGTTTTGAAGACTCCTGGATGACCAGCCAGTTTGGAATCGTGAGACTCAGAAAGGACCCTGCGTCTAAGAGACGGAGGAACATATACTGTAACTTGTTGGTGGGGGTTTTGGCCGGTGCCTGACGCTGAGCTTGGTGGATGAGACCTTCCAGAGTCTGCTGGGCTCCTGCATGGATACAAGACGTAGGCACGATGGAACTCTTGCTGGCCTTGTCATCGTATTGAGGAAGAAAACACAGAGACAGTGCTCTGATGTTTTTTGAGCCCGTTCTATAAGAGATCATAAAGTTGAAGCGCATAAAAAACAACGCCCACCGAGCCTGTCGAGCTTTAAGCCTCTTAGCTGTCTCAAAATATTGCAGATTCTTGTGATCCGTGAGAACGAGAATCTGATGAACCGCTCCTTCCAATCAATGACGCCACTCATCAAAGGCCCACTTGATGGCAAGCAACTCTCTGTTTCCAACATCATAGTTGGCTTCTGCCTGCGAAAACTTCCTGGACATATACGCACAGGGATGTAAATCCAGTGATTGCAGATCCCTTTGGGATAACACTGCTCCTGCCCCTACTTCGGAGGCGTCTACCTCCACAATGAAGGGAAGGTCAGGGTTAGGATGTTTCAGAACAGGAGCCGAGACAAACGCTTGTTTCAAGGATTCAAAGGCCTGTTCTACCTGAGGAGACCACCGAGATGGATCGGCACCTTTCTTGGTCAATGCCACCAATGGCGCAACAATAGAAGAAAAAGAATGGATAAAACGTCTATAATAATTGGCAAAGCCAAGAAAACGTTGGATAGCCTTCAAACTGGTAGGACGGGCCCAGTCTACCACAGCTTGAAGCTTCGGTACTTATGTAGTATCTGGGCGCCCGATTTTGAAATCGGTTCGGGACGATCGCATCGCATCCGACCAAATCGCATGCGATGCGATGCGATCGACCCGATTTTCCATAGGATTCAATGTAAAAATGGTCCTGTTCATTTCCCTACTATCCAAGTGGGCATGGAGTTGGATATAAACCTGTGGCGAGCAAAGCGAGCCACCAAGCCCGAAGTGTGGCGAGCGCAGCGAGCCCCGCGAGGGGACGCAGATTATTTTGGTGACATGGAATACATTTTAAATAATCTGCGTCCCCTCGCGGGGCTCGCTTCGCTTGCCACAGGTTTATATCCAACTCCGTGCCCACTTGGATAGTAGGTAAATGAACAAGACCATTTTTACAATGAATCCTATGGAAAATCGGGTCGATTAAGTTAAGGCATACAATCAAAAAATTGGGCGCCCAGATACTACATAAGTACCAAAGCTTCTTGGCGTCCATTTGAAAACCCTGAGAAGAAATAATGTAACCCAAAAAAGCAACCTGTGTGACTTTGAACTCACACTTTTCTAATTTGGCAAATAATTGATTTTCTCTCAATTTTTGCAGGACCTGCCGAACCTGAGTTCTATGTGATTTCAAGTCTTGTGAAAAAATCAAGATGTCGTCTAAATAAACGACTACAAATTAGCCTAAAAAATCACGAAGGACATCGTTGATAAAGTCCTGAAAAACAGCGGGGGCATTAGAGAGGCCAAAGGGCATAACCAAGCCATCTTCCATTCGTCGCCTTCCTTGATCCTAATGAGATTGTAAGCGCCTCTGAGATCAATCTTGGAGAAAAAAGTTGCGGACCGTAATTGATCAAAAAGTACAGTAATCAATGGAAGGGGATAGGTGTTTTTCACCGTGATTTTATTTAAGGCACGAAAATCAATACAAGGCCTTAAGGAACCATCCTTCTTGGCCACACAAAAAAACCCTGCACTGAGAGGGGACTTTGACGGGCGGATAAACCCTTTCTTGAGACTCTCCTGTACGTATTCATCCATCGCCTTCGTCTCCGGGATAGATAAAGCATACAATCTACCCTTGGGCAAGGGAACATCTGGGAATTATCTTGATGGCGCAATCGTATGGGCGATGGGGGGAAGACTGTCTGCTTTCCCATTAGAAAATACATCCGAAAAGTCTTGATAAGGGGAAGGTATACCGGAGAGGGAGACAGACGCCACCAGGCCGAGGTATTAAGACAATGCTGTGTACAGTAAGGACTGCAATGGGCAATCTGCGCCGAACTCCAGTCAATAATTGGGTTATGTTTGACTAACCAAGGATATCCCAAAACTATGGGAACGAGAGGACAAGAAGTTAACAAAAATGAAATATGCTCCCTATGAAATAAACCGATAGTCATCAAGACTGAGGTAGTCTGAAAAGAAATTGCCCCATTGGACAAGATATTCCCATCCAAACCCCGAAGAGTAACGAGGCCCTGAAGTTTCAGATGAGGAAAACCCAATCTCTGGGCCAAACTGATATCCAGGAAGTTTCCGGCCGCACCACTATCAATAAATGCCGTACCGTAAAATGTATTCTCCTGAAAATAAATGGTACAGTACATGGCACTAATACAGAATCGTGAGAGGAAAACAATTGCAGGCCTAAGTGAACCCTCTCCTCGTTCACTTGGCCAAGGCTTTTACTGGCCTATTGGGACAATTCTTAAGGATATGCCCTTTGTTCCAACAATATAAACAAAGGCCTGAACTCAACCTTTGAGTTCTCTCCTCCGGAGAGATACGAGTCGCTCAAATCTGCATGGGTTCGTCAATCTCCTCCGGAAGAGGGACATAAGGAAGGGACCGTGCTTGAACGCCCCACTCTGACCTCCGCTCACGGAGATGACGGTCAATCTTTATCGCTAGTTCCATCAGTTTTTCAAGAGAACTAGGTACAGGGTACTGGATAAGGCTATCCTTGATGATGTCGGATAGGCCACAGCGGAACTGACTCCGTAGAGCAGGATCATTCCCTCCGCAATCATTCAACCAATGGCGGAATTCGGTACAATATACCTCCGCCGGGTCTTTCCCTTGTTTAAGGGCTCGAAGATGAGTCTCCGCAGAAGCCTCTCTGTTGGGGTCGTCGTACAACAAACTTAATGAACTAAAAAAGCTGTCAACCGAGGACAAGACCAGACTGTCGGAAGGAAGCCCAAATGCCCACGTCTGAGGGTCCCCCTGTAATAAAGACATAACCAAGCCTACCCGCTGAGACTCTGAACTGGATGACCGGGGTCGAAGTTGGAAATACAACTTACAACTCTCCCTAAAGTTGAAAAAAGCCCTCCGATCCCCAGAGAATCGATCGGGCAGGTTCACCTTTGGTTCCAACACCCCTGAATCTGGAGGACGCATCCTCTGCTCCAGGGAGGCTACCTTTAGAGACAGATCCCGGACCATTTGGGTTAACCCCTGAAGTTGATCCGGGAAAGTCTGAGGAGTAGGATTCATAGTACTCCAAAGGCAATTCCAAACGAGAAATTGGTATATAATTCCTTTTTATATAACCTGTAGGGCCGGTTATAATGATATGTTTGCCGCTAAGCACAGAGTACAGGTAACAGGAGGCAGGGAACAGTAGGTCAGGCGTAAGCCTGTAGCCGGGACCGCCGGTTAGGATGGCCACAGCGAATCCTATACTAACTCTGTTGAGTACCACGGGCAGATGACAAACCCCTGCGGGAACTAGGCTTCACCTGTGGCCACCACGTTCGAAGGAGGGAGTTAGGCCCGATCCAACCCCGATGCAGCTAGGTCTATGAGTGGACAAAGGATAAGTGATCGTCAGGGGTAACTCAAAAGGATATTCTGACTACTGGGCCTGACTGTAAATGAACCCCTGTCTGCCGGCACCATGCCAAAGACGGGAATGCGACCCAGTCGCAGGCACCAGGGATGACTGATGGGGAATCTCCACTGAAAAATATCACCAGGCTAGGTAGCGAATCCCCAAAACCAAAACAGGGACAGGAAGAAAGGGAGAGCCCTGCCTAGCAGAGATGAATAAATGGAATCAGGGACCAGGGAGAAAATGAGTGAATAACAGAATAGCAGTATGAGCTAAGCCCACGGTAGGGCAAGTCCAATACCCCAGCGGGGGAACTGGAGGAATGGCTGAACCACCTAATAACTAAAAGGAACTCGGCAGCTCCCAAAGGAATACACCAGGCTCCACAGGAGCACTTACGTGACCCTGGGGGAAACACAAGCGGAGCTGAGCTGGGGCACTGGAGAAAGAGATGACCAGGAGCGGATCCGGGTGTCGAGGAACACTGAGAAGCACCAGGGACCGGGAAAGCGCTTGTGAAAGCTATGACCGGCATCTGTGCCCAGCAGACGCCGGCTCTTTATTTGAAAAACTCGCAGCGCCTAGCTGACGTCAGCTGGCGACGATGGGAGCCGCCGGACGGAAGTTCGGGGACGTTGCCTATCAACGCCTCGACGCCCGTCTCCAGAGTGAGGCATGAGACGCTGCCGGGGACGGCCCCCAGCGCTCACATGCCTCCTGACGTTCGCCGGCTGTCCGGGTGCTGGAGATCCCGGACAGCGGCGTCTAACATCCTGTCTGTGTGTATTAGCAGCATCAGTTGTTGCCTTGATCCTCTTATCTATTCCTTTGCTTCCTCCCAGTGTCAGAGGTATGTGTACAGCCTGCTGTCCTGTAACAAAGGTGGGGAAAGTCCTTTACAGAAACATCGGAGGGATGCTCACACAAAACAACCTGCTGAGCGGGCTCTACTGGCATAACTGCATAATGATAATGGTGGCTTATAGCTTCTGCATGTAACAATACCAGTGCGCCCAATAGAAGCCTGGTGGTCCCTTTCCATGTACCCCGCTCTTGCTATATAATAAATGCTTGAAAAATGAAGGAGCCTCCAACTTCTGATCTCTACAAGGCAAGAAGGGTGGTAGAGGTGGGTGTCAAAAGAGAGTACCCCGAAACTGATGTGGTATCTGTCTGTCAGCGCAAGGGTATTATGTATTCCTGCCTGTGATCTAGGTGGACCAGTGGGGGGCACTGGAATCTGGAACCTCCGCGATTCGATAGAACAAGAGGTCATACAGTAGGTAGAACTGAAGGCACAGCTGGATTAAGCCTTAAGCAATAAACACGAGGGGGATAAAGAGAGATAAATGTCCAGCCTATTATCTGAGTGATAAATGTCCAGCCTATCAGCTGAGTGATAAATGTCCAGCCTATTAGCTCCTAACTGTAACATATCAGTAAGGAGCAGATTGGCTCCCTCTTTATCACCCTTGTGTTTATCTCTTGTTAAGGCTTAATACATCTGCCCCATGTTAGTTTGTGGGCTTGTAACTCACCTATTCAGAAACAATTGTTTCTAGTTATCATTATTAATAATTCACCATAAGGGTTCTGCAGCACTGGACTAAGTATAAGGGAAACCATGGCCGGTAAGTGATTGCCCATACAGAAGGAGAATTAGTGGATCACCCTCTGGCGGAGCAGCTACGCCCGATGGAGAGACACCACTCTCCCAAATACAAACACCAAAGAACAATTACAGGTGGAGACAATATCAAGCACTTAAATAACATGACACTACTTCACTTGTGATATGTGATATTCTGAAAATACATCAGGGGATATGCTGATGGATGGTCTAAGGTGAATTGGCCACAGTCCTTGTCCTAGGAACCAGGAGAATCCCACTCTGCTGTCCACCAACGCGTTTCGATCCACCCTTGGATCTTTTTCAAGGTGAGCAGTGATGAACTGGTATGGGTTTATATACCATACTAGGTGATTCACGGCCCTACGGGCGCTCTTCACACCGTCGTAAGGGGCTGCGCCCCCTTAATTTGTGAATGTTTGTATAGTGAGAAATATGGTTAGAATTGTATGAAAGATGCCTGTATTGCAACTTGAGTTATAGGTGAAATGTGTTAAATAGAGAGCATATGATTTGGAAGGGGGGGTGTATTGTTTTGTTTAATTAAAATGCGTTTGTATTGAGGTGTGTTTTTGTGTGTGCAAGAGTATAGTAGGGTGTTTTTGAGTCAGCGGCTCCCCACTGGCGGAGGTCACGACACAGGAAAACAGGAGGCTGGGTAGTGATAGGGGTGTGTGGGCATAAGGGGGACTAAATAGGAGGGTGGGGGACACTGTGCAGTTTCTGCCAGTGGGTGAGGGTCCAGCGTGGCAGCACAGGAGAACAGGACGGTGGTCCTGAGTCAGTGTCTCCTCCTACTGGGTGGGAGTTAGGGTGCATGAGAGCAGGAGGTTGGGCTATGAGGCATGATAGGGGTATGTGGGCAACACAGTGTCAGCGACTCCCCAGTGGTGGAAGTTACGGTTCAGGAGAGCAGGAAGCTGGGTAGTGATAGGGGTGTGTGGGCATACGGGGGACTAAAGAGGAGGGTGGGGGACACTGTGCAGCTTCTGCCAGTGGGTGAGGGTCCAGCGTGGCAGCACAGGAGTACAGGATGGTGCCCCTGAGTCAGTGTCTCCTCCTACTGGGTGGGAGTTAGGGTGCATGAGAGCAGGAGGCTGGGTGGTAAAGCATGATAGGGGAATGTGGGCAACACAGGGTGATCGGGTCCCCACTGGTGGAAGTTACGGGGCAGGAGAACAGGAGGCAGGGAATTGATAGAGGTGTGTGGGCATTGGTGCAGATGCCATCGATGGTTGGCATTGATGGCGATTTTGCACCCTGCCATCGATAGTAGTAACATATTACTTGGATTTCCATTGATTGTTGTAGCTATAGATGGTCATCCATTATATCTGACTGAATAGGTCATAGGTCAATCAGAACTCTGTGGTGGGACTCCCGGGTGTGGGGTGGCGGAGCTATGCTCCGTGTCCCGGCACCTTAAAAAAATTTGAAACTTGATTGGTTCTCCTTTGCAAAAGTATTCAACATCGGCCATAAACCATCGATGATTTGAAATCATTGATGGTCGATGGGCATCCTTAAATATGGAGGAGGGTGGGGGACAGTATGCAGCTCCCGGCAGTGGGCAGTGGGTGAGCATCTCCTCCCACTGGGAGGGAGTGAGGGTGCATGAGAGCAGGAGGCTGTATAATAGTGGTATGTGGGCAAGACATTGATAAAAGTTGTGGTGCTGGTGCAGAGGACCGTGGGGACACTTCCGTCAGTGAGGGAACCTGCAGCGCAGCAGCTAGGGCCGGATTTCCCACCTGCTTGTGGCGGTACAGGATCCCCCATTCTCACGGGGGTATGTGAAATGCGGGAGCGGGGGTCTGCTGCGGGGGAATTGCCAGAAGGGGGTCAGGGGGGTCTGCAAATTGCGGGAGGGGGGGTGCGGGGATCTGCGATTAGCGGGAGGGGGTCTGCAAATCGTGGGAGGCGGCGCCGGTGGGGCTTGAATCGCAGGGAGGGGGTTGTGGGGGTCAGTGAATTGCGGGAGGGGGGGTTGTGGGGGTCGGTGAATCGCGAGAGGGGTGCGGGGTGCCGTGAATAAAGGGGGGCGCAGGGGGGTAAGGGGGTCCGTGAATCGTGGGAGGCAGGCGGGGGGGTCGCAAATCATGGGAGGGGGGGCATGAATCGTGGGAGGGGGGGTCTGCGAATCGGGGGATGGGGGTGTGAATCCCAGGGGGGTCAGTGAATCGCGGGAGCGGGTGCGCAAATCGCGTGAGGGGGGCGCGGGGGTGCCGTGAATCGCGGGAGCGGGGGGGCGCAAATTTGAAGGGGGGGCTAAAATTGCGGGAGGGGGGGTCATGGGGGGGCCTCAAATCGCAGGAGGGGGGTGCCATGAATCACGGAAGGGGCTGGGGTTCGCAAATCGTGGGAGGGGGCGTGGCGAATAGCACGAAGGAGGCGCGGGGCCGCGAATCGCAGGAGGGGGGATCGCGGGGGGGGCGCAAATTACGGGAGGGGGTCCGTGGAGGGTGCCGTGAATTGCGGGAGGGGGCGCGGGTCTGCAAATCGCGGGAGTATGGGCGCGGGGGTGCCGTGAACCGCGGGAGGGGGGGTCGCGGGGGTTGTCGCGGGGGGGGCGCAAATTGCGGGAGGGGGGGTCGCGGGGGTGCCACGAATCGCGGGAGGGGGGTCGCGAGGGGCGCAAATCGTGGGAGGGGGGTCGCGGGTGTCTGGTGTCTGGGGGGTGCTCCTAGAGGGGGGTGGGGTGCGGTAGTAATGGTGGATGGTGGCTGTGGAGAAATGGTGGATGGTGGGCGTGTACTGTAGCCCTGGCTGGGCAGGGGGAGGTGATGTCAAGGGGGTGGGCTGAGTAGAATACTGGTCTTTTCCTTAGGGGGGGTGGGTTTGTGTATAACGCTGGGAGGGAACATTATATACATAGAACACTGGTCTTTTCCCTATGGGGGCGGGTTTGTGTATCCTGCTGGGCGGGAACGTTATATACACAGGGGATGAGTGACAGATCTGGTTAAATTGACACAGCCCACCACAGCTGTGCGTCAGACTCCTGGGCACGGATTCTCCACTGCAGCTGGCAGTTTGGCTTGACTCACTGAGATCAGTATCAGACAATTCAAGAGGGAATACCAGCAGGTCATTGTCCCCTGTCTTGGACACATCACAGTCCAGTCCTGCAGAGGTTAAAGGAGCTGAGATTAACCCTTCCACTCTGGGTGGGGAAGCTGTTGCTGTTACAGTCTCAGTAACTGGCTTGTATTCCACTGGGTCCTCTCTTATGCCAATTACAACTTCTCCCACATTGACACACAATACTTTTTCACTGTCTATACCCTGATCTGAGCTATTCACTTCTACAGGAGGGGGGGGGGGGGTGAAGGGGGATCTTTTGCTAGAGAGCCACCTTCTACACAGGCAGAGATTAACTCACAGCTTTCCTGGGTTGTGATTACAGGGGGTGCCTTTACATCTTCTGCAACCCCCAACACTGATACATGTACTGCATTCTCTGACAAGGATACTGCACACACTTCTGCAACCCCCAACACTAATACATTTACTGCATTCTCTGACAAGGATACTGCACACACTTCTGCAACCCCCAACACTAATACATTTACTGCCATCTCTGACAAGGATACTGCACACCCTTCTGCAACCTCCAACACTGATACATGTACCGCATTCTCTGACAAGGATACTGCACACACTTCTGCAACCCCCAACACTGATACATGTACCGCATTCTCTGACAAGGATACTGCACACACTTCTGCAACCCCCAACACTGATACATTTACTGCATTCTCTGACAAGGATACTGCACACACTTCTGCAACCCCCAACACTGATACATTTACTGCATTCTCTGACAAGGATACTGCACACACTTCTGCAACCCACAACACTGATACATTTACTGCATTCTCTGACAAGGATACTGCACACACTTCTGCAACCCCCAACACTGATACATTTACTGCATTCTCTGACAAGGATACTGCACACACTTCTGCAACCCCCAACACTGATACATTTACTGCATTCTCTGACAAGGATACTGCACACCCTTCTGCAACCCCCAACACTGATACATGTACCGCATTCTCTGACAAGGATACTGCACACACTTCTGCAACCCCCAACACTGATACATTTACTGCATTCTCTGACAAGGATACTGCACACACTTCTGCAACCCCCAACACTGATACATGTACTGCATTCTCTGACAAGGATACTGCACACACTTCTGCAACCCCCAACACTGATACATTTACTGCATTCTCTGACAAGGATACTGCACACACTTCTGCAACCCCCAACACTGATACATGTACTGCATTCTCTGACAAGGATACTTCACACCCTTCTGCAACCCCCAACACTGATACATGTACCGCATTCTCTGACAAGGATACTGCACACACTTCTGCAACCCCCAACACTGATACATGTACTGCATTCTCTGACAAGGATACTGCACACACTTCTGCAACCCCCAACACTGATACATGTACCGCATTCTCTGACAAGGATACTGCACACATTTCTGCAACCCCCAACACTGATACATGTACCGCATTCTCTGACAAGGATACTGCACACACTTCTGCAACCCCCAACACTGATACATGTACCGCATTCTCTGACAAGGATACTGCACACCCTTCTGCAACCCCCAACACTGATACATGTACCGCATTCTCTGACAAGGATACTGCACACACTTCTGCAACCCCCAACACTGATACATTTACTGCATTCTCTGACAAGGATACTGCACACACTTCTGCAACCCACAACACTGATACATTTACTGCATTCTCTGACAAGGATACTGCACACACTTCTGCAACCCCCAACACTGATACATTTACTGCATTCTCTGACAAGGATACTGCACACACTTCTGCAACCCCCAACACTGATACATTTACTGCATTCTCTGACAAGGATACTGCACACCCTTCTGCAACCCCCAACACTGATACATGTACCGCATTCTCTGACAAGGATACTGCACACACTTCTGCAACCCCCAACACTGATACATTTACTGCATTCTCTGACAAGGATACTGCACACACTTCTGCAACCCACAACACTGATACATTTACTGCATTCTCTGACAAGGATACTGCACACACTTCTGCAACCCCCAACACTGATACATTTACTGCATTCTCTGACAAGGATACTGCACACACTTCTGCAACCCCCAACACTGATACATTTACTGCATTCTCTGACAAGGATACTGCACACCCTTCTGCAACCCCCAACACTGATACATGTACCGCATTCTCTGACAAGGATACTGCACACACTTCTGCAACCCCCAACACTGATACATTTACTGCATTCTCTGACAAGGATACTGCACACACTTCTGCAACCCCCAACACTGATACATGTACTGCATTCTCTGACAAGGATACTGCACACACTTCTGCAACCCCCAACACTGATACATTTACTGCATTCTCTGACAAGGATACTGCACACACTTCTGCAACCCCCAACACTGATACATGTACTGCATTCTCTGACAAGGATACTGCACACCCTTCTGCAACCCCCAACACTGATACATGTACCGCATTCTCTGACAAGGATACTGCACACACTTCTGCAACCCCCAACACTGATACATGTACTGCATTCTCTGACAAGGATACTGCACACACTTCTGCAACCCCCAACACTGATACATGTACCGCATTCTCTGACAAGGATACTGCACACATTTCTGCAACCCCCAACACTGATACATGTACCGCATTCTCTGACAAGGATACTGCACACACTTCTGCAACCCCCAACACTGATACATGTACCGCATTCTCTGACAAGGATACTGCACACCCTTCTGCAACCCCCAACACTGATACATGTACCGCATTCTCTGACAAGGATACTGCACACCCTTCTGCAACCCCCAACACTGATACATTTACCGCATTCTCTGACAAGGATACTGCACACACTTCTGCAACTCCCAACACTGATACATTTACTGCATTCTCTGACAAGGACACTTCACACAGTTCTGCAACCCCCAACACTGATACATGTACTGCATTCTCTGACAAGTATACTGCACACCCTTCTGCAACCCCCAACACTGATACATGTACTGCATTCTCTGACAAGGATACTGCACACCCTTCTGCAACCCCCAACACTGATACATGTACTGCATTCTCTGACAAGGATACTGCACACACTTCTGCAACCTCCAACACTGATACATGTACTGCATTCTCTGACAAGGATACTGCACACACTTCTGCAACCTCCAACACTGATACATGTACCGCATTCTCTGACAAGGATACTGCACACCCTTCTGCAACCCCCAACACTGATACATTTACTGCATTCTCTGACAAGGATACTGCACACACTTCTGCAATCCCCAACACTGATACATTTACTGCATTCTCTGACAAGGATACTGCACACCCTTCTGCAACCCCCAACACTGATACATGTACCGCATTCTCTGACAAGGATACTGCACACACTTCTGCAACCCCCAACACTGATACATTTACTATATTCTCTGACAAGGATACTGAACACACTTCTGCAACCCCCAACACTGATACATTTACTGCATTCTCTGACAAGGATACTGCACACACTTCTGCAACCCCCAACACTGATACATTTACTGCATTCTCTGACAAGGATACTGCACACCCTTCTGCTACCCCCAACACTGATACATTTACTGCATTCTCTGACAAGGATACTGTACACCCTTCTGCAACCCCCAACACTGATACATTTACTGCATTCTCTGACAAGGATACTGCACACACTTCTGCAACCCCCAACACTGATACATTTACTGCATTCTCTGACAAGGATACTGCACACCCTTCTGCAACCCCCAACACTGATACATGTACTGCATTCTCTGACAAGGATACTGCACACCCTTCTGCAACCCCCAACACTGATACATTTACTGCATTCTCTGACAAGGATACTGCACACCCTTCTGCAACCCCCAACACTGATACATTTACTGCATTCTCTGACAAGGATACTGCACACACTTCTGCAACCCCCAACACTGATACATTTACTGCATTCTCTGACAAGGATACTGCACACCCTTCTGCAACCCCCAACACTGATACATTTACTGCATTCTCTGACAAGGATACTGCACACCCTTCTGCAACCCCCAACACTGATACATTTACTGCATTCTCTGACAAGGATACTGCACACACTTCTGCAACCCCCAACACTGATACATTTACTGCATTCTCTGACAAGGATACTGCACACCCTTCTGCAACCCCCAACACTGATACATTTACTGCATTCTCTGACAAGGATACTGCACACACTTCTGCAACCCCCAACACTGATACATTGACTGCATTCTCTGACAAGGATACTGCACACACTTCTGCAACTCTCTCACATATTATTGCCCTACCTTTGTTTGGCTCTGCAGGGGTTACTGGAGGATGCGGAGCATCCTTAGCCAATACCACTGTATCATTACCAACATTACACTCATTTTTCAATCCACATACATTTGTACTGCTGCTTTGTTGTTCAGCAGGGATCACCTGGGGAAAACAGGATTAGGGAATAGCATTGCAGTATTAATGACATCATTATCAATTTGATATCCAGCATGCCTCCTCCCCAGATCAGCCCCCCAAATCCAGGTATTAGATACAGGGTCCATGTTTCTGACATCCCTGGTGCTTCTTCCACCTCCCCAGTCCAGATATCCCTGAGCCCTGTGCACCTCAGGGTGTACCCCACCCCCACATCTCTCAGCCACAGTCTCAGGAATAAAGTTCTCAGGACTCCCTAGTGCTAAATGCACGTCAGCACCAGAGTCTAGTAGGCCAACCGCTACTTGAGTTCCTACCGTATCCACGTGCAGGTTACCTTGGGGCGGTTCTTGTGGTCCTTCCACCCACAGAACAGCGATCACAGGATTCCCTGCATGACCTGTCACTGGAACAAGTGATGATTCCTTCCTCTCAGAGCAATGTGTACGGATGTGCCCCACTTCGTCACAATTAAAACACCTGCGGCCAGTTGCCAAAACAGGCTGGTCCCACACCCTCCCTGCACACATAGTCTCCTCAATGAGTATGTCCACTTCACAGTCAGCCCCTTCCGGCAACAAATCGGGGGTCACTGGTGGGAGCACGCTGCTCACATCCTCCAGCAGGTCTCATGAGCAGGTTCCATGATGACTGTAATAGGCAGAAGTACCTTTTCCTGGTGGGGCAAACTGCTCACATCCCTAGCCTCTCCCAGCAGTTTAAACTGGGTCTTGAGGGGTTATATCTCCGGAGCAGGTTCCACAACGATTGTAGCAGGCCGGGGTACCATTTCCATGAGGGAAACCCCGGTAGGCTGGGTCATTGAGTCCAGAGCTGGTGATAGAAGCTGTTCTAGTCGATTCCTTTCAGCATTTGCCCAGCGACACTGCTCTTTCCACCATGGGGTATCAAGCTCTTTACAATCATAGGCATATTGCTGCACTATCTCAAAACAGTCCTTCAGGTCTCTCAGCAGCAACCAAGGAGTCACATCAGGACCAGCATAGAAACTCGGCACGATACATCCGAAAACATTGCGCTCATTGTTTCGTGCATAGGTGAGCCGCTTGATCATCTCCCTGCGGGAATTGTTGGGGCAGGAGATACCTTGCAACTGACATTCTGTAGTGAGTTCTTCTGGGCTCATAAGGCTAAATGGATAATCATCACCATATAGGTCAGAATACTCACTGGGCTCTTCTGGTGCTGTAGGGGATTGGTACTCTGCAGTCTCCCTGACTGACACACATCCTAAAATCTCCCAGGTGCTAGCAGAGATGTCACCTCTCTGAGCATCGGCTGTAGTGTCCAGGGCCAGCTCATTACTCACAACCAAGCTGACACTCACTTGGCTTCCTCTGTCTGCTTCCAAGACAGGGAACTGTGCATGACGCGGTCCGGTGAAATTCGCGTCAGCGGTCATTTGGGAACTCTGTCCCTTGTTAGGCTCCCCATGATTTATGATCATGATTTATGATTTAACAGAGTCCACATCATGATCCAACACATTATTTACTTCCACAGACAGTAAAAGTTCAGTACGAAGCCCATCTCCTGCTAACTAAGTAGCCACGGCAGATAAAGTCTCACGTAAAGGTTCGCCATCATGATGCCCTGTATCATTCTCCACTGGTTCACCAACAGCGATCAGGCCTATGAGCCTCACCAGTTTCAACTGGTACTCACGCTCGGCTTGATGCTCTGCAGTCTCTCGTACGGCTTTCCGCTCAGCAACCTCAGCCTCTCGTTTGGCTTGGCGCTCCGCAGCTTCTCTGTTGACAATGGCTTGGTAATGCTGCCCCAGCTGCGAAGCGAATACTGGGTTCACATTCTTCATTTGCCGGATAGCAGCTAGAAGGTAGCTCTGCAGTGTAGACTTGCCCGGTCCAGCAGAAGTGTTTGACCCTGGCGGGGCATCGTTTGTAATGTCCACTGCTGAATTAGCCCCTGGGTTAGGATTGTCCATGGACTGGTTCCCTCCAGCAGCTAGAGTCCGATCAGCATCCACTAGTGACTGAATCAAACGTTTTCTACTCTGGCCAGACCAAGGGATACATATACCAAGGGGGTCATATACACATGACCGCCAGGTCATCTCTCCTCATCTGCTGGTAATCAGCCATCCTGAGTCTCACACTTGTCAAATAAAAAGATAGGAAAGAAAAACCAAGAGAAGGGAGGGGGGGCACAGATAGCAATCACTGTGTGACTTTTAAAACTATAGTAAAGCTCTGAGTTCTGATTCTGGTGATGTGGGTATTTCTCACAAAATTCTACCCACACTCACTTAAGTTCTTAAAGAGAAAAATTAATTCTCCATCCCACCGCTTGCCACCAAATGTCACGGACCCACCGGTCGTCTGCCCTGATATGTCAATCTGAGCAGCTCCGGCCGTGACTGGGGTTCACTTTGGACACTCGGGTCCTTTCTTTGATGTACACTGGCACCAGCCAAAACCTGATTTTAGCGCCTGAAACTGCGCAAGGGGCAGCTTGGCTCGCACCTGACCACACAATACAGTATAAAAATAAGGTAACGCTGACCACTCTTCGTTGGCTTACACGTTCTAAGAATCACAAAATCAGAACTGAGAATATGTATTATTTATTCCTAGAAATTCTACAGAGCTCTAGTGAAAAAATGGTTACAAGATATTACAATAATTTTAAAAGTACACACACAAGATAAATGCAATTCAGAAATAAAAGAGAATAAAAAGAACTGACAGAACCGTATCTTACACCTAAATACAAATTCTGACGTGGGGGGGGGGGGTCCACAAGAAACAAGCGGTCGCTTCCAGCTCGGTGCTGCTCCGCAAGAACTACAACTAGGTATTCAAAGGTACAGAGGTTTTATCTGCAGCCTCCCTCATCCCTCCCACCCTTGGGATTTTTAACCCTTCTCATGCTGATCACTAGGGCATGTCCATAGATATGGGACCTTTCACATGAAGAATGTGTCTGCTGTTTCCAAAGGGATTGATAACTGGCAGGCTCCACTGATAAGAGGTCTAAACTGGGTGGGGGAGACTGTCCTCTCTTCTGGGCCATGGTCTATGAGGGGTCTCAGATCTTTATCTGACATCTTACCTTCCAAGGATTTCTACAGATGGTCAATCTGAGGGAATACAGACCTCAAACTCCCAGGGTCACCTACAGGTTACCCACATAATACAAGACATGTCCTGATTCCAAACATAATAATCACAGGAGACATAACTTTACAAACAATATCCGACATACATTGATCGAACAGATAATCATAACAGGAGGCATACTTTATTTTGATCGATCACCTGATCTGATCGTTACATAGAATAAGGCCCATAGTGAGTAAAATTGCAATATTTGCGGATGACACGAAGTGTAAGGAAATTAACTCAGGAGAGAATGTGGAAATACTACAAAGTGAGTTAAATAAACTGGAAAGGTGGGCGGAAAGGTGGAAAATGCAGTTTAAGGTTGAAAAATGTAAGGTAATTATGGGAACAAAAATGAACAAGCTACTGATAGGCTAAATGGAGTTATTATAGGAAATTCTGTTGTAGAGAAGGACTTGGGGGTCATCATAGATGAAAAACTGGGTAATTGTGCACACTGCTCAAGTGCAGCAGCAAAAGCAAACTGGATACTGGCATGCATTAAAAGGGGGATGAATTCAAGGGATGCCAATGTGATAGTGCCTCTTTACAAGGCATTGGTGAGACCACACTTGGAATACTGTGTTCAGTTTTGGGCACCGCACCTTAAAAAGAACATAAATTCATTGGAAAAGGTACAGAGAAGGGAGACTAAGCTAGTAAATGTCTCGAATCACTAGAATACAAAGATAGGTTAACCAGGCTGAATAGGTTTTCACTGGAGAACTGGAGGCTGAGAGGTGATATGATTAGTATGGTCTAATACAGGATTGGGAATCATATGGAACTGGGAGATGATTTGTCACTAACAGGCCTATACTTAGGACACGCGGCATCTACTGAGGCGCGGGGAAAAGAAATCCCATACTGAATTAAGAAGATTCTTCACCATTCTGGAACTCATTGATGGTGGGGTGATTACAGCAACGACTGTTGAATTTAAATCAAAACTGGATACAATTTTGGCCACTAAGGGAATCCTATCGATATGACTTACTCAAGTCAGTAGTTACAGGTTAATTAGGTTGAACTCGATGAACTAACATCTTTTTTTCAGCCTTAATTACTATGTTACTATGTTACATACTTAGCCCCATATCCCAAATAAAGCATAGAATGTATGACCGGAAGTACGATGTCCGATCCACGGCTTTTAATTCTGTGTGTCAACTGCCATGGATCGTAGGACTTCTGTTCTATGTATGGCCGCCACGAGTATCGCAGGACCTGGAAGTGCATCTGCGTCCCATTGGATGCGCACCTCCTGGTCTCCAGCGTGACATATAACAGCTTGGCGGCCGTGTGAAATCTGGACCAGTAAGTAGATGTGCGTTTCATGGTGCGCACCTCCTGGTCTCCAGCGTGACATATAACAGCTTGGCGGCCGTGTGAAATCTGGACCAGGAAGTAGGTGTGCGTTCCATGGTGCGCACACTTCCTGGTGTTGCGCTTCACATACAGGACGGGGTATCATTCAAGTTCCAATGTTACACAGGCAGAAAGGTACCTAGACAGTGTATTAAAAATTTCTATAAGGTCACCATTATATATATATATATATATATATATATATATATATATATATATATATCCTGGATGGGGCTGGCACACTCAGTTACAGATACATCCGCCTGGGGTTGCACATCAGTGATATCCCTATGACAGGGTCACAAATACAGTCCAAATAGAAAAAACGGCACTCACCAGGGCTTCAAACTTTACAGCAAAAGGATTTTTAATCCATAAATCAGGAACGGATTACAGGCATAGACTCTGGTCGACGTTTCGGCCACAGAACGTGGCCTTACTCATGACCGCCTCGTTCAGAAGACACACAGGTGTTCCTGATTTATGGATTAAAAATCCGTTCCTGATTTATGGATTAAAAATCCTTTTGCTGTAAAGTTTGAAGCCCTGGTGAGTGCCGTTTTTTCTATTTGGACTATATATATATATATATATATATATATATATATAGTGTACGAAGTGCTGGCACTCTGTCCTTCCTGGGTTAATTACCGCAGTGCAGGAGAAGCAGGTATCATAGACAGTGAATAACCTGCACCCATCGGGTTTCTTACTGGATTAATAATCACTCAGACGCCAAAGCTTTTAAGCAACGTTTCGGGGGTTTATTCCCGTCCTCAGGCTTGTTACAAAAGAAATACAGTGCATACACTTACTTAAATACCATCTCCATCAGGTGTAGCCGTTTTCCACGCCCTCTGCTCACCTGCAACTTCCGGGAGCGCCTCTCACTCACTCCCTCAGCTGTGAACGGTGACGTCAGGCTAGGTCAATAGCACCACCAATATGTGTTACATATAAGACAGAACTGTTACAAAAAAAGGAAAAACAAAAGATTTTCAGTGAAAATATATACATTACATACAAAGGTGTATATACAACAATGAGGAACAATAAAAAGCAGAAAGGAGACCAATATTATAGCGAATCTGTAGTGCTAATATCATGTAATTTTTACACATCGCTAAGCTGATATATACTCATATCGTTGATCATAAAAATATGTTATAACTAAGATGATCATTTAACCCCTTGGGTTTCAAGGTTCCAAGGGTGTGGATCCATTTAGTCTCACATTTCAAAAGCTTAAGATGTCTGTCCCCACCACGGTTATCGTCTGGTATGTGGTCTATGATCATGTGTCTCAGATTGGCTAGGCTGTGCTTGGCTTCTGCAAAGTGTTTTGCAATCGTTTGGTCCACCGATTTACCATTGATAGCCGCTCTGATGGAACATCGATGCATCCCCATGCGCTCTTTGAATGTGCGCATGGTTTTGCCTACATAGCAAAGCCCGCACGGACATTTGATCAAATAGACCACGTACGCTGTGGAACAGGTTACATTAAATTTGACATTAAACCTTTGACCTGTATGAGGGTGGCAGAAATTCTTGCCCACAATCATATGACTGCATGTCACGCAGCCTGTACATTTGTGGCAACCCACAAATTTCTTAGTAGTAATACTCAATTGCCGGGTGACATCAGTATGAACTAACCAGTCCCTGATGTTCCTCCCTCTCTTATAGCAATTTCTGATGGTAGAATACTTCAAGCTCTTAAATTCTGTCTGCGGTGTTATACTGTTGGACCCAATTCATGGAATCCATAGTTGTCTGTTGTACTTTAGATTTAAGGGTGTCATCTCTAGGCATGACTTCAACTCTTTCTCTTGCTGAGCAAATTAATTTGTTATTATATCCCCTGTCATGAAATTTCATCGACATATCATCCAATGTCGACTTCGGGGTGTTAGGATCACTGGTGATTCTCTTAGCTCTCAAAAATTGAGAAAAAGGAAGACTGCGGATAGTCAACACCGGATGAAAACTATCCGCTCGCAGCAGAGTATTTTTATCAGTTTTTTTGGTGTAAAGGCTAGTCACAATTTGATTATTGCACACACTGATAGTTACATCTAAGTAGTCTATGGATTCCAGGCTCATAGATGACGTGAACTTAATTGGACAGTCTTGTGTGTTGACATGTTCAAGTAAGTCGATAAATTCATCGTGTCGACCTGTCCAAAAGAGTATCACGTCATCTATGTAGCGCTTGTAGTACAACACCTTATCTCTCACATCTCTGTTTAGAAAAAGTTTTTTATCAATTTGTGCCATAAAACCGTTGGCGTATGTGGGTGACACATTCGACCCCATCGAGACCCCGGTGAGTTGGAGATAATATTTGTTATTAAAATAAAAAAATTCCATTTTAACACTAGCTCCAACAGCTGTATGAAAAATACTGGGTCCGGGCCTTTGTACATGGGGTTGTTAGAGATCAGGTTTTTAATGGCTAATAAGCCATCAGTATGCGGTATATTCGTATATAAGCTGGTGATATCTAGGGTAATCAACCAGGTGTTATCTGGAATATCACCCAGCTCACGTAACGATAATAGCAGATCCGTGGTGTCACGTAGGTATGTGTCACCCGCCTGGACGCAAGGCTGCAAGAAGTAATCTAGGTACTTAGAAATATTGCTGTATAGTGAGTCTCTTGCAGAAACAATAGGGCGTCCAGGCGGGTTAACCATATCCTTGTGGACTTTGGGGAGTGTGTATAGGAGAGGCACTCTGGGGTTGTCCACTTTAAGAAAATCAAACGTTTCCTGATCTATGATTTTATCTATAAAAGCTTTGGTTAATACCATATCAATTTCCTTTTTAAAGGCATCAGACGGGTTATTTTCTAACAAAGAATATACGTTGGCATCACCCAATTGTCTATAGATTTCATTACAGTATTTGTCAATGTCCATTACCACAACTGCCCCCCCTTTGTCGGCTGGCCTTATACAAATGTTTTTATACTCACTCAGATTTCTGAGGGCAGTCCATTGTTCTTTATTCAGGTTGTTCCGAAATTTCTTCCTTGCAGTTGCATCCTTGTTAACTTGTACATCCAGAACACGCATAAAGGCAGATATGGCAGTATTTGTGGAATAGGGATCAAATTTGGATTTGGGTTTGAATAGGTGTTTTGTATTGTCCACTGGGGTGACAGGTTTGTCATTAAAAAATTCACGAAGGTGGAGTTGTCGCTGTAGAAATTGGCAATCAATTTTCCAATCCAAGGTGTTAAAGTTGGTTGTTGGCACATAGCCCAGGCCTTTGTTAAGTACTTGTAATTCCAATGTCGACAGATTTCTTGAAGAAAGAATATAGACTACTTCGTTGTCTTGCGTCCCCTGGCGACGCTTTCTACAGCGACAACGGTACTTATGTAATATCTGTGCTCCCATTTTTCTTATGAGTCCTCATCCTCTCGCGGGGCTCGCTGCACTCGCCACGCTTCGGGCACGGTGGCTCGCTGCGCTCGCCACACTATATAAAATCTACTCCATGCGTAGTTGGATAGTAGGGGTATGAAAAAATGGGGTGCATTTAACATGGGAGCCCAGATAATACATAAGTACCGCGACAACTCCACCTTCTAACTAGAGACGCCGAGGAAGAAACATCTCTGCTCTAGATGCGCAGAGTTGTTTCTTCCTCGGCGTCTGTATTCAGAATGATTTCTGGCCAATCAGGAGCCGACTTTCTCGGCTCCTGATTGGCCAGAAATCATTCTGACTAGAGACGCCGAGGAGGAAACATCTCTGCACCTGTCAAATTCCTGTGAGCCGGGTACCAGATGGGAGCAGCGCTGTCACCGGAGAGGATGCCAAGGTCGTCGCCGGGGACCAGGTGAGTAGGATTTCCTTCCTTAGGTACCCCTGGGGACTACCTCAGATCCTGGACCCCGGATTCTTCAGCCCAGGAGCCCCGGAACCAGGACCAAGGCCCCGGAACCGGACTCTTCTGCCCTGGAGCCCCGGAGCCCGGACCCAGGATCCAGGGACCGACCTACGGGCTCAAGGTAGGTAAGTATCAGTGTGTGTGTGTGTTATGTGTGTATTAAAGTTTTATTTTACAGTGTGTCAGTGTGTTTTTGTTAACTATTTTTTGTACTGTAGAACTACAAGTGCCAGCGGGCCCTTTAATGCCCCGCATGCTGGGACTTGTGGTTCTCCAAGTCCCAGCATGCGGGGTAGGCTTGCTGGGACTCATAGATCGCCAGTATAAAACAATAGTTTTTATTCTTTTTTTACACAATCCATCAGCCCGATGCCCACCGCCCAGGGGCATCGGGGACAGCCCCGGACTATCAGCATGGGCTGGTAAGTCCTGGAGGGGGGGACCCCTTCTTTGGGGGGGTCCCCACTTCCCCAGGACCCCTGCCCATGCTGACCAGCCAAAGGGGTTAATGCTTTGGCCGCGGGAGCTTATATAATAAGTTTCCCCCGGCTGTGGCATTACCCTGCTGGCTGGTTGTGTCCGGTGCTGGTTCTTAAAATACGGGGGACCCCTAGTCATTTTGTCCCCCGTATTTTGGGAACCAGCGCCGGACCTTGAGCCTGGTGCTGGTTTCATGAAATCAAGGGGACCCCTATTTGTCGGGGACCCTGATTTTATGTCACCAGCACCGGCTCAATGAGCCCAGGGCTGGTTATACTCTGGCGGGGGACCCCGCGCTCGTTTTTTTTTTTTTCATTTTAACCGTTTTTTTTTATTTTTAACACCAGAACCCTGCACAGAACATTGCGATCTGTGCAGGGTTCTGCCTATTTCGCCAAACAGAACCTGGTCTGAAATTAGTGCGCTAATTAGACACCTAAAAAGTGCGATTTGCAAATGCGCATTGCAGTAAATAAGCTACTTGTATACTGTTCTGTACGAAAACATCTGGATGCGATAAAAATGCGAATTAATCTCGCACTTTTAGTCAGCATACCTTAACGCACATAATATGCGATTTCTGTCCCTTAGCGCATCCTATTAAATATGCGTTTTGAAGGAAAAATGCGATATCGCCATTTTTTGGACTAATTAACACCAAAAAACGAAAATTGCATACCATAGAATGTCACCCCAAGTGTTTAAATAAATGTCACAATTTTATACCACTATTGCTGTGTTTCCATAGGTGGTAGATGGATAATTCCAATAGTATTCCCCCTCCATATACGGTACCCAAAATTGAAAAGAGAGACAGATAGTGCAGACTGTCAACAGATAACAATTTTAATATGGAGTACACTTACAATAGGGAGGGATAATAAAACACATGGATCTCCTCAACCCGGGGCAATACAGGAACTGGAACAGTCACAGCAGCAGGGCAATCCAGTCTAGATCTGGCAATAGTCCTTCTCACTGGGTGTCCAATATACACGAGTCCCCGGTCCAGAGTCCAACAAACAGTAGGTTAAGATAACGCCAAACGCGTTTCGGATCTAACTGATCCTTCGTCAGTAGCGTGCTTAACCTTATCATACAGACGCTTTAAATACCTTTTCTAAACTGCACTTGTTTCCGTGTTCCCGGCGGAAACAGTATGGCCGTGCGTGTCAAACAGCCAGTAATGCGTTCCACAATGTTAACTGGTGGTGCGCACATCAATGACATGGAGCGTCTTTGCTCATGATGCATTTTTAAAATGGCTGTGCGTTCTGATAAGTTGGGAATAAATCCACTGTTAAGTTTGAGGATAAATAAATGACACGTAATTACATATTTATCCAAAATAATATATTATACAATATTGCTTAATTCCAGACAGACAGAACAGGACAGCACAGCATCCAAGAACATGTGTAGTGTGAGGGAGAAGTGTAAGGGGCAGGGCCCCAGCACTTCCCACACTGCTGTCGTCACATCATACAATTTATACTTTTTAAACTATCTATCTTTGGCCACAATAGTATGGGGGTGCTTTCATATATGGTGACAATGCTAACTATTTAAATCATTACATATATGGAAGAACATATTTAGTACTGGTCAGCAGTTCTAATCGGCTCTCTGACGTAAACATGTTGTAATTATACATTCAAGCTATACATTCACTTCACGATCTCTTCTATTGACAGCAACAACTGGTGATCCTCATAATAGCTTGTTGATTGGTCATTGATGGACAGGAACAGGTGATAGTAGCTTGCAATTACGATATGTCCCATTGATATGTCTTGCTGGCTTTTCACACGAAATGTTTGTACATTGATGCAACAATTAATATAATCAAAATCCAATTTATCAGTCCCCACTTTTTGCAGCAATTTAGAAATCATTTCTGAGTCCATTTTGTCTTTCAATAAAGGCTGCGTACGTTTCAGTAGGCGGTGGACTAGTCACTGTCATCATACGGATATCTGCAGTCTTAGAAGTGAACGCATTAGTGACTGTTGCATTTATTTTCTTTCCACACAAACGGAAGCATTTCAACACTTGAGGGGTGCACAATATAAGCATATATATATCCCAATACCTATTGTCTTGATTCATAAACCATTTTATTAGAATCTTACTTAGAATAAACCCATGTATTTTTCTTTCTGTAGAATCAGCTTCATCCCTTAATATGTATAATTATCGGTCTCAAAAATATAGAATTATCTCTATAAATGATCATCTTTCTTGTGGATACCATATGTTCAGCTAAGTGTAAGTGAAAAGAAAATTGTTAATTATCACCCTATCTTTTCATCATTGTATCAATTATATAGTCAATCAATGGATATTAGTAATATTGTCAGTATGTAGGAACAATACGAATATGATAAATAGACTGTCGACTAATATCTTAGACTATTATACTCATTAAACCAGTGTCATTAGCTTTAAATTACTTTTCTCTTAATTGAACCTTAAATCGTGAATTCACTTATAATATCTAATAGTTCTTGTGCTTTTCTTAATCAAAGATGTTTTTCATTTAATTTAATGTCAGTAGTATGTTGCACTCCAGAGACAATAAGGCCATTGTACTTATAATCACTTAATGTGATTGAGACAATGTAAATTCTCAAACTATAGCAATTTAATCTATATCTATAGTAAATCTAATTTTGTGTAACATTATCTACAGTACGTCAGTAACCCTAGCTATGTGCAATGAACACAGACTAGAGAAGCTATTGGTAATACCAGGAAACTTGAACCAAATATCCAAGCTCACAACCACGCTCCAGGATTGGACAGCCTTTTCTACATGTATTTTTTATTTTTTTATTTAGAGCATGGAGTTTCAATATGCTTTAGTACTGGCTTTCCTACCTCAGATCTCCTTCAAGACCCTAGATAGGTATTCCACTTACTGTGTGTGCACGGTTGCGGTTCTCCATTCTAACTTCCATCTGTTATGACGGATAACCCAAATTTGGGTTCTGGCTTGCCCTATATGTGAGCACACGTGATCTTCACGGCACACACTATTGTCCTGAGGTGTAGTCTGTGAACAGGTCACAATTCCCCACACTTACCAATAGTCGCTCTGAAATAAGACAATATTTCTTTAGTACATATAAAACTACCTTTTGACCATAGGATAATGTTTCACACAATAGATTTTATGTACAATACTGCTGCAATCCTTATATCAGCAGAGAATTCATCTTCCATTTCATAATGGATACTATTGTTACTGAATAACTTTTAATAATTGTCTCTGTACAGTGCAAATACTTACTGTCTTATCCCCACTAGCAGTCTAGATGTTTCTATGAGGTAGCATAAGGCAAATCTTTTCTGTCTGACTATTTTGTAGATTTAACTTCATAATTTACATATTTTGGATTTTATCTATAAAACATTTAATAACATATAATCAATAATGTCTCACACATGATAAGCCCTAAAATGTGGATGTCAGTGGTGCAGATGTTATGCTAATCTGGGATGAGCACAGAATTAACCCTTGCTCTGGCTCGCAGGTCTGTAAGAAGTTGACTTCAACCTGAATTGTGCTTCTGCAACTGAGGTAGTAAAACCACAGTATCCTTTAATTCTGACCCTGTTACCATATCCTGTGTCAGCAGGCACTTGCGCAGGTCTTTGACTTCGCCATTAATAGCCGCCTTTCTAGGGCAGACTAGCTCCACCCTGGTTTTTTGTAGTGACCCAAAGTCCAAACTGAATCAGGATTCTGGTAAGAGGTGATCTACTAGAAACACAAAAAATAAATTAACTTTGCACATTATCCGAAACTAAAATACTGTATGTTGCGGTCGCAGACCATACAAGGAATCTTATCAAGGCATATATACTTATGAAATAATACTTAGACATTCATTTTTCCCGTTGGTGTTATGTAAATAACCATTATTTGAATGTGCATGGTTATTGTATAACAAAATAAAACATTGAAAACTGCACAGCAGCAGTTATGTCATTATAAAACTAAAAATATATTTATTACATATATCCCCTGTTTGTTTGCACTATGGTTCGCCCATGGAGCAAACAAAACACTTAAGAAACATATTTTTTTTTAAAACAATTAGCGTGTAATTAACCATTCAAATATAAAGGAGACAATAATTATGAAACTTGGGCATTATTCATACTATGGAAAAAGATTAATCCACTAGCATAGTTATAAACCAATTAATCAAGAGATTGCATACCACAGTTGTCAATATAGGCTATGACATAATTTCAAGTATCAATGTTTGCGAGGAAGCGGTATTACAACTAACGGTCAAGCTGTGATTGGTAGTGATTTTTCAACAGCTCTACTTAGTCTGAAGCCATTAGACTGGGCCCTTTGAGGTGCTGTAAAACACTTGTGGCACCTTATAAATAAAATAATAATAATAAAAATGATACAAAACAGACTATAAAGTTCACAAGCTACACCTGAGCAGCTGTGCTCCCAGATACAAGAACAATGACAAGTGAATAAGGCAAAACCCAGAAAGCTTATCTGGAGAGAACATACAAACTAAACACAGAACATAAAAATTCAACAAAATCCCAAAACAGGAATGAGCCACTCTATGGCTTGTAACAATGTTCCAGTAAGGTATCAGTGTTCATATTAGGCTATGAAGTCACATATGAAAAACAATAGTAATCCGTGTTTTGTTTTTACATTCTAAGCAATCTGTATACTAAGTCATTACACTAGGGATGGTCTAAAAATATACCACTGAACTTTTAAGTACTGACATAGGAAGACTAAATGCACACATAATGTGGGTTTGTGTACATATCACATATTTCTTGCTTTAAGGAAAAATTCAAGTACAAATAATCAATTAAATATAAGAAATATCTTATCTGCAAACAGAATGTAACTGTACTTTACTTGTGAATTTAAAAAGAGAACAGAAATAGCAGTCAGATCGTATTTCTACTTGACTGAGGAGACAGAAAAAACAAATGTTACTGTCACATAATGGTTTCAAAAACAAATGAAACATACAATTTTAAATACTGATCAGATTTCTAAAAGAAAAAAAAAAAGATTTCAAATTTAGCGCTTTTGATCTTAAAAAATGATTCTTGTAGCTAGCTTCGGCTTCCGTCACATGCTTTAACACAGAGAGACATCACTCGATTCACACACTGGTACTAAAATAGTGCAGCACCGTGACCTGTTTGACCTGAGTTCTCACATGCAGTTGGTTAAATCAGTACATGCTCAAATGTTAAAACATTGCACTTACTGAATGTTCAAATACAGTTAAGTAGTAAAATTCACCAAATGCAGAGCACACAATTGCATACGTAAGAATTAGGCATTCACATGAAACATTACAAATTACTTTAGACACATGACATAAACTTATGTCAAGATTTCTTAGATAATTTTAGTTTGTTACTTTTGAGCTCATGAGCGTAACCCAATACATTTGACTCTGTTTATTGGTAATAAAGGGAAAAACTGAATAAAGATATAAATGTATTTTCCTGGCCAGGATACATTTTCCCATTTTACCAAATTGCAGACTTCAAACATAAGGCGTATTAGACATTTTTACTTTCTCAGATCATGTTGTTTGATCTGGGCACACATTTATGTATTCCTAGGATTTTAAAAACTTTAATTTCATTGTAACTAGTTACTTTAGATGGCATGTTTTATCTGAATTTTTATACTGTCTGTCTTTAAGATACTTACCGTATTTATCGGCGTATAACACGCACTTTTTCCCCCTGAAAATAGGGGGCAAATGATATATGCGTGTTATACGCCGATATATGCGTGTTATACGCCGATATAGCATGTTAACCATGCTGAGCCTCTGCAGCGTGAGGGAGCGCCGGAGTGGGCATCGCCAGAGGGACAGGCGGCAGGACGCCGCACACAATAAATACGCTGGTGCAACACTGGAGCGGGCACATGCAGAGGGACAGGCAGCCGGACGCTGTGCAGCGTCCAGCCGCCTGTCCCCCCGCATGCACCCGCTCCAGCGCCACACCAGCACATCATGTGCAGCGTCCTGCCGCCCGCCCCTCCGAAGGCACCCGCTCCAGCGCCACACCAGCACATCATGTGCAGAGTCCTGCCGCCCGCCCCCCCCCCGAAGGCACCCGCTCCAGCGCTACCACACTATCATATTTACCGGTATTCTGTGCAGCGTCCAGCCTGTACTTATGCGAGGAGGCTGGCTGCCAGTGTCAAAGATGGCTGCCGGTCCTTATTTTGCTTCAAAGTTTTTATTTAGAAATTTAACTTTTTTTCCTGAAATTTCCCTTTTAAAATGAAGATGCGTGTTATACGCCGATAAATACGGTAATTTTATTCTTAATTAGGTTACATTGATTTTTTAAGTTTAAAGCTATTTTAATATTTAACCTGTTATGATTATCTTAACACTTCTTCTTAAGTTACTTTAGTTTAATTTGCTTTATTAAAAAAAACTGTATACCACATGTTACTTCAATTTAGAATAGGCTGTAATTTTGATCTAGTTAATAGATGATTACTGAATTACCACATTCAGAACAATCCAGTTCAATATCCGAGCAAGACGTCTCTTGCTAAGACCTATATGAACTAGAATAAAACTTCAAGCTGATAGTCCCAGACATATCTCATTGAAGTTTCATAGGTTTTAAAAACCCGTACAAATTAAAGGCTTATATTTTATGACACAATAGTCATTGTACCTATCACATACTAGAGCTGACTTCCCGTCACTTACTGCGATTAAATTACATCTATTTAAAACTTAATTTTAGTGTTCCAAAAAAAAAACATAGAACCGTTAAAATATTGTAAGACACAAGAGCCCTAATATTTAACGTGAACCACAGTGACAATTGACTTTTTGTCACACACTGTGATTAAATTAATCTTTTCCTTATTAACAGCCTATAATTTATTATTTAGAAAATAGCTACAGTTTTAATAATAAGTTTTCCAATTTAGAATAAGAATAAGCAATATCACATAAGATATATCGTGTCACCTACCGTCCACATCAGTCCACCTGCCATTCATAACGCAACTTTGCAATCATATTATAGTAAAAAAAAAAGCTTTTTCTCACCTTGTGTCTGTAGAAGTTGCGTAGAATGCAGCAGGTAGCCTGATGTGATTTAGGCAGGAACGTCGGAGTCACCATTGATAAGTTGGGAATAAATCCACTGTTAAGTTTGAGGATAAATAAATGACACGTAATTACATATTTATCCAAAATAATATATTATACAATATTGCTTAATTCCAGACAGACAGAACAGGACAGCACAGCATCCAAGAACATGTGTAGTGTGAGGGAGAAGTGTAAGGGGCAGGGCCCCAGCACTTCCCACCCTGCTGTCGTCACATCATACAATTTATACTTTTTAAACTATCTATCTTTGGCCACAATAGTATGGGGGTGCTTTCATATATGGTGACAATGCTAACTATTTAAATCATTACATATATGGAAGAACATATTTAGTACTGGTCAGCAGTTCTAATCGGCTCTCTGACGTAAACATGTTGTAATTATACATTCAAGCTATACATTCACTTCACGATCTCTTCTATTGACAGCAACAACTGGTGATCCTCATAATAGCTTGTTGATTGGTCTTTGATGGACAGGAACAGGTGATAGTAGCTTGCAATTACGATATGTCCCATTAATATGTCTTGCTGGCTTTTCACACGAAATGTTTGTACATTGATGCAACAATTAATATAATCAAAATCCATTTTATCAGTTCCAAGACGGTTTGCTATGCGTTCCAACACCGGGATAACGAGATAATATCAAATATATCAGTCATAGCATCACCATTAGGAATTCGCATTGACATCATACATAGTAGGTATTTTATATATACATAAATAAATAAACAGAATAAAATGAATTGCTTAAAATACAAAGTGAAACATATAATGTTTACACGTGAATACAATAATATAGTCAATATATAAAATGGAGGGATGGTCATTATTAAGACAAGAAATGCTTAAGTTCGAATTCACCATTTAACCCCCTGGACCGAGGGTGTCAAGCCGGGGAATCCATCTCATTTCTGTCTGAGACAGTCTTTTTTCAATGTCTCTTGTAAGCCATCTAGGGGTTATTACTTGAATACCACAGAAATTGATTAAAAAGCATTCCTTAGATTGATGGTGAATTTTAAAATGATTAGAAAGACCCTTTCTGATATTATATATGTGTTCAGCTAAATGCACTTTTAAATGGCGACTGGTCTTACCAACATAAAATAAATTGCAAGAGCATTCTAATAAATATATAACATTCTTGGAATGACATGTTATGAATTCATTTATCAGGTATTTTTTATCTTTAACTTTGAATTCAGATATCTTGTGGTGAGGATTTTTTACAGATTTACACATAAGGCAGTCGCCACATCGATGGAATCCTTTTGTACGGATACTCTGTCGCGTGGTGTTATCGATGGTACTTTTCACCAGATGGTTTTTCAACGATTGGGCCTTTCGATAAATAAAAACCGGCTTAGAGGGGATTAAATGTCCCAAGATGGGATCCTGTTTAATCAAGTGCCAGTTTTTATTGAAAATATTTTCAATTTTAAAATTAATATTATTATATTGTGATATAAATGCCCACTGGTATTTACTATTTGTCTCATTCTTGGGTTATTTTACAGTTAATAGATCATTTATCTCAATGGCTTCAATTCTTTATTTAGCTTTTGTGAGAACTTCTGTGGAGTAGCCTTTTACCTCCAATCTTTCTTTTACTTTGTTAATTTGTTGTTCACAGACCAACATATCAGAACAATTCCTTTTAATTCTAGTGAATTGTCCGAATGGAATACCGTTCAGCCAATTTTTATGATGTTGGCTGGTTGTTTCGATGTATCCATTAGAATCAGTTGGCTTTCTGAAGGTTTTGGTATTGATCTAATTGTTTTCAACATATATAGTTAGGTCTAAAAATGAAATTTCTGACAGACTAGTGTTAAAACTTAAATGAATAGAAAAGTCCTTAATATTTAGGTTCTCACAAAAAGTTAATACTGTCTTGACCATCCCTCCAGATAAAAAATATATCATCGATAAAATGATACCAGAGCACCAGACCCGCCACCAGCTGTCCGCCACACCAAACATGCAGATTTTCCCAATGGGACATGAATAGGTTGGCGTAGCTGGGGGCGAATCTGGTGCCCATGGCGGTGCCCACACACTGCAGAAAGAAGCTTCCTTCGTGATAAAAATAGTTATTAAGAAGGATAAAATTGATACTTTCAAGGATAAAATTCTTTAGGTTACAGGATAGTGGTGATGATTCTAAAAAATATGAGACAGCCTGTGTACCTTTACTCCTCTCTATTATGGTATATAGAGTGCTGACATCAGCACTACATAGTATGTCGCCTTCTTGCCAGGTATAATTATTTAAATTTCGGAGTAAATGTCCTGTGTCTTTTAAATATGTTAGAGTATTAGACACAAGGGGTTGTATGTAATAATCTACAAAAGCCGATAAATTACTGGTGAGGCTGTTGCACCCTGAGATTATAGGCCTCCCTGGTGGTTTGTTCTCATCTTTATGGACTTTAGGTAAGATATAAAGTGCCGGTACAGTGGGTTCCTTAATGTTCAAAAATTCAAACTCCTTTTTTGAGATGACTTTGTTATTGAGGGCTTGAGTCGTAAGTTCCAATAGGGCTTTACTTATTTAGGTTGTGGGATTATTATTATTATTATTATTATAATCTTATTTATAAGGCGCCACAAGTGTTTCGCAGCGCCGTACAAAGGAACAATACAGGGAGACAAAACTTGGCATAACATCACTGGGATAACTTTTAAGTTTTTTATATGTCCCACCTGATGACAGTTGTCTTTCAATTTCTTCTAAGTACTTCTCTTTCTTCATCACTACTACCCCACCTCCTTTATCCGCCGGTTTAATTATAAGTGATTTGTCATCTTTAAGTGCTTTCAATGTAGAAAAATCTTTTTTTATTTAAATTGCACTTTTTCCCATACTGTGTATAATTTTTTTCTAAAACTTTATTAATTTCATCACACACTATTTTATTAAAACAGTCTAAAAAACTCCCTCTGCAGTGTGTGGGATAAAAACTTGATGGTGGTTTAAAAGGTGTGCAATCACTTGTAGAGGGGTTATTATTGTTATCCTCTTTTGATTCAAAGAACTGTTTAATTGTTAATTTACGGATAAATTTCTGCACATCTAAAAACAAATCAAAACTATTAGGTTTAGAGGAAGGTGCAAATTTGAATCCCTTTTGTAGGATTTTTATCTCTGACTGTTAGGTCACGACCTGATAGATTGAATATTTTTCCTTCAGTTTCTTTAGAGGGGATAGAGTTATGGGTTGTAGTGTTGGTATTTTTTCTTTTTTTCTTTTTATTCTTTTTTATACCTGCCCTTTTTCCCCTCTTAGAAGTTTTTTTCTTCTTTCTATCTATTTTTAGTGCCTCCATTGTTTCTGGCGGTCCTGGTCTAAAAAAGGAGCAAAGTGGTGGTTTCTGGAATTACCTTTGTAGTTCAAAGGAGTGAATCTATTTGTTAAGTCTAAATCAAAATCATCTTCCTTATCAAACCTCTGGCGATATGGGCGTCTGGGTGTTTCCCATCCTTCTGGGTCTCTAATGGGAGTATTTTTCTTATGCCATTTATGGTGTTGTTTTTTAAAATGCGGGTTATATGGTCTTTTATTACTCTCATACACTGGTAATTGCATTCGGTCCTCTCTCATGTTAAAAGTTTTTTTCCTCCACTGTGGGGCTTTCTTATAAGGTGTTGTGTACTTTCTGGGAAATTTGTTGGTTATTGGGTTCACTTGGGGTGGAACTGGTTCCATATCTTTATTATGGTTGATATCTCTTAGGAATTTTTTTCCTTTCCTTTCCCTCAATTCCCTAGTACTTTTTCCTATCTTATCCAATAGGGATTCTTCATACATGGCGAAGTCTTCTATGCCCTTAAATGGTTTTACCATCTCCTGAAGATTGGCAATTTCTTCATTCAAAGTTTTAAGGGTACTACTCCTTTCTTTAATAATTAGATTAATTAATGCAAATGAACACTCATTTCGTATGGTGTCCCATTGGGTTTTAAAGGAAACATCTGTTGAATTAAATGATGGTGGCTTATTGATCTTAAGCCCTTTAGGGACAACTTTGGAAGATAGGTAATGCTCCAATGTGACCATTTCCCACCATATTTTATTTTCTTTCATCATTACTGATTCCAGTTTGAAAAACACAGATCCTAAATTCTCATCACTAATGTTAATGTTCTCATCGTGTGAGACAAAGTGTTTTTTTACCAACTGGTTGCGAATGTCGCAGAATGAGAACATATTAGCAGCACTTAACACAAACTTGAATGAGGTAGACAGTATAGACAATAAAGTGACTTAGTGCTCAAGTGCGCTTATATAAAAACACCATATAGCAGCTAGATATACAGATCTCATGGTGCCATCCAATAACACCTGAAAACAGAATGCATACAATAGAGAAGAGACTGTTCTCCAGCGCTTAGGAGGTTCACACAGGATAAAACACCAATCAAGTGTTTAAATAAATGTCACAATTTTATACCACTATTGCTGTGTTTCCATAGGTGGTAGATGGATAATTCCAATAGTATTCCTCCTCCATATACGGTACCCAAAATTAAAAAGAGAGACAGATAGTGCAGACTGTCAACAGATAACAATTTTAATATGGAGTACACTTACAATAGGGAGGGATAATAAAACACATGGATCTCCTCAACCCGGGGCAATACAGGAACTGGAACAGTCACAGCAGCAGGGCAATCCAGTCTAGATCTGGCAATAGTCCTTCTCACTGGGTGTCCAATATACACGAGTCCCCGGTCCAGAGTCCAACAAACAGTAGGTTAAGATAATGCCAAACGCGTTTCGGATCTAACTGATCCTTCGTCAGTAGCGTGCTTAACCTTATCATACAGACGCTTTAAATACCTTTTCTAAACTGCACTTGTTTTCGTATTCCCGGCGGAAACAGTATGGCCGTGCGTGTCAAACGGCCGGAAATGCGTTCCACAATGTTAACTGGTGGTGCGCACATCAATGACATGGAGCGTCTTTGCTCATGATGCATTTTTAAAATGGCTATGCGTTCCAACACCGGGATAACGAGATAATATCAAATATATCAGTCATAGCATTAACATTAGGAATTCGCATTGACATCATACATAGTAGGCATTTTATATATACATAAATAAACAGAATAAAATGAATTGCTTAAAATACAAAGTGAAACATATAATGTTTACACGTGAATAAAATAATATAGTCAATATATAAAATGGAGGGATGGTCATTATTAAGACAAGAAATGCTTAAGTTGGAATTCACCGTTTAACCCCCCTGGACCGAGGGTGTCAAGCCGGTGAATCCGTCTCATTTCTGTCTGAGACAGTCTTTTTTCAATGTCTCTTGTACGCCATCTAGGGGTTATTACTTGAATACCACAGGAATTGATTAAAAAGCATTCCTTAGATTGATGGTGAATTTTAAAATGATTAGAAAGATTGTGCGTAGCCAAACCCTTTCTGATATTATATATGTGTTCAGCTCAACGCACTTTTAAATGGCGACTGGTCTTACCAACATAAAATAAATTGCAAGAGCATTCTAATAAATATATAACATTCTTGGAATGACATGTTATGAATTCATTTATCAGGTATTTTTTATCTTTAACTTTGAATTCAGATATCTTGTGGACTATATTATTGTATTCACGTGTAAACATTATATGTTTCACTTTGTATTTTAAGCAATTCATTTTATTCTGTTTATTTATGTATATATAAAATGCCTACTATGTATGATGTCAATGCGAATTCCTAATGTTAATGCTATGACTGATATATTTGATATTATCTCGTTATCCCGGTGTTGGAATGCATAGCAAACCGTCTTGGAACGCACAGCCATTTTAAAAATGCATCATGAGCAAAGACGCTCCATGTCATTGATGTGCGCACCACCAGTTAACATTGTGGAACGCATTTCCGGCCGTTTGACACGCACGGCCATACTGTTTCCGCCGGGAACACGGAAACAAGTGCAGTTTAGAAAAGGTATTTAAAGCGTCTGTATGATAAGGTTAAGCACGCTACTGACGAAGGATCAGTTAGATCCGAAACGCGTTTGGCATTATCTTAACCTACTGTTTGTTGAACTCTGGACCGGGGACTCATGTATATTGGACACCCAGTGAGAAGGACTATTGCCAGATTGTTGCACGCCGTCCGGGTGTCCCTGCACCCGGACGGACGGCGAGTACTGTGTCATCTGACACGGCGGGGGACGTTGCCGGGCAGCGTCCCAAGCCTCACTCTGAGACTAAGCGTCGGGGCGTTGCTAGGCAACGTCCCCGAGCTTCCGCCCGGCGGCCTGCAATGCGCGCGCCTGACGTCAGTCAGGCGGCGCGAAATTTGAATAAATAGCCGGCGTCTGCTGGGCACAGACGCCGGTTATAGTTTTTGCTTACCTAAGCAGTGTGCTGTGCTCCCTGGTCCCCTGGGTCCTTGGTCCCAGCATCCTTTGTGGTTAGTCCTTGCTGCAGTCCTCCGGGTCTCCCAGCCTGTCAGCTGCTGTCTGCCTTTGGATTCCTGTGTTCCTGCATTTCCCTGGACTCCTCTGCTGTATTCCATCCTCAGCCTGTGAGCCTGCCGTGGACCCACAGCTTCCATCTTCCGTGGGTCACGTAAGTGCTCCAGTGGAGCTCAGGTCTTTACCTTTTTGGTTCCCCGTCCCTCCGTGGCCTAACCCCTCCGTGGGTTTTTCCTTGGTTATCCTCTTTTGTCTCGTTGCCCCTGTCTTTTGGTAGTTGTTCCCTCGCCCCCATCTGTCACTAGTGTTCTGGTTAGGCAGGAGTGTCACCGTTCATCCTGATCCCTGCTTTGGGAGTCACGGTCCCTTTGGAGTGTTTTTTGGGGACTCCCTTCTACCCGCTGGTGTCTGCGACTTGGTCGCACTCCCCGTCTTGGCCTGGTGCCTGCAGTTAGGGGCCAGTTCCCAGTTAGGTCCAGTAGTCAGCTTATCCTCTTGAGTATTCCCCGTTGCGATCGCTTACCCCTTGTCACCCCATAAGACCTGGCTGCATCGGGGTCGGAGCGGGCTTAACTCGCTCCTTCGAACGCGGCGGCCACAGGTGAAGCCTAGCTCCGCAGGGGTTTGCCATCTGCCTCGGGGACTCAATAGAGAGAGTGTAGGATCCGCTGTGGCCGTCCTAACCGGCGGTCCCGGCTGTGGGCTCACGCCCTGTTATCACTCCGTCTGGATCCCGCATTGTCCCTGGTGCCCAGGCCAAGGCATCGTAACATTATAACCGGCCAGAATAAAGACAGGTCTCCTCTGTCAAATACCAGGAGGGATAGTTATTTGTGTCATTTGGTATAATGAGAACCCCTTCCCAGACATTTTCTGATCAGCTTCAAGGGCTTACTCAGATGGTCCGGGAGTTGTCCTTGAAGGTAGCGTCCCAAGAGCAGAGGACGCGGCCTCCAGACGCAGGGGGTTCAGATCCCAAAATTAACTTGCCTGATCGGTTCTCTGGAGACCGCAAAACCTTTTTTAATTTTCGTGAGACCTGTAAGTTGTATTTTCGGCTCAAGACACGCTCATTCTCATCCGAGGCCCAGCGTATTGGACTGGTTATCTCTTTGCTCCAGGGGGACCCCCAGACCTGGGCCTTTGGATTGCCTTCGGACAGCCCAGCCCTGGCCTCCGTAGACAGTTTCTTTAGTTCTCTCGGGTTGTTGTATGATGATCCTGACCGTGAAGCCTCAGCAGAGACTCATCTTAGAGCCCTTAGGCAAGGGAAAGACCCAGCCGAGGTTTATTGTACTGAGTTCCGCCGATGGGCGAATGATTGTGGGTGGAACGACCCTGCATTATGCAGTCAGTTTCGGTGCGGTCTTTCTGATGAGATCAAGGATTGCCTCATTCAATACCCGTCACCTAAAACATTGGACAAGTTAATGGAATTAGCCATTAAAATTGACCGTCGCCTCCGTGAGCGGAGGTCGGAACGGGGCTCGCTCACTCAAGTGGTGCCCTATGTTCCGATGACCCCTGAGGAAAGTGAGGAGCCCATGCAACTTGGGGCAGCTCGCATTTCCCCGGAAGAAAGGGCTCGTCGATTGAGCTCAGGTCTGTGTTTATACTGTGGCTGTAAGGGTCACATCTTGAGAAATTGCCCCAATAGGCCAGTAAAAGGCCGGGCCAAGTGAACGAAGAGAGGGTTCACTTTGGCCTCCAGCTCTTTTCCTCTCTAGATTCCTTACTTATCCCAGGGCATATTTCTTTTCAAGGGGGTAATTTTTCGGGGTCAGTATTTATTGACAGCGGCGCAGCTGGTAATTTCCTGGACTCTTCCCTTGCCCAGAGTTTGGGGATTCCTCAACTCCAGGTTCCTATCCCCATTACCTTATGGGGCTTAGATGGTGGGGTTCTGTCCAATGGGGCCGTTACATTTCAGACTCCACCCGTACAGTTGACCATTGGTCTTTTTCACCAGGAGGAGATCACATTCCTTTTAACCTCATGTCCTTCGGTACCCATCGTATTGGGTTTCCCCTGGTTGAAAAAACACAATCCCATCATTGATTGGCGCCGTGGGGAGATTACCCAGTGGAACCCAAATTCTCAACAGAAGTGCCTTCATATTTCGCTCCCTGTGAAGTCCACCTCTTTAGCGGGGATTCCCATTCCCTACCGGGATTACTCAGACGTGTTTTCAAAGGGTAAGGCCGACAGTTTACCTCCACATCGGCCATACGACTGTGCCATCCAATTAGTCCCCAACGCGCCATTGCCCAAAAGTAGACATTATGCATTGTCTCTCCCGGAGACAAAAGCCATGGATGAGTACATCCAAGAAAGTTTGTCCAAAGGGTTTATTTGGCCCTCTAAATCTCCGCTCAGCGCCGGCTTCTTCTTTGTGGAAAAGAAGGATGGTTCTTTGAGACCGTGCATAGACTTCCGTGCCCTTAATAAAATTACGGTGAAAAACACCTATCCCCTTCCTTTAATTACGGTTCTGTTTGATCAGCTACGATCCGCTACCATTTTTTCTAAAATTGACCTTAGGGGGGCTTATAACCTCATAAGAATCCTGGAAGGGGACGAGTGGAAAACGGCGTTCAGTACTCAGACGGGGCACTATGAGTATCTGATAAGGCCGTTCGGGCTATCCAATGCCCCAGCCGTTTTTCAGGATTTTATTAACGATGTCCTTCGGGAATTCTTGGGCAAGTTCGTGGTTGTCTATTTAGACGATATTTTAATTTTTTCCCAAGACTTGGACTCGCATAGGACTCAAGTTCGTCAGGTTCTTCAGAAATTACGCGAGAATCAGTTATTCGCTAAATTAGAGAAATGCGAATTTGAGGTGACCCAGGTGTCTTTCTTGGGATATATAATTTCTTCGCAAGGCTTCCAAATGGACCCCAAGAAATTACAAGCCATTTTAGATTGGGTGCGACCCACCAATTTAAAAGCAGTCCAGCGATTTCTTGGGTTCGCCAATTATTATAGGCGATTCATTCATGCCTTTTCTTCCATCGTGGCACCCTTGGTGGCGTTGACCAAGAAAGGTGCGGATCCATCAGCATGGACTCCCCAGGTAGAACAGGCTTTTAAGACCTTGAAGCAAGCCTTCATCTCGGCTCCAATTCTTAGACATCCCAACCCTGAGCTGCCATTTGTGGTGGAAGTCGACGCCTCCGAAGTTGGGGCCGGAGCGGTTCTCTCCCAGAGAGATCCGGAGTCTTCACAATTCCACCCCTGTGCCTACATGTCCAGAAAATTTTCTCAAGCAGAGTCCAATTATGATGTGGGCAACAGGGAGTTGCTCGCTATTAAGTGGGCCTTTGATGAATGGCGACAGTGGCTGGAAGGAGCTGTTCATCAGATTCTTGTCTTAACTGATCATACGAATCTACAATACATTGAATCAGCCAAAAGACTGAACGCTCGCCAAGCCCGGTGGGCTCTCTTCTTTATGAGATTTAATTTCATTATTTCTTATATCCCTGGATCGAAAAACATCAGGGCAGATGCCCTTTCCAGGTGTTTCGTTCCTCAACAAGAGGGTGGGATCAAGTCAGGGTCCATCATTCCTTCGTCCTGTATCCATGCCGGAGTTAGCCAGACCTTGGAGGGTCTTCTCCGGCAAGCTCAAGGGCAAGCTCCAGCCCAAACTCCGGAGAATAAACTGTTTGTTCCTCCTTCATTGAGACGCAGAGTGTTGGCAGAATGCCATGATACTAAGATTTCTGGTCACCCAGGAGTATATAAAACTCTTGCTTTATTATCCCGAGTGGTCTGGTGGCCAGGGATGGCCAGGGACAGCAAGAACTTTGTGTTGTCTTGTCCAGAGTGTGCCCGACATAAAGTTCCACGTTCTCGACCATTGGGAGAGTTGTTGCCTTTGTCCGTTCCTGGCAGGCCTTGGTCTCATCTGGCCATGGATTTTATTGTGGGGCTTCCAGTCTCATCACACTGTCAAGTCATTTGGGTCGTCGTCGATAGATTTTCTAAGATGGCGCATTTCGTGGCTTTAAGGCAGTTACCCTCGGCTAAAGAACTGGCCACGCTATTCCTTCAGCACATTTTTCCTTTGCACGGATTTCCCAGTGATATTGTGTCCGACCGGGGTCCACAGTTTGTGGCTCAGTTTTGGAGAATGTTTTGTGCTGCCTTAAAGGTTAAGATCAGCCTCACTTCCGCATTCCATCCACATGCCAATGGACAAACAGAGCGTCTTAATCAGTCTCTTAAGCAGTATCTGAGGGTCTTTGTTTCCAAACTTCAAAATGACTGGGTTAGTTTCCTGCCGTTAGCCGAATTTGCGTATAATAACGCACATCATTCGGCCTCTAAGACGTCGCCCTTTTTTGCAGTCTACGGATTCCATCCACGGGCTAATTCTCTGGGACCGAATGCCCCTGGCTCTTCTTCGACAGCTGCCTCTCGCCTCAAAGTCATATGGAGGAAAGTCCACTTGGCCCTTAAAGAAGCCTCTTTCAGAGAGAAGGTATTCTCTGACAAGTCCAGACGGCCTTGCTCTTTCAAAGTTGGTGACTGGGTGTGGCTATCCACCCGTAATATAAAGCTTCACCAACCATCAGCAAGGTTAGGGCCTCGATTCATTGGGCCTTTTCGGATTGTCAGGAGGGTTAATCCGGTAGCATTCCGTCTTGCTTTACCTAAGTCCCTCAGGATTTCGAGTACCTTTCATGCTTCGCTTCTTAAGCCAGTGGTGTTTTCACAGAGATTTCCTCGCAGACTGAGGAATGGCTCCGCCCCAGTGATGGTGCAGGGGCAACAGGAGTTCCGCGTGGAAAAGATCCTCGATTCTAGACTTTTGAGAGGTTCCTTGCAGTTTCTGGTACACTGGAGGGGATTTGGTCCCGAAGAGAGGTCCTGGGTTTCCGATGGAGAGTTGCATTCGCTCAACCTTAGGAGGGCCTTTTTTCGTCAATTCCCAGATAAACCTGGTGGGAAAGGGTTGTTAACCCTTCCTCAAGGGGGGGTACTGTTGCACGCCGTCCGGGTGTCCCTGCACCCGGACGGACGGCGAGTACTGTGTCATCTGATGCTGCGGATGCAGCGTCATCTGACACGGCGGGGGACGTTGCCGGGCAGCGTCCCAAGCCTCACTCTGAGGGTAAGCGTCGGGGCGTTGCTAGGCAACGTCCCCAAGCTTCCGCCCGGCGGCCTGCAACGCGCGCGCCTGACATCAGTCAGGCGGCGCGAAATTTGAATAAATAGCCGGCGTCTGCTGGGCACAGACGCCGGTTATAGCTTTTGCTTACCTAAGCAGTGTGCTGTGCTCCCCGGTCCCCTGGGTCCTTGGTCCCAGCATCCTTTGTGGTTAGTCCTTGCTGCAGTCCTCCGGGTCTCCCAGCCTGTCAGCTGCTGTCTGCCTTTGGATTCCTGTGTTCCTGCATTTCCCTGGACTCCTCTGCTGTATTCCATCCTCAGCCTGTGAGCCTGCCGTGGACCCACAGCTTCCATCTTCCGTGGGTCACGTAAGTGCTCCAGTGGAGCTCAGGTCTTTACCTTTTTGGTTCCCCGGCCCTCCGTGGCCTAACCCCTCCGTGGGTTTTTCCTTGGTTATCCTCTTTTGTCACGTTTCCCCTGTCTTTTGGTAGTTGTTCCCTCGCCCCCGTCTGTCACTAGTGTTCTGGTTAGGCAGGAGTGTCACCGTTCATCCTGATCCCTGCTTTGGGAGTCACGGTCCCTTTGGAGTGTTTTTTGGGGACTCCCTTCTACCCGCTGGTGTCTGCGACTTGGTCGCACTCCCCGTCTTGGCCTGGTGCCGGCAGTTAGGGGCCAGTTCCCAGTTAGGTCCAGTAGTCAGCTTATCCTCTTGAGTATTCCCCGTGGCGATCGCTTACCCCTTTTCACCCCATAAGACCTGGCTGCATCGGGGTCGGAGCGGGCTTAACTCGCTCCTTCGAACGCGGCGGCCACAGGTGAAGCCTAGCTCCGCAGGGGTTTGCCATCTGCCTCGGGGACTCAATAGAGAGAGTGTAGGATCCGCTGTGGCCGTCCTAACCGGCGGTCCCGGCTGTGGGCTCACGCCCTGTTATCACTCCGTCTGGATCCCGCATTGTCCCTGGTGCCCAGGCCAAGGCATCGTAACACAGATCTAGACTGGATTGCCCTGCTGCTGTGACTGTTCCAGTTCCTGTATTGCCCCGGGTTGAGGAGATCCATGTGTTTTATTATCCCTCCCTATTGTAAGTGTACTCCATATTAAAATTGTTATCTGTTGACAGTCTGCACTATCTGTCTCTCTTTTTAATTTTGGGTACCGTATATGGAGGAGGAATACTATTGGAATTATCCATCTACCATCTATGGAAACACAGCAATAGTGGTATAAAATTGTGACATTTATTTAAACACTTGATTGGTGTTTTATCCTGTGTGAACCTCCTAAGCGCTGGAGAACAGTCTCTTCTCTATTGTATGCATTCTGTTTTCAGGTGTTATTGGATGGCACCTTGAGATCTGTATATCTAGCTGCTATATGGTGTTTTTATATAAGCGCACTTGAGCACTAAGTCACTTTATTGTCTATACTGTCTATGTAACGTGCGTGGGTGGATGTGAGGTAGGTGGTGGGCTGAGCCCTCAGCCAGGACCGCTGCTTAGAACGGCCACGGCAAAGCCCTACGCTGACTCTGTTGGCCGTCCCGGACCAGTGACCGCGGGCTGCAAGGTGCTAGGCTTCGCCTGTAGCCGCCGCGTTCGAAAGAGTCAGTTAAGCCGACTCTAACCCCGATGCAGCCAGGTGTTATGTAGGGACAAACCCACGGCGACCGTCAGGGACTCGGACCAAGAGGAGGAACTGGCTAATAGGGCCGCAGCAGCGCGCTTGTCAGCGCTGCTGACAGTCTACCTCATTCAAGTTTTTGTGTTAAGTGCTGCTAATATGTTCTCATTCCGCGACATTCGCAACCAGTTGGTAAAAAAACACCTTTGTCTCACACGATGAGAACATTAACATTAGTGATGAGAATTTCGGATCTGTGTTTTTCAAACTGGAATCAGTAATGATGAAAGAAAATAAAATATGGTGGGAAATGGTCACATTGGAGCATTACCTACTGTATCTTCCAAAGTTGTCCCTAAAGGGCTTAAGATCAATAAGCCACCATCATTTAATTCAACAGATGTTTCCTTTAAAACCCAATGGGACACCATACGAAATGAGTGTTCATTTGCATTAATGAATCTAATTATTAAAGAAAGGAGTAGTACCCTTAAAACTTTGAATGAAGAAATTGCCAATCTTCAGGAGATGGTAAAACCATTTAAGGGCATAGAAGACTTCGCCATGTATGAAGAATCCCTATTGGGTAAGATAGGAAAAAGTACTAGGGAATTGAGGGAAAGGAAAGGAAAAAAATTCCTAAGAGATATCAACCATAATAAAGATATGGAACCAGTTCCACCCCAAGTGAACCCAATAACCAACAAATTTCCCAGAAAGTACACAACACCTTATAAGAAAGCCCCACAGTGGAGGAAAAAAACTTTTAACATGAGAGAGGACCGAATGCAATTACCAGTGTATGAGAGTAATAAAAGACCATATAACCCGCATTTTAAAAAACAACACCATAAATGGCATAAGAAAAATACTCCCATTAGAGACCCAGAAGGATGGGAAACACCCAGACGCCCATATCGCCAGAGGTTTGATAAGGAAGATGATTTTGATTTAGACTTAACAAATAGATTCACTCCTTTGAACTACAAAGGTAATTCCAGAAACCACCACTTTGCTCCTTTTTTAGACCAGGACCGCCAGAAACAATGGAGGCACTAAAAATAGATAGAAAGAAGAAAAAAACTTCTAAGAGGGGAAAAAGGGCAGGTATAAAAAAGAATAAAAAGAAAAAAAGAAAAAATACCAACACTACAACCCATAACTCTATCCCCTCTAAAGAAACTGAAAGAAAAATATTCAATCTATCAGGTCGTGACCTAACAGTCAGAGATAAAAATCCTACAAAAGGGATTCAAATTTGCACCTTCCTCTAAACCTAATAGTTTTGATTTGTTTTTAGATGTGCATAAATCTATCCGTAAATTAACAATTAAACGGTTCTTTGAATCAAAAGAGGATAACGATAATAACCCCTCTACAAGTGATTGCACACCTTTTAAACCACCATCAAGTTTTTATCCCACACACTGCAGAGGGAGTTTTTAGACTGTTTTAATAAAGTAGTGTGTGATGAAATTAATAAAGTTTTAGAAAAAAATGATACACGGTATGGGAAAAAGTGCAATTTAAATAAAAAAGATTTTTCTACATTGAAAGCACTTAAAGATGACAAATCACTTATAATTAAACCGGCGGATAAAGGAGGTGGGGTAGTGGTGATGAAGAAAGAGATGTACTTAGAAGAAATTGAAAGACAACTGTCATCAGGTGGGACATACTGTATAAAAAATCTTAAAAGTGATCCCACAACCAAAATAAGTAAAGCCCTATTGGAACTTACGACTCAAGCCCTCAATAACAAAGTCATCTCAAAAAAGGAGTTTGAATTTTTGAACATTAAGGAACCCAATGTACCTACACTTTATATCTTACCTAAAGTCCATAAAGATGAGAACAAACCACCAGGGAGGCCTATAATCTCAGGGTGCAACAGCCTCACCAGTAATTTATCGGCTTTTGTAGATTATTACCTACAACCCCTTGTGTCAAATACTCGAGCATATTTAAAAGACACAGGACATTTACTCCGAAATTTAAATAATTATACCTGGCAAGAAGGCGACATACTATGTAGTGCTGATGTCAGCACTCTATACACCATAATAGAGAGGAGTAAAGGTACACAGGCTGTCTCATATTTTTTAGAATCATCACCACTATCCTGTAACCTAAAGAATTTTATCCTTGAAAGTATCAATTTTATCCTTCTTAATAACTATTTTTATCACGAAGGAAGCTTCTTTCTGCAGTGTGTGGGCACCGCCATGGGCACCAGATTCGCCCCCAGCTACGCCAACCTATTCATGTCCCATTGGGAACATCTGCATGTTTGGTGTGGCGGACAGCTGGTGGCGGGTCTGGTGCTCTGGTATCGATTTATCGATGATATATTTTTTATCTGGAGGGATGGTCAAGGCAGTTTTTTAACTTTTTGTGAGAACCTAAATATTAAGGACTTTTCTATTCATTTAAGTTTTAACACTAGTCTGTCAGAAATTTCATTTTTAGACCTAACTATATACAGATGGGGCAGGTCCCATCTTGGCTACCTATGGCGAGAGTTTCGCCAGCTCGCCATGGCGCCCGCCATCGCAATACATTTTAAATGCTTGGCGATTCGCCGTGGCGTCTCCGGATGAGTGCAATACCAGTGATCATCCACCAGATGTCACTTTTGAAAACCTCTTTGCGCATGCGTAAAATTTATGCTGCAGCGCGTGCATGAAGCGCAGGAACTAAAGTAAATAATTTATTGTCCCTGGCAAGCCTAGTCAGCGCCTCTCTCACACCACCGGCACGAGCATGATCCCATCTCTTTGAAGGAGAGGATCATGCTGATGCGGGCGGAGAGGCGCTGCCTTTGTTTAACACGAAGGAGCGTCTCTGACGGACGCTCTTGCGACCCAGTTGCACAGACGTTCCAGTAATGAGATGCTTTTGCGTCTGAGTTGTTATTATGGCAGGGTACTACAGTAAAGTACTTTACTACTATTGTGCTGTGTCCAGCAAGTTGTACTGTTCTATAGATAGTGTACACACTAATAAATAAAATTACATTGCATTGCGTACACAATCATTACATTAAATTATACTGTACTGTATTGTACGTCTCATTGGTTTTTTTTGACAGGTGCTGGCCTTTGGTTAGTACAGTATTGTAGTTTTAACACACATAAAAAATTCCGGTTACCAATAAGGCTCTCTTGGCGTCTAAATTTGCATGGGCGCTTGAGCGTCTGTACTTGTACTATACTGGAGCGGCACGGACGCTAATGCGTCTCAGTATACAGTATGTTCTAACGGTGGCCACATTTTGGTGTTATGACATTCACAGTAAGTTACTGATTCGTATAGGGATCATTTTACTTTTGCACACAGTACGGTTACAGTCATGTACAGTATACAGTGGAACTGTAGATTTAGTAAGCTCGTTGAAGTGATACAATGTCTGTAGTTTCACAGGTTTTACGCTCGCCACAAAATATGTCAAAAAAAGTACTGTAACTTAACACCATGCCAACATGGTTAGTTCATAACCCCACTATCCATGTTGGCATGGAGTGGATTTTAAATAGCGTGGCGAGCGTAGCGAGCCACCGAGCCCCGCAAGGGTACTCAGACGCATGGCGCCATAGTGGCGCCGTGAAACTACAGAAGTACTGTACTGTACAGTTTTTCAGTGGTCATTCAGCTGCTACTGTATACATTGCTGTGCTGTACAGTACCTGTCATGTTTTTAAGACAAGCATGTACAGTACAGTAAATTCACAGTTACTGTAGGAACTGATTGCCATGTCGCACGTGATCAGGGCGCCATTTTTATGTGATAAACTACTCAATGGCAGGCGCGCAGAATGCGACGCTTGTTCCGCACAGGACGCACGTGATCAGGGCGCCATTTTTATTATCAAGATAATAAAAGATGGCTGCACCACGCAGAGCGAGGAGAGCGAGGCCCTTCAGGCGCGGAGAGCTCCTCATCCTGGTTGCTTGGCGGGACAGGCCCCTGGTGACCAACAGAGAGGTGGTGGAGGCATACCAGGAGGCTAGCCAAGCCATCAGGGTGCGCTTCAGGAGGGAGAGAACAGTGAGGGCCCTCCAGCGCAGATGGAGCGACCTGGTCCGTCGGGACCCCCAACTGCTGGACTCCCTAAGGGAATGTAAGTATTATACAGTACGCCAATATGGCGCCGTGCGTCTGAGTCCCACTTGCGGGGGTTAGGTGAAATGAGGGAGATTGCTAGACTAATGAGGGAGATTGCTGCTACAGTATTTCAGGGAGTTTCCTGCAGATTGCAGGAGGGTAGGCAACTATGCTGTACAGTACATGCTTGTTGCCATGGGTGATTTCCTACAGCATTTGTTTTCAATGTGGTCCAGAAGCTGGCTGTACCTGCATATGGAATGCTACAGTACAGTACAGTATGTTACAGTGATTTCCATGAGTACACTATTTCATACTGTATGCAGATACAGCCTCAGTCACATACAGATTATAGGCATGCTGCATATCATTTTATGCCTAGCTGCTGGTGCCCCTAGGCATTCCAAACGCCCTAGAAATTTGCCTAATTTACCTATGCCTAGGGCCGGCATTTGTTTTCAATGTGGTCGTTACATGCCTTTTGCCACATGCTACAGTAGTTTCCTACAGTATTTGTTTTCAATGTGTTCATTACATGCCTGTTGCCATGGGGTGATTACCTGCTACAGTAGTTGTCACCTACCTGCTACAGTAGTTGTCACCAGAGATTTCCTACAGCATTTTGTTTTCATGGTGGTCATTACATGCCTGTTGCCATGGGGTGATTACATGATTCTGTAGTTGGCACAGGATTTCCAACAGTATTTGTTTGCAATGTTGTCATGCTACAGTAGTTGTTTGGCACGAGGGATTGCCTACAGTATTTGTTTTCAATGTGGTCTTTACTGTACATGCCTGTTGCCATGGGCTGATTACATGCTACAGTAGTTGGTTGGCACGAGGGATTGCATACGATATTTGTTTTCAATGTGGTCATTACAGTACAGTACATGCCTGTTGCCATGGGTCATTACATGTCCTTACATTCTCATTGCCATGTTGTACAATATTTGCGTGCATTTTTTCATGGGTACTGTATACTGTAACTGTATACTGTATACTGTATTTTTACAGGTATCAGCAGGATGACGCCGCTGGAGAGGCACCAACACCATTGTAAGTACAGTACTGTACTGTACATTGCAGTGCATACTGTATACAGTACTGTATCCTGCTGTATACACAAAGATGGATTTTGACTTTAAAACATGTGGCATACTGCTCCTGGACTTCCTTGCCAGTGCCAGTTGCAGAGGCGGAACTGCACCATTGTCCAAAGTTCAAATAGGGGAGCCACACAATGAGTCCTGGACTGTGGTGTTTGGGGTGGCAGTTGGTGGGTCTACCCTATCTGATCTTTGGACTCTGCTGCAGTCCTGCAACTGCCACTGGCATGGAAGTCAAGCAACAGAGCATTTTTTCCCTCCTGAAATAGGTCATGTTGGGAGGTACAGTAATGTACAGTATGCATGTGGTGTCATACTGTAACACATACAATACAGGTGTGTTACAAAATTTCCTATTTTTGGTTTGCTTTTCCACAGTCCCACCAAGTCAACGGAGCCCGCGGCGGCGTTCGCGCGCACCCACTTCCGAGGAGGAGAGCAGCACCACCCCGGAGGAGGAGGCAGGACACAGCACAGATGGTAAGTACTGTATTGGACTGTATAACACCAGTGTTCCCATGTTCCCGCCATGTGTGCCGAATAATATCATACTTGTGGGCCCAACATGTGTACTGCGTAACACCTGTGGGACCACCATGTGAACCCTATAACACTTGTGGGACCCACATGTGTGCCATGCGGTATAACACCTGGTGTACCTTATACCATCTGGGGTCCAAAGAAGTTACTGTAGTCCATCAAGTTCAACCAACTGAACTGTACGGGACAGTATCTACAGTAACTTGTAACTCATTAGTTACAAGTTACTGTAGATACTGTCCACTACAGTTCAGTTGGTTGACTTAAGTAAAACATACAGTACAGTATCTACAGTACTGTATGGTCCAGTACAGTACATTACTGTACTGAATGTTTACTGTATTTTGTCTTTTTTTCTGTTGCAGTGTCTGAAACTGTCCCCACCGCCCTGGACGCCCGGGAGGGGCCGCCGCAGCAGCAGCAGCAGCAGACGGGAACCAGCGCGGATTGTAAGTATTGGACTGTATAACATCAGGGCTCCCGCCACGTGTTCCGGAAAGTACTGTACTGTACGTGTAGGTCCACCCTGTAACATACAGTAGTACTCTACCTGTACTGTTGTGCAGTAATTCAGGCTGAAAAAAAGAAGTTACTGTAGTCCATCAAGTTCAACCAACTGAACTTTACGGGACGGTATCTACAGTAACTTGTAACTCATTAGTTACAAGTTACTGTAGATACTGTCCACTACAGTTCAGTTGGTTGACTTAAGTAAAACATACAGTACAGTATCTACAGTACTGTATGGTCCAGTACAGTACATTACTGTACTGAATGTTTACTGTATTTTGTCTTTTTTTCTGTTGCAGTGTCTGAAACTGTCCCCACCGCCCTGGACGCCCAGGAGGGGCCGCCGCAGCAGCAGCAGCAGACGGGAACCAGCGCGGATTGTAAGTATTGGACTGTATAACATCAGGGCTCCCGCCACGTGTTCCGGAAAGTACTGTACTGTACGTGTAGGTCCACCCTGTAACATACAGTAGTACTCTACCTGTACTGTTGTGCAGTAATTCAGGCTGAAAAAAAGAAGTTACTGTAGTCCATCAAGTTCAACCAACTGAACTTTACGGGACGGTATCTACAGTAACTTGTAACTCATTAGTTACAAGTTACTGTAGATACTGTCCACTACAGTTCAGTTGGTTGACTTAAGTAAAACATACAGTACAGTATCTACAGTACTGTATGGTCCAGTACAGTACATTACTGTACTGAATGTTTACTGTATTTTGTCTTTTTTTCTGTTGCAGTGTCTGAAACTGTCCCCACCGCCCTGGACGCCCGGGAGGGGCCGCCGCAGCAGCAGCAGCAGACGGGAACCAGCGCGGATTGTAAGTATTGGACTGTATAACATCAGGGCTCCCGCCACGTGTTCCGGAAAGTACTGTACTGTACGTGTAGGTCCACCCTGTAACATACAGTAGTACTCTACCTGTACTGTTGTGCAGTAATTCAGGCTGAAAAAAAGAAGTTACTGTAGTCCATCAAGTTCAACCAACTGAACTGTACGGGACGGTATCTACAGTAACTTGTAACTCATTAGTTACAAGTTACTGTAGATACTGTCCACTACAGTTCAGTTGGTTGACTTAAGTAAAACATACAGTACAGTATCTACAGTACTGTATGGTCCAGTACAGTACATTACTGTACTGAATGTTTACTGTATTTTGTCTTTTTTTCTGTTGCAGTGTCTGAAACTGTCCCCACCGCCCTGGACGCCCGGGAGGGGCCGCCGCAGCAGCAGCAGCAGACGGGAACCAGCGCGGATTGTAAGTATTGGACTGTATAACATCAGGGCTCCCGCCACGTGTTCCGGAAAGTACTGTACTGTACGTGTAGGTCCACCCTGTAACATACAGTAGTACTCTACCTGTACTGTTGTGCAGTAATTCAGGCTGAAAAAAAGAAGTTACTGTAGTCCATCAAGTTCAACCAACTGAACTGTACGGGACGGTATCTACAGTAACTTGTAACTCATTAGTTACAAGTTACTGTAGATACTGTCCACTACAGTTCAGTTGGTTGACTTAAGTAAAACATACAGTACAGTATCTACAGTACTGTATGGTCCAGTACAGTACATTACTGTACTGAATGTTTACTGTATTTTGTCTTTTTTTCTGTTGCAGTGTCTGAAACTGTCCCCACCGCCCTGGACGCCCGGGAGGGGCCGCCGCAGCAGCAGCAGCAGACGGGAACCAGCGCGGATTGTAAGTATTGGACTGTATAACATCAGGGCTCCCGCCACGTGTTCCGGAAAGTACTGTACTGTACGTGTAGGTCCACCCTGTAACATACAGTAGTACTCTACCTGTACTGTTGTGCAGTAATTCAGGCTGAAAAAAAGAAGTTACTGTAGTCCATCAAGTTCAACCAACTGAACTGTACGGGACGGTATCTACAGTAACTTGTAACTCATTAGTTACAAGTTACTGTAGATACTGTCCACTACAGTTCAGTTGGTTGACTTAAGTAAAACATACAGTACAGTATCTACAGTACTGTATGGTCCAGTACAGTACATTACTGTACTGAATGTTTACTGTATTTTGTCTTTTTTTCTGTTGCAGTGTCTGAAACTGTCCCCACCGCCCTGGACGCCCGGGAGGGGCCGCCGCAGCAGCAGCAGCAGCAGACGGGAACCAGCGCGGATTGTAAGTATTGGACTGTATAACATCAGGGCTCCCGCCACGTGTTCCGGAAAGTACTGTACTGTACGTGTAGGTCCACCCTGTAACATACAGTAGTACTCTACCTGTACTGTTGTGCAGTAATTCAGGCTGAAAAAAAGAAGTTACTGTAGTCCATCAAGTTCAACCAACTGAACTTTACGGGACGGTATCTACAGTAACTTGTAACTCATTAGTTACAAGTTACTGTAGATACTGTCCACTACAGTTCAGTTGGTTGACTTAAGTAAAACATACAGTACAGTATCTACAGTACTGTATGGTCCAGTACAGTACATTACTGTACTGAATGTTTACTGTATTTTGTCTTTTTTTCTGTTGCAGTGTCTGAAACTGTCCCCACCGCCCTGGACGCCCGGGAGGGGCCGCCGCAGCAGCAGCAGCAGCAGACGGGAACCAGCGCGGATTGTAAGTATTGGACTGTATAACATCAGGGCTCCCGCCACGTGTTCCGGAAAGTACTGTACTGTACGTGTAGGTCCACCCTGTAACATACAGTAGTACTCTACCTGTACTGTTGTGCAGTAATTCAGGCTGAAAAAAAGAAGTTACTGTAGTCCATCAAGTTCAACCAACTGAACTTTACGGGACGGTATCTACAGTAACTTGTAACTCATTAGTTACAAGTTACTGTAGATACTGTCCACTACAGTTCAGTTGGTTGACTTAAGTAAAACATACAGTACAGTATCTACAGTACTGTATGGTCCAGTACAGTACATTACTGTACTGAATATTTACAGTATTTTGTCTTTTTCTTTTAGTTGCGCCAGCTGAAAGCTGCCCCACCACCCAGGAGCAGCAGCAGAGCAGCGACAGCTCAGATAGTGGTAATCATTGTTATTGTTACGCTCACTATTTTCCTACAGTATACAGTAATACTGTATTACTGTTACTGTATTACATTATTTGCTTATTTGACACTACTTGATACTGTCTCTTTTACACACAGGACGCCTGGTCATTGACACAGAGGAAGAGGAAGCGGAGGAGTGGGAGACGCCGGGAACCAGCGCGGATGGTAAGTATTGTACTGTAGAACACCAGTGTTCCCGCCATGTGTGCTGAATAATATCATACTGTACTTGTGGGCCCGACATGTGTACTGCGTAACACCTGTGGGACCACCATGTGAACCCTATAACACTTGTGGGACCCACATGTGTGCCATGCGGTATAACACCTGGTGTACCTTATACCATTTACTGTATGGTACAGTATCTTTACTGTATTTTGTCTTTTTTTTCTGTTGCAGTGTCTGAAACTGTCCCCACCGCCCTGGACGCCCGGGTGGGGCCGCAGCAGCAGCAGCCGGGAACCAGCGCGGATTGTAAGTATTGGACTGTATAACATCAGGGCTCCCGCCACGTGTTCCGGAAAGTACTGTACTGTACGTGTAGGTCCACCCTGTAACATACAGTAGTACTCTACCTGTACTGTTGTGCAGTAATTCAGGCTGAAAAAAAAGAAGTTACTGTAGTCCATCAAGTTCAACCAACTGAACTGTACGGGACGGTATCTACAGTAACTTGTAACTCATTAGTTACAAGTTACTGTAGATATTGTCCACTACAGTTCAGTTGGTTGACTTAAGTAAAACATACAGTACAGTATCTACAGTACTGTATGGTCCAGTACAGTACATTACTGTACTGAATGTTTACTGTATTTTGTCTTTTTTTCTGTTGCAGTGTCTGAAACTGTCCCCACCGCCCTGGACGCCCGGGAGGGGCCGCCGCAGCAGCAGCAGCAGCAGACGGGAACCAGCGCGGATTGTAAGTATTGGACTGTATAACATCAGGGCTCCCGCCACGTGTTCCGGAAAGTACTGTACTGTACGTGTAGGTCCACCCTGTAACATACAGTAGTACTCTACAGTAATTCAGTACAGAATTTCTATTCCTCCAGCCTCAGTACAGTAGATGGCCGTGTGTCCCAAGTACTGTATACAGTTGGCATGTTAGTGAACAAAGGCCTGTTACAGTATTTGTACCGTATAACAACTGGGGTCCAACCATTTACTCTACTGTATGTTTATTTAGTCTTTTTATTTACAGTTACAACATCCCAAAGCGTCCCCACCACCCATATGACCCTCCGCCCCCGACGCCGCAGAAGCAGTGCACCCTCTCCCTCCGGCCCATCAACAGCTGGTAAGTACTATACTGTACATTACTCCTGATTTCATCTGGGACAGACGGCAGGGGTGATACTGTACATAGACAACGGGGACACTGACAGGAAACAGGTGCCAAACAGTCTGTATGACCTAACCTCTCCTGCCAGCGCAGCGACCGTGACACATCCAGAAGCCGCGGCCAGAATACATTTACTGTAGGTGACCAGAATTGTGTTGCAATTGTCACGGTTACACTACTGAATACTGTATGTGTTCTGGATACTGTACAGTACAGTATGTTTCAAACTAACCTCTTTTTCTGTTCTTTTCCGCAGTTCCACCCACCCAGACGACCCTCCGCCACCGCCGCCGCAGGACCACTGAGCCATCCCCCTCCAGGCCATTGGCAGCTGGTAAGTACTGTACAGTACTCTGATTTCATCTGGGACAGAGACAGCAGGGGTGATGCACAGACAATGGGGGCACTGACAGGAAACTACTGTACATGGTTTATACTATCCATACGACTTCCGCTCTCCTCCCAGCACGACGGCCGTGACACATCCAGATGCTAAGGCCAGAATAGATTTTGTTTACCATAATTGTGGTGCAACTGTCATTTACTGTACAGTACTGATAACGCAGATATTTATCTGATAAGATTAGATATGATTGATAACCCAAAGTTGTATTTATTTACCTTATTACCTTTAAATATAACGGCAACGCTGAAATGATTGCACACCCACACAACCTTGTTATAAAATGTATGACAATGCTTTATTTAAAGAATAGCTTCATTACAGGTATTTGCAAATGCAGACTAACACAAGAAACATAAAACTGACTAGCTAATACTTAAACAGTAATTCTAAATCAAATCAAAATGGACACCTTTCAAGGACAGTGATCAGCCATGATTAAACCTCCTTCATAATTACCTCCAGCCCCCCGTGCTTGCTGGTTCTTCCTCAACTGCCTTCCCCCTCCTTCTATAACTCTGATATTTAAGCCTTAATCACATTAATTAATTAATTACTCATAAGCATTGAGTCTTATTGGAAAGCTCTGCTTTCAATCATGATGTCATAATTAACCCAACACCCAACTTCAGTGGCCTTGTGGGTCTACGCATGTGTGGCCTTGTTCCCATATTATTCAGTTTGTGGAGACTACTGTACAGTAGCTTTCTGTCCTTGCTACATTATACTGTCAACATCACATTCTTACTGTAAGCTTCTAAAACCAAAAACAATTCTCTATAACAAATCACTTTTATAGCACTGTTCTGAATGATCAGCCATTTTATAATGTTATTATGCAAGTCATGGTTCAACAAAATGGCTGCAGTTTCTGACATACTGTATTATAACTGTTTAGCGCAAAGGGAAGGCCTCATACGCAGTGAATAGTACAGTACATTGTGCAACAAGCTAAAGTCATCTGCAGCAATAATAGCAGCAGTCAGGAAAACAGAATATAATAAAAGCATAGATTTATTGATTCGTTGATTTTCTGTATTATCAGTACACATTACTGAACATGTGTCCTGAATACTGTACAGTACAATACAGTACTTTAACCTACATTTTTTTCCTTTGCTTTTTTCACAGGTAACCTTGACCGTGAAAGGCTGCGTGCCCTGTGGCCCATATTTCACCATATGGTGCATATGGTGTGCAGAGCTGTGTGGGACAGCCAAACTCCCCCAGAGGACCCATTGTCTAGAGGTAAATCATACTGCACTGTTTCTCTTCACCATGCTGGAAAGGGATATACAGTACTGTACAGTAGGAGTCATTATTTCAAATGACTTAAAGGCAGGAAAGCAATAGTACAGTAGCAAAGCAATGATGAAGGCTAGTCAGATGCTTAGTTGCATAGGGAGAGGAATCAGTAGCCGAAAAAAGAAGAGGGAACAGAGAAGGGAAAGGGGGTACATGATAGAAATCTTTAAATATACTGTATCAAGGGTTTGAACATACTGTAGTAAGTAGGGAAATTTTCTTCACACGAAAAGAAGTTATACTGTAGAACATGAGGACATGCACTGAAACTGGAGGGAGGTACTGTAGGTACTGTACAGGTAAGGGGGGTTACTCCGTGTTGAGTTAGTGCATGCTCGCACAACCTATTAATTTGATTATTCCCTGATTTAAACAGGTTAGGTAGACCCCAGATTTTAATCAAGTACAGGGGTGCTGTTCCCTACAGCATTAGGTACATGTTTCAAGGCAGGAGAAGGAAAAGGCTGTCTGGGGGAACGCACTGAAAAAATGTTTATTAAAATGTAACTTTTATTAATTTTATTTTTAATATTCCCTATCTTACAATATCGAGGGGTAAGATAGGGAATATTCAAAATAAAATTAATAAAATGTACTGTACAGGTCAAATGTTAGAAAGAATTACTTCACAGAAAGGGTAGTGGATAAGTGGAATAGCCTCCCATCAGAGGTGGTAGAGGCCAAGGGGGGTATTCAATGTTAGGGGCACGGCTGTCGAGCTAGCGCGACAGCCGTGCCCCTGTCCCGTTCTCGGTGAGCTCGCCTGGAGCTCGGCAGTCGGGATTCAATGTCCCGGCCGCCGAGCGTCGAGAAGGGGGCGTGGCCGCGAGTTGCGGCCGGGAAGTGACAAGCTGCAGCCGGCAGCTCGTCACTTCCCGGCTGTTCTCGGCAGAACGAGCCCGACAGCTAGAGATGTCGGGCTTGTTCTGGCAGGAAACCCTGTTCAATGCTGTCGGGGAAGACAGCATTGAATAGGGCCCGTCGAGCATCTCCCCCACGGGAGATGCTCAACGGAGATTGAATATCCCCCTAAGACGGTAGAACATTTTAAACATGCTTGGGATAGGCTTATGAATATCCTTACAAAGAAATAAGGATTAAAAAGGGTTAAGATGACCTGAAGGATAAATAAGGGCCAGACTAGATGGGGCAAATGGTTCTTACAGTATCTGCCGTCAAATTCTACTACAGTACAGTACAGTATATGTTTCTACAGTTACTGTATTTATCTTAAAGTAGGGTTTTAGTTACTGTATCGTAATACTGTACTACAGTATCCCTTTTTTCCCCCCACAGAAAACCTCAGGAGGACCTTATTGAACATTGAAATGGTTCTCCACCAATTGGTGGACCAATTATTTATTGGCGCCTTCCGCCAGCTTTAGTTTTTTTTTTTTTTTTTTTAATAAAGTTACAAACGTTCAATACTGTAGTTTTGGCTCTTTCTTTATTAACGGAAGATGATTTGGGATACAATCAGTGGGGAAAGGGAAACGAGGTACTGTACTGTAGAGTAACGAACAATACAAAAGATACTGTAAAGATACTGTACAAACAAACACGAACAACATCAATTTTTTAATTATAATTTTTTTATTTTTTAAGGGGGGGACAGGGTGGTCAATTACAGTACACTTTTATTGACAGCAAGCAGAGGGATGACAAGAGATACAGTCGAATCAGTGGGGAAGAGGTAACAAGATGCAGTACAGCACAGAGGAAAAAAACAATGCTAACATCACACACTCCTTTTTTTTTTTCTTTTTATTAATTTTTTTTATTTTTGCTTTTTGTATACAGTATATATATTTTTTTTATATTTGTTTGGGGTGGGTGTGTAGGAACAGCATCACACACACATGGTAAACAGACCAGTGAAGAGAAATACTGTACTGTAGGTGGGGTGAGGTGTGTGGGGGTGTGTGGGGGGGTTGTATTTTTTTATCCTTTTTTTGTGGGGGTACAGTAGTTTGTAACACTGACACACACAGAGGACAGATCGGTGAAGGAAAATAGCAGATGTTGGATGCACGGCGCCAAAATGGACTCAGCTGCAACTGGAAAGAAACACTTTTATTGACAGCACATGGTATACTAGGGATACAGTACAGTCGAATCAGTGGGGGAAGAGGTAACAAGATGCAGTACAGCACAGAGGAAAAAAACAATGCTAACATCACACACTCCTTTTTTTTTTTCTTTTTATTAATTTTTTTTATTTTTGCTTTTTGTATACAGTATATATATATTTTTTATATTTGTTTGGGGTGGGTGTGTAGGAACAGCATCACACACACATGGTAAACAGACCAGTGAAGAGAAATACTGTACTGTAGGGTGGGGTGAGGTGTGTGGGGGTGTGTGGGGGGGTTGTATTTTTTTATCCTTTTTTTGTGGGGGTACAGTAGTTTGTAACACTGACACACACAGAGGACAGATCGGTGAAGGAAAATAGCAGATGTTGGATGCACGGCGCCAAAATGGACTCAGCTGCAACTGGAAAGAAACACTTTTATTGACAGCACATGGTATACTAGGGATACAGTACAGTCGAATCAGTGGGGGAAGAGGTAACAAGATGCAGTACAGCACAGAGGAAAAAAACAATGCTAACATCACACACTCCTTTTTTTTTTTCTTTTTATTAATTTTTTTTATTTTTGCTTTTTGTATACAGTATATATATTTTTTTTATATTTGTTTGGGGTGGGTGTGTAGGAACAGCATCACACACACATGGTAAACAGACCAGTGAAGAGAAATACTGTACTGTAGGGTGGGGTGAGGTGTGTGGGGGGGTTGTATTTTTTTATCCTTTTTTTGTGGGGGTACAGTAGTTTGTAACACTGACACACACAGAGGACAGATCGGTGAAGGAAAATAGCAGATGTTGGATGCACGGCGCCAAAATGGACTCAGCTGCAACTGGAAAGAAACACTTTTATTGACAGCACATGGTATACTAGGGATACAGTACAGTCGAATCAGTGGGGGAAGAGGTAACAAGATGCAGTACAGCACAGAGGAAAAAAACAATGCTAACATCACACACTCCTTTTTTTTTCTTTTTATTATTTTTTTTTCTTTTTGCTTTTTGTATTTTTTTAATATTATTTTTGATTTTTTATGTTTTTATTTTTATTATGTTTTGTTTTACTGTACAGTACAGTAGGTTTATTTTTGCAGGGGGTTAGGAACAGTGACACACACACGGAAAATAGATGGGTAAAAGGAAATACTGTACCGTATGGTGTGGTTGAAGTTCATCACCAAGTTGTGTACAAGAGAGGACAAACTCTGGGCAATGGTGTTACTGTAGGCAATGGTGGTAAAGGTGGTAAATGATTGAGACGGACCCACGGTGTTAACCTCTTCATCCGTAGTAGTCCATTGATTGTATTGACTATCTTGGTTTTATGGTGCTCCTGAAGTACAATCTTTTTGCCACATCTTGTAATGATGTCTTTGGTCAAATTACTTGGCAGTGCAAATTTCCCAGCCTTGCCATAGTAGTTGACACGATTTGCCCATGTCAAATAGACTTCAAATGGCACATGCTCTTGGAAAAGAAATTGTGCATATCTGTTGAGTTTTTGATCTGCTTTTCCATAAAGCACGTTCTCAGTTTCTGCCGTGATGTCAGTAAGGGGAATATCGGGCAGAAGAGGACCATGAATTTCCCTGGGTTTCAACACTGCAGGGGTGCTGCACTGAATGGGTTGTCGAGGAAGCTGCAAAGTTACTTCATCAAAGTTCACCACTGGATGTGCTGGTGAAGACAGTTGTTCATGTGTGTTGAAGTCCATTCTGCTGTCCACTTCACCGGGTGCATCCACTTCACCGGGTGCATCCACCTCGCCGCCAGCATCCACTTCGCAGAGTGCATCCAGTTCGCCGAATGCATCCACTTCGCCTGGTCCATCCAATTCACAGAGTTCGCCGAGTGCATCCAGTTCGCCAAATGCATCCACTTCACCCGATCCTTCCAATTCGCAGAGTGCACCCGATCCTTCCAATTCGCAGATTGCACCCAGTCTGCCAGGTCCATCCTCAATGTGACATACAGGCACATCTACTCCATGCGTTTGTGGTGTGTGTTTCTTCATTGCGTTGCCGATGGCGTCCTTCACCGCTTCGATGAGGGCGTCCTTCACTGATTCGATGAGGGCATCCTGCATTGATCCGATGGTGTCCTTCAAGGCATTTTTCAGCACAGCATTTTCTATCTCCAGCCGATGTACCTTCGCTTGAAGGTCCTGTGCTCCATGGTCATCTTGCAGGTTGTCCGTCATCTTCCCCAATTCTTTTGCTCCAGAAAGATTGGCAAAATCAAGCTTTCTTCTTGGTGAAGAATGTATTTGCTGACCTGGGTTTGAAACAAAATTTAAAACCAAACAATCTTCATTTACATTATTACCCACTGTCTGTAACAGGGTTTCAGCCATGCTGAGCACTGGCACATGTTCAGGCACTTCAGTCTCCTTCTGGGATGGGCCAGCTTCATTACCCACCGCCTGTACCAGGGTTTGATCCATGCTGAGCACTGGTACATATCCAGCCACTTGAGTCTCCTTCTGGGATGGGCCAGCTTCATTATCTGCAATAAATAACTGCACATTGTTAACTTGATTCAAAACACCACCAAAGAGTTGCAAACAACCATTCTTGGCCTTGGCATTTTTCCTTGGCTTCACAGGTACATTCTCTTTTTGGGCATTCTTCTTTGTCTTTTTGGGTGGATGTTGCGGAGCCATTGCAGCCAAAGACAATTGTCTTTTGGTGGGACGTGCACTGCGTTTTCCATAGAAGGTTCCACTTGGTACGCTCATTGTTGTTTGTCTACAAAAAAATATAATAAAACATTAAATTGTGTACAGTAAACAGGAAAGCATGTTAAGCACAATACTGTACATTATGGTTAAAATACAATAACATCTAATCATGTTCACAACAGTTTAAACTTTTATGTCCAACGTCTAGTCAGGCTGAACAGCCAGAGCACTACAGTACCAAAGTCAGCCATTTTAAAATCATGTGTATCACTGCAATAAAAAATGCTACAGTATGTTAAACAGTTTCAAAAAATTATTTACAATGGTTCAACCACAGTGTTTGACTCCACCCCAACCCAAAATAATAAATAAGCTTCTAGTGCGTCTCATTTGCAAGTGACTCTCCTTTCCTTTGCAAATGAGTCTCCTTTGTAAGTGAGTCACATTCGCAAGTGAGTCTCATTTGCAGGTAAATTCATTTGCAGATGAGTCTCATTTGCAAGTGTCTTTCAGACTCGTGGGAAAGCAGACTCCTGGGCGTCCCAGGAAAGCCACCTGGCTACGGTACTGGCTGGGCTTGCGTCCTATTTGCTATTGCGACCGAAGCGCCGGGAGAAGGGAGCGTGCTGCAATGGGTCCGTGCTTTACGTACATGGCACGCTCGATACCGCTCGAGCGAGTTTCACTCGGGAGCTTAGGAAATGGCGCCAAAAGCCGTGCAGACACGTGGCCAGGCCACGGAGGGATTCACGGAGTTACAGCTAACTGGCTACGGTACTGGCTGGGCTTGCGTCCTATTTGCTATTGCGACCGAAGCGCCGGGAGAAGGGAGCGTGCTGCAATGGGTCCGTGCTTTACGTACATGGCACGCTCGATACCGCTCGAGCGAGTTTCACTCGGGAGCTTAGGAAATGGCGCCAAAAGCCGTGCAGACACGTGGCCAGGCCACGGAGGGAATCACGGAGTTATAGCTAACTGGCTACGGTACTGGCTGGGCTTGCGCCGGGAGAAGGGAGCGTGCTGCAATGGGTCCGTGCTTTACGTACATGGCACGCTGGATACCGCTCGAGCGAGTTTCACTCGGGAGCTTAGGAAATGGCGCCAAAAGCCGTGCAGACACGTGGCCAGGCCACGGAGGGAATCACGGAGTTATAGCTAACTGGCTACGGTACTGGCTGGGCTTGCGTCCTATTTGCTATTGCGACCGAAGCGCCGGGAGAAGGGAGCGTGCTGCAATGGGTCCGTGCTTTACGTACATGGCACGCTCGATACCGCTCGAGCGAGTTTCACTCGGGAGCTTAGGAAATGGCGCCAAAAGCCGTGCAGACACGTGGCCAGGCCACGGAGGGATTCACGGAGTTACAGCTAACTGGCTACGGTACTGGCTGGGCTTGCGTCCCATTTGCTATTGCGACCGAAGCGCCGGGAGAAGGGAGCGTGCTTTACGGACTAACTAAGGCAAAGCTTTTATCTGGCTACGAGCGTCTCAGTATGCTACAGTAATACAGGGCAAAGTTACGCTATTTTAATATAGAAATCATTAAAGAGATAGAAAAAGATTTACCGTTCAGGTACTTTTGCAACAAGCAGTTGAAATGAGCTGGATTCCGTGAGGCCAGCAACGATTTCAAATGCAGGAATTCAAGCAGAAGTACAGAAACAGTAGCACGAAACTTCAGCGAGTTGTGAGAGGAGCCGGACAGCAAGTCTGCAAACAAAGAAACAGGTTTGCCGACTGGTAGCTGGCGTCCCTGTGAGCGCTCTTTTTATCTGATTCAAACAAAGGAAATTTTTTCCGCCAAAAGCAGATCCTGTGATTGGATTATGGAAATGTTACCGCCCACAACATATCCGCAGAGGCCAATCCCAGGATCTGCTTTGGGCGGCAAAAACTTCCTTTGTTTGAATCAGATAAAAAGGGAGTCTCACCAGCATATCTGGTTCCTTCGTAGCAGGCTTCCGAACTGCTCACTAGACTTGCTTTCCAGACTGTCTCCACTTAGAAAATCTCACTGCAACTGTTCACGTACCAAAGAATACTGCACTTGAAATCGTTGCTGGCCTCACGGAATCCAGCTCATTTCAACTGCTTGTTGCAAAAGTACCTGAACGGTAAATCTTTTTCTATCTCTTTAATGATTTCTATATTAAAATAGCGTAACTTTGCCCTGTATTACTGTAGCATACTGAGACGCTCGTAGCCAGATAAAAGCTTTGCCTTAGTTAGTCCGTAAAGCACGCTCCCTTCTCCCGGCGCTTCGGTCGCAATAGCAAATAGGACGCAAGCCCAGCCAGTACCGTAGCCAGTTAGCTGTAACTCCGTGATTCCCTCCGTGGCCTGGCCACGTGTCTGCACGGCTTTTGGCGCCATTTCGTAAGCTCCCGAGTGAAACTCGCTCGAGCGGTATCCAGCGTGCCATGTACGTAAAGCACGGACCCCTTGCAGCACGCTCCCTTCTCCCGGCGCTTCGGTCGCAATAGCAAATAGGACGCAAGCCCAGCCAGTACCGTAGCCAGTTAGCTGTAACTCCGTGATTCCCTCCGTGGCCTGGCCACGTGTCTGCACGGCTTTTGGCGCCATTTCGTAAGCTCCCGAGTGAAACTCGCTCGAGCGGTATCCAGCGTGCCATGTACGTAAAGCACGGACCCCTTGCAGCACGCTCCCTTCTCCCGGCGCTTCGGTCGCAATAGCAAATAGAACGCAAGCCCAGCCAGTACCGTAGCCAGTTAGCTGTAACTCCGTGATTCCCTCCGTGGCCTGGCCACGTGTCTGCACGGCTTTTGGCGCCATTTCGTAAGCTCCCGAGTGAAACTCGCTCGAGCGGTATCCAGCGTGCCATGTACGTAAAGCACGGACCCATTGCAGCACGCTCCCTTCTCCCGGCGCTTCGGTCGCAATAGCAAATAGGACGCAAGCCCAGCCAGTACCGTAGCCAGTTAGCTGTAACTCCGTGATTCCCTCCGTGGCCTGGCCACGTGTCTGCACGGCTTTTGGCGCCATTTCGTAAGCTCCCGAGTGAAACTCGCTCGAGCGGTATCCAGCGTGCCATGTACGTAAAGCACGGACCCATTGCAGCACGCTCCCTTCTCCCGGCGCTTCGGTCGCAATAGCAAATAGGACGCAAGCCCAGCCAGTACCGTAGCCAGTTAGCTGTAACTCCGTGATTCCCTCCGTGGCCTGGCCACGTGTCTGCACGGCTTTTGGCGCCATTTCGTAAGCTCCCGAGTGAAACTCGCTCGAGCGGTATCCAGCGTGCCATGTACGTAAAGCACGGACCCATTGCAGCACGCTCCCTTCTCCCGGCGCTTCGGTCGCAATAGCAAATAGGACGCAAGCCCAGCCAGTACCGTAGCCAGTTAGCTGTAACTCCGTGATTCCCTCCGTGGCCTGGCCACGTGTCTGCACGGCTTTTGGCGCCATTTCGTAAGCTCCCGAGTGAAACTCGCTCGAGCGGTATCCAGCGTGCCATGTACGTAAAGCACGGACCCATTGCAGCACGCTCCCTTCTCCCGGCGCTTCGGTCGCAATAGCAAATAGGACGCAAGCCCAGCCAGTACCGTAGCCAGGTAGCTTTCCTGGGACGCCCAGGAGTCTGCTTTCCCACGAGTCTGAAAGGCACTTGCAAATGAGACTCATCTGCAAATGAATTTACCTGCAAATGAGACTCACTTGCGAATGTGACTCACTCACAAAGGAGACTCATTTGCAAAGGAAGGGAGAGTCACATGCAAATGAGACGCACTAGAAGCTTATTTATTATTTTGGGTTGGGGTGGAGTCAAACACTGTGGTTGAACCATTGTAAATAATTTTTTATTTTTTGAAACTGTTTAGCATTGCATTTTTTATTACATTGATATTACAAATGACAAATAAAGATTACATTTTTAATAAAATTAAAAGTAGTAAATGTTTTGTTAAAACAAAGTCCATGTCTTCTAAAGCAGTATTTAAAAATGTATTTTCTTTACACAGGACCGTGTACAGTACAGTTATACAACATGCCGGTTAAAATCAACGAGGCGATGAGCAAACAAATTGCAACCATGAAAAAAAACAAGAAAAGTACCAAAGAGATCCAAGCTTGGCTGAAGGAAAGTGGGATTGTAGTCACTTTAGAAACAGTGCGCTATCATGCTTTCGAGAGAACAACAACCAGAAAGAAAATATTTGCTCCAAAGTGCTCATGGTAAGATCACTACTGTACAGTACAGTAAATAAAAGTATTGTTTGTTAAACTGGCAAAAAGTACTGTACTGTCTTGACTATAAACAACGGTACTGTAGTATTAACCTTTGTTGTAATAATACTGTATAGTGAAAACCATAAAACATTACTTTTCAGTCATTGAATTGTTCATTAATTCTTATTTATGCACTGTAGGAGAGCTGAAAAAATTGTGGAGCAATTAACTAGTGCCAATGATGAAATGACTGCTCGACAAATCAAAAACATATTCAAATCAGAGTATGACTTTGACATTTCACTCGGCAGCATTCGAAAAATGCGTCGGAATATGGGATGGAGCTATAGACCTTCAAGGTAAGACTACTGTATACAGTATAAAGCAATAATGCAATAATGCGCACCTTTTCACATTTAATACCTGTACTTTACAAATTACAGTACGACTGTATAATGATGTGCAGTATACAGTATTTAATTAGATTTTTGTGCTGTTGGCAGGATAACTCCCATGATTAGAGATGTTAACAAAGAGAAGAGAGTGGAACAGGCACGTCGTTGGATTGAGAGCGGTGAAACATTTCCGGATGTCATTTTCACTGATGAATCCTCAGTAGCACTCGAGAGGTTCTCACGAATGTCATTCCGTAAGAAGGGCCATATCTCATTTAAGCCACGTCCAAAGCATCCATTGAAGATCCACGTATGGGGAGCCATATCACGATTAGGAGCTGGTCCCATGTTAGTGTTCGAAGGTACAGTACTACTGTCTATTTGATGCTCTGCCTGTGCTTGTAAGAATTACTGTACACTACAATAATTAAAATTGAATAAGGTGATTATTAATAAACAATACTGTTTGTTGTTATGTCTCTAGGGATCATGGATAAACAATTCTTTCAAGAAAATATAGTAGAGCGATGTATGGTGCCATTCGTGCAAAAATATTACCCATTGCATCACAGACTATTCCAGGATAATGATCCCAAACACTCTGCCTCTGCGAAATTCATGGTTGAGAAAGGCATCAATTGGGAACGCACTCCACCAGAGTGAGTATTGCATTCTAAAGTATTTTGTGTTTTAAAAGTTTTTTCTTTTCTATAAGAAACATTATTGAAATACTTTACCATACTGTTTACTTTAGATCCCCGGACATGAATCCAATTGAATTGGTATGGGCTCAACTGAAGAAGTACATCAGGAACACTGCGAAGCCAACAACAAAACAGCAGCTGATAGATGGGATCCGTAAATTTTGGCAAGAAGTGCTGACACCGGACAACTGTAATAATTACATAAATCATCTGTATAAAGTTTTGCCTGTTGTCGTTGAAAGAAATGGCCAAGCCAGTGGTATGTAGTGCTGTACGCAGGTTGTTAAGAAGACAGTTAATTGGAATGTACACTGTACAGGTACAGTATATGCATTTATAAAACGGACTACTGTATCTTATATCATCCGCTGTGAATAAAAGTGTTTCTTTCTAGAGGTAAAAAAATATAAAAAATACAATAACTTTGATTCTGTGTGATGTAACCAGTCTGTTTTCTGTGTGTCTTGCTGAACCCCCCACCCCAAACAAATATTAAAAATAAAAAAAATGTTGTGTGTGTGATTTTACCTTGTTTTATTATTCTGTACTGTACCTTGCTACCTTTCCCCACTGATTGTACTGTATGTCATATCATCCATCTGCTGTCAATAAAAGTGTTTTTTAAATTGAAAAAAGTATAAAAAAATAAAAAAATGTTGATTCTGTGCGATGTAACCAGTCTGTTTTCTGTGTGTGTCTCATTGAACCCCTACCCCAAACAAATATTAAAATAAAAAAATAAAAAAAAATGTTGTGTGTGTGATTTTACCTTTTTTATTATTCTGTACTGTACCTTGCTACCTTTCCCCACTGATTGTACTGTATGTCATATCATCCATCTGCTGTCAATAAAAGTGTTTTTTAAATTGAAAAAAGTATAAAAAAAATTCAAAAATGTTGATTCTGTGCGATGTAACCAGTCTGTTTTCTGTGTGTGTCTCATTGAACCCCTACCCCAAACAAATATTAAAATAAAAAAAATTAAAAAAAAGTTGTGTGTGTGATTTTACCTTTTTTATTATTCTGTACTGTACCTTACTACCTTTTCCCCACTGATTGTACTGTATGTCATATAATCCATCTGCCGTCAATAAAAGTGTTTATTTGCAGTAGCATACAGTACTGTAAGTTACTGTACAGTATTGTCCCACGCTGGAAAAATGACAATGATACATTGGAGTAACCATAAAATATTTATAAAGTAAGAAATAATAATAATAATAACATTAAATTAAACGCAACAAAAAATTAAAAAGCACATCAATAATGTGGTGCATCAGCACCCGCAGCATTTCCAGTGCCCTCAGCCGCTGAGCCCTTTGTTGGTGTTCTGTGGGGGGGGGAAGTAAAATATTATTGTTACTTTAAGTACAGTACAACACAAATACAGTTATTGTTATTATTGAACAGTGTAGTAGTGATAATACAGTACTGTATGTTGATGGCGGTGTTAGGGTTGCCACCTAATCCGCTAGGGTTGCCACCTCATCCCTTTAAAACTGGAGACATATTAATGTGGCTGATTACAAAAATACAGTTGGAATGAAGTTTGATGGCTGTTAAAAAAAAAAACATTTGAAATTGAGTCTTGAAGTGAGCCAGCCACAGAACCTCTGTAATTAATATGTCTCCAGTTTTAAAGGGATGAGGTGGCAAACCTAGGGGGTGCACACAGGCGATTTACAGTAGTCCTGAGGTGCAAAAGCAATTCAAACAGTTGAATCACTGACATTACTGTACCTCTATCATTTGGCCCGGTGCCCGGGCCAGGCCCCTGGGAGCCGGTATCTGTCCTGCCCTGTTGAGAGCGCCGGTGGGGGTTGCCCAGCCACTGTTCGGGCCTTGGGCCCCCATGGACAATTGGCACTGTAGTGGGAGAAAAAATGAGCATTAGAATACAGTACTGTGCAGTATACAAATTTTCGCAACTGACAGTACCAAGGGAAATACAGTAAAGTGAGAGAGCTACTGTATGGAGAGATACAGTACTGTACAGTAGTTATAGAGAGATACCGTACTGTGAAGTACTGTAGTGTGAGAAAGATACTGTACAGTAGATTGAGAGAGCAACGTCTACACTACAGTCCATTTACTGATTGCACAAGATTAGTTCCCCCTACCATTAGAGGTGGTGGAAATCAGTTCCACCCCGTTCCCCCTCACTTTAACCCTTGGTTACAATACAGTACAGCCAGTGCTATTTTTCAGCAGAAACTGAGGCCCTTATTCTACAGCAGTTCACTCTTTTGGACAAAATCCTTCTTACAGTAGATGGACAAAACCATGTGCACTGCAGGGGCGCAGATTTGAAATGTGCAGAGAGAATTAGATTTGGGTGAGTCATTTTGTTTCTGTGCAGGGTAAATACTGGCTGCTTTATTTTTACAATGCAATACAGTACAGTACAGTACAGTACATCTAACTTTGAAGTAAAACCCCACCTAAATCTACAGTAATTCTCTCTGGCCATGTTACAGTACATCTGCCCCACCTGCAGTGCACATGGTTTTGTCCATCTACAGTAAGAAGGATAATTCTTACCGCTTTCATCCTCCTCCTCCTCTTCCTCCAGCTCCATCGCATAGTCATCCACCACAATGATGGCTGAGTGGAGAATAAAAGATTAAAAACATTATTTGCCTACTACTGTACAACTCCATAGAAGAAGGCCCTAATGCTGCCACAGCCACAGCCAGACAAGGTGTACTGGCCACCCCCCCACCATACACCCAATAACAACCGGACTGCACTGTACTGTAGTTTAACCCATTGTTTGTGCAGTAGCAGAGATCCTGTGAGATGTCTCACTTCTGTCGTAATAGTTGGCAATACCATTGCACAGTACCCCCTGCATTGTACAGTGTTATTTACTGTATGCAAGATCGTGTACTGTATTGTTTTATTAAATACTGTAAACCTTGCTTAGCAATGTACACCGCATTGTTGATCGCTATTCACACACAACCCCAATTGTTCATAGTGTACAGTATGTACTGTACCACTGTACTTACTGAATTGCGCTGCCTCCTCCTCCTCCTGCTCCTCCCCCTCTTCCTCCTCCACCACCTCATCTCTCTGGGTGGAGGTGTGCCTTATTGATGCTGCAAATGTAAAAAAAAAAAACAAAAAAAAAAAACACTGTCAACATACTGTACAGTAATTTTCCTACTACTGTACAACTCCGTAGAAGAAGGCCCTAATGCTGTAGATTGAAATGCCTGCACACCATCTCCAAGCGGGCACCAGCCACCTACTGTACAACCAGCCAAGGCCCAAATGCTGCGTGACACCCACCGCAGAGCCCCCCAAAGTGAATGCCTAAACCAAATGGCATCGTCAGGTCCTCTAGAACCACCTGCACTTCCACCCTCTTCAGCAACCAACCCCCACCTCCGCATCCCACAAAGCACCCCCCTCCACCGGACAGAGGCATCTGGCTGCCCTTAGCAGAGTACTGTACTGTAGGTCCAGACTAGCGAGAAGCCACAGCCAGACAAGGTGTACTGGCCACCCCCCCCACCATACACCCAATAACTACCGGACTGCACTGTACTGTAGTTTAACCCATTGTTTGTGCAGTAGCAGAGATCCTGTGAGATGTCTCACTTCTGTCGTAATAGTTGGCAATACCATTGCACAGTACCCCCTGCATTGTACAGTGTTATTTACTGTATGCAAGATCGTGTACTGTATTGTTTTATTAAATACTGTAAACCTTGCTTAGCAATGTACACCGCATTGTTGATCGCTATTCACACACAACCCCAATTGTTCATAGTGTACAGTATGTACTGTACCACTGTACTTACTGAATTGCGCCGCCTCCTCCTCCTCCTGCTCCTCCCCCTCTTCCTTCTCCACCACCTCATCTCCCTGGGTGGAGGTGTGCCTTATTGATGCTGCAAATGTAAAAAAAAAAAAAAAAAAAAAAAACACTGTCAACATACTGTACAGTAATTTTCCTACTACTGTACAACTCCGTAGAAGAAGGCCCTAATGCTGTAGATTGAAATGCCTGCACACCATCTCCAAGCGGGCACCAGCCACCTACTGTACAACCAGCCAAGGCCCAAATGCTGCGTGACACCCACCGCAGAGCCCCCCAAAGTGAATGCCTAAACCAAATGGCATCGTCAGGTCCTCTAGAACCACCTGCACTTCCACCCTCTTCAGCAACCAACCCCCACCTCCGCATCCCACAAAGCACCCCCCTCCACCGGACAGAGGCATCTGGCTGCCCTTAGCAGAGTACTGTACTGTAGGTCCAGACTAGCGAGAAGCCACAGCCAGACAAGGTGTACTGGCCACCCCCCCACCATACACCCAATAACTACCGGACTGCACTGTACTGTAGTTTAACCCATTGTTTGTGCAGTAGCAGAGATCCTGTGAGATGTCTCAATTCTGTCGTAATAGTTGGCAATACCATTGCACAGTACCCCCTGCATTGTACAGTGTTATTTACTGTATGCAAGATTGTGTACTGTATTGTTTTATTAAATACTGTAAACCTTGCTTAGCAATGTACACCGCATTGTTGATCGCTATTCACACACAACCCCAATTGTTCATAGTGTACAGTATGTACTGTACCACTGTACTTACTGAATTGCGCCGCCTCCTCCTCCTCCTGCTCCTCCCCCTCTTCCTCCTCCACCACCTCATCTCCCTGGGTGGAGGTGTGCCTTATTGATGCTGCAAATGTAAAAAAAAAAACAAAAAAAAAAACACTGTCAACATACTGTACAGTAATTTTCCTACTACTGTACAACTCCGTAGAAGAAGGCCCTAATGCTGTAGATTGAAATGCCTGCACACCATCTCCAAGCGGGCACCAGCCACCTACTGTACAACCAGCCAAGGCCCAAATGCTGCGTGACACCCACCGCAGAGCCCCCCAAAGTGAATGCCTAAACCAAATGGCATCGTCAGGTCCTCTAGAACCACCTGCACTTCCACCCTCTTCAGCAACCAACCCCCACCTCCGCATCCCACAAAGCACCCCCCTCCACCGGACAGAGGCATCTGGCTGCCCTTAGCAGAGTACTGTACTGTAGGTCCAGACTAGCGAGAAGCCACAGCCAGACAAGGTGTACTGGCCACCCCCCCACCATACACCCAATAACTACCGGACTGCACTGTACTGTAGTTTAACCCATTGTTTGTGCAGTAGCAGAGATCCTGTGAGATGTCTCACTTCTGTCGTAATAGTTGGCAATACCATTGCACAGTACCCCCTGCATTGTACAGTGTTATTTACTGTATGCAAGATTGTGTACTGTATTGTTTTATTAAATACTGTAAACCTTGCTTAGCAATGTACACCGCATTGTTGATCGCTATTCACACACAACCCCAATTGTTCATAGTGTACAGTATGTACTGTACCACTGTACTTACTGAATTGCGCCGCCTCCTCCTCCTCCTGCTCCTCCCCCTCTTCCTCCTCCACCACCTCATCTCCCTGGGTGGAGGTGTGCCTTATTGATGCTGCAAATGTAAAAAAAAAAACAAAACAAAAAACACTGTCAACATACTGTACAGTAATTTTCCTACTACTGTACAACTCCGTAGAAGAAGGCCCTAATGCTGTAGATTGAAATGCCTGCACACCATCTCCAAGCGGGCACCAGCCACCTACTGTACAACCAGCCAAGGCCCAAATGCTGCGTGACACCCACCGCAGAGCCCCCCAAAGTGAATGCCTAAACCAAATGGCATCGTCAGGTCCTCTAGAACCACCTGCACTTCCACCCTCTTCAGCAACCAACCCCCACCTCCGCATCCCACAAAGCACCCCCCTCCACCGGACAGAGGCATCTGGCTGCCCTTAGCAGAGTACTGTACTGTAGGTCCAGACTAGCGAGAAGCCACAGCCAGACAAGGTGTACTGGCCACCCCCCCACCATACACCCAATAACTACCGGACTGCACTGTACTGTAGTTTAACCCATTGTTTGTGCAGTAGCAGAGATCCTGTGAGATGTCTCACTTCTGTCGTAATAGTTGGCAATACCATTGCACAGTACCCCCTGCATTGTACAGTGTTATTTACTGTATGCAAGATTGTGTACTGTATTGTTTTATTAAATACTGTAAACCTTGCTTAGCAATGTACACCGCATTGTTGATCGCTATTCACACACAACCCCAATTGTTCATAGTGTACAGTATGTACTGTACCACTGTACTTACTGAATTGCGCCGCCTCCTCCTCCTCCTGCTCCTCCCCCTCTTCCTCCTCCACCACCTCATCTCCCTGGGTGGAGGTGTGCCTTATTGATGCTGCAAATGTAAAAAAAAAAACAAACAAAAAAACACTGTCAACATACTGTACAGTAATTTTCCTACTACTGTACAACTCCGTAGAAGAAGGCCCTAATGCTGTAGATTGAAATGCCTGCACACCATCTCCAAGCGGGCACCAGCCACCTACTGTACAACCAGCCAAGGCCCAAATGCTGCGTGACACCCACCGCAGAACCCCCCAAAGTGAATGCCTAAACCAAATGGCATCGTCAGGTCCTCTAGAACCACCTGCACTTCCACCCTCTTCAGCAACCAACCCCCACCTCCGCATCCCACAAAGCACCCCCCTCCACCGGACAGAGGCATCTGGCTGCCCTTAGCAGAGTACTGTACTGTAGGTCCAGACTAGCGAGAAGCCACAGCCAGACAAGGTGTACTGGCCACCCCCCCACCATACACCCAATAACTACCGGACTGCACTGTACTGTAGTTTAACCCATTGTTTGTGCAGTAGCAGAGATCCTGTGAGATGTCTCACTTCTGTCGTAATAGTTGGCAATACCATTGCACAGTACCCCCTGCATTGTACAGTGTTATTTACTGTATGCAAGATTGTGTACTGTATTGTTTTATTAAATACTGTAAACCTTGCTTAGCAATGTACACCGCATTGTTGATCGCTATTCACACACAACCCCAATTGTTCATAGTGTACAGTATGTACTGTACCACTGTACTTACTGAATTGCGCCGCCTCCTCCTCCTCCTGCTCCTCCCCCTCTTCCTCCTCCACCACCTCATCTCCCTGGGTGGAGGTGTGCCTTATTGATGCTGCAAATGTAAAAAAAAAAACAAAAAAAAAAACACTGTCAACATACTGTACAGTAATTTTCCTACTACTGTACAACTCCGTAGAAGAAGGCCCTAATGCTGTAGATTGAAATGCCTGCACACCATCTCCAAGCGGGCACCAGCCACCTACTGTACAACCAGCCAAGGCCCAAATGCTGCGTGACACCCACCGCAGAGCCCCCCAAAGTGAATGCCTAAACCAAATGGCATCGTCAGGTCCTCTAGAACCACCTGCACTTCCACCCTCTTCAGCAACCAACCCCCACCTCCGCATCCCACAAAGCACCCCCCTCCACCGGACAGAGGCATCTGGCTGCCCTTAGCAGAGTACTGTACTGTAGGTCCAGACTAGCGAGAAGCCACAGCCAGACAAGGTGTACTGGCCACCCCCCCACCATACACCCAATAACTACCGGACTGCACTGTACTGTAGTTTAACCCATTGTTTGTGCAGTAGCAGAGATCCTGTGAGATGTCTCACTTCTGTCGTAATAGTTGGCAATACCATTGCACAGTACCCCCTGCATTGTACAGTGTTATTTACTGTATGCAAGATTGTGTACTGTATTGTTTTATTAAATACTGTAAACCTTGCTTAGCAATGTACACCGCATTGTTGATCGCTATTCACACACAACCCCAATTGTTCATAGTGTACAGTATGTACTGTACCACTGTACTTACTGAATTGCGCCGCCTCCTCCTCCTCCTGCTCCTCCCCCTCTTCCTCCTCCACCACCTCATCTCCCTCCTCCTCCATCACCACCACCTCTTCTCCCTGGGTGGGGGTGTGGCTTACCGATGCTACAAATGCAAAAAATAACTGTAAACATACTGTACAGTAAATGAAATGGTTGGACCCCTGGTGTTATACTGTAAAGTACTTACCAGTTGAGCTGGTGCCCGGCTGCTCCTCATCATCCTCCTCCTCTGCCTCTGTGGTAAGGGGGGGGCAGCGCCGCTCCTCCCTCCGACGTCGGCGTGACAGGTCTATATAAAAACCATTGTGACAAATATTGTAACGCCAGGTACAGTATTATTGCAGTACTGTATACAGTACGATACACATGGAGGGCCACACTGGTATTATGTGGGACCCCAAATACTGTATTATTATACAGTAGGATACACATGGTGGAACAACACTTGTATTACAGTATGGGGGACCCCAAATGCTGTATTATTATAGGATCCACATGGAGGGCCACACCGGTATTATGCGGCACCCCAAGTACTGTATAATTATAGGATACACATGGTGGGCCCCACCGGTATTACATACCTCCCAACATGACCCATGCCAGGAGGGACAAAATGCTCTGCTTCTGGACTTTCCTGTTAATGTACAGTACAGTATGATTGCCAATCACCAGTTTTTGAACAGGTTAACTAATAAGAAAGGTGTTTCTCCACAGGTGATGGTAATCCTAAATTAAGAGGAAAGTCCAGAAGCAGAGCGTTGTGTCCCTGCTGGTGAGGGTCATGTTGGGAGGTATGGGGGACACCAAGTACTGTATTTTTATATACTGTAGTACTGTACAGTAGGATACACATGGCGGGCACCCAGGTACTGTACACTGTGTACAGTAAACTTTGAGTGAACACAGGAATTAAAGGGTACACTTGGCGTTACTACTGTATACACTTGTACTGCAGTCACCACTTTATTAAAACTTTATTCTGGTACACTGTACAGTATCCTCACATTACTGTACTTACAGCGTCTGATGGCCTGAAGTCTGTCAGGATCTCTCCTGACCAGGTCGCTCCACCGGCGCTCTAGGGAGCGGACAGACCGCTCACGGCCAGTGTCTGCAAGAATTGCCCTACGGGCATTTTTATACGCCCGCACCTTCTCCCTGTTGCTGGAGAGAGTGAGGTCTCTACAGCGCACCAGGTGCCTAAGCTCCCGGGTGCTGTATGGCTCCTCTCTGCTGCGCTGCGCCATTGTACAGCATACAGTGCAGTAGGCTAAAAATGGCGGAGCGGGCGTCCTAGTAACACACGCTGTGTGCGACACATGACATTCATCATGCGTCCCAAAACTTTATTTTGTTCTTGTGTAGTTTCACGGCGCCATCATGGCGCCGTGCTACTTCCGGGTTGGGTGCGCTCGCCAAACTACTGTATCTTAAATAAAGTAACTTACTGTAACTCCATGCCAATGTGGATAGTTCATACCCCCACTGTCCACGTTGGCATGGAGTTGATTTAAGATACTGTGGCATGGCCAGCATAGCATCCGCAGCCCAGTGGCGAAACCCGCGTCCCAGCAGCGTCTGAGACGAACCAGCGTCTGAGACGGCCCGCCCCTTTGCGGATTATTGCTGCAGGAGATGGTGTAGTGTAATGTCCTGGAATGTATTTCAGGTCGGTTCAACCCCCCTCCGCCCCTGGGGGGAGGGGGGGGATGGGAGGAGGCGGTTGACCTCAGCTGCATACAGTATACTGTAGTACACATTACTCCGTGGAAGAGACAGTAGTGCAATGGTACTGTACTGTAGCCAAATCAAGTCCTCTTACTCTACAGTACCAACACTTCATGAACACCTAAAGTAGCTGGGGCACAGGTGTACTCGTTACTGACTGACACATTATAAATGATCCACAGGTGGAGCTAATTACCTCACTTACAGTATGATTCTGTGAGGACACCTGTAAAACATTAACTGTTTTATTTGTCTAGTTTTGTTAAAACTGTTACATTTCATGGTTTGGCTTTAAGAAATATCACTCTACAAAATATTCGAATAAAAAAAAAAAAAAAATTGACACCGTGATCGAACACGGGTCTCCTGCATGAAGACGGGCGCAGCTACCCACTACACTACGCAACACATTGATGTCTTTGGTCGGTAGAGTGCTGATATAATAATCTGTGGGGCCTGTTGCCCAGTGGCGAAACCCGAGCCCCAGCAGCGTCTGAGACGGCCCGCCCTTGACAGACTAGCGTCTGAGACGGCCCGCCCCTTCGTGGATTACCGCTGCAGGAGATGGTGTAGTGTAATGTCCTGGAATGTATTTCAGGTCAATTCAACCCCCTCCTCCCCTGGGGGGAGGGGGGGGAGGGGAGGAGGCGGTTGACCTCAGCTGCATACAGTATACTGTAGTACACATTACTCCGTGGAAGAGACAATAGTGCAATGGTACTGTAGCCAAATCAAGTCCTCTTACTCTACAGTACCAACACTTTATGAACACCTAAAGTAGCTGTGGCACAGGTGTACTCGTTACTGACTGACACATTATAAATGATCCACAGGTGGAGCTAATTACCTCACTTACAGTATGATTCTGTGAGGACACCTGTAAAACATTAACTGTTTTATTTGTCTAGTTTTGTTAAAACTGTTACATTTCATGGTTTGGCTTTAAGAAATATCACTCTACAAAATATTCGAATAAAAAAAAAAAAAAAAATTGACACCGTGATCGAACACGGGTCTCTTGCATGAAGACGGGCGCAGCTACCCACTACACTACGCAACACATTGATGTCTTTTGTCGGTAGAGTGCTGATATAATAATCTGTGGGGCCTGCTGCCCTGTGGCGAAACCCGAGCCCCAGCAGCGTCTGAGACGGCCGAGCCCCAGCAGCGTCTGAGACGGCCGAGCCCCAGCAGCGTCTGAGACGGCCGAGCCCCAGCAGCGTCTGAGACGGCCCGCCCCTTCGTGGATTACCGCTGCAGGAGATGGTGTAGTGCATGGGTCTTCAACCTGTGGCCCTCCAGATGTTGTGAAACTACATGTTCCAACATGCATTGCCACATTTTTTCCTATAAGAGCATGCCAAAACTGTCAGGGCATGCTGGGACATGTAGTTGCACAACATCTGGAGGGCCACAGGTTGAAGACCTGTGGTGTAGTGTAATGTCCTGGAATGTACAGTATTTCAGGTCAATTCAACCCCCTCCTCCCCTGGGGGGAGGGGGGGGAGGGGAGGAGGCGGTTGACCTCAGCTGCATACAGCGAAACCCATTGGCGAAACCCGAGTCCCTACAGCGTCTGAGACGGTCCTTTAAAGAATTAGCGCTGTAGTGTGCTGTACTGTATTTAAGGTCAAGTCAACCCCCTCCTCCCCTGGAAAGGGAGGAGGCGATTGACATACACATTATGCACAGTACCAACAGTTCAAAATATTCAGCATCGGCTACGTGAACGTGAAGGTAAATGCATGTACAGTATACTGTAGGATCATGACACTACAGTACACGGCCCTTTTGCGCGCTTCGATGTTCACGAGCGACTCATTTGCACGAGCGTCTCATTTCCTATGAGCAGCTCATCACGCACGAGCGTCTCATACTGTAAGCGCGCTCCGTACGGCGAATGGCGGGTTTCCATTGGCACATTGCAGTATAGCACTCCGACTCTAGCTTGATGGAGCATTAGCCACCCAGTGGTGGCGGATTGTATTGCATGGCGTGAACCCACGCCCCTTGGCGCACGCCGGCGCAAGAAGAATTTCGGAGCGCCAGAACCTCCGCCATGGCGGCCTGGCGGCAAGGATGGGACCTGCCCTATCTGTATATTGAAAACAATCAGACCAATACCAAAACCTTCAGAAAGCCAACTGATTCTAATGGATACATCGAAACAACCAGCCAACATCATAAAAATTGGTTGAACGGTATTCCATTCGGACAATTCACTAGAATTAAAAGGAATTGTTCTGATATGTTGGTCTGTGAACAACAAATTAACAAAGTAAAAGAAAGATTGGAGGTAAAAGGCTACTCCACAGAAGTTCTCACAAAAGCTAAAAAAAGAATTGAAGTCATTGATAGAAATGATCTATTAACTGTAAAAGAACCCAAGAATGAGACAAATAGTAAATACCAGTGGCCATTTATATCACAATATAATAATATTCATTTTAAAATTGAAAATATTTTCAATAAAACTGGCACTTTATTAAACAGGATCCCATCTTGGGACATTTAATCCCCTCTAAGCCGGTATTTATTTAAGGCCCAGTCGTTGAAAAACCATCGGGTGAAAAGTACCATCGATAACACCACGCGACAGAGTATCCGTACAAAAGGATTCCATCGATGTGGCGACTGCCTTATGTGTAAATCTGTAAAAAATCCTCACCGCAAGATATCTGAATTCAAAGTTAAAGATAAAAAATACCTGATAAATGAATTCATAACATGTCATTCCAAGAATGTTATATATTTATTAGAATGCTCTTGCAATTTATTTTATGTTGGTAAGACCAGTCGCCATTTAAAAGTGCGTTTAGCTGAACACATATATAATATCAGAAAGGGTTTGGCTACGCACAATCTTTCTAATCATTTTAAAATTCACCATCAATCTAAGGAATGCTTTTTAATCAATTTCTGTGGTATTCAAGTAATAACCCCTAGATGGCGTACAAGAGACATTGAAAAAAGACTGTCTCAGACAGAAATGAGATGGATTCACCGGCTTGACACCCTCGGTCCAGGGGGGTTAAACGGTGAATTCGAACTTAAGCATTTCTTGTCTTAATAATGACCATCCCTCCATTTTATATATTGACTATATTATTTTATTCACGTGTAAACATTATATGTTTCACTTTGTATTTTAAGCAATTCATTTTATTCTGTTTATTTATGTATATACTAGCTGACCCGCCCGGCGTTGGCCGGGAAAACCTTTGGGTTTCTTTATTTCCAAAATTGCTGAAAAATGTCATCTTACAGTATGCTGTGCCAAAGACCTAAGATTGTAATTTGTTATCGATTTTAGAATAATGTTAGAATGTGTTTGCATTGATACTCAATGACGGCAATGAGGTGTGGTGTTGTTGTTTGAAACACAACGCTCCTGAGTTGATAACTTGTATGTGTTGATGAATTCCACATCCACTCCTGAGATTTAGCACCTACTGTAAGACATATCCTCCAACATCTGAGGGTCAGAAATCGGTACAAAATCAGAAAGGGACATGTCCACACCTCAATTTCTATACTTTCAATGGTACAGTTTCTAGGGTGTGTAATTACAGGCGCTGAGTGCGTGGGGTCCGGGGTGGGCGTTACTTACCGCGCCATAATTAATTAAAAATTCACTGCTCCCTGCCACTGCCACTCCCCTCACCGAACCGAACCTGCCTGCAGCAGTCTCTGAGGTCTGGGGATCTGTAAAGCACATGCACCGAGCATCTCTACCAAACAGTGGGGCAGCCCCTGAGTGTGGGAGCAGGTCCGCGGGCCTGGCCACATGATGTCATGACGCGACGCACACTATCTGCACCACTGTAATGCACCACTGGGAATGGGTGCAATGGGCCAAATTCTTCACTACACCCGCCGGGCCAATCCACTGATCCAGCCATCCCAATCATCAATGGATGCATTGATAAGGTTTGGAGTTTAAGAAGTTGAAGAATAAGACTGAGAAAAAGAATTGCCATGTTACAAAGTGTACAATTTACTCAATAAATCGTGAAAAAAATGTAAGTGTACATCGAAGTACAATCAAGAAATGAAAGTAGGATTAAAAAATAAGTTCTGATTCAAACTGATAATTGTCTGGATGGGGTGGGTTGTGAAACAAATCTATAGGTGGGGGTATGCATATTGTGGGCATAATTGGTGTTTGTTACACCTACAGGGGGCCCTCAATTGATGGGATTTTCACTACAGTGTCACGGTCACAGTGTCACCATAGGGGGATTCCCAATTGGGGTCCAGGTGGTCTTTTAGGGACCCTTTACAATCCTGTAGGTCTCTTCTCCTTGAGCTTACAGTCTCCGTAAATGATAGTAAATCACTGAGGGAGACCGTAGGCTCCAGGAGATGAGACCAACGGGATTGTAAAGGGGTCCCTAAAAGACCACCTGAACCCCAATTGGAAATCCCCCCAACTGGGGACCCCCTGTAGGTGTACCAAACACCAATTATGCCCACAATATCCATACCCGCTCCACCTATAGATTTGTTACGCAACCCACCGCCATCCAAACAATTATCAGTTTGAATCAGAATTTATTTTTTAATCCTACTTTAATTTCTTGATTGTACTGTACTTCTATGTACACATATTTTTTCACGATTTATTGAGGAAATTGTACAGTATAATGTGACAAATCTTCATCTCAGTCTTATTCTCCAACTTCTTACACTCATAACATTCAAACAAATGCATGCAGCGCTCATGCCCATCGACCAAACATTATCTATGGACCAAAATAGTCTGGGAAACCCTTAAGGCAGAGCAGTGCCTGATATCCAACTGACTAACAGGGTGAGTGCAGTGTACCCACTTTGTATTGATCAAGTGTATGTGGTTGTGTGTGTTGTATTGTATGTATCTGTCCAATGAGTAAGTGTGTGAAGTGTGCTACGTATATACAGTATGTGTGTGTTGTGTCTTTGTGTATCTGTGCAATGTTTAAGTGTGTGTTTTGTGTGTGTCGTACTGTTTTTTGGGTGTGTGTGGTGAATGTGGGTGTGTGTTGTGCTGTTAGAGGTATGTTATGTGTGTGTGTTGTGTGTATCTGCCCTATGTGTAAGGTGTGCTATGTATAAATCTGTGTGTGTGTAGTGTGCTGTGTGTATCTGTGCAATGTTTAAGTGTGTGTTTTGTGTATTGTACTGTTTTTGGGTGTGTGTTGTAGTAAATGTGGGTGTGTGTTGTACTGTGAGTGTTGTGTTGTGTGTATCTGCCGAATGTGTAAGTTTGTGATGTGTGCTAAGTATATATGTGTGTGTAGTGTGCTTTGCGTATCCTGGCAATGTTTAAGTGTGTGTGTTCTGTGTGTTTGTTGTACTGTTTTTGGGTTTGTGTTGTAGTGTGTATGGATTTGTATTGTACTGCATGTGGTGTGTTGTGTGTGTGTATCTGTACAATGTGTAAGTGTGTGAGGTGCTCTACGTATAAATGTGTGTGTTGTGTGCTATGTGTGCGTATGTGGTGTACTGTGTGTGTGTGTGTGTGTGCGTGTACAATGTGTATGTGTGTGTGTTGTGTGGTCTATGTATATCCTCAATTATTTCCTAATTGTTAAAAGCCTTCACCATAATGTTAGAATGTGTCATTCATACTCAATGACAGCAATGAAATCAGGTGTGGAGTTGTTCCTTTGCAAACGGTTTCCCAGATCATCGATCTTTTCCCCAGAACATCAATGAAGGTAAATTACAACTTGGTGTTTTTTAAATTTCTAAGTGAAATTTCCCAAAAACGGCTTCGAGGTGCACACCACCGGGTCCAGAGGTATCTTGTTGCTGAATTTGGTGTCTCTGAGTGCCACGGTGTGTCCGCAATGCGCCGGACACGCACACAGATTCTTCAACTTATTATATAGATAAAATAAAATGCCTACTATGTATGATGTCAATGCGAATTCCTAATGTTAATGCTATGACTGATATATTTGATATTATCTCGTTATCCCGGTGTTGGAACGCATAGCAAACCGTCTTGGAACACACAGCCATTTTAAAAATGCATCATGAGCAAAGACGCTCCATGTCATTGATGTGCGCACCACCAGTTAACATTGTGGAACGCATTTCCGGCCGTTTGACACGCAAGGCCATACTGTTTCCGCAAGTGCAGTTTAGAAAAGGTATTTAAAGCGTCTGTATGATAAGGTTAAGCACGCTACTGACGAAGGATCAGTTAGATCCGAAACGCGTTTGGCGTTATCTTAACCTACTGTTTGTTGGACTCTGGACCGGGGACTCGTGTATATTGGACACCCAGTGAGAAGGACTATTGCCAGATCTAGACTGGATTGCCCTGCTGCTGTGACTGTTCCAGTTCCTGTATTGCCCCGGGTTGAGGAGATCCATGTGTTTTATTATCCCTCCCTATTGTAAGTGTACTCCATATTAAAATTATGTATAAAAAGAGAGAAGTGGAGCGCTATATAATGATAGTGAAAAGAAAATTAATGGTAGGTCAATAGGGTATAACAATTTATAAACATTTATTGAATAGTTAAAAATAGTTGACACTGATATGTCTCGATAATATTGATATCAATAAGGAATAAAATGAATATATTAAAAAAGAGCAACAATTGAACTAAAATCAGGATTAATGGAAAGTGCAAAAGATGAATGTGTTCTCCCACTTGCCAATTATCTGTAGTAGTCAGTTCTCCTTCTTTAGCTGGATTCAAGATGATGGTGTCCATATACCATGCTGGGATTAACTTGGTTGGTATAGTACAGATGTTTTTGTCTTGATGGACGTGACAGGTGTACCAATGATGAAGATTGTATCCCAATAAGTAGGCTGGTGGTGGTGTCCCAATTTCTCTTCCAGAAGGTGTAACGGAGTCCAGATATCAAGGCAAGATATTCATGGGAGTGTCCCGCACTTTTGCTCCAAATCCACTAATAGTAGCAGGTGTCCTGACGCGTTTCGTCACCCAAAGCTGGTGACTTTTTCAAAGGATACTGCTCAGTGTCTATTCAGGTCATTTATACCTACATACAGGAAGTGCAAAGTGCACCATCAAAAAATTACCCAACTGACCATTTCTCTGTAAATAATACATTTAGATAGGAGGCAGACCTATCAAATAAGTTTATAATATTAAGAAATATGTAAATATAGGGATAAGATCAGTATATTCAACAGAATAAGGAGTTTAAATAAACAATAAATCTTACTTCCGGTCTTCCGGTACGTGGAACATATGTTTTTCGCGGGGTTTACTTGAATACTTACTTCCTTAGTGGAAGTTACGTGTGTCATTTTAAATCATTCCCCCGTGAGATTGGGCCGTGAGCTAGCTCCCGTACGCTAGCTCATCCACTTTGTAGTAGGGCGGAAGCGTGCGGTGACGTCATATCCGTCTCCGGCTAGCGTCTCTGTGTTAGGTGGAACGCGGAAGTGTTGTATTGCGCTATGGAACGCAGATAGGATTAATAAGCAAATACATATATAAGCAAATACATAAGAAAGGGGGGATCGTTCATATCTGAATATACCCTAAATTAGTAGAGAACTTGTGGTCTTTGCTAGTGATATAAGTTGATTTTTAGTTTGTATTAAGTTAGGAATACCCGGAAGTAGGCTATTGAAGCCTCAATAAGGCAGTGTTATATTGGTTGCAAAAATAAAAATAATAATAATAAATATAGATATAATTATAAGATTAGTATAATAAGAACCAAAGAGTAGAGATAATACAAATCATAATGAATATAATATAATTCGTGGATAACAGATAATAATGGTATATACAGCCATAATAATACTGATAAAGGTACATTATATGATTGTTATAATAAAATGGCGATGAAGTAGCGATTCTTTTCATAGTTGGTTATCATAGTAACTCAATACATCACAATCCTCAAATCTCTCCTAGACACGGCAATGGAAAATCAGATTATATCCAAAGATGAATACCAGTTCCTTTTTTCTGCACACCCTGTCACCCCTACTTACTATCACTTACCCAAAATCCATAAATCACTCACATCACCCCCTGGTCGTCCTATTATTTCTGGTATACACTCCCTCACTTCAAATCTGTCTGCATATGTTGATTCTTTTTTACAAGCACGGGTACAATCACTGAGGTCACACATCCGTGATACCCAACACTTTCTGAATTTGATTAACGACGTCGAGTGGAGGGACGGCTATGCTTTCCTGACACTCGACGTCTGTAATTTATACACCAATATTCCGCATAATCTAGGTTTGAAAGCTATTTCTGAGAGACTAAAAATGGACGGTGACCTCAGTGATTCACACATTTCTTTTCTTTTGGATTCCATTCACTATATTTTACATCACAATTATCTCCTTTTCAACAACACTCACTACCTACAGGTGATGGGGACGGCCATGGGGACCAGGTTCGCCCCAAGTTACACCAACCTCTACATGGGTATGGTCGAGGACCAACTAGTGTGGGAAGGTGGACATGGGGCGTCCCTGGTACTCTATGGCCGTTATATAGATGATTTGTTTTTCATTTGGCACGGGGATGCACAGTCAGCACTTACCTTTGTCACCTCCATGAATAATAAACCCTTTAATTTACAGTTCACGTACACATACCATACTTCACAAATTAATTACTTGGACATCTCACTCACAATCAAAGATAAACGGATACACACTTCCAATTATAACAAAGAGGTGAACACTAATGTATATTTGCACTTTCAGAGTGCCCATTATCCCTCATGGAAACGCAATATCCCAAAAGGCCAGTTCCTGCGTTTACGCAGGAACTGTTCCGATTTAGATTCATACCAAATACAAAGCAAATATATGGCAGAATCATTTGTGGAGAGAGGGTACCCAGAACAAATCATAGAAAAAGCACTAAGAGAAGCGGAAAATCTAAATAGAACAGAGTTACTGGTTCCCAAAAAGAAAAATCTAGATATTATAAAACAAGATCCTGATAACAAAATCTCTTTTTTATATCCACTTTCAACAGTGAACATATACAAATTAGGAAGATTGTGAACAAAAACTATAACTTGTTGAGATGTGACCCTGTTATAAAGGAAGAAATCCCTAACAAACCAAACTTCATCTTTCGCAGGAATAAAACTATTAAAAATGTTTTAGCACCAAGTTTCTTTAATATGAATGAAACTACGGATTCTAATTGGTTGCAATCAATATCCAATACCCTTTTTGGATGCTTCAGATGCAACAAAAAATAGATGTACAACTTGCCAGTATATACAAAATAACAAAAAAGAGATAACGACTGGTGATAATAGGACTTACAAGATAAAAAGTTTTATTAACTGTGAGAGTACATATGTAATTTATATGTTAACCTGCTCGTGCGGACTAATTAACATCGGACGCACCACTCGGTCTCTGAAGAAACGATTCCTAGAACATAGGAGAAACGTCATAAATAAAGTGACACATCATAGTGTTCCCAAACATTACCTTTCTCATCACAATAGTGACCCTGCTTGTCTTAGAGTTTTGGGCTTAGAACAGATTAAGATCACCAAGAGGGGAGGAGACCGCTTTAAAACTCTTTGCCAACAAGAAATCTATTGGATGCATTCCATCTTTCCCGAGGGACTGAATGATCAGATAGAACTCAACACATGTTTATAATAATTATAATATCTATATAAATGACTATGATAACCAACTATGAAAAGAATCGTTACTTCATCGCCATTTTATTATAACAATCATATCATGTACCTTTATCAGTATTATTATGGCTGTATAAACCATTATTATCTGCTATCCACGAATTATATTATATTCATTATGATTTGTATTATCTCTACTCTTTGGTTCTTATTATACTAATCTTATAATTATATCTATATTTATTTTTATTATTATTATTATTATTTTTGCAACCAATATAACACTGCCTTATTGAGGCTTCAATAGCCTACTTCCGGGTATTCCTAACAATACAAACTAAAAATCAACTTATATCACTAGCAAAGACCACAAGTTCTCTACTAATTTAGGGTATATTCAGATATGAACGATCCCCCCTTTCTTATGTATTTGCTTATATATGTATTTGCATATTAATCCTATCTGCGTTCCATAGCGCAGTACAACACTTCCGCGTTCCACCTAACACAGAGACGCTAGCCGGAGACGGATATGACGTCACCACACGCTTCCGCCCTACTACAAAGTGGATGAGCTAGCGTACGGGCGCTGCAAGACCCGATCTCACAGGGGAATGATTTAAAATGACACACGTAACTTCCACTAAGGAAGTAAGTATTCAAGTAAACCCCGCGAAAAACATATGTTCCACGTACCGGAAATTGGAACGCAGAGTGCGTTCCAAAGACCGGAAGTAAGATTTATTGTTTATTTAAACTCCTTATTCTGTTGAATATACTGATCTTATCCCTATATTTACATATTTCTTAATATTATAAACTTATTTGATAGGTCTGCCTCCTATCTAAATGTATTATTTACAGAGAAATGGTCAGTTGGGTAATTTTTTGATGGTGCACTTTGCACTTCCTGTATGTAGGTATAAATGACCTGAATAGACACTGAGCAGTATCCTTTGAAAAAGTCACCAGCTTTGGGTGACGAAACGCGTCAGTACACCTGCTACTATTAGTGGATTTGGAGCAAAAGTGCGGGACACTCCCACGAATATCTTGCCTTGATATCTGGACTCCGTTACACCTTCTGGAAGAGAAATTGGGACACCACCACCAGCCTACTTATTGGGATACAATCTTCATCATTGGTACACCTGTCACGTCCATCAAGACAAAAACATCTGTACTATACCAACCAAGTTAATCCCAGCATGGTATATGGACACCCTCATCTCGAATCCAGCTAAAGAAGGAGAACTGACTACTACAGATAATTGGCAAGTGGGAGAACGCATTCATCTTTTGCACTTTCCAATAATCCTGATTTTAGTTCAATTGTTGCTCTTTTTTAATATATTCATTTTATTCCTTATTGTAATCAATATTATCGAGACATATCAGTGTCAACTATTTTTAACTATTCAATAAATGTTTATAAATTGTTATACCCTATTGACCTACCATTAATTTTCTTTTCACTATCATTATATAGCGCTCCACTTCTCTCTTTTTATACATTACCTTATTCTTTCAAGGAACTGCCCTTCCTTGGTGTGAGCTGCTTGGTCCGCATACACCTCACCCCTGTCGCCCATTTTTTACCTAAACGGTAAAACAACCCCCTTTTTTTGTCCATATTAAAATTGTTATCTGTTGACAGTCTGCACTATCTGTCTCTCTTTTCAATTTTGGGTACCGTATATGGAGGAGGAATACTATTGGAATTATCCATCTACCACCTATGGAAACACAGCAATAGTGGTATAAAATTGTGACATTTATTTAAACACTTGATTGGTGTTTTATCCTGTGGGAACCTCCTAAGCGCTGGAGAACAGTCTCTTCTCTATTGCATGCAATTGGTCCTGGACGCCATAAGATCTATGTCTGGCAGTCCCCATCTGTCTACAATCTTCCGAAACACCTCCCGATGGAGTGACCACTCCCCTTCCAGCAGATCCGCCCTGTTGAGATAGTCCGCCTCCACATTCCGGATCCCTGGAATGAACACGGCTGACAGTGCTGGAACCTGTACTTCCGCCCAGGTGAAGATTCTCACAATCTCTGCCTTCGCCATCTTGCTTCGAGTTCCGCCCTAGTGGTTTAAGTATGCCACCGTAGTGGCATTGTCGGATTGAACTCGTACTGGCAAACCTTTCAGAAATTCCTCTGCTTGGCACAAGGCATTCCATACCGCTCTCAGTTCCAGTATGTTTATGGGAAGACTGGATTCTTCCTTGGACCAAAGGCCCTGTAATCTTAGGTGAAGCACTACTGCCCCCCAACCCCTGAGACTGGCATCCGTTGTGATGACCAACCAGTCCCAGGAGCAAAGGGACCGCCCCATCTGCAGAGTCTCTATATCCGTCCACCATTCCAGGGATATTCTTGCTTCTTGAGACAAAACCAGCCGTTCCTGTTTCATTGTCTTGGCATTGCCGGACCAGCATGCCAAGATATTCCTCTGGAAGGACCTTGAATGGAATCTGGCAAACTGCAGCATCTCGAAGGTCACTACCATTTTGCCCAGCAGCCTTACTCCCTGCCACACCGTCGGTGCAGGGGCCCGGAGAATTGTCAGCACCATCTGCCGAATCTCCACAGCTTTGGGGTGTGGTAAGAACACCCTGTGAAGGTGTGTGTCCAGAATTACCCTGAGGAACTGCAGACTCTGAGTGACTTGGGAAGGTTTAGCACCTTGCAAGAACTGTGTCGCAACACTCCGCCATGAATAAAAGGTCGTCTAGATAAGGAATAATTACTATTCCCTTTAGACGGAGAGCTGCAGCCATGACCGCCATCACTTTCGTGAATACTCTCGGAGCCGTTGCCAAACCAAACGGCAGTGCCTGAATCTGCCAATGGTTTTCTCCAATTGCAAACCTGAGGAGAGATTGGTGATCCTTGAAAATGGGCACATGGAAATATGCATCCTAAATATCGACCGATGCCAGAAACTACCCCGGCTCTATGCTCAGGAGCACAGAGCCCAGAGACTCCATGCGAAAATTATCTACCCACAAATGAAGATTTAAAGATTTTTAATTTAGAATGGGCCTGAAAGAACCGTCTGGCTTGGGGACTAAGAACAGGATTAAATAATAAAAAAACCTGTTTTCTCTCCTCCTGAGGTACCGGAATCACCACTCCCTTCTCTTTGAGAAACACAGCTGCCCCCAACAGAGCGGACCTCAGTGACGCGGTCCACGGCAAGGGTGTAGGAAGAAATCTATTGGGTGGCATGCCCCTGATATTTATCTGGTAACCCTCGGAAATGATGGAAAGGACCCAAGGATCCACTATGGATTCCTTCCACCTATCCCGAAAGTGCAGTAGGCAACCCCCACTCTGAGCCCAGAACGGGGAGCCTCCACCCCATCATGCAGAGGACTTATCATCACTTTTTGCTGCATGCTTTTTTGTAAAGGCACCAAATCAGCCTTTGGAAGCCTTTCCTCTGCTGGCCTGAAATCTGCCACGGCCAGACTGTCCTCTGTTGGACGACCCGCCCCGAAAATGGCAGCCGACAGGACGGCTTGAAAACTCCAAGTAGTGGGGAGGAAAGTACTCTTGCCCCCAGTAGCCTGCTTAATGATGGCTTCCAGCTCTGAGCCAAACAATAACTCCCCCTTAAAAGGCAAGTTCTCAAGAGACTTCTTGGACTCACTATCAGCTTCCCAAGCTTTTAGCCAAAGAGCCCTTCTAGCAGAAACTGAGGTTACAGACACTCTGGACGCCATTTTAGCTCCTTCCTCACCAGCCTCACAGACATACTCTGCGGCAGATCTCAATTTCTCTGCCAGAATAAAGGCCTCTGAATTTTGGTGTAGTAGCCCACCAAGCTCCTCCGCCCACTTGATCATAGCTTTTGTAACCCAAGAAGACGCGATAATAGGCCTCAAGGTATAACCCACGCTTTCAAAAATAGCCTTCAAGCAGCCTTCCACTTTCTTGTCCACTGGGTCTTTAAAGGCAGCACCCCCCTGGACCGGCAAGGCAGTGGCTTTAGACAGTCTAGCAACGGATGCATCCACTAATGGGGCTTTTTCCCATAATTTGGTATGTTCCTCTGGCATAGGGTACATATTAGCATACCTCTTTGCCATCAACAATCTTTTATCAGGAGTCTTTCCTGCTTCATTTAAAAGAGATGACATTCCCTCATCAGAGGGAAAACAAACAGGGTACCTGCGACTCTTTTTAAACACACATGAGACAGGAGTCTTTTCCTCCTCTGTAAGATTCAAAGTCTGCTTAACGTCCACAATCAAATCCTCAATGCCTGAAGTTAAAGTCTCAGCTTCATCACTCATGTCCCAACTCCAGTTCTCATCACACACACCATCATCATCCAAATCCTGTATAATAGGTGGTGTAGACACAGGGTGCCTAAGCACACTCTCATCAGAGGACTTTGTAAACTGCTCCATCAGGGCAGTCATTTTATGAACCCCCTGAGCAGTATCCTGCATAGCCTGCAGCAAAATGGGGTCCCCCTGAGCCGGGGTAAGAGACCCCCCAGACACCTGAGACGATGTAAAGTGGCCAGGAGACCCTATCAAGGAATCCTTCTGCCTATTCAAAGCCTCAGTAAGAGCATTCATAGACCTGCCCAGCGCCAAATCCCAAGCAGGTTCAGCTATCTCCGTTCTGGGGGCGCGTGACCCACAGGGAACAGCCTCACAGGACGGACATAAATCCCCCTGATCCTCATGTTCACATGTAAATTTAGCCTCACACTTCTTGCAGTAAATAAACATGTCCAGCGCTCCCTCCTCCACAGCAGCAGAAGTAAAACCCTCAGCCATGTATCTAAACACAATGCAAAATGAATAGGCACCGCACAGAGCAATGTACTTATCTGAGCTGGTAATCCTGTCAGCGATCAGCGAGGGAAGCGCTTCTGTGAAGAGACTGGAGTCTGTGTAAAATCATCCTGTCAGCTCCGCAGCACGGTGAAAAGGCGCCAAAACACAGAGCAGGAAGAGACCAAGGGTGAAATGTAATAGGATGAGAGATTCAGAAAGTGAGAGATTTGGTAAGAAATCTCCAGTTTTTTTTAAAGTGGCAATCATTGACACAGCAAAATCACACTGGTTTTGCTGTGTCAATGATTGCCACTTTAAAAAAACTGGAGATTTCTTACCAAATCTCTCACTTTCTGAATCTCTCATCCTATTACATTTCACCCATAGTCTCTGCATCAGCAGGGAGACCAGCCCATATGGTGCTTTTCTCCCCCTTCGGCCGCTCCTGCAGTTGTCTCTCTCACCTCCTTGTACCTCCCTCAATGGGACCACAATGGAGTCGTCCAGCAGCGCCGGACTCCTGTAAGGGACTTCACTTCCCTGGTGGGATTTCAGTCCCTAAACCCTTCAAGATGGTGGGCGCCATCGCGGGGGGTCCGTCCCCCAAGATCCCCTTCTGCAAGGAGCCGGTTAGGACACCCCCAGGGCCCAGGAAAGTCTCTTACCTAGAGAGACTAAGAGCTGTGCAGAGGGAATAAAAAGGTTTCCCTCTGCACACAGAGAGCTGACAGGATGCACTTCTGTCAGCCTCTGCTGCGCTCTCAGTGTGTATGTACTTCTGTGAGAAGCGACACACTGGCAAACCTGCTCTAAGCTAGTGCATTAATAAAATAATAACAACTTAACTATTCTGAAAAAAATCCAAAGAAAAAACACAGCTGCAGCGCAGCTGCACAGCATAGCACCCACTCCTGTGGGCACCTAAAACTAACTGGGGCATTATGGGATGCAGTAGGGAGGAGCCTGCTCCCAAAGAAATTAGAAGCATAAGTGCCTGGCTCCTGGCGGACCCTCCTACATCCCATCGTGAGCTGTGTCACCGGACTGGATGAAAGAGAAAGCAGCATTACTGTGATGTGAAAAAGAAAAAAAGAAGAAATAAAAATTACTTTTAAATATCATATTGTGCTTATTTGTGATATGTATTTACACAAACTTTTCTATACTCGAAAATTCTTAACACTTGGTGAACAAAATACATACCCTCCCCACTATCCAAACCCCTTTTCGTACCATCCCCCTCAAATTTTATAAAATTTCATTACTGACTTTCTTGACATATAAATAAATTTCTTGTGCTCTATTATATTATTTACCAAGATTATCCAATCCTTAACGTCAGGCCCTTTTTTGGCCATCCAGGTTCGTGCAATACAAACTTAAGCTATTGAACACAAGTTCGTAGCATTTTGTCTAATTTCTGATGTCATGCTGTCTTTGGGCCAAATACCCATAATACAACTAATTGACTGACAACATTGGGGTGGTATACCCAACTCAACCAGTATCTCTCTTACTTTTAGCCAAAAGACTTGCACCTGTTTACACCAATATATCTTGTTGAGAGATAGCACTTTTCAGTTGCAGGTATCTATAAAACATTTTTTTGGGGCAGCACAAACTCCGTCTGTAATTGCTGAAAAGATTTTAAGACGTTATTTTTATATAGCTGGCCAATTGAATTAATTCCATACTGGTTCCATATTTTGCCCCCTTGTTCTATATTTAATTTTTTTAGATGTTTTAATGAAAACAGATAAGTATTTGGATCCAGTCCCTCATAATTTGTTACTCTACTTGCTCGCCTCCATACTTTAATTGCTTGTACAATAATTGGTGGTAACCCCCGGCCACACTCAGTTTGCCCAGGAGCCACCACTCCAATCAATTCTGACGTTCCTGGCGACGACTCATTCTCCCTTACCCATCTACATATATAAGCCATCTGAGTTGCCAGATAATAAAACCTGAAGATTGGCATCGCCAAGCCCCCATATTCCCTTCCTCTAATCAGGGTAGCACTTTTTATTCTAGGGCGTTTATTTCTCCATATAAAAAGATGTAGTTATACTGTTTATTTTTCTAAAGATGTCATCTCCTATTAATATGGGAGATTGTTGGAAGATATACAAGAATTTAATAAAAATACCAATTTTTATTAAATTAATATACCCCATTATCGTTAATGGCAACTTCATCCAGCATTTACATTTAATCTTAATTTCTTCAAGTAAAGGGCGATGTTGTCATTAACAAAGTTTTGGGGATCTCTAGATATAATAATTCCCAGATATTTAAATTTCTCTGATAGCGGAAGAAGAGAGTTAGTCAGAATATCACCCCGATTATCTTCTTTCATTGTTAATAAGTGGGATTTGTTCCAATTAACAGTCAGCCCTGAAAAACGCCCAAACTCGCAAAAAGTCTCGATAACGGTCGGCAGATCCCTGCCATAGTCAGACATACCAACAAGCAAATCATCTGCATAAAGAGACACAATGTTATAATTGATAGCCTTTGGCATTGTACCGATCCCCAGAGTCACCCTTAACTTGCACGATAATTGCTCAATCTCGATGGCGATAGGGGACACCCCTGACGAGTACCTCTTGACAGAGGGAAGGACTCTGAGACATACCCATTAATGACGACTCTGGCCCTCGGATTCCTATATAACAGGAAAATCCAACCTATAAAATGTGGACCAAAGCCAAAAGCATTTAATACTGAGCGTAAGTACGGCCATTCAACTGAGTCGAATGCCTTATTGGCATCAAAGGAGCATCAATCCCAGAGTATTCCAATGTCTGGAGATAGGTAAAGACCCATCTTAAGTTTATTGAAGTAGATTTCCCATTCATAAACCCTGTTTGGTCTGAGTGCACTATGTCCATAATTACCTTATTTAGTCTATTAGCCAAAATCTTAGCAAATATCTTGGCGTCTGCCGTAATCAAGGATATTGGGCGATACAAGTCCACATAAGCCGGGTCTTTACCAGTCTTAGGGATAACTGTTATAACTGCTTCTGTCATTGAGTCTGCCAGACCCCCTTCTTCCTCCATTTTTTGGAAGAAGTACAGTAGTCGTGGTATTAAAGTCTGCCCCAGTTTCCTATAAACCTCCCCCGTTAGCCTGTCTATTCCCGGAACCTTCCCAGTTGATAGTGTATTAACAGCCACCTCTACTTCTATTGTTAAGGGGGACTCTAGACTATTTATGGCTTCCGACGTTAGTTTTGGGATATCAATCCTTCCCACATAACTCTGAATGTCCCCACCAACCTCTTCTAATTTAGATTTATATACTTTCCTAAAATGATTATCGAATACTTCATTTATTTTGGATGTATTAGTCATGATTTCACCGTTCTCTGAGGTTATCCTTACTCACTACATTAGTGGGTCTGTCTACTTTCGAAAGTAGAGAGATGTATTTACCTGCTCTGTCCATATTTAGATAGATTTGATGTGAGCTTTTAAGCAATCTACATTAAGCCATATTCTGTAAATGTTCAACCCAGTTTTTTTGGGCACTCAGCCATGTTATTCTATCCTTTTCGGTTTTATATTCTAGCATTTTTGCCTCTAACTCTAATGCTTTTGCTTGAGATGCCCTCTTCAAAGATGTTATTTTCTGAATCATACAACTTCTAAAGAATGCTTTAAAAGAATCCCACACGTGAATAGGTTTGACTGATTCAATATTTGAGTTGAAAAAGCCCTCAACCTCTGTAGATATGTCCTCTATCTTATCTAGCTGGGATAACCATATTGATTGGAGTTTCCAATATCGATATCCCGTTACCTTTTCCACATCCAATTGCATGACAATCAGTGAATGGTCAGAGATCCCACGAGATCTATATATTCGATTAACGAAATGCTATTTAGCAAGTTTTCCGATGCCAATATCATATCTATCCTAAAAAAGGAATTGCGCTGTAAATGATCTGTCCCCAAACTCCCTTTTCAGCCATTCCGCTAGAAACTTTTCAGGGGCTCTTCCCTCTACCCGCTCCCCCAGGCCCACAAACCTTACATTGTTGCACCTCATTCGCCCTTCCAGATCTAAGAATTACGGCGCAATTCACTTACCTGACATCATGTTAACCTGCTTTTGCAATGGCTCAGACGCATCCTCAATTGTGGACATGCAGCTCAGTTACTCGCTTTCTGGTTTTCTGAGCATCATTTTGTCAGATTGGACTTTAAATAGTTCAGAGAGACGGACCTTGCATTTATTTACTGCATCCAATACCTGTTGCAAGGTTACTTCAGGAGATTGAGGGGCGCTAGAGGTTTTGGAAGGAGCCGTCTGTGGTGTCGTAACTTGTGAACTATTTGCAGCACTAGTTTGTAAGCGGGCATATTTTTCTAGCCGCGCTGCCGCTGTGTTTTGACCTTTTTTTCCCATCTTGCTGTTTCCTCCAGTCCAAATTTATTCCCAAAATAACAATATCAGGAACAGCACTTTAAGTCAAAGATATTTTGGCTTGCCAACCTGCTTGATTTTCTGCTTAATACTCTCCCCTAAACCTACGGAGAGTTGAAGGAGAAGGGGAAGGGTTGCACTCCTGACCCCCGACCAGTCTTGGCTACAGCACCACCAACTTTTAACTCTCACAGTCTCAGCAATTCCTTCAGATCTATTCCCATAGTCAGAGGCTGCCAGTCTACTGTCAAATCTGCTTAGCACTCTCACAGATCTTGTTGGAGGAGTATAGGTTGAGAGGGAGGAAGTACCCCAGACCCCCAAGCAGCACAATTTTTGGGTTTAACACCCGCTCACCTCCGGGCGCCTCCGCCCACTTTCTTTAGGTACTCCCACTCACACAGTGTGGCCAACGCTCCACTTTGCTTCCCTGACAGGTCGCAGCACCAGCCCAGGGTAAAAGAGGTCCAGAGCCACCTATCTTCCGCTCACGACGAGAGTGGTGCTGCCCGCATGTCCAGTCCGGAAGCAGTCACAGGGGGAGATCCGGCGTCCTGCTGATACATCAGTGTCACGACCACCATGTCTGCCACCCATGCATCCCACACTGAGGCGCCATGATGCTGTGAACTCTGCCTGGGCCTTGCTGGACACGCTGCCTGGAGTGTACTGCACACACTTCCTGGTTCTGAAACCTGTCGCCTTCCCTGGCGGTGGCCATCTTGTTGGTTTCTCCAACCAGGCTGCACTACCAATTACCTTCAGCCAATTACAGTGCAGCTCTCCTTTTAAATACTGACCAGCTGGGCCAAACAGGCAGTCAGTACAATGATGTCCTTTCCCTAGGCATCTGACGCCCACTCCTGCTGAAAGCGCTGCTGCCTGTCAGCTATCTCCGGACTGAATCCACCCCTGCTCGCCTGCTGTGAAGACCATCCACCTGCAGAACCCTGCTGCCGCCTCTACGGTCCGGACAAGGTTAACCCCCCAAAGGGGATCACCCTTTCCTCACCTGACGGTTACTTCCACTGCAACTCTCCCTGGTCACAGCTACTCAGGCCTGCTGCAATACTTCCCGGATTCATCCTATCAACCATCCAATCTTCCAAATCATCCAACCGTCCAATCATTCAACCATTCAATCTTTCATTCAATCATTCAATCTTCAATTCAATCATCTCTTCAAGTAAATCCTTCAAATCAACTATTCAAGTTTACGTTTATTCTTGAAATCTACACTTCAAGTCATCTTCAGTTTTCAACCTCGTTATCCATCCACTACGAACTTTACAATAAGTTTTATATATCATTGACTCTGGTTAATTCATATCTTCAGTATTACCTTTGTGCCACAGTTCATCTTCTGTATCGCAGTATCTTTATTAAAACTGTTTTTCTTTTAACCAATTGCATCCCTCCCTCCTGTCGTCTATGCAAAAACCTTACATCAAGGCACCTAGCCTCCGTTACACTCCAGCTGGTGCTACTGCTAGCGTGACAGTCAGCACAGGAGCCGCTCACTCCCCACGATGTCCAGGTACCGCCGCAACCAGCCTCCGAGCCACAGCACGGCGGTCAACACACGGCCAGTGACCAGAGGGCAACAAACAGGTATCCACGTGGTGTCGGATAGCAGATCAGCGGGTCTGCATGTCGGGCTGCACTGCCGTTTATTCTTACTCTTTACATGTGCACAGGGCAGCGGGGGAGATAGGGAGCAAGATGCTGGAGGGGCTGGAGAGCCGAACCTCACTCCTCACTCACGAACTGCCGTGACCACCAGGAACTATGCTTTTTAATATAAATTGAGCTAAATACCTTTCAAATTTTGTATCTGACCAGTAGGGGGGCTAAAACTTACATAAACAGAAGTGGTTGTAGACACACAATATAAAATAGGCAAAATCCACTTCAAGTCGTGTACATGGAACAAAAACAGAAGTCGTTTTAGACACAAAGGGGGAAATTTACTAAGAATACTAATACAAAATTTCGTATTTGTATTCTTAATACGAATGACTACGACTAAATACGGCTGTTTCAGCCGTATGCAAAGTCTTGTTCCAGAGGGCAATTTACAAAGCAGTCAAATACGACTGCTTTGTAACCCTCCGATGGCGTAATGATTCGTATTAGCCGGCCATATATACGGCCGCTAATACGAATTTGTATAGCCAGTCTGCACGGATCAGTCAGATCCGTGCAGGCTGCAGTGTGTATAAAAAAATAGAAAAATAAATAAATGTGACCCTGGAGCGGTGGTCACTGGGCTGATCTTTGTGTAACAAAAAGAATAAACTATTGTTTAATATTGTGGAACTATGAGTCTCAGCAAGCCTCCCCCGCAAGCTGGGACTTGGAGAACCACAAGTCCCAGCATGCGGTGCATTAAAGGTCCCGCTGACACTTTTAGCTCCACAGTATGAAAAATAGTAAAATAAATACACACAGACACATGAAAAATAAAACTTTAATACATCCAAAGCCCACACATACTGATGCTTACCTGTCTTGAGCCCGTCGGTAGGTCCCTGGGTTCGGGGTCCGGTGCTCCTGGGTTTGGGCCTCCATGGTCCGGGGTCCAGGGCTCCAGGGACTGGTGCTCCAGGGTCCCGGTGCCTTGGTTTCTGGGTCAGCAGAGTCCGGGGCTCCAGGGCTGAAGAGTCCAGAGTCCAGGATCCGAAGAAATCCATAGGGGGACCTGTGGAAGGAAATCCAACTTACCAAGGTCCTCAGGTAAACATCTGTCCTCTTTGTACCAAGAAAGTCAGCTCCTGGTTGGCCACTAGGCGGTCAATAGAATCATTTGGAGGAGAGGCGTGGAAGATGAAACATCTCTGCGTCTTTCCTCAGTCCGTCTCGGGTACTGGCCGGAACAGTCCGGTGTTTGTTATTTTCTGAAGGCCTGGACTACTTCGGAACGAAGAGGACAGATCTTCGCCTGAGGACCTTGGTAAGTTGGATTTCCTTCCACAGGTCCCCCTATGGATTTCTTTGGATCCTGGACCCCGGACTCTTCAGTCCTGGAGCCCTGGACCAGCCCCGGAACCAAGGCCCTGGACCCCGGACTCTGCAGCCCCGGACCCAGGAACCAAGGCACCAGACCATGGAGCCCTGGACCCTGGAGGCCCGGACCCCGGGACTTACCGACGAGCTCAAGATAGGTAAGTATCAGTATTTGTGGGCTTTGGATGTATTAAAGTTTTATTTTTCATGTGTCTGTGTGTTTATTTTACAATTTTTCATACTGTGGAACTACAAGAGCCAGCGGGCCCTGTAATGCCCCGCATGCTTCAGCCTGTTCAGGTAAGTCCTGGAGGGGGGAGACCCCTTTATTGGGGGGGTCCCCACTCCCCCAGGGCCCCTGGCCAGGCTGACTGGTCAGTAGGGTGATGTTTTGGCCACGGGAGCATATCTAATAAGTATGTGACATTACCCTGCTGGCTGGTTTGGCCTGGGGCTGGTTCTTAAAATACGGGGGACCCCTAGTCAATTTGTCCCCCTGTATTTTGGGAATTTAAAAAAAAATCGGGGAACCCCTATTTTCCGGGTTTCCAGATTTTTTATTACCAGCCCCGGCTCTTTCAGCCTGGTGCTGGTTACAGCCCCGTGCCCACGTCATATCCGGGACCCCACTCCGCTTTCTTTTAAAATGTATTTATTTATTTTTCTATTTTTTTAACACTGAAGCCTGCACGGATCTGACTGATCCGTGCAGGCTAAAGCCGAATACGACAGGAAAATAAAGTGTATTTTCCTGCCGTATTTGGCCGGCCGTTCGTGGCTGTTTCATGCCAATTAGCGGCCGTATTTTTAATACGGCCGCTTAGTAAATCAGGAATCACCATTCTTTTGAATGGTGATTTCTGTCGTATTTTATCGATGGTGTAATCATTCATATTTGTAAATACAAATACGAATGTCCCATCAATACGAAAATTCTTATTTTTGGCATAGTAAATGCCAAAAATACGAATCCGCTGAAAAAAATTGTATTTTCGTAGGAAAATACGATTTTTTTTTTTCACGAATTTATTTTTGTAAATTTCCCCCAAACTGTAAAGTACTGTAGGCAAAATCCACTTCACATTTTGTATCTGACCAGCAGGGGGGCTAAAACGTACATAAACAGAGGTGATTCTAGACACAATGGGGAACATTAGCTAGATCCACTTCAGTTTGTGTATTTTGATGGGTGATTCATTATACACAAACAGAAGTGGGTGAGGACACAACGTAATACTGTAAATGGGCTGCATCCACTGCAATCCATGTACTCGGTACAATAACAGAGGTGGATGTAGACACAAATAATAAAACAGGCTAAATACACTTCTCATTCCGTCCATGACCTACAGGGGGGGGATATTTACATTTGCAGAAGTGGAACCAGCTGAGATAATAATAATAATAAAGTGCTGTAACTGTAACTGAAGGGGATCTAGTCTCTACCAGAGCAGCAGCACCAGTCCGGCTCCCGCACAGACAGCGGATTGTGTGTGTGAGCCATCCCGCCAGCCCCGTGCCTACGTCATATCCGGGTCACGCCCCCACAGGCAGCAGCTTCCGGTGCACTGTACTGTCATGGCGGCGCTCACTCACCTGCTCCGGGCCGGACGGGTAACACAGAGGGGACACAGGGCTGTATCTGGGGGGCGCCTGTCACTGCCATGGGGAGGGGTATGGGTATGATTGGGCTCACTGAGAGGGGGGATGGGGTAGTAGTATTGGGGTCATTGTAAGGGGGATGGGGTATTATTGGGGTAACTGTAAGAGGGGATGGGGTGTTATTATGGTCAGTGAGAGGGGGATGGGGTAGTATTATTGGGGTCAGTGAGGGGGCATGGGGAAGTATTGTGGTCAGTGAGGGGTGATGGGGTATAATTGGGGTCATTGTAAGGGGGGGATGGGGTATTATTGGGGTAACTGTAAAAGGTTATGGGGTGAGAGTCACTGAGAGGGGGATGGGGTAGTACTATAGAAGTCAGTGAGAGGGGGATGGGGTAGTATTATTGGGGTCAGTGAGGGGGGATGGGGTATTATTGGGGTAACTGTAAGAGGTTATGGGGTGAGAGGGGGATGGGGTAGTACTATAGGAGTCAGTGAGAGGGGGATGGGGTAGTATTATTGGGGTCAGTGAGGGGGGATGGGGTATTGGGGTCACTGTAAGGGGGATGGGGTGTTATGGTCGGTGAGAGAGGGATGGAGAAGTATTATTGGGGTCGGTGAGAGGGAGATGGGGAAGTATTATTGGGGTCAGTGACAGGGAGATGGGGTAGTACTATTGGAGTCAGTGAGAGGGAGATGGGGTAGTATTATTGGGGTCAGTGAGGGGGGATGGAGTAGTATTATTGGGGTCAGTGAGGGGGGATACGGTATTATTGGGGTCATTGTAAGGGGGGATGGGGTGTTATGGTCGGTGAGAGGGGGATGGGGAAGTATTATTGGGGTCAGTGACAGGGAGATGGGGTAGTACTATTGGAGTCAGTGAGAGGGGGATAGGGTATTATTATTGGGGTCAGTGAGGGGGGATGGAGTAGTATTATTGGGGTCAGTGAGGGGGGATGGAGTAGTATTATTGGGGTCAGTGAGGGGGGATGGAGTAGTATTATTGGGGTCAGTGAGGGGGGATGGGGTATTATTGGGGTCAGTGAGGGGGGATGGGGTATTATTGGGGTCAGTGAGGGGGGATGGGGTATTATTGGGGTCAGTGAGGGGGGTGGGGTATTATTGGGGTCATTGTAAGGGGGGATGGGGTGTTATGGTCGATAAAAGGGGGATGGGGTAGTACTATTGGAGTCAGGGACAGGGAGATGGGGTAGTACTATTGGAGTCAGTGACAGGGAGATGGGGTAGTACTATTGGAGTCAGTGACAGGGAGATGGGGTAGTACTATTGGAGTCAGTGAGGGGGTGATGGGGTAATATTATTGGGGTCAGTGACAGGGAGATGGGGTAGTACTATTGGAGTCAGTGAGGGGGATGGGGTAGTATTATTGGGGTACTCTTGGGGGTCAGTCTTGTGATGGGCATGTACAATACACAATATTTTTTTCTCTGTAGAAATGTGTGTCTCCGTGGTGTCCCCTCAGGAGGTGTCTGTCCTCAGCACCACTGAACCAGGTGAGGTGGGGACGGGCCCGGTGTGTGTACTTATAGTATAGTATGTGTAGGGACTGGTGACGGGAATGGTGCTGGCATCATACCAGTAGCAGTTCTGTCAGTGTTCTCTGTATAGTGTGATGCCTGAGCTGCACAGAGGGCTGATCCCGAGAGTTATCTCTGTAGGATCCTCCGCTCGCTGTGTCCCTCCCTGTGTGATGGAGCCATGTGGATACAGGCATATAGCAATTTGTGACATTAGGCTTCTGTTTGTTCCTAGGAGAGAGTCACCTGATCATAGAGTCAGTCTGTCACTAATGATCATTCTAGCACCCTGCATCTATCACACTGGTGCAGTTCTCTTGGGATGCGGTTAATTTGCCGGCGGTCGGGATCCCGACACTGGAATCCCGACCGCCGAAATCCCGAAACTTTCTCCCTCCGTGGGTGTCCACGACACCCATAGAGGGAGAATAAAATAGCGTGCCGAGCGTAGCGAGGCACCGGGCCCGCTGCGTGGCGAGCGCAGCGAGCCCGCAAGGGGGGGCGATCCATGTCCCCCCCTTGTCGGGATTTCGGCGGTCGGGATTCCAGTGTCGGGATCCCGACCGCCGGGAAATCGTATCGGATCCGTTCTCTTACCTGCCTGGGGTGTCACACTCTGCTGTGGCGATTCTAGCACAGTGTGGTTTGTTTATCAGTGCTGACATACAGACCAGACTCTGGCAGAAGCACCACAGCTGAGGGTGACACCACAGGCAGGTAAGAGAACTGCACCAGTGTGATAGATGCAGGGTGCGAGAATGATCAGCACTTCCTTGTTGTGGTCACGTGACTGCGATGGCTGGGGGGGGGGGGGTGTAGAGCTAAGTTTTATCATTTGTTTTATCATTGTTCATTTGTATGAAGCCGTTATAAGATATATATGTGTATATATATATATATATATATATATATAAGATATATATATATATATATATATATATATATATATATATCAGCATTGCAAAATTATACAGAGCATTGTAAAATTATCACCGCTTCATACAGTATATTTAACCCATGATGTGCTCTATGTAATCTGGAGGAACTGCACATTGTAATACGGTTATATCGCTTCCACCACATCAAGTGCTTATGTTGGGTTACAGGTGCATGCTGGGCAGGGCTGTGGAGTCGGTAGATAAATGTTCCGACCCCGACGCCTCGTACTTCTGATGCCGACTCCTCGACTCCGACTCCTCTGTATTAATATTCGAATGTATTTGATACATTCCTTGAAGGAAAGAAAGGCAACATACATATTATTTAACAGTTTAAGCCAAGCATGTCCAATGTTGGCCCTCCAGATGTTTTGAAACTACACATCCCAGCATGCTTTGCAATAGTTTTAGCATTCTCTAATAGCAAAACTGTGGCAAAGCATGCTGGGATGTGTAGTTTCACAACATCTGGAGGGCCAACGTTGGACATGCCTGGTTTAAGCAAAGGACAAACTCAATGAAAAAAGTTTTATTAATTAATTAAATGGCTGGATAGTAGCAGTAGGCATAAACATCAGGAACAGGAACTTTACCAGTTCAAAGATAAAAACCACATCATTTGGTTGTTTTGGGAACAAAAACAATAGGAAAGGTTCAGAAGTGTGGAGCATGAGTTCCACATCCTTTGTGACGACAACAAAAATCAACGAGCCACAATCTCCGCTGGTTTGCTTGCTCGTCACCGTTCAATTCACGGACACAAGGAACGATTTCTTTACCGAATCGTTACTGGCGACTAAAAATGGTGCCTGTACATCAATATGAACCAGCGTAAGGAATGGCTTAGCCAAGGTAAACAAATGACCCCGCGCATGAAACAAGATCTTCATCCGCGCAAAAAGATGTTGTGCGTATGGTGGGAGAGCTCGGTTGAATGAATTTTTCGAGTCTACACCAGGTGATTTCTACCACTGAGGTATTGAAAACCTTATTGAACATTGGAAATAAGTTGTAAACTACAAGGGAGAATACATTTATAAGTATTGGTGCTCCGAATTGTGCGTTGCGTGCCATATAGTGAAGCACATGAAAAGCATGCTTTTTCATGGTCACTTAACGTGTTTGTTTTGCGGTTACGTGAGGCACTGCATGCATTGGTCTTTTATTCTTACAGTAGAGAAGTCATTAATTATAATTGTCGGAGTCGGTGCATTGTTTGCCGACCCCGACTCCAGGTACTCGAAATTGCCTCAGACTCCGACTCCTCGACTCCACAGCCCTGATGCTGGGTAACCATATGTCTCTGTTACACCCCCTTTGACTAATGCCAGTGATATGTTACTGTGTCTTCTGCGTCACGTTACAGAGCGACTCCGTCAGGGCGGAGGGGGCCTTTCATGTAACGATGATCCCCGGGGATGGAGTGGGGCCTGAGCTCATGCACTCAGTGAAGGAAGTGTTCAAGGTGAGTGAGCCAGATTAGGGGGGGGGGGGGGTGCAGACGGACATCTTCCATCCCGCTCAGGATGCTACCTTCTGCCTCACTGGTCCCTGCTCATTGGCAGGATCTGTCATGTGTTTACCCTCATGCAGTATCACACGTGCTCCCCTTTGTCACACTTTATAACGGGATCGCCCCCCTTGCAGGCTCGCTGCACTTGCCATGCAGTGGGCCCAGCGCCCAGCTACGCTCGGCACACTAATTTATTCTCCCTCTATGGGTGTTGTGGAAACCCATAAAGGGAGAAAGTGTCGGGATTCTTCTAACTGCATCCCCTTATAACAGATACATTCCATTCTGCCACCACCCTAGACGGGGTCCAGCCATGTCCCCTGTGTCTCACGCTGGCTCTATGTACCGCAGGCAGCCGATGTCCCGGTGGAGTTTGATGAGCACCACCTGAGTGAAGTGCAGAACATGGCGTCCCCGCAGAGGCTGGAGCAGGTTCTCACATCCATGGAGGCGAATAAAGTCGCCATTAAAGGTATAAATCTCAGTCTGGGTACAATCAGTATTGAGCCTGTAAGGTTCTGCCGTGGTACCAGGACTCCTGTGTGTGTCTGTGGCTGTATTCTGCACAGTAATTGCTGGGCGAGAAACGATCGTTCTCCTCATACGTCTGTTGTTTCTCAACAGGGAAGATTCACACTCCCATGGAGTACAAGGGAGAGCTGGCATCATACGAGATGAGACTCAGGTATGCCCCCTGACCTTACGGAGCCTCCTTCATCTAGACAGGCAGGCTAGCAATGTGTGTGCAATGGGGGATATAGATTGATTCCTTAGACCAGGCATGTCCAAACTAGCCATTGTGAAACTACAAGTCCCATCAGGCCTTGCCACAGTTTTGCTATTAAGGAATGCTAAAACTTTGGCAAGGCATGCTGGGATGTGTAGTTTTACAACAGCTGGAGGGCCACAGTTTGGACGTGCCTGCCTTAGACCGAGATTCTCAAAATCAGCTTTACTCTTTGTACGAAGGTTCCACTTAGTATTTCTACAGATCTCTTAGTGGAGTTGAAGGATTTTTTTTAGTGTAATTTTCATTCTGTCTATATGATATTGTATGTTTGGTTCTGTTCCCTGCCATATTGTTGCTTGTGTAACTGCCTTATTGTTTGGATGACAATTTGAATATGCTTCTGTCTTCTAAATAAAATCTAAAGAGGTGACCTCCAGGGACGCTGCTTGAAATGATCACATGTAATGGAAGCTGGACTTGTTTGTATTGAGATGACGGCGTAATTTCCATCCCAGTACACTGTAAATGCACGGCCAACGCATGCTCTGTTTCAGTAACGTCCTAGGTCCCAATCTCTCTCTTCACTGTCCTGTTCCGGTAGCCAGAGGTACTGGTGGTTGTGTGTCTGACGGCTCTCGGCTATGAATCAGTACGCCATACTGTGACGGAAAGCAGCGCTCTGCGACCATGCTCCGTGCCGCTAGTTCTCAGCGTTAATAGGCCATATTCTGTGTGATCACAGCACCAGCAGCTCATCAGAGGCGAGGGATCCCCATCATTACCAGCAGCCCGCCACCAGTAGCGCGGGATCCCCATCATTACCAGCAGTCCGCCACCAGTAGCGCAGGATCCCCATCATTACCAGCAGCCTGCTACCAGTAGCGCGGGATCCCCATCATTACCAGCAGCCCGTCACCAGTAGTGAGAGATCCCCATCATTACCAGCAGCCCGCCACCAGTAGCGCGGGATCCCCATCATTACCAATAGCGCGCCACCAGTAGTGAGGGATCCCCATCATTACCAGCAGTCCGCCACCAGTAGCGCGGGATCCCCATCATTACCAGCAGTCCGCCACCAGTAGTGAGGGATCCCCATCATTACCAGCAGCCCGCCACCAGTAGCGCGGGATCCCCATCATTACCAGCAGTCCGCCACCAGTAGTGAGGGATCCCCATCATTACCAGCAGCCCGTCACCAGTAGTGAGAGATCCCCATCATTACCAGCAGCCCGCCACCAGTAGCGCGGGATCCCCATCATTACCAATAGCGCGCCACCAGTAGTGAGGGATCCCCATCATTACCAGCAGTCCGCCACCAGTAGCGCGGGATCCCCATCATTACCAGCAGTCCGCCACCAGTAGCGCGGGATCCCCATCATTACCAGCAGCCCGTCACCAGTAGTGAGAGATCCCCATCATTACCAGCAGCCCGCCACCAGTAGCGCGGGATCCCCATCATTACCAATAGCGCGCCACCAGTAGTGAGGGATCCCCATCATTACCAGCAGTCCGCCACCAGTAGCGCGGGATCCCCATCATTACCAGCAGTCCGCCACCAGTAGTGAGGGATCCCCATCATTACCAGCAGCCCGCCACCAGTAGCGCGGGATCCCCATCATTACCAGCAGTCCGCCACCAGTAGTGAGGGATCCCCATCATTACCAGCAGACCGCCACCAGTAGCACGGGATCCCCATCATTACCAGCAGCCCGTCACCAGTAGCACGGGATCCCCATCATTACCAGCAGCCTGCCACCAGTAGCGCGGGATCCCCATCATTACCAGCAGTCCGCCACCAGTAGCGAGGGATCCCCATCATTACCAGCAGCCTGCCACCAGTAGTGAGGGATCCCCATCATTACCAGCAGTCCGCCACCAGTAGTGAGGGATCCCCATCATTACCAGCAGCCTGCCACCAGTAGCGCGGGATCCCCTTCATTACCAGCAGCCTGCCACCAGTAGCGCGGGATCCCCATCATTACCAGCAGTCCGCCACCAGTAGTGAGGGATCCCCATCATTACCAGTAGCGCGGGATCCCCATCATTACCAGCAGCCCGTCACCAGTAGCGAGGGATCCCCATCATTACCAGCAGCCTGTCACCAGTAGCGTGGGATCCCCATCATTACCAGCAGCCTGTCACCAGTAGCGCGGGATCCCCATCATTACCAGCAGCCCGTCACCAGTAGCGCGGGATCCCCATCATTACCAGCAGTCCGCCACCAGTAGCGAGGGATCCCCATCATTACCAGCAGCCCGTCACCAGTAGTGAGGGATCCCCATCATTACCAGCAGCCCGTCACCAGTAGTGAGGGATCCCCATCATTACCAGCAGCCCGCCACCAGTAGCGAGGGATCCCCATCATTACCAGCAGCCCGTCATCAGTAGCGAGGGATCCCCATCATTGCCAGCAGCCCGCCACCAGTAGCGAGGGATCCCCATCATTGCCAGCAGCCCGTCACCAGTAGCGAGGTATCCCCATCATTACCAGCAGCCTGCCACCAGTAGCGATGGATCCCCATCATTACCAGCAGCCCGTCACCAGTAGCGATGGATCCCCATCATTACCAGCAGCCCGCCACCAGTAGCGAGGGATCCCCATCATTACCAGCAGCCCGCCACCAGGAGCGAGGGATCCCCATCATTACCAGCAGCCTGTCACCAGCAGCCCGTCACCAGTAGCGCGGGATCCCCATCATTACCAGCAGCCCGTCACCAGTAGCGCGGGATCCCCATCATTACCAGCAGCCCGCCACCAGTAGCGCGGGATCCCCATCATTACCAGCAGCCCGCCACCAGTAGCGAGGGATCCCCATCATTACCAGCAGCCCGCCACCAGTAGCGAAGGGATCCCCATCATTACCAGCAGCCTGCCACCAGTAGCGAGGGATCCCCATCATTACCAGCAGCCCGTCACCAGTAGCGAGGGATCCCCATCATTACCAGCAGCCCGTCACCAGTAGCGAGGGATCCTCATCATTACCAGCAGCCCGCACCAGTAGCGAGGGATTCCCATCATTACCAGCAGCCTGTCACCAGTAGCGAGGGATCCCCATCATTACCAGCAGCCCGCACCAGTAGCGAGGGATTCCCATCATTACCAGCAGCCTGTCACCAGTAGCGAGGGATCCCCATTATTACCAGCAGCCCGCACCAGTAGCGAGGGATTCCCATCATTACTAGCAGCCCGTCACCAGTAGCGCGGGATCGCCATCATTACCAGCAGCCCGTCACCAGTAGCACGGGATCCCCATCATTACCAGCAGCCCACCACCAGTAGCACGGGATCCCCATCATTACCAGCAGCCCGTCACCAGTAGCGAGGGATCCCCATCATTACCAGCAGCCTGTTACCAGTAGCGAGGGATCCCCATCATTACCAGCAGCCCGCCACCAGTAGCGAGGGATCCCCATCATTACCAGCAGCCCGCCACCAGTAGCGCGGGATCCCCATCATTACCAGCAGCCCGCCACCAGTAGCGCGGGATCCCCATCATTACCAGCAGCCCGTCACCAGTAGCGATGGATCCCCATCATTACCAGCAGCCCGCCACCAGTAGCGCGGGATCCCCATCATTACCAGCAGCCCGTCACCAGTAGCGAATGATCCCTATCATTACCAGCAGCCCGTCACCAGTAGCGCGGGATCCCCATCATTACCAGCAGCCCGCCACCAGTTGCGAGGGATCCCCATCATTACCAGCAGCCCGCCACCAGTAGCGCGGGATCCCCATCATTACCAGCAGCCCGCCACCAGTAGCGCGGGATCCCCATCATTACCAGCAGCCCGCCACCAGTAGCGCGGGATCCCCATCATTACCAGCAGCCCGTCACCAGTAGCGATGGATCCCCATCATTACCAGCAGCCCGCCACCAGTAGCGCGGGATCCCTTCATTACCAGCAGCCCGTCACCAGTAGCGAGGGATCCCCATCATTACCAGCAGCCCGTCACCAGTAGCGCGGGATCCCCATCATTACCAGTAGCCCGTCACCAGTAGCGAGTGATCCCTATCATTACCAGCAGCCCGCCACCAGTAGCGCGGGATCCCCATCATTACCAGCAGCCCGTCACCAGCTGTTCTGTAACCAAACGCCCTCTCGTCTCCATCTCCTTGCAGACGTAAGTTGGACTTGTTCGCCAATGTGGTCCATGTAAACAGCCTTCCTGGTTTCAAGACCCGTCACAACAACCTGGACTTGGTGATCATCCGGGAGCAGACGGAGGGGGAGTACAGCTCTCTGGAGCACGAGGTGCGGTAGCTGTAGGACATTCCATGGAGACGGCCGTCTGCCGACACACACACACAGCAGTGTAACCCTTCACTCCTTACCTTACAGAGCGTCAGCGGAGTCATCGAGTGCCTGAAGATCATCACCAGGGAGAAGTCTAACCGCATCGCCAAGTTTGCCTTTGATTATGCTACCAAGAAAGGCCGGTCCAAGGTGACTGCGGTGCACAAGGCCAATATCATGTAAGTAGGGTCACGTGACCTGGTCCCACCATTTATATAAGTGGACGGGCAGGGTGCTGTCATTTTCCAACTGTTGGAGGGCACTAAAAAGCCTTTCCTCCGCTCTACCCCTGTGATTACAGCAGGCATGTCTAAACTATGGCCCTCCAGCTGTTGTGAAACTACACATCCCAGCATGCCTTGCCACAGTTTGATGCTCCTCTGTGGCCGCTTACGCGGAGGGGAGGATGCTCCTCTGTGGCCGGTTACGCGGAGGCGGATGCTCCTCTGTGGCCGCTTACGCGGAGGGGAGGATGCTCCTCTGTGGCCGCTTACGCCGGGGCGGGGGGGGTGATGCTCTTCTGTGGCCGGTTACACGGAGGCTGATGCTGATACTAATGATAATGTTCTGTCCTGCAGGAAGCTGGGGGACGGGCTGTTCTTGCAGTGCTGTAAGGAGATCTCGGAGTTATATCCACGGATCCAGTTTGAGACCATGATCATTGATAACTGTTGCATGCAGGTGAGGCCCTGTGCACCACACCCGCTCTGCGGGTAACCCTGTATGTCTTCTGCTACTGTCCCCCTACAGGGGGTGGGGCATACTCCAATTAGCCTTGTTTTTCACCTGTAGATGGCCCGATACGTATAATGTCCTATAGCAATATGAGGGTACAGCGTTGTGGTGAATCTTGCATTGCCGCTATACTTTGGGGGTTCTGACCATGCAGATACTGGGCATGTGCTGCCGTCTAGCTGCCATTACTGGCATTCTGTACCCATACAGTGTGACTGTCTCATGCCCCCTCTGTCTGTACCCGTACAGTGTGACTGTCTCATGCCCCCTCTGTCTGTACCCTTACAGTGTGACTGTCTCATGCCCCCTCTGTCTGTACCCGTACAGTGTGACTGTCTCATGCCCCCGCTGTCTGTACCCGTACAGTGTGACTGTCTCATGCCCCCACTGTCTGTACCCGTACAGTGTGACTGTCTCATGCCCCCGCTGTCTGTACCCGTACAGTGTGACTGTCTCATGCCCCCGCTGTCTGTACCCGTACAGTGTGACTGTCTCATGCCCCCTCTGTCTGTACCCGTACAGTGTGCCTGTCTCATGCCCCCCCTGTCTGTACCCGTACAGTGTGACTGTCTCATGCCCCCTCTGTCTGTACCCGTACAGTGTGACTGTCTCATGCCCCCCCTGTCTGTACCCGTACAGTGTGACTGTCTCATGCCCCCGCTGTCTGTACCCGTACAGTGTGACTGTCTCATGCCCCCGCTGTCTGTACCCGTACAGTGTGACTGTCTCATGCCCCCACTGTCTGTACCCGTACAGTGTGACTGTCTCATGCCCCCTCTGTCTGTACCCGTACAGTGTGACTGTCTCATGCCCCCCCTGTCTGTACCCGTACAGTGTGACTGTCTCATGCCCCCCCTGTCTGTACCCGTACAGTGTGACTGTCTCATGCCCCCCCTGTCTGTACCCGTACAGTGTGACTGTCTCATGCCCCCTCTGTCTGTACCCGTACAGTGTGACTGTCTCATGCCCCCTCTGTCTGTACCCGTACAGTGTGACTGTCTCATGCCCCCTCTGTCTGTACCCGTACAGTGTGACTGTCTCATGCCCCCCCTGTCTGTACCCGTACAGTGTGACTGTCTCATGCCCCCTCTGTCTGTACCCGTACAGTGTGACTGTCTCATGCCCCCCTCTGTCTGTACCCGTACAGTGTGACTGTCTCATGCCCCCGCTGTCTGTACCCGTACAGTGTGACTGTCTCATACCCCCTCTGTCTGTACCCGTACAGTGTGACTGTCTCATACCCCCTCTGTCTGTACCCGTACAGTGTGACTGTCTCATGCCCCCTCTGTCTGTACCCGTACAGTGTGACTGTCTCATGCTCCCCCTGTCTGTACCCGTACAGTGTGACTGTCTCATGCCCCCTCTGTCTGTACCCGTACAGTGTTGCTGTCTCATGCCCCCTCTGTCTGTACCCGTACAGTGTTGCTGTCTCATGCCCCCGCTGTCTGTACCCGTACAGTGTGACTGTCTCATGCCCCCTCTGTCTGTACCCGTACAGTGTGACTGTCTCATGCCCCCTCTGTCTGTACCCTTACAGTGTGACTGTCTCATGCCCCCTCTGTCTGTACCCGTACAGTGTGACTGTCTCATGCCCCCGCTGTCTGTACCCGTACAGTGTGACTGTCTCATGCCCCCACTGTCTGTACCCGTACAGTGTGACTGTCTCATGCCCCCGCTGTCTGTACCCGTACAGTGTGACTGTCTCATGCCCCCACTGTCTGTACCCGTACAGTGTGACTGTCTCATGCCCCCTCTGTCTGTACCCGTACAGTGTGACTGTCTCATGCCCCCCCTGTCTGTACCCGTACAGTGTGACTGTCTCATGCCCCCCCTGTCTGTACCCGTACAGTGTGACTGTCTCATGCCCCCCCTGTCTGTACCCGTACAGTGTGACTGTCTCATGCCCCCTCTGTCTGTACCCGTACAGTGTGACTGTCTCATGCCCCCTCTGTCTGTACCCGTACAGTGTGACTGTCTCATGCCCCCTCTGTCTGTACCCGTACAGTGTGACTGTCTCATGCCCCCCCTGTCTGTACCCGTACAGTGTGACTGTCTCATGCCCCCTCTGTCTGTACCCGTACAGTGTGACTGTCTCATGCCCCCCTCTGTCTGTACCCGTACAGTGTGACTGTCTCATGCCCCCGCTGTCTGTACCCGTACAGTGTGACTGTCTCATACCCCCTCTGTCTGTACCCGTACAGTGTGACTGTCTCATACCCCCTCTGTCTGTACCCGTACAGTGTGACTGTCTCATGCCCCCTCTGTCTGTACCCGTACAGTGTGACTGTCTCATGCTCCCCCTGTCTGTACCCGTACAGTGTGACTGTCTCATGCCCCCTCTGTCTGTACCCGTACAGTGTTGCTGTCTCATGCCCCCTCTGTCTGTACCCGTACAGTGTTGCTGTCTCATGCCCCCGCTGTCTGTACCCGTACAGTGTGACTGTCTCATGCCCCCGCTGTCTGTACCCGTACAGTGTGACTGTCTCATGCCCCCGCTGTCTGTACCCGTACAGTGTGACTGTCTCATGCCCCCTCTGTCTGTACCCGTACAGTGTGACTGTCTCATGCCCCCTCTGTCTGTACCCGTACAGTGTGACTGTCTCATGCCCCCTCTGTCTGTACCCGTACAGTGTGACTGTCTCATGCCCCCCTGTCTGTACCCGTACAGTGTGACTGTCTCATGCCCCCACTGTCTGTACCCGTACAGTGTGACTGTCTCATACCCCCTCTGTCTGTACCCGTACAGTGTGACTGTCTCATGCCCCCCCTGTCTGTACCCGTACAGTGTGACTGTCTCATGCCCCCCCTGTCTGTACCCGTACAGTGTGACTGTCTCATGCCCCCCCTGTCTGTACCCGTACAGTGTGACTGTCTCATGCCCCCTCTGTCTGTACCCGTACAGTGTGACTGTCTCATGCCCCCTCTGTCTGTACCCGTACAGTGTGACTGTCTCATGCCCCCGCTGTCTGTACCCGTACAGTGTGACTCTCATGCCCCCGCTGTCTGTACCCGTACAGTGTGACTGTCTCATGCCCCCCCTGTCTGTACCCGTACAGTGTGACTGTCTCATACCCCCTCTGTACCCGTACAGTGTGACTGTCTCATGCCCCCCCTGTCTGTACCCGTACAGTGTGACTGTCTCATGCCCCCTCTGTACCCGTACAGTGTGACTGTCTCATGCCCCCACTGTCTGTACCCGTACAGTGTGACTGTCTCATGCCCCCTCTGTCTGTACCCGTACAGTGTGACTGTCTCATGCCCCCGCTGTCTGTACCCGTACAGTGTGACTCTCATGCCCCCGCTGTCTGTACCCGTACAGTGTGACTGTCTCATGCCCCCCCTGTCTGTACCCGTACAGTGTGACTGTCTCATGCCCCCTCTGTACCCGTACAGTGTGACTGTCTCATGCCCCCCCTGTCTGTACCCGTACAGTGTGACTGTCTCATGCCCCCTCTGTACCCGTACAGTGTGACTGTCTCATGCCCCCCCTGTCTGTACCCGTACAGTGTGACTGTCTCATGCCCCCCCTGTCTGTACCCGTACAGTGTGACTGTCTCATGCCCCCTCTGTCTGTACCCGTACAGTGTGACTGTCTCATGCCCCCGCTGTCTGTACCCGTACAGTGTGACTCTCATGCCCCCGCTGTCTGTACCCGTACAGTGTGACTGTCTCATGCCCCCCCCCTGTCTGTCTGTACCCGTACAGTGTGACTGTCTCATGCCCCCCCTGTCTGTACCCGTACAGTGTGACTGTCTCATGCCCCCTCTGTCTGTACCCGTACAGTTTGACTGTCTCATGCCCCCTCTGTCTGTATCCGTACAGTGTGACTGTCTCATGCCCCCCCTGTCTGTACCCGTACAGTGTTGCTGTCTCATGCCCCCCCTGTCTGTACCCGTACAGTGTGACTGTCTCATGCCCCCTCTGTCTGTACCCGTACAGTGTGACTGTCTCATGCCCCCCACTGTCTGTTCCCGTACAGTGTGACTGTCTCATGCCCCCCCTGTCTGTACCCGTACAGTGTGACTGTCTCATGCCCCCACTGTCTGTACCCGTACAGTGTGACTGTCTCATGCCCCCCCGGTCTGTCTGTACCCGTACAGTGTGACTGTCTCATGCCCCCCCTGTCTGTACCCGTACAGTGTGACTGTCTCATGCCCCCTCTGTCTATACCCGTACAGTGTGACTGTCTCATGCCCCCACTGTCTGTACCCGTACAGTGTGACTGTCTCATGCCCCCCCTGTCTGTACCCGTACAGTGTTACTGTCTCATGCCCCCCTGTCTGTACCCGTACAGTGTGACTGTCTCATGCCCCCCCCTCTCTCTACCCGTACAGTGTGACTGTCTCATGCCCCCCTGTCTGTACCCGTACAGTGTGACTGTCTCATGCCCCCCCTGTCTGTCTGTACCCGTACAGTGTGACTGTCTCATGCCCCCCCCCCCCTGTCTGTCTGTACCCGTACAGTGTGACTGTCTCATGCCCCCCCCCCCTGTCTGTACCCGTACAGTGTGACTGTCTCATGCCCCCCCCTGTCTGTACCCGTACAGTGTGACTGTCTCATGCCCCCCCTGTCTGTACCCGTACAGTGTGACTGTCTCATGCCCCCCCCGTCTGTACCCGTACAGTGTGACTGTCTCATGCCCCCCCCTGTCTGTACCCGTACAGTGTGACTGTCTCATGCCCCCTCTGTCTGTACCCGTACAGTGTGACTGTCTCATGCCCCCTCTGTCTGTACCCGTACAGTGTGACTGTCTCATGCCCCCTCGGTCTGTACCCATACAGTGTGACTGTCTCATGCCCCCTCTGTCTGTACCCGTACAGTGTGACTGTCTCATGCCCCCACTGTCTGTACCCGTACAGTGTGACTGTCTCATGCCCCCTCTGTCTGTACCCGTACAGTGTGACTGTCTCATGCCCCCACTGTCTGTACCCGTACAGTGTGACTGTCTCATGCCCCCACTGTCTGTACCCGTACAGTGTGACTGTCTCATGCCCCCACTGTCTGTACCCGTACAGTGTGACTGTCTCATGCCCCCCCTGTCTGTCTGTACCCGTACAGTGTGACTGTCTTATGCCCCCCCTGTCTGTCTGTACCCGTACAGTGTGACTGTCTCATGCCCCCCCTGTCTGTCCCCGTACAGTGTGACTGTCTCATGCCCCCTCTGTCTGTACCCGTACAGTGTGACTCTCATGCCCCTCTGTCTGTACCCATACAGTGTGACTGTCTCATGCCCCCACTGTCTGTACCCGTACAGTATGACTGTCTCTTACCCCCTCTGTCTATATGTTGGAGCTGCTCTGTGTGCTGACCTCTGCCTCTCTCTCTCCCAGCTGGTACAGAATCCCTACCAGTTCGATGTGCTGGTGATGCCAAACCTGTACGGCAATATCATTGATAATCTGGCGGCCGGGCTGGTTGGTGGAGCAGGCGTGGTGCCCGGGGAGAGCTACAGTGCGGAGTACGCCGTGTTTGAGACGGTGAGTAGTGGCGTCTGGCTGGTTGGTGTATTTCTGTGTTACACATACAGCGGCAGGTGCGGAGTGTACAGTAATATGCGCCAGCGGCCCGTCATTGTGGTGCTGTAATATACAGAGGATTTCTAGGAACGGTGTAACGGAGGCCTCCGCACTGATAGCGTACTGGGGAATGTAACGTCATTAGTGTAACGGAGGCTTCCGCACTGATAGCTTACTGGGGAATGTAACGTCATTAGTGTAACGGAGGCCTCCGCACTGATAGCGTACTGGGGAATATAACGTGTAACGGAGGCCTCCGTACTGATAGCGTGCAGGGGAATGTAACGGAGGCCTCCGCACTGATAGCGTACTGGGGAATATAACGTGTAACGGAGGCCTCCGCACTGATAGCGTACTGGGGAATGTAACGTCATTAGTGTAACGGAGGCCTCCGCACTGATAGCGTGCTGGGGAATGTAACGTCATTACTGTAACGGACGCCTCCGCACTGATAGCGTGCTGGGGAATGTAACGGAGGCCTCCGCACTGATAGCGTACTGGGGAATATAACGTGTAACGGAGGCCTCCGTACTGATAGCGTGCAGGGGAATGTAACGGAGGCCTCCGCACTGATAGCGTACTGGGGAATATAACGTCATTAGTGTAACGGAGGCCTCCGCACTGATAGCATACTGGGGAATATAACGTGTAACGGAGGCCTCCGCACTGATAGCGTGCTGGGGAATGTAACGTCATTACTGTAACGGAGGCCTCCGCACTGTTAGCGTGCTGGGGAATGTAATGTCATTAGTGTAACGGAGGCCTCCGCACTGATAGCGTGCTGGGGAATGTAACGGAGGCCTCCGCACTGATAGCGTGCTGGGGAATGTAACGGAGGCCTCCGCACTGATAGTGTGCTGGGGAATGTAACGGAGGCCTCCGCACTGATAGCGTGCTGGGGAATGTAACGTGTAACGGAGGCCTCCGCACTGATAGCGTGCTGGGGAATGTAACGTCATTACTGTAACGGAGGCCTCCGCACTGATAGCGTACTGGGGAATGTAACGTCATTAGTGTAACGGAGGCCTCCGCACTGATAGCGTGCTGGGGAATGTAACGTCATTACTGTAACAGAGGCCTCCGCACTGATAGCGTACTGGGGAATGTAACGTCATTAGTGTAACGGAGGCCTCCGCACTGATAGCGTGCTGGGGAATGTAATGTCATTAGTGTAACGGAGGCCTCCGCACTGATAGCGTGCTGGGGAATGTAACGGAGGCCTCCGCACTGATAGCGTGCTGGGGAATGTAACGGAGGCCTCCGCACTGATAGCGTGCTGGGGAATGTAACGGAGGCCTCCACACTGATAGCGTGCTGGGGAATGTAACGGAGGCCTCCGCACTGATGGGGGAATGTAGCGTGTAACGGAGGCCTCCGCACTGATAGCGTACTGGGGAATGTAACGTGTAACGGAGGCCTCCGCACTGATAGTGTACTGGGGAATGTAACGTGTAACGGAGGCCTCCGCACTGATAGCATACTGGTGAATGTAACGTCATTAGTGTAACGGAGGCCTCCGCACTGATAGCGTTCTGGGGAATGTAACGTGTAACGGAGGCCTCCGCACTGATAGCGTGCTGGGGAATGTAACGTGTAACGGAGGCCTCCGTACTGATAGCGTTCTGGGGAATGTAACGTGTAACGGAGGCCTCCGCACTGATAGCGTACTGGGGAATGTAGCGTGTAATGGAGGCCTCTGCACTGATAGCGTACTGGGGAATGTAGCGTGTAACGGAGGCCTCTGCACTGATAGCGTACTGGGGAATGTAGCGTGTAACGGAGGCCTCCGCACTGATAGCATACTGGGGAATGTAGCGTGTAACGGAGGCCTCCGCACTGATAGCGTGCTGGGGAATGTAACGTGTAACGGAGGCCTCCGCACTGATAGCATACTGGGGAATGTAACATGTAACGGAGGCCTCCGCACTGGTAGCGTGCTGGGGAATGTAACGTGTAACTGAGGCCTCCGCACTGATAGCGTGCTGGGGAATGTAGCGTGTAACTGAGGCCTCCGCACTGATAGCGTACTGGGGAATGTAGCGTGTAACTGAGGCCTCCGCACTGATAGCGTGCTGGGGAATGTAACGGAGGCCTCCGCACTGATAGCGTTCTGGGGAATGTAACGTGTAACGGAGGACTCCGCACGGGAATGTAACGTGTAACGGAGGCCTCCGCACTGATAGCGTTCTGGGGAATGTAACGTGTAACAGAGGCCTCTGCACTGATAGCGTATTGGGGAATGTAGCGTGTAACGGAGGCCTCCGCACTGATAGCGTACTAGGAAATGTAATGTGTAACGGAGGCCTCCGCACTGATAGCGTGCTGGGGAATGTAACGTGTAACGGAGGCCTCCGCACTGATAGCGTGCTGGGGAATGTAACGTGTAACGGAGGCCTCCGCACTGATAGCGTGCTGGGGAATGTAATGTCATTAGTGTAACGGAGGCCTCCGCACTGATAGCGTGCTGGGGAATGTAACGTGTATTGGAGGCCTCCGCACTGATAGCGTGCTGGGGAATGTAACGTGTAACGGAGGCCTCCGCACTGATAGCGTTCTGGGGAATGTAACGTGTAACGGAGGCCTCCGCACTGATAGCGTGCTGGGGAATGTAATGTCATTAGTGTAACGGAGGCCTCCGCACTGATAGCGTGCTGGGGAATGTAACGTGTAACGGAGGCCTCTGCACTGATAGCATACTGGGGAATGTAACGTGTAACGGAGGCCTCCGCACTGATAGCGTACTGGGGAATGTAGCGTGTAACGGAGGCCTCTGCACTGATAGCGTACTGGGGAATGTAGCGTGTAACGGAGGCCTCTGCACTGATAGCGTACTGGGGAATGTAGCGTGTAACGGAGGCCTCCGCACTGATAGCGTACTGGGGAATGTAGCGTGTAACGGAGGCCTCCGCACTGATAGCGTTCTGGGGAATGTAACGTGTAACGGAGGCCTCCGCACTGATAGCGTGCTGGGGAATGTAACGTGTAACGGAGGCCTCCGCACTGATAGCGTTCTGGGGAATGTAACGTGTAACGGAGGCCTCCGTACTGATAGCGTTCTGGGGAATGTAACGTGTAACGGAGGCCTCCGTACTGATAGCGTACTGGGGAATGTAACGTGTAACGGAGGCCTCCGCACTGATAGCGTACTGGAGAATGTAACGTGTAACGGAGGCCTCCGCACTGATAGCGTACTGGGGAATGTAACGTGTAACGGAGGCCTCCGCACTGATAGCGTTCTGGGGAATGTAACGTGTAACGGAGGCCTCCGCACTGATAGCGTACTGGGGAATGTAACGTGTAACGGAGGCCTCCGCACTGATAGCGTTCTGGGGAATGTAACGTGTAACGGAGGCCTCCGCACTGATAGCGTTCTGGGGAATGTAACGTGTAACGGAGGCCTCCGCACTGATAGCGTTCTGGGGAATGTAACGTGTAACGGAGGCCTCCGCACTGATAGCGTGCTGGGGAATGTAACGTGTAACGGAGGCCTCCGTACTGATAGCGTTCTGGGGAATGTAATGTGTAACGGAGGCCTCCGTACTGATAGCGTTCTGGGGAATGTAACGTGTAACGGAGGCCTCCGCACTGATAGCGTACTGGGGAATGTAACGTGTAACGGAGGCCTCCGCACTGATAGCATACTAGGGAATGTAACGTGTAACGGAGGCCTCCGCACTGATAGCGTACTGGGGAATGTAACATGTAACGGAGGCCTCCGCACTGATAGCGTACTGGGCAATGTAATGTTATTGGAGTAACAGGGGTGCATGCTGGGAAAGGTATTATCCTGACTTCCCCTCCTCTGTCCGGCCATAGGTACAGCAAACACTTCCCAGTGCTCCCATGTCACACCCCCAGATCCCACCCTGGTAGTCTATTGCAGATAAGGCCCCTGACATACCTGTGTGTCCCCCACTTCTGACCTGTCATTACCCATGAATCTCTGCACCCATTGGTCATTATACTGCAATGTGTGATTGTGTGTTCTCACCACAGGGCGCCCGCCATCCCTTTGCCCAGGCTGTGGGCAGGAACATCGCTAATCCAACCGCCATGTTGCTGACTGCCACAAACATGTTGCGTCACCTCAAGTAAGTAAGAGTGTTTGGTCAGGTTAGGATCACCATTGGTTGTGTCACATGACTATGCCTGGTGGCTCCTGTCATGTGACTGCATAGTGATGTCATGTGACAGAGGCAGGCATGGCCATTGTGATGACAACGAGGGTGTACTGTGGTGTTTGGGGAATGTACATGTACTATTGGCATGTAACGTGTACTGGACCAGTAATTTGGTTATGACTCATACTCCCTATATTGAGTTAACGAATGTTTACATAGTAATGGCTTCCACAATGCAGGATGTGTGACGTGTAACAATGTTCTATGTTCCTTGCCTCACCTTCAGCCTCGAGTATCACTCCAGTCTGATCTCGGATGCAGTGAGGAAGGTGATTAAACAGGGAAAGGTGAGACACTGTTCTGTATGACTAACGCAAGATTAACATTGGGTGTCCCCCTAACGCATATACTTCTGTTGTGATTACATACAAGCTCAGTACTGGCCTTTACCTGCGCTGGGACACAATGACTGTCTGCTGACTCCACTCTACATACCTGCACATTACTTACTATGTAACATCTCTGCCTGGTGGCTGACCGCTTCCTAACCCCGCTCTGCCTGTTCATACCTGCTTCCTGATTCTTCTCTCCCGTCTCTGCCTGCTCATACCTGCTTCCCGATTCTTCTCTCCTGTCTCTGCCTGCTCATACCTGCTTCCCGATTCTTCTCTCCCGTCTCTGCCTGCTCATACCTGCTTCCCGACATCTCTCTCCCGTCTCTGCCTGCTCATACCTGCTTCCCGACCCCTCTCTCCCATCTCTGCCTGCTCGTACCTGCTTCCCGATTCTTCTCTCCTGTCTCTGCCTGCTCATACCTGCTTCCCGATTCTTCTCTCCCGTCTCTGCCTGCTCATACCTGCTTCCCGACATCTCTCTCCCGTCTCTGCCTGCTCATACCTGCTTCCCGACCCCTCTCTCCCATCTCTGCCTGCTCGTACCTGCTTCCCGATTCTTCTCTCCCATCTCTGCCTGCTCATACCTGCTTCCCGATTCTTCTCTCCCGTCTCTGCCTGCTCATACCTGCTTCCCGATTCTTCTCTCCTGTCTCTGCCTGCTCATACCTGCTTCCCGATTCTTCTCTCCTGTCTCTGCCTGCTCATACCTGCTTCCCGATTCTTCTCTCCTGTATCTGCCTGCTCATACCTGCTTCCCGATTCTTCTCTCCTGTCTCTGCCTGCTCATACCTGCTTCCCGATTCTTCTCTCCTGTCTCTGCCTGCTCATACCTGCTTCCCGACCCCTCTCTCCCGTCTCTGCCTGCTCATACCTGCTTCCCGACCCCTCTCTCCTGTCTCTGCCTGCTCATACCTGCTTCCCGATTCTTCTCTCCTGTCTCTGCCTGCTCATACCTGCTTCCCGACCCCTCTCTCCCGTCTCTGCCTGCTCATACCTGCTTCCCGACCCCTCTCTCCTGTCTCTGCCTGCTCATACCTGCTTCCCGATTCTTCTCTCCTGTCTCTGCCTGCTCATACCTGCTTCCCGACCCCTCTCTCCCGTCTCTGCCTGCTCATACCTGCTTCCCGACCCCTCTCTCCCGTCTCTGCCTGCTCATACCTGCTTCCCGATTCTTCTCTCCCGTCTCTGCCTGCTCATACCTGCTTCCCGACCCCTCTCTCCCGTCTCTGCCTGCTCATACCTGCTTCCCGATTCTTCTCTCCCGTCTCTGCCTGCTCATACCTGCTTCCCGACCCCTCTCTCCCGTCTCTGCCTGCTCATACCTGCTTCCCAACCCCTCTCCTGTCTCTGCCTGGTATCTGCTTCCCGACCCCTTTCTCCTGTCATTTTGACTCTGGAGCGGGAGTGTGTATGTAATTATGTGTGTAACAGGGAACAGTTTGAGGGTGGCGGTGGGTGTGTAATGGGGCAGTCGCTGGAGTGGGTGGATGTGGAACAGGCTGGTGCAGGAGTAGGTGGAACAGGGGAGTTAGAGTGAGATGAGGGTGGAACGGCTTAGGCGCTGGAGTGAGATATGGAGTGCGTGGGTGGAAAGGCTGGAGAGCCGGAGTGAAAAGTGTAGTGGGTGGGTGGAAAGGCTCGGGCGCTGGAGTGAGATGTGGAGCGGGAGGGTGCGTGGAACGGCTTGAGCACTGGAGTGAGATGTGAAGTGGAAAGGCTCAGGCGCTGGAGTGGGTGGGTGGAAAGGCTTGGACGCTGGAGTGAGATGTGGAGCGGGAGGGTGCGTGGAACGTCTTGAGCGCTGGAGTGAGATGTGAAGCGGAAAGGCTCAGGCGCTGGAGTGAGAGGGTGGGTGGAATGGCTCGGGCGCTGGAGTGAGATGTGGAACGGCTAGGGTGCTGGAGTGAGATGTGGAGCGGCTTGGGTGCTGGAGTGAGATGGGGAGCGGAGGGTGGGTGGAATGGCTCGGGCGCTGGAGTGAGATGTGGAACGGCTCGGGTGCTGGAGTGAGATGGGGAGCGGGAGGGTGGGTGGAATGGCTCGGGCGCTGGAGTGAGATGTGGAACGGCTCGGGCGCTGGAGTGAGATGTGGAACGGCTCGGGCGCTGGAGTGAGATGTGGAACGGCTCGGGCGCTGGAGTGAGATGTGGAACGGCTCGGGCGCTGGAGTGAGATGTGGAACGGCTCGGGTGCTGGAGTGAGATGGGGAGCGGGAGGGTGGGTGGAATGGCTCGGGCGCTGGAGTGAGATGTGGAACGGCTCGGGTGCTGGAGTGAGATGGGGAGCGGGAGGGTGGGTGGAATGGCTCGGGCGCTGGAGTGAGATGTGGAACGGCTCGGGCGCTGGAGTGAGATGTGGAACGGCTCGGGCGCTGGAGTGAGATGTGGAACGGCTCGGGTGCTGGAGTGAGATGGGGAGCGGGAGGGTGGGTGGAATGGCTCGGGCGCTGGAGTGAGATGTGGAACGGCTCGGGTGCTGGAGTGAGATGGGGAGCGGGAGGGTGGGTGGAATGGCTCGGGCGCTGGAGTGAGATGTGGAACGGCTCGGGCGCTGGAGTGAGATGTGGAACGGCTCGGGCGCTGGAGTGAGATGTGGAACGGCTCGGGCGCTGGAGTGAGATGTGGAACGGCTCGGGCGCTGGAGTGAGATGTGGAACGGCTCGGGCGCTGGAGTGAGATGTGGAACGGCTCGGGTGCTGGAGTGAGATGGGGAGCGGCTCGGGTGCTGGAGTGAGATGTGGAGCGGCTCGGGTGCTGGAGTGAGATGTGAAGCGGAAAGGCTCAGGTGCTGGAGTGAGAGGGTGGGTAGAATGGCTCGGGTGCTGGAGTGAGATGGGGAGCGGGAGGGTGGGTGGAACGGCTCGGGTGCTGGAGTGAGATGGGGAGCGGCTCGGGTGCTGGAGTGAGACGTGGAACGACTAGGGTGCTGGAGTGAGATGGGGAGCGGCTCGGGTGCTGGAGTGAGATGGGGAGCGGGAGGGTGGGTGGAACGGCTCGGGTGCTGGAGTGAAATGTATGGGAGAGGGGGGTGTTCAGATTCCCAGCCGTGGAGGGAGATGGGAGGAGACTGACTGTAGTGTTGGACATTGGAGTGAGTCGGTGTAAATGGCCTCAGTGTGAGCTTATTGGACAGAGCAGATCCCAGACTTGCTGCACTTTACCGTCACCTCTTTTCAGTTTTGTTTTTCCCCCCTTTGTTCTGTACGTGCTGCCGCCTCCTCCTGTAGGTACGGACGCGGGACATGGGCGGATATTCCACTACCACGGACTTCATCAAGGCTGTGACTGACAGTTTGCATGCCCGTTACTCCTACTAGCCCCACCCACCCATCCATCCATCCATCCTGCCTGCTTCTCTTCCACGCTGCTCTGCCTTGTACATCTGACTGAGAGTCCGGAACTGCTGCCACATTACGTGCCATGTGTTCTGTACGTTCCCGTAGCCAGATTCATAGGTTTCCCGGTATGATGGGTCCCGATGTCCTCTGCCACCTGTATATTTCTATCCAGATATAATGTACATAATATATATATAGGATAGCCATGTGTATAGTGTATTCCCAGCACATCGGGAGGTCTGTGATTGTTGTACCAGCGATGACCTGACAATGGTATTAAACTGAATTGAGTTTAAACACATTCTAAGACTTTCCTTCTTCTAGTTCTGTCTGATGATTAGATCCGTTCCCTGCTGGGTAATGTCTGTGTCACCGCGGTGCAGAGTCAGGTGCTCAAATCAGGGTCCACACGCAACTCCATACATACATACATACATACATACATACATACATACCCGCAAAAAGCCCAGGCCCCGCATCAGGGCACGGACTCTAATCTAACAGCAGCTAGTCCACACATATGTACTAAGCCTTGCACAGCGGAGAGATATGAACTACCTACCAGGCCCCGCATCAGGGCACGGACTCTAATCTAACAGAGCAGCTAGTCCGCACATATGTACTAAGCCTCGCACAGCGGAGAGGTATAAACTACCTACCAGGCCCCACATCAGGGCACGGACTCTAATCTAACAGAGCAGTAGTCCGCACATATGTACTAAGCCTTGCACAGCTAGAGGTATAAACTACCTACCAGGCCCCGCATCAGGGCATGGACTCTAATCTAACAGAGCAGCTAGTCCGCACATATGTACTAAGCCTTGCACAGCGGAGAGGTATAAACTACCTACCAGGCCCCGCATCAGGGCATGGACTCTAATGTAACAGAGCAGCTAGTCCGCACATATGTACTAAGCCTCGCACAGCGGAGAGGGATAAACTACCTACCAGGCCCCGCATCAGGGCACGGACTCTGATCTAACAGAGCAGCTTGTCCACACATATGTACTAAGCCTTGCACAGCGGAGAGGTATAAACTACCTACCAGGCCCCGTGTCGGGGCACGGACTCTAATCTAACAGCAGCTAGTCCACACATATGTACTAAGCCTTGCACAGCGGAGAGGTATAAACTACCTACCAGGCCCCGCATCAGGGCACGGACTCTGATCTAACAGAGCAGCTAGTCTGCACATATGTACTAAGCCTCGCACAGCTAGAGGTATAAACTACCTACCAGGCCCCGCATCAGGGCACGGACTCTAATCTAACAGCAGCTAGTCCACACATATGTACTAAGCCTTGCACAGCGGAGAGGTATAAACTACCTACCAGGCCCCGCATCAGGGCACGGACTCTAATCTAACAGCAGCTAGTCCACACATATGTACTAAGCCTTGCACAGCGGAGAGGTATAAACTACCTACCAGGCCCCGCATCAGGGCACGGACTCTAATCTAACAGAGCAGCTAGTCCGCACATATGTACTAAGCCTCGCACAGCGGAGAGGTATAAACTACCTACCAGGCCCCGCATCAGGGCACGGACTCTAATCTAACAGAGCAGCTAGTCCACACATATGCACTAAGCCTTGCACAGCGGAGAGGTATAAACTACCTACCAGGCCCGGCATCAGGGCACGGACTCTGATCTAACAGAGCAGCTTGTCCGCACATATGTACTAAGCCTCGCACAGCAGAGAGGTATAAACTACCTACCAGGCCCCGCATCAGGGCACGGACTCTAATCTAACAGAGCAGCTAGTCCGCACATATGTACTAAGCCTCGCACAGCGGAGAGGTATAAACTACCTACCAGGCCCCGCATCAGGGCACGGACTCTAATCTAACAGAGCAGCTTGTCCGCACATATGTACTAAGCCTCGCACAGCAGAGAGGTATAAACTACCTACCAGGCCCCGCATCAGGGCACGGACTCTAATCTAACAGAGCAGCTAGTCCACACATATGTACTAAGCCTTGCACAGCGGAGAGGTATAAACTACCTACCAGGCCCCGCATCAGGGCACGGACTCTAATCTAACAGAGCAGCTAGTCCGCACATATGTACTAAGCCTTGCACAGCGGAGAGGTATAAACTACCTACCAGGCCCCGCATCAGGGCACGGACTCTAATCTAACAGAGCAGCTAGTCCGCACATATGTACTAAGCCTCGCACAGCGGAGAGGTATAAACTACCTACCAGGCCCGCATCAGGGCACGGACTCTAATCTAACAGAGCAGCTAGTCCGCACATATGTACTAAGCCTTGCACAGCGGAGAGATATAAACTACCTACCAGGCCCCGTGTCGGGGCACGGACTCTAATCTAACAGAGCAGCTAGTCCGCACATATGTACTAAGCCTTGCACAGCGGAGAGGTATAAACTACCTACCAGGCCCCGCATCAGGGCACGGACTCTAATCTAACAGCAGCTAGTCCGCACATATGTACTAAGCCTTGCACAGCGGAGAGGTATAAACTACCTCCCAGGCCCCGCATCAGGGCACGGACTCTAATCTAACAGAGCAGCTAGTCCGCACATATGTACTAAGCCTTGCACAGCGGAGAGGTATAAACTACCTACCAGGCCCCGATAGCACAGCTGGTAATATGGAAGCTAGGAGCTGATCGGCTGCCCGCCATAAGGGGTATAGTAAACCTGTACTTAGTGTGCCGGGACCTGCATCTGATTCGCAGGCATTACAGAAGCTTCTTGCAGATGAGTTCTCATGACAAAGCTGGACTTCCATGCGTCATTCAGATGTGGCCCCTGAAACTCTTCTGGCAGACCAAGTGGCCCTAACACCCAGCACCTGCTTCCTCTGGGAGATCGAGGGAAATCTTCTCTTAGCCTGGATACCCCCACCAGAAGACCACAGCAGCACACCGCCAGGCACCTCTGTCTCATGCTCAGCAGATGGGGAGTCTGCAAACCCTGGCTGCCTGCCTCTGGACACAGGACAAAACAATGCACCAATCAGGAGCGCACACCAACCACACGGTATTCAGCATGTTCCAAGACTTTAGAGAACACCTACGGTGTGAGCGTTCCGCAGAGTGTACGCACCAAGGTGCGCTGTTGGATACAGCTCAGGTGGGATCAGTGATGGAGCGGTAACACAGTGGGCATTCCAGGACGGCACTGGGAGGCGGCCTGAAGTGTACGTGGTGTGATATACTTACCTGCTTCCAAAGGGAGGTATAGGGAAGATACAAGTGGCAATGGTGGTTTCTCTAGAACCGGTGCCAGTGTTACAGCGAGCATGGGCGCTAATATGGGGGCATCACAGGACTATCGCATTCAGACGCACGTGGTACTAAAGGGGAGGGCTGACACTAGCATTTGCATTTATTGCACCCACGGCTCAACCAACTGACGCCATGTTGCCCACCTCCGATTGAGACCGAAAGGTGAAAGGGGTTAGAAATGCGGCTTCAATATCCATATTCAGTGCCAAGAAGTGTTATATCCAGCTTACTGTATAATATCCCAACCAGCCAACGTTTCTCCCCCAGTGCAGCAATGTAGCCAGCACCACTGCCCTGAATATAACACAGGTGCTGAAATGCCGTCACCATCCGACCAATGAGCAGGGTGATCCATCTGTAGAAAAGAAATAGATATACACTCTAGCGCTATCCTGAGATTATACCGGTTGCATACACCTAGTATATAATTTTTCTGTTATTTTTGGGGCCTCAGTCCTTCTCGTGAACACCCTTTTGAGACCTTACTGACCTTAAGTCAGGTCCCTATTTTCACATAAAGGTATCTTTCTTTTCGGAATACACCTTCACTTCACGATTCCCTTTGTCCAAATATTTCCAAAGTAAAGAACGTCCTACTGATTACTGACCTTCAATTAAGGCCCTATTTTCACATCAAAGGTATCTTTACTTTGCGACAACGGTACTTCCACAATCCCTTGATTCAAACGTCCACACACCCTGTGTATTAGGCTCAACACTCACCTCTATATGAGGCCCTATGTTCACTGCAAGGTTTCTTTATTGGAGACCACCGTACACGCTGTTCTCAATGGTAAAAATCTCCAAACACGGGGAATTCAGTATAAAGAATTTATTCCATCCAACATGCAAAAAACATAGTAAAAAGTTCCAAAAGATTAAAAAAGTACCCACACAGGGATGGTGTAAGACCACAATTACCCTCCTCCTACATCCGGATAACGGAAGAGAGTATTACTAGGTGAAAAAGGGCTGTATCAGATAGCCTGAAACGCGTTGGTGAGAGGAGGAAGGCACAGCAGATGGTGAGACCATATACTTTTTTCATCTAGTAATACTCTCTTCCGTTATCCGGATGTAGGAGGAGGGTAATTGTGGTCTTACACCATCCCTGTGTGGGTACTTTTTTAATCTTTTGGAACTTTTTACTATGTTTTTTGCATGTTGGATGGAATAAATTCTTTATACTGAATTCCCCGTGTTTGGAGATTTTTACCATTGAGAACAGCGTGTACGGTGGTCTCCAATAAAGAAACCTTGCAGTGAACATAGGGCCTCATATAGAGGTGAGTGTTGAGCCTAATACACAGGGTGTGTGGACGTTTGAATCAAGGGATTGTGGAAGTACCGTTGTCGCAAAGTAAAGATACCTTTGATGTGAAAATAGGGCCTTAATTGAAGGTCAGTAATCAGTAGGACGTTCTTTACTTTGGAAATATTTGGACAAAGGGAATCGTGAAGTGAAGGTGTATTCCGAAAAGAAAGATACCTTTATGTGAAAATAGGGACCTGACTTAAGGTCAGTAAGGTCTCAAAAGGGTGTTCACGAGAAGGACTGAGGCCCCAAAAATAACAGAAAAATTATATACTAGGTGTATGCAACCGGTATAATCTCAGGATAGCGCTAGAGTGTATATCTATTTCTTTTCTACATATGCTCCTTGGGAAACTGGTGTCCCACAGATATACATATAGCTGCAATCTTTGGCGCAAACCACCTACCTGTAACCCCTTTTGTTTACAGGGTGATCCATCTGTCTCATCTTTCACCCCCTAAGTAGTGACCCCAGCTGGCCCGGGCCAACCCATTCCAACATCTAGGGTATAATGGTGCGGCTGCTCAGTGCCACATTGTCTGGCCTGTACCATCTTCTCTGTCATGCCCCATAAGTAGCTTCTGAGCTGTATACGGCACCGTCCTGTGAGTGCACCATCTCTATTGCAGAAGAAGGTCCATTGTGTCAGGTGCTGTGCATGTGGGTAAGGCTGTACCAAGCATGGCTGTCCTGGGTGGGGAGCCTGGAGGAGAAGACAATTCTCTCACACAACACAGTATGGCCTCCTGGTCGGAGTGACATCGAGACTAGGGGCCGACGGAGGTGCTCATGTTCTGTGCCAGCGCATAACCAGAATTGTGGGCCATGCATATTTGTTTGGACATATAAATAACCCCTATTTTCAGACTCTCAACCAAGGCCTGGATCCCTACTGGTGCCTGATGATAGTGCGGACAGCTATGAAATCCAGCACTTGTGCATCGCACTGTAGAAGCACACAACCCTGAATATAGATGATTATACACATTTACTTCTATGTTGGGGGTGTATGGAGCTCTCCCTGCCGACATAGGTATATACACACACACTCCCGTCGGTACCTGCATTGCATAAATACTCTAGTAACACGGGGGGTAGACGGCGCCTCTTCTTGGCAGGAAAAGAACAGTAGAACTCGGTGCGGCTGAATGGAGACATTTCTGCTTCCGCTTTTACTGGTGGGAATTATGCTGGAGAGAGAAACTATAACGGGATTTTGGGAAAATGTTCTTTATGCAAACAATTATTGTCAACAAATAAAAATCCTCTTTATTAAGAGAGGATTTTTATTTGTTTACAATGTTCAGATTAATAGTGAGTTTCCCTGGTGTGTTATAGAATGTACAGGGCTCTAGGACACTATGAGGGGGGGGATCCAGGTCAGCACAATGTGCAATTGCATTCCATAGAGGCTCACAGGTAAATAGGCAATGCTGGGCTACGGTGGAGTGGAGCAAGGACACCCATTACTACCCAGACGCCCAACTTTGCATTTCCCATGAACCAAACCAGTCTCCAGAATTATTCCCACAACCAGGAACCTAAGGGCATCACTTCCAAACACACCAGGTAGAGCACCTCACAACATCAGGCGCTCCCTGGGTTGGAGATCAGCATCTCTCCTAATTACAAGTTTCCCTGCATTTGGTCATCCTTATGGGACGTTTATCTGGAGACATCATAGGAACGGACACAGGACATTAAACAGGCGGACTGTGGGTGACTATCCTTGCTCTCATCGCTACATTGTGGTACCCTGAATTTTAATGAGATATATGTTTTATTGTAATATCCGAATGTTTTAGAATTGTTTTATTAAATGATTTAAATACATATTCACACCTGTTGCATGTTTTGAGTGAGCGCGGTCTCAACCTCCTTTTTCTCTTGTATTACTTTTTTTTTTGGGTCTGACTTCCCAAAGTTTAGAGACCGCTGCTCCAGCGGGACAACCCCTCCCAGGCGCCCCTACAGGACACTTTGGTGACCGACCCTTTTTCTACAATGCTGGGCTACCATATTTAATTGCATTCCCTCCGGTATTGTTAAGCCATTGGAATGACCGCTTTCTTGTATCTCACAGGTTCGGACAACAGATATGGGAGGATACGCCACATCTCTGGATTACACGCAGGCTGTCATTTCCAACCTCAATTCCTAGCTATCATAAAAAAACAGGGTAGACTAGATGCAACCAAGTGGGTCATACTCTATATTTATGTCCTTCATTAACAGCTGTGTGCTACCCCCTATCGCCAGCTATATTCTAGCTTGTACCTGCCGTGGACAGTATAGGCTGCAGTATGTATTCCCAGCTAGTGGGCTGATTGTATCACTGTGTTATTTAAGCTGAATAAAAGATGCTTAGACAAAAATTGTAACGGTTCCGCTTCTAATTCTACAGCCCCATTCTGTGCTACATCGCTGAGAGATACATATGTTTCATAGGTACCCACCATTCCAGTGGCACCATCAACATATTCAGTCAGGCACTAGCTACAGGAGTAAGTCCAGAGGACTGGAAGAGAGCAAATGTTTTCCCACTGCACAAAAGTGGAAACAAGGAAGAAGTGAGTACTGACCAGCGAGCCTTGCAATGGTAGTAGAGAAAACTTAAGGGATCCCAAACAGCATAGATGGGGGGGGGGGAGTTTGCAGGGACATTGATCACTGGGGTACTCACATTCGGCTGCTTTTTTTGCCCAATAGGTAATGGGGAAAAGAGGCACTAACAGGTGCACACTCTCCCACCTCCGCAATAGCGCCCACAAAGCAACCAGATGCTGGGCTTTAATGCAAACTGTCCCACCATCTCCCCTGTCATACAACCGCTGGTCCCCTAATCAGAATCTGCAGCTTGGCCGTGGACGGGGTTTGGATGGCGCCATTACGCTAGTGCGGGAACTGGGCGTGGACTGTCTAGGCCACATAGTGGTTTAACACTCAGCGGCAGCCATCTTTATTCTCGGACACCGCAGAATGGAGCTGCTGATTCCTGCTTGTACTTGTACAAGGCTAGGTTTGACAGTAGACGGTCGGGAAGGGGCCTTTTGGGTGGGAAGCATTCATCTCACTACTACTCAACAGTGAGGTGAAGTACCGTCGGTGACCACTAGAGCTCACACTGACCAAATTGACAGTAAAAAAATCTGTTTCAAACTTGCTGGATATGGAGCTGTGAAGACAGATCGGAGGTAGGTAACAGATAGGGCAGTGATGGCTAACCTTGACACGCCAGCTGTTTTTGAACTACACATCCCAGCATGCCCTGCTACAGTTTTACTATTTGGCCATGCTAAAACTGCTGCAGGGCATGCTGGGATGTATAGTTCAACAAGAGCTGGAGTGTCAAGGTTAGCCATCCCTGAGATAGGGACTAAAGGCACCCATACACTGGGCCGATTTGTCATAAGGACACCCATACACTGGGCCGATTTGTCATAAGGACAAGTCGGACCAGTTTGCCCAGAGCCCCCCCCCCCCCCCCCCCCCCCCCCGGGATGCTCACGTGTGATCTGGCACTTGATGTGCCATTTTTTATGCAATGAATCATTGCATGTAGTTCTCCCGGGGAGCTGCTGCAGTGGTGGGGAGCGGGGTACGGCTAGCTGGTGGTGATGGCGGAGGGGCGGGCAGCGGGGTCTGTCTGAGCTGGAGCTTGCTGGTTGTGGCTGAGTTTTAGCCAACCAATAGCAAGCCAGTCATTTCAAAATATTCAGCTGCCCCATCCCGCCTCTCGGCAAAATGCCTCTACAAGCTCCACCCACCGCACGGATGGACCCCGCTGCACGGGAAGGAGGTTCCAGGACGGGTGGTCGGATGGCCAGCAGGTCCAACCACCTGCTTGGGTCCGATGCGCATGGGATCGTGCATTGGACCTGAGGGGACATCAAACCGAGACGATTTAGGACGATTTCACAGCCAGATTGGGCATCTTAAGTCATCATTTCCACAGGCGTTTAACATATATACATAAACCCCGCTCAAATGCTTAGAAAGCTAGTCTGCTACCTTGTAATTGCCTCTGCATTTGCAGATGTGTGAGAGAGCTGCCAGCAGGTAGTGTTTTGGAGACGCACAAACGCTCACTAGACATATATATATATATATATATATATATATATATATATATATATATATATATATATATATATATATATATATAATTAATATATATATATATATATATATATAGAGGTTGTGTTGCGGCTTGGCACTCCAGCTTTCAAGTACAGCTCCCCAGGTGCCCTCCAGATACAAAAGATAGCCAGATGGTATAAAAATTATACTCAGACAGCGGCACTCAATGGGTGTTAGAAAAGATATATTCCCCGCTTGAAATATATCTTTTCTAACACCCATTGAGTGCCGCTGTCTGAGTATAATTTTTATACCATCTGGCTATATATATATATATATATATATATATGGATGATAGTGGCGGGAACAGCATCTTCTTACATGAAAGCAATGTGGAAGATCCAGTCCGGGTTTAGAGCACCAGCAGCAGCAGTAAAAACTGATGTGAACAAAGTTGGGCTGATTAGCAGCACCTGTGCTCTCCTGATATAAGTGTTTCCGCGGCAGGAGGTTATTGCTCCTGATGGTGGAATAGCTGGCCAGGTGATAGGCCGGGGTGTAGGCTATGTTAGGGACCACTGGAGCTTTCTGAAGAGTTTGTACTATGCTGTGACACCTGTATGATGCAATGCTGTAACCATCCTTGCCTATGCTGATTACCTGGTATGCTGTGCACCTGCTACAAAATAAAGACAAAGACTTCATCTTATCCAGTGTATGTGATTCCTTGTCACGTTTGGTGCCCAATGTAGGGCACCAAATCTACAATACAGCAGAGAACTCTGGGTAAGCAGCTACCTGTGTTTCAAGTGTCGTTTGGTTGTACACTGTGCAGCTGCCTGGGAGCCAGACAGGGGGTGTGCATAAGGAGCTGGTTATTCTGTTCAAACCTCCACAGTTTGTGCCTGGAGTGGAGTAACAGGGCAACTTGGAGTGGATAGGGGGTCATGGGAGAGGTGGCCAGTCTTAAAGGGCCACGTATCATTAAAGAAAACTTTTTGCAATCTTATATTAAGTGTCCAGTAAAGCAGGCGGGTATCGGATAAAGGCCCTTATTCTGATCGGTGCGGCCGGAGACGATTATGCGGCCAGGACCGTGCGTGCGAAACCCCGCCTTCCATACGGATCGCCAACTCCGCCCGTATGCGGTAAGACGCTGTCCGAACGGACCGCACATGTATTTTTCACGGAATACGCCTCCTCCATCTCAGGGAACCTCCCCCATCATTCGATGGTCGCAGACCATCGAATGCAGGACCGAGTGCTCCACCAGCTCCCGCAACCTCAGACCACACGGACATTTTTCCGTGCAAAAGCAGGGATCTGGGCGGGCAGCTGACATCCGGCGATGTCATATGTCCGCCCCCTACACGTGCGTCACGGCCGCATTACCATACGTACGCCCAGCGTTTTCATGGGAACTCCCATGAAACGCGGGGCGTATACATATGGTAATGAGCCCAAATAGCCCTTCACGCCCCTCTCCACCCCCTGTTCGGAGTGTTCACATATCATGCGGATTTTGGCCGTACGCCCCGCTTGCACATGCGCAGAGACGCCTCTGCACATGCGCAGACACAAAACATCAGCGGCCCGAACGCACGCGGATATATCCGCACCGATCAGAATAAGGGCCAAAGTCTGCTGGGCGAGTCTGGCCAATTATAAGTCCGTCTTACAGGGGAAGTTCAGGGTAATATGAAGGAATCACTAAAAAAAAAAAAAGTTTGCTGAACTGTCAGCTGGGCAGCAAGCTCAGGTCCAGGTGATGTATGAGGGGCAGAAGAAGATGGCTGCTGGGCAGCAGCGTCTGGCTGATAACAGAAATCTCGGCTACAGGAGCAGCAAGCTCAGGTCCAGGTGATGTATGAGGGTCAGCAGGACATGGCTGCTGGGCAGCAGCACCTGGCCGATAACAGAAATCTCAGCTACAGGGGCAGCAAGCTCAGGTCCAGGTGATGTATGAGGGACAGCAGGAGATGGCTGCTCGGCAGCAGCACCTGGCCGATAACAGGAATCTCAGCTACAGGAGCAGCAAGCTCAGGTCCAGGTGATTTATGAGGGGCAGAAGAAGATGGCTGCTGGGCAGCAGCATCTGGCTGATAACAGAAATCTCGGCTACAGGAGCAGCAAGCTCAGGTCCAGGTTACATAGTTACATAGTAGGTAAGGCTGAAAAAAGACTTGCGTCCATCTAGTTCAACCTGGTATAGATATCCATTGCTGATTTGGTAGGTTCTGGTATTTTACAGACAAATTATATTTCTTATTTGTACCCATGGATGTTTTTCTCCAGTAAATGTTTGTCCAACTTTGCCTTGAACGCATTTAATGAGCCAGCCGTTACCACCTCTCTGGGAAGAGAGTTCCAGAGTTTGACTGTTCTGACCGTAAAGAAATTCTTTCTACTAGCTGAATGAAATCTTTTTTCTTCTAATCTATACTCATGCCCTCGCGTCCTAGATTCCTTTCTAGTAGAAAATAGGGTGTGTGACAGTTCCTTATATTGGCCCTTGATATACTTGTACATGTTGAGCATGTCCCCCCTTAAACGTCTCTTTTCTAATGTAAATAGTCCCAAATTGCTTAATCTCTCCCCGTAGCTTAAATTCTCCATTCCCCTAATAAGCTTTGTTGCTCGCCTTTGGACTTTTTCTAATTCTATGATGTCCTTTTTATAGTGTGGGGCCCAGAACTGTACTCCGTACTCTAGGTGAGGTCTCACCAATGCTTTATATAGTGGCATAATTACCCTTGAGTCCCTAGTTTCCATTCCCCTCTTAATACATGCCAGAATTTTGTTGGCCTTTTTTGTAGCTACATTACAATGGGCACTACATCCTAGATTGCTGTCTATTTGGACTCCTAGATCCTTTTCAAGTATGGAATTACCCAGTTCCTCTCCGCTAAGGTTGTAACTTGCACACTGGTTGTGTCTCCCAAGGTGCATAACCTTACATTTATCTACATTGAACCTCATCTTCCATTTTTTTGCCCACTCATCTAGAATTGCAAGATCATTTTGAAGCATGGTGACATCTTCTGGTGATTTGATGACTTTGCTAAGTTTTGTATCGTCCGCAAAGATGGATACATTGCTGAGTAACCCTATCCCAATATCGTTAATAAAAATGTTAAACAAAATGGGCCCCAAAACCGAACCCTGGGGCACTCCACTTAGTACCGGTATCTTATCTGATACGGCACCATTCACAACCACTCTTTGTTCTCTATTACATAGCCAATTCCCTACCCATCTGCAGATATTTTCACCCAATCCTAGGTTCTCCATTTTATTAATCAATCTCTTGTGTGGGACAGTATCAAATGCTTTAGCGAAATCTAGGAAAATCACATCTACAGCATTTCCATTATCGAGGTTTTTGCTAACCTCTTCATAGAACCCTAGTAGATTAGTTTGGCATGAACGATTTTTCACGAACCCATGTTGGTTAGTACTGAGTAGACGGTGATGATCTAAATATTCCTGGATACCATCCCTTAAAAATCCTTCAAATAGTTTACCCACAATTGATGTTAAACTAACGGGTCTGTAATTAGCGGGATCTTCCTTTTTTCCTTTTTTGAATATTGGCACTACCTCTGCTATTCTCCAATCTTTTGGTACTATACCTGACGATAGTGACTTGCTAAAGATATAATGTAGGGGGGTAGCTAGTTCATCCCTTAATTCCATTAATACCCTCGGATGAATCCCATCTGGCCCTGGTGACTTATTTGTTTTGAGTTTGCTTAGCCTCAGTATTATTTCCTTTGGCGTGAAATCCACAATGAGATCTGGCTTATTTGTCCCATTTGTGGTAAATGTTCGTTTCACAGTCTGCTCTCCCTTAGTAAATACTGATGAGAAGAACTCATTTAACAGTTTTGCTTTTCCCTTGTCCTCAGTAACACTTTTTCCACTAGTATCAGTTAGTGGGCCTATGTTTTCCTTAATTAAACGTTTACTATTTATGTATTTAAAAAACTTCTTTGGGTTGGTTTTGCTTTCAGTGGCTATGCGCTCTTCATATAATATTTTAGCTGCTTTGATTACCCCTTTACAAGTTTTGTTTGATTCTTTGTATTTTGCGAACGCCTCCTCATTCAAGTTATTTTTATAGAATTTAAAGGCTCTGGTTTTATTGTTGATAGCTGACCTTACTTCTTTGTCCAACCATGGTGGCTTTTTTTTGTTGAATTTACCTTTAGTTACTTTAGGAATGTATTCAATAGTTAGTGAATCAAGCACCTTTTTTAGAGTATCCCACATTTCCTCTGCATTTTTTCCCTCCATAACAGTTTCCCACCCAATTCCTGTTAGAGCTTCCCTGAATAATTCAAAGTTCGCTTTTCTGAAGTTTAGTATTTTTGCAGATCCTTCTTGATGTAATTTACTGAAGTTGATTTCCAGTGAAACCATATTGTGATCACTATTCCCTAATTGTTCAATTACTTTTGTGTTTGAAACTAAGTCTGTGTTATTTGTTAATACTAAGTCCAAGAGCGCCTCATCACGAGTTGGAGTTTCTACCGTTTGTGTAATAAACTGGTCTTTAAGTAAGCTTAAGAACCCATTGCTTCTTGCTGATTTACCTGTTTCGTTTTCCCAATCAATGTCGGGTAAATTAAAATCCCCCATAATTAATACCTGACCCTGATTTGATGCTTGTTTGATTTGGTTTAGAAGAAGAGACTCTTCCCTTTCATTTATATTTGGTGGTCTATAGCATACCCCTATTATAAATTTGTTTTTTGGTTTCTTATTATTGTCAGTTATCTCTGCCCACACTGTCTCCGAGTTGTCGTCTTCCAGGTCTGTGCTCATATTTTTCTCACATGATGTTAAGTTATTATTTACATATAGGCACACACCCCCGCCCCTTCTATTTTCCCTGTCTTTCCTGTAGAGTGTATATCCCTCCATGTTTAATGCCCAGTCATGCGACTCATTACACCATGTTTCTGTAATACCAATGATGTCGTAGTCGTCCCTACTGATCACCGTTTCAAGCTCACCGATTTTACTCACTAAGCTTCTTGCATTAGCCAGTAAGCATTTTAATTTATGTTTATTTTTAGATATGGCTCTAATATTGTGATTAGTTTCACCCCAGGACCCATTTGAATTCATTACTAGCTTCCTCTTTTCCCTCTCCCCTTCAATAGACTCTCTACAGGCCTCCCCACCATGCACACTGCCTGCCCTCTCCATAGTTCCGGGAATTCTTCCTCTGTCATTCACTCCTTCCCGTATACTAAGATCATCTGTACCTAAGAACTGTAATGGGGTAACGTGACTGTTACAACATAACATTTTATTACATGACATTCCTGATGCACCCTGAGAGTTACCCCCGATTATACCCTTGTTATGTCCCAGGACTTTGTCTATGTCTCCGTCCCCCCCTCCATCTCCTTCCCCCATATGATTCCTGATCCCAGTCCAGCTTCTCTCCCTGATGGTCCCATTATGTCTTGCTGCCCCCACCCCCCTGTCGCCTAGTTTAAAATCTCCTCCAACCCTCTAACCATTCTTCCCCCCAGCACCGCAGCCCCCTCCTCGTTCAGGTGCAATCCATCACGGCAAAAAAGATGGCGCCTGACCGAGAAGTCCGCCCAGTGTTCCATGAACACAAATCCCTCTTTCCTACACCAATCCTTAAGCCACACATTTACCTCCCTGATCTCCCTCTGCCTCCCTGAGCTAGCGCGTGGCACTGGTAATATTTCAGAGAAAATTACCCTAGATGTCCTCGCCTTTAATTTCTTACCTAATTCCCTATACTCTTTCTTGAGGACATCCCACCTACCATTGACGTTGTCGTTGGTGCCGATGTGCACCAAGACCGCCGGGTTGCTCCCAGCCCCTCCCAACAATCTGTCGACTCGGTCCGCGATGTGCCGTACCCGAGCACCCGGGAGGCAACAGACCGTGCGGCGATCGCGGTCCCGATAGCAGATTGCCCTGTCTGTTCTCCTAATGATGGAATCCCCTACCACCACTATCTGCCTTGGTACCTCACTAACTGTCATCCCGTTTGAGCTAGAGGGACCGCTCCTCTGGTTGCTAGAGGGAGCCGTCTCCTCCAGCTCCGTCATTTCGTCTCTATCCTCCCCCGAAACTTCGTCCAATCGGGCAAATTTGTTCGGGTGTGATAGATCCGAGATGTCGTTCCTGTCCCTCCTGTCCCTCTTGTTTCCCCTTCTAACCGTGACCCAGCTGGCTGCCTGATCCTCCTCCTCTACCAGTGACCCCATCTGCAACTCCTCCACCGTTCTATTTAGGCTTTGCTCAAGATTGGAAATATCCCTCAGTCGCTGAACGGTCCGCTCTAGATCAGTGACCTGGGCTTCCAGGGCGGACGTTCGCTCACATCTCGTGCAGATGTATTCGCACAGGGACTCTTGCTCCAGGTGCGCATACATCTTGCACAACATGCACTGAGTGAGATTCTCAATCAGGGCCCCACCCATTTTATCTACCTCCCTGCGCCTAACCCCCTAGTATACAGTAGAGAGTTAAATTACAATGCAATTACACACTACAAGTTAATTTTTATCAAAATATAAGAAGTTGATACTTATCTGTTCCTGCAGCTGTGTCACACTCCTGGTGTCCTCACACCTGTATCTGTCCGCTTCCTCTGTAATTTCTTCCAGTTGCACGTTTTCCTCAGTGGCCCACTCTCAGATCATGCAGCACACTATTTGCACTTTGTGGTGATGTATGAGGGTCAGCAGGACATGGCTGCTGGGCAGCAGCACCTGGCCGATAACAGAAATCTCAGCTACAGGAGCAGCAAGCTCAGGTCCAGGTGATGTATGAGGTACAGCAGGAGATGGTTGCCAGGCAGCAGCACCTGACTGATAACAGAAATCTCGGCTACAGGAGCAGCAAGCTCAGGTCCAGGTGATGTATGAGGGGCAGCAGGAGATGGCTGCCGGGCAGCAGCCTCTGGCTGTTAACAGAAATCTCGGCTACAGGAGCAGCAAGCTCAGGTCCAGGTGATATATGAGGGGCAGCAGCACCTGGCCGATAACAGGAATCTCAGCTACAGGGTCAGCAAGCTCAGGTCCAGGTGATGTATGAGGGGCAGCAGGAGATGCTGATAACAGAAATCTCAGCTACAGGAGCAGCAAGCTCAGGCCAAGATGATGTATGAGGGGCAACAGGAGATGGCTGCTGGGCAGCAGCACCTGGCTGATAACAGAAATCTCGGCTACAGGGGCAGCAAGCTCAGGTCCAAGTGATGTATGAGGGACAGCAGGAGATGTCTGATAACAAGAATCTCAGCTACAGGAGCAGCAAGCTCAGGTCCAGGTGATGTATGAGGGGCAGCAAGAGATGGCTGCCGGGCAGCAGCACCTGGCTGATAACAGAAATCTCGGCTACAGGAGCAGCAAGCTCAGGTTCAGCTGCTGCATGAGGAAAGGTGGGCAGGAGCAGGAAAGGCTAATGAAGCTCACCCCAGCTGACAACAAAGACATTCCATTGCACATATGAGCACACGGCCATGGGTTTAGGATGGCTATGGAGGAATGATCTGGCATGCTGGCTCCCTGTCTAACAAGGGTGGCACAGATAGCCAATATGTCTGTGGCTGAGTCACACGCCTATCCTAGATTTAAGAAGGCTATACTTAAAAGAATTGGAGTGATGCGCCCCAGCAAAGCCCAAGAATTCTATGGCTGGAGGGCTCGGAGTCTTCCAGGGTCCAGCTGGCCGAAGTAACCTTGCTGGCAAATGCCTATTTGCAGCCGAATAAAAACTCTGCAGTGAAAATTGTGGTGATAGTCGCACTGGACAACGCTGTGCAGGTGCAACATTGAGCCCTTCAGACTGACCGCCAGACATTGGAGGAGCTGGTAGTGGTGATTGAGCGGCACCTGACCTTGGGAAACAGAACAGAAATCTCGGCTACAGGAGCAGCAAGCTCAGGTCCAGGTGATGTATGAGGGTCAGCAGGACATGGCTGCTGGGCAGCAGCACCTGGCCGATAACAGAAATCTCAGCTACAGGGGCAGCAAGCTCAGGTCCAGGTGATGTATGAGGGGCAGAAGAAGATGGCTGCTGGGCAGCAGCGTCTGGCTGATAACAGAAATCTCGGCTACAGGAGCAGCAAGCTCAGGTCCAGGTGATGTATGAGGGTCAGCAGGACATGGCTGCTGGGCAGCAGCACCTGGCCGATAACAGAAATCTCAGCTACAGGGGCAGCAAGCTCAGGTCCAGGTGATGTATGAGGGACAGCAGGAGATGGCTGCTTGGCAGCAGCACCTGGCCGATAACAGGAATCTCAGCTACAGGAGCAGCAAGCTCAGGTCCAGGTGATTTATGAGGGGCAGAAGAAGATGGCTGCTGGGCAGCAGCATCTGGCTGATAACAGAAATCTCGGCTACAGGAGCAGCAAGCTCAGGTCCAGGTGATGTATGAGGGACAGCAGGAGATGGCTGCTCGGCAGCAGCACCTGGCCGATAACAGGAATCTCAGCTACAGGAGCAGCAAGCTCAGGTCCAGGTGATTTATGAGGGGCAGAAGAAGATGGCTGCTGGGCAGCAGCATCTGGCTGATAACAGAAATCTCGGCTACAGGAGCAGCAAGCTCAGGTCCAGGTGATGTATGAGGGTCAGCAGGACATGGCTGCTGGGCAGCAGCACCTGGCCGATAACAGAAATCTCAGCTACAGGAGCAGCAAGCTCAGGTCCAGGTGATGTATGAGGTACAGCAGGAGATGGTTGCCAGGCAGCAGCACCTGACTGATAACAGAAATCTCGGCTACAGGAGCAGCAAGCTCAGGTCCAGGTGATGTATGAGGGGCAGCAGGAGATGGCTGCCGGGCAGCAGCCTCTGGCTGTTAACAGAAATCTCGGCTACAGGAGCAGCAAGCTCAGGTCCAGGTGATATATGAGGGGCAGCAGCACCTGGCCGATAACAGGAATCTCAGCTACAGGGTCAGCAAGCTCAGGTCCAGGTGATGTATGAGGGGCAGCAGGAGATGCTGATAACAGAAATCTCAGCTACAGGAGCAGCAAGCTCAGGCCAAGATGATGTATGAGGGGCAACAGGAGATGGCTGCTGGGCAGCAGCACCTGGCTGATAACAGAAATCTCGGCTACAGGGGCAGCAAGCTCAGGTCCAAGTGATGTATGAGGGACAGCAGGAGATGTCTGATAACAAGAATCTCAGCTACAGGAGCAGCAAGCTCAGGTCCAGGTGATGTATGAGGGGCAGCAAGAGATGGCTGCCGGGCAGCAGCACCTGGCTGATAACAGAAATCTCGGCTACAGGAGCAGCAAGCTCAGGTTCAGCTGCTGCATGAGGAAAGGTGGGCAGGAGCAGGAAAGGCTAATGAAGCTCACCCCAGCTGACAACAAAGACATTCCATTGCACATATGAGCACACGGCCATGGGTTTAGGATGGCTATGGAGGAATGATCTGGCATGCTGGCTCCCTGTCTAACAAGGGTGGCACAGATAGCCAATATGTCTGTGGCTGAGTCACACGCCTATCCTAGATTTAAGAAGGCTATACTTAAAAGAATTGGAGTGATGCGCCCCAGCAAAGCCCAAGAATTCTATGGCTGGAGGGCTCGGAGTCTTCCAGGGTCCAGCTGGCCGAAGTAACCTTGCTGGCAAATGCCTATTTGCAGCCGAATAAAAACTCTGCAGTGAAAATTGTGGTGATAGTCGCACTGGACAACGCTGTGCAGGTGCAACATTGAGCCCTTCAGACTGACCGCCAGACATTGGAGGAGCTGGTAGTGGTGATTGAGCGGCACCTGACCTTGGGAAAATGGAGTAAGGCTAGGTCAGGATGAGTGCCAGTACCAAAGCCCAGAATTTAGATCCCATGATTAAGCCAAAGTCTCCACCTCCCATGGTATGTTTTGAATGTGGCCAATCTGGTTATGTGCGTCAGGACTGCCCAAACAGGAGGCGCCGGTGTATTGCGATGAGAAAGTGGCTCGGCCGTTGGTCAGCATGGCGGCTGCAGGGGTATCCAAAGCAGAATTTTCTCTGTTCCAGGTACTGGTACAGTTGGAAGGCCGGGAAATCTGGGCACTGGTGGGTATCCGGCAGTGAGCTCACCATTACATAGTTACATAGTAGGTGAGGCTAAATAAAGACTTGCGTCCATCTAATTCAACCTATGTTTATAGCAGCTAATCCCTTGTTGTATAGTATGTTAAAGACAGATTATTTTTCTGACCAATAAATGTTTATCCAACCTTATTTTAAACTGTTGTCTCTGCCAACGTGGCTCCTCTAGGACAGGCATATCCAAACTATGGCCCTCCAGCTGTTGTGAAACTACAAGTCTCATCATGCCTTGGCACAGTTTTGCTAATAATGTTCAAATTATGGCAAGGCATGCTGGGATGTGTAGTTTCACAACAGCTGGAGGGCCATAGTTTGGACATGCCTGCTCTAGGAGCTAACAAGGTCCTGCCTCCCATCAGGGTGTTGTATATCCATGGCAATGCCCTCCAACTGTACCGTTTTAGCTGGTACAGAACCGTTTTATGGTCTGTGCCGACCAAAACCCATGTACCTTTTTGTACCAATTTTAATTCGGCATTTCTATTTCCTGAGATTGGGCAGTCCCTGAGTCAGTGAATCCATCTGTGTGATTGGCCAGTGCTGTGTCAGTCACCATGCCGCTGCCTCTGATTGGACAGTCCCATGACAGCAGCACCAACTGCTGTATGTACAGTTCATCAGTTGCTGGCCTGTGCACCAGGTCCCTGCCGGGAGACGCTCCCTGAGTAGCAAGGAGAACCAGAGGCTCCCAAGCTGGCTGTACGAGCATGTGCGGGAGGACGACAGTGCATGGAATGGAAGCGATGAGCCAGGATCTGGACGCTGCAGTGAGGGAGCTAGGGGAGAGGAGACTGAAGGAGGAGGAGCTGTGGTGAGCCGGTGAGACCCTCAGCAATGTATAACTGGGAGAGAGGGTTCTCTGCACAGGTGGTCTTTATATTTATTCTGTAGCCCACTATATACTGTGTATATTGGTCTATAAATATTATATGTATCTTTGTGTGTGAGGTGCCCAGGAGGAGAGCAAGTTGTACCTGATACAAGGAAGGGGTCACTTTCACATAACATTTATTGAAACAATACCCACAGCCATGCCCCTCCCAAAATTTGTACTGATTTTAGGTATAAGATGTTGGAAGGTATGTGACGCGTGCCCAGGTGTATACTTACCCCTGATCATCCAAGGGCGGCCGTTTAAGGTGGTTGCTCCGGTGACCTCCAGACTACCTTATCCGGTGATCCTGGGCCGTGATTTCCCATTGCTGAAGTAGCTGGTTACATGGCATGGCACTAACAAACAGTCAGCCGCTGAGGGAGCTAGAGACTTCCAACGCTTGGCATCCAGGAGAGCTACTGAACCACCCCAGGAGACCTAGATTAGGGCCCAGTGGAACTCTGTTGGTGAGACAATATCATTGCAGGACTTTGGGCGAGATTAATGTGATGACAGTAATCTGGTACTTGCCTTTGAGATGATAAAAGTAGTAAATGGTAGGGTGATTGCTGATTTACCATCAGAGTGTGGCATTGAAAATGATTTGTTATATCGTGTTGCTACTTTACAGGGCAAAAATGAGATGTTAGTTCCTCAAAAACCCGAGCAGTTGGTATTGGAAACTGCACATGCGCATTTGTAGGGTGGCCATCTTGGGGAGGAGATAACACTGCAAGGTTAAAGATTCCTTTGGCCTGGCATCTATGCCTTAGTGAAGAGGTATTGCCAGGAATGCCCAGTGTGCCAGGAGACGGCCCCTCGGCCAGAGTTTAGGGATGCACTGGTCCCCCTCCCTATCATTTCATTAGCAGTGAATTATGCCACCAGATACCCGTAGGCTATACCCCCAAGTAATATGAAATATGTCTGATGAAAACGAGACACTACCAGGGGAAACGGCATGCTCCAGTGACCAGCTACCACTTCAGGGCTGATCAAGGGAGCGCGCTACCGGCGACCATCGGCCCATACACATGGGATATGGTCGCTCAGCGCCCATATCCCTGGCGATTCTTGCTGAAATCACCTTGGGTGTACGGGGCTTTACGAGAATAGTGTTTACTTACAACAGTCAGTAAGCACTGTATGACTGTAAGCTCAGTGATCCAGAGTGCATCTGTAATCTGCCACTAATCACGTCATGCTACAACAGACATGTACAATTCACATTCTCCTGTAGGGAATGGGAACGGGACCCCCCTTTCCCTTCCCTTCCTTACAGAAGGGGTTACTGAAGTGCTAGTTACAGTGGGTACAGTAGTTATTGGGAGCTGGCATTTACAGAAATTTACATAATGTTGCTCCTCCCCCTTATACCTTTCCACCATCCAGTCTTAGATTAGGGCCCACGGGAGCTGGTACTGTTTTCAGGGCTTCTCTTGCTGAGAGGTGACAGTTTAGTTGGAGAAAACCGTAATAAGTAAGAGTCGGACAGGCAGTGACTTGTCCCTGTCTGTCCACACCTTGTAGTCTGCGATGAAGCAAACAGCAGTTGTGAGTTACCAGAATGCTGTCTGCGCATACAAAGCCGGTCATTAGGTTTCCTGCAATAGTCCACAGTGCCACTTGATTAACTGTCACCATACCAGGGGGGGGGCAGAGCCTCTTACCCAGACTGTCTTTATGCCCACAGCAGCCCTGGCGTTGCTCCTCAGATGCCGGTGGCCATTTTCTGGATAGCATATGTCACAGACACTCGGCTGCTACTGCAGCGGGAACGCCGCTGATATTTTCAGTGGATCACATTACAAGCTGCACAGGAGGCTGCGAGGATAGTGCTGTACAGATGGTTAGGAGACCAATGACCACTCATTGCAGGAGATATGGGGGACCTCTTGCAAGGATGTCTAGGTAACTAATCTCATTCAGAATAATTACAAACTGGTATTTGTCTACCCTGCTCCTGCTCAGTTTTTCCCACGAGGCTACCAGTTTCCGCTGAAAAAACGAATGGCTTTGAAAGGGATCATCTCAAAGGTCCTTCTAATGGGAGTAATTACTCTGGTGTCATTTTATTACAGACAAGATTTTTGTTCACACTAGCACTCAATAGCAAGGACACGTATTCACATATCTCCATTTTCCTGCTTCAACAGAATCCAAGATTTGCAGTAAAGCAAGATCATTACCAATTCAGAACCTTGCCTTTTGGCCTCTATATGGCACTCAGGGTGTTCAAGAAGGTCATGGCAGTAATAATAATGTTGCTTCAGCTCCAACTTTCCATTAAAGGCTAGATCGTCTTCTTTAGAATTTGGCGACCACTCAGTTGCTTCTGCTTCAACATAGCTGTATTTTTAATAATTCAAAATCTCATTTACATCCGACGCAAAGACTTCTTTCTCGGTATGATTTTGGATACAGCACAACAGCAGATATTTCTTCCGCAGGACAATGTCTGCTTTTCAGCAGATGTACAAAGAATGATTTCAGTACATCTTTGTATCAGGCTGCTGGTGGTGGCCTTCAAGGCGTTTCCTTAGGCCATTTTCACTCTAGTGTTTTAGATTGATCTTCTGTTGCAGTGTTTGGGTTCACATCTTGCTCTCCTTCAGAGAATGACTATATCCCTAAGGACTTTTATTGAGAGAAAGAAAAAGGATTGTCTTATGGTGGTGCACCATTTATAGAGAATTGAGTCATAAAATATACCTTTTATTAATTTTATTTAAAAATGAAGAACACGAAATATGACATACAACATAAACACGAGTGAAAACAGTGTGTTTAAAAAGCACGTGCGGGTTCCAAGAGCAACTACCTCAATCAAGTATTTATCAGTGACACTACTGTTATACTCCTTCTTATCTTAAAATAATTGTTCGAGGAGAGAGGTGTCAGATTTGAAATACATTTTATATGTGTTTATATGCAAATTTTTAAACAGCCATATCGATAGCTACCTTTATACAGTTCTTTAGTACTCAATATGTTACAGTAGACTGGTAGATCAATTAAGTATCAGAGTGTTTGGCATTATGCCTATTGTACAGGGCTGGGCAACACCGGCCCTCCAGATGTTGATGAACTACACATCCCAGCATGCCTTGCATCAGTTTCAGCATGGCCACATAGCAAAACTAATGCAAAGCATCCTGGGATGTGTAGTTCATTAACATCTGGAGGGCCGGTGTTGCCCAGCCCTGCTATTGTATCACTCCTGTTTCAGATACAAATTGGATACAATAAAGTCTAAGTAACTGGGTGTTGTCAATCATATATTTCCCGTTATCTGGAGTCACTTCTTATGGTAAGTGCTGCAGAGCGGGCTTTTAGGTGTACATAACCTCTCCTTTATGTCATCGTCAGCTGTGCTGATGTGCAGTGACAGTATGGGATTAAGACAACGCCGCAGTTTGAGTGCTATTTTGTGGGTTAATTAATGGGTCTAACGTCCTCCTCTGCGCCGTTTAGCTACTGGTATTGATATCACCGCGGTCGCAGGGGGACACTCGGACCAGATCAGTTTAAGTATGCCCCGTATTGAGACAGGCGCTCCCTGAGAGGGAGATAGCTATTACAATAAAAGACTGACGGACGTGGTCAGTCTTTCCCCGTGCTGCCGACCTAACACACTAGGTCGACCTAGCCGTGCGCACGTTCCTCGAGCACTACCAACCTGTTTATTGTGTTTATTGAATGTATTTATCAGTCCTTTTTAGGACTCTAATGTAACTAGCAGCCTCTCGTCAGGAGTCACCCTTGGACCACATCAGCAGCAGCACGAGCTGATAGTGGCACAGGGCAGGACCACCGACGTACGGCAATCTGACTGCGGCATTTGTCCCTGCACAGGGAGTGCGCGCAGATAGCTACCCATCGGATGAAGTACAGGCGGTCGCCCCGCTAGCCGCAAACGACCAGTGTGTTAGGTCGGCAGCACGGGGAAAGACTGACCACGTCCGTCAGTCTTTTATTGTAATAGCGATCTCCCTCTTAGGGAGCGCCTGTCTCAATACGGGGCATACTTAAACTGATCTGGTCCGAGTGTCCCCCTGCGACCGCGGTGATATCAATACCAGTAGGTAAACGGCGCAGAGGAGGACGTTAGACCCATTAATTAACCCACAAAATAGCACTCAAACTGCGGCGTTGTCTTAATCCCATACTGTCACTGCACATCAGCACAGCTGACGATGACATAAAGGAGAGGTTATGTACACCTAAAAGCCCGCTCTGCAGCACTTACCATAAGAAGTGACTCCAGATAACGGGAAATATATGATTGACAACACCCAGTTACTTAGGGGGTTATTCTGGTTGGTGCGGCCAAACGTGCGTACGTCCCATATTAGCGCACGCTCTCCGTACGCGGCCGTTGAGGTTAAGTCCACCCACAAATCAGCCGCATACGTACGGCCAGAAACAACGTCGGAGGGGAGTGGCGTACAATTGAGCGTACGCCAACGTACACGGACGGACCACCCCTTACACACCGACAACTGGCGTACAACAGAGCGTACGCCACCGTTCTCGTCCGTCTTCCCGCCAACTTCTTGCGGAAATCTAAGGGTACGCCACCGTGCACGGATGGGTCTCTATTGTTTTCAATGGAAAACTCAGCGTATGTCACCGCTCGTGAGAGTGAGCGTACGTCCGTGCGCGCTGGCATACCCTTCACATATATGGCCCTCGTAATCTACCCTTTCAACTATGATTAAGACAATTAAAATAATTATTCTATTTGTTAATCAATTATTGTTTTCTATTGCCTCAATTGTCTACCTTAATGAACAGGCTAAAAATAATACATTTTAACCCTCCTTACATGTATATATTTTATGTTCTAATGTTGCATTTTTATCACTATCTATGTGTCCCCACATTGCAATTTACTTTTAAATAAAGTTATGTTGTTGTTTGTGTGTATGTACTAAATTATGTCCATAATTAGTTTGATCTGAATTTTTACTATGTATACCTACCCTGATGTTATGTGTGATGTTTTCATCTAACAACATTAAACATTCATGCATTTTCACTGTGTTATTTACATTTACATTATATTGAATATATAATATACACCAATGTTTGTTGTATTTGTACATAATAAGAAGTTGTGAGTTAAGTGTGAAGGCCACATACATTTTTCAACTACATTGAAGAAGGGTATGCTGTAAACACAGTACTAAAAACTAATATGTTAAAACACACATACTGTACATATTACATAACATTAAATAGATTCCTCCTTATTGGATTAATGTATGCTGTATCCCAATTGGTAGTTTTGTTTTGGGGGGCTCACCTCTAACCTCACAATTAGGCTGTGCTATTTAAGGGTTATGACATTGTTGCGGCTTAAGCACTCCTTACTATTTAAAATTTACAAATTATAGGCCTACAGCTATGTTTGTAAAGCATGCATCCGCATGGCCTCACACACTATGAACAAAACAATCTATAAATTAATGTTGCACATCATGCTGGGAAGTGGAGTTACCCAACACCTGGACCCACATAACTACAACACCACTAATGTCGGATATGTCATTGGATGTACTGTTATGTCAATTATTCAAGGGGTGAGCCATGGCCACACTCAAAAAAACCACCAAGGGGACCCTTGTTCCTGGAGAAGGGCAGGCCACACCTCATGGTCGCCCTGCAGTGATATGTTGCAACTAATGTTGATGTTGGATACACATATGTGGTTGTTGTGATTGTTTATGTGTAGAAATGTGTAGGTAAACATTAGACACATTATTTACTTACGGCTAGTTGAGCCATCCTGCTCGCCGCTGGTTGGGTGTCCGGTGGTTGGGGGGGTCAGGAGCAAGGGTGATGGGATAGGACTTTGGATACAGGTAGTGGGTTGGAGTGGGGATTGGAGAGGTTTGGGGGTGGGTGGTGGGGAGGTGTAGGGGTGTAGGGGGGTTGGAAATGGGGTGGGGAGGGGGTGTTGGTGGGTGTAGGGGTGTGGGTAGGGGAGGGGGTGGGGGTAGGGGAGTGGCTGGTGGAAGGGGATGTCGAAATGGGGTGGTCACCAGCAGGACCCAATGTCTCCTCCTCTAAATCCTCCTCTTCCTCCTCCTCTTCCTCCTCCTCCCGGGCTGCCTCCTCCCGGGCTTCCATGCGTGTCCTTGCGCGTGCTGAAATGTTCATGTTGATGGCATAGAAATCGAAGGTTGGGTTTCATAAAAATGGGGGAATGAAAAATTCACATTAGTCATGCTCATAACCTTACAAATTATCATTTCTGTTATATTTCATACATTTATCATGCTAACTAATTGATATGCTACACCCAAAAACAGAGCGACTACATATACCCCCCTATACACACCTATACACCCCTTATACACCCACATACAACATATTTATAAAAAGTACAGAAATCATTGCAAAAAAACGCAGACATACTAGTAAATAAAAACTTACATCGGGCAATATGGCGGCGAATTGAAGAGAGCATCACTGTCTGCCGCCGGCGCAGGTCAGACCAGCGCCGCTCCACTTTTGCCAGGCTTCTGCGGACGCCGGTCCGGGCGTATATTAGCCGGCGGGCAGCATTATATGCCCGCCGCTTGTCCATGTTGGACACATATGGGCCCCTGGGCCCCAGGCGCCGGTCCATGACCTCAACCAAGGCCACCAGCTCCTGGTTAGAAAAGGCATTAGCCCTGGTTGAAGTCATATTGGCAATGGCGCAGTTATTAATTGCAGGTACATATATCACTTTTAGTGCTTGCTGATTGGTCTAAAAACTTGTTTGTTTAGTATTAACTTTATTAATCCTTCTTACATTAACAAACTGGATGCGAATAGAAACTTACGCGGACCGTTCTGATATACACACACCATAACCAACAGTATGCTTTCAATGTATAGAGAGCCGTACTGTATATACAGTGTGCTGAAAATAATACACGCAACCGTCTACTAATAAATACGCTGCTTAAAAAGGCACAATACAACGATTTCCATGGAGAGCCGTACTGTATATACAGTGTGCTGAAAATAATACACGCAACCGTCTACTAATAAATACGCTGCTAAAAAAGGCACAATGCAACATGTTGGTGTATGACAATTTCATACTCATTACATATGTAAGGAAAGCATTATAACGTGATGTTTTGAAATGTGATTCAGAAAGCATACACAAACTCCAACAGATACCACCTGACAACACTCATCATTGGAATGACAGGTGCACACATTTCACCATGTAGCACACAATGGTCCACAACCTGTGTATGTGCATGTACAGGTGAATGTTCAGGTGCGTTGAGACCTGCGTAATTTAAGCGGGAATTATCGCCGGGAAATATCGGCGTAAATTAGCTACTACATTGCGGGAAAAATATACGCCCCCTTGTTCATGGCGGGAGATTAACATATAAATATTAAGGCAGATGCAGGCCAGAATTGCTGCAAACATGTCTAGCTCAGATGATTCCGCAGCTGAGGACGCTCTACAGAGAGCAAGAGCAGAATCCTTGCTTGAAAGGTTGAGGCACAGGGAGCAGGAGAGGACAAGGAGGACCCAAGATTAAGGGGGCCCCTCACTAACAGCCACTACTGCAATGCCACCAGCTACACAAGGGCCAAGCAACCAGCCAGAACAAGAGGTTGCATCTCTCCAAACAGGTGTGACCCAGCAGGTGCATGGTGAGAGAACTGGGGCCACCAGAAAACGAGCTGCAACATCTAGGGCGAGGACTGAGCAGGATACCACCACCAAAAAGAGAAACCCTGCATTTGTAGAGGCAGAATTGAGAATTTTAGTGCCCAGGGCACGCAAATGGATCGAATTGCCAACCAGGAAGCCGGGTGCCAGTGCAAAGAGAAACCTTTGGGACAAGATCACAGAGGAAGTGAACCAGGTGTCACCAGTGGTCAGAGATTGGCTAGCAGTGAAGAAAAGGCAAGTGTATTTCTCCCCCTGATAATGTCATATGTGTGTACATATGTTACATGTATGTTTTGAGAATAATAGAAAGGTGTGTTTGTAGATAGTGCTACACTTCAATGTCACATGTGAACACAACCATGTCTAATAACCCACATTTATATATGAAACATGCACCATTAGTGTGATGTGAGGTTATGGGCACAGTTCTGCTCATGTGAAGTATGTGATGGGACAACAGAAAGTGTGTTGTTGAAAAAGAGTTGTTGTAACATGTTCCATATGATGCTACTGAAACAAGAATGACCAAACTGTGCACATGTAGCTGGTGAGAAACTACACATCCCAGTATGCCTTCCCATAGTTAAATTACTCCATAATAAACACACTGTCAAGCTATGGTGGAATGTGTAGTTTCACAACAGGTGGAGGTGCATAATTTGGCCATGGATGATGTCATTTCTGCATAGTGATCTATGTATGTGCATTTAGTGGCCTAATGAATGAGATGAGACACTGAAATGCCTCATAATGGAGACATTATTGTGTGTGTGGGAAACATATGGCTAAAAAACATAAGATCACCCACACTAGGAAATGTAACGTAGTCATGATGTTCACTAGCACAGTGGTGCACATATCTCATGGTGATATTTGTATTTTTAAACTTGTAGGTGGTCAGACTTCAAAACTACACTGAAGAGGAAGATGACTGACCGGTACAACCACAGCATGTCCACCGGGAGGGGGCCTATGCCAGATAATTTGGAATATACCCCCCTGGAGCAGGACGCCTTGGATGTTATTGATGTGGCCGAGGTCAGGGGGATATCCAATGTGGATAGTGAGCTCCCGGTGGAGGTCTTTGCTGCTGATTTTGATGGTAAGTCACAGTAATGCATTGTATTTGGAAAGATATTTTTTAGTGCGTATGTGATGGTGACATTGTTTTCAATTATTATCCTAGAAGAAGCAGAAACACAGGATGAACCGGCAGCATCTTCCTCTGCAGAGCCACAGGTGGAGCAAGTGGTCCAGCCTCCACCAACACGACACCCCCAGCCACAGGACACATGGGATGCCAGGTGGATGGTGATACTGGAGAGGATGGAGCAGCGAGTGGAGGAGTCTGCGGTCTGTCAGCAGCAGGTTATGGGATTTCTGGCAGATTGGAAGGCCACAAAGAGGCAGCAGTGTGAGGCCTTAAACCGCATCAATGACACTCTGGCGGCTGGCATGCAAAGCATTGTCCAGCAATTCAGCTGCCAGAATGACATTCTGGTGGAGCTGCTCACCACCGCCAGGTCCCTAAGGGACAATCCCCCATCTGCTGGCCCACCCCAAGCTGCTCCCCAACCTTCCACCTCTGCTGACCCTCCTGTGTCCAGTAGGGGAAGACGGCGCAAGCCATCAGAGCCAAAGGCCCCTGTCCCCAAGGCCCCATCTAAAAAGGGGAAAAAAGGGCCAAAATAATGACACCTGGTTCACTTCCTCTTTGGTTGGACCCCAAATGTTTAAATTGCACTGGACATCCACTTCCTGAGTTGGCCATCGATCCATTTTCGTGCCATGGGCATTAAAGTTCTTTTTTTGACCTCTAGAAATGCAGGATAAATTTTTGGTGGTGTGTATCATGCTTAGTATTCACCCTGGTTGTTGCAGTACGTATTCTGGTGTCCACATTTCTTTCACCATTGCATTTGCAGGGTAACACATGTTTGGAGATATGCAACCTCTTGTTCTGGCTGTTTTTCATTTTTGTGTATATTTTATATTTTATTTTTATTTATGACATTAAAGTGGCAAATAAGCTGTGATGCTGAACAGCAAATAAATTTATTTTCCCTATTACAACACAATTGTTGTATGTGTAATTTCTTGTGTGAAACAAATAATACATTTATGTGTACTTACTGAGCAGGGTATTTTTGAGCATTTCTTGCAGTGTGGTAGAAGTTTCCCATGTGTAACCCTCTCCATGGCCATTCACATGTTCATATCCAACTTTTCCCTGCTAATTAGTTTGTGTCAGCACATGTGCAGAGCAACTTAATAGGTGAGAAAGCAGTTTGTGTGCAGGTGAGGTAGCTCCTACATTAGTAGGTAAAAGCAGGTCCAGAACAATGATTTCCTCATGGAGTGGGTGAGGTAGACAAACAAGGGTCAAAAGGAATGCATATGTGTCCTCCCTAAAAAAAGATGTGTGAATCGGCCAAACATGATAAAATTGCTTGGGAACAAACATGTTTAACTATTTAAATATATATGAGTTTACAGTGTCATAAGCAGATGTAGGAATCCTTTGTTAGAGAGATGTGAGTGCAATAATGTGATTGGTGGCATCTTACATCCAGAGTGTAGTAAAATCCAATTCATAGCAGATCAGAAAGTGGTACAGTTCGGTATTTTGGGTACTATACAAAGATTGTGTGCAAAATAGTGGGCATGGGCTTAAAACATTGCTGAAACATCCTTTGTAGGTGTTAGATGTGGCTTATGTTATTGTATCATAAATACAAAACCTATGTTTGTATTAGAGTGAACACGTTGACACATGTCGACTTGTGTAGATTGAGTGTGCTACTGTTTAAAGTCTATGAAAGCACGTAGTGAATGTGTATAACTGTTTAACAAATACCTACCTTAGCATATATAAGCAGGTCTTACAAAGATTCTTACCTTAAATTAAACAAACCTTTAAATGTCGAGAAGTATAGAAAGATAAGCTTCCAAGGTGTTTGAGTGCTGTGTGTGGCTTGCAGGTAGTGAAATCATGGTTTGGACTTAATAGACTGCAGCATTGCTTATTACATTCAGGTGTATGTGTTTGAGTAGTAATCAGCGTAAATTAGCAAACCCAGGCGCACGCTGTCATGCGGTATCTGTAGGGGTGGTCTGAGGTGGCGGTTGGCGGCCGCCTGTTTTGTGTCCGAAATGAACGGTGCTTTAGCCGATCGAGCGGTAGTAGCACCGTTCATTTTTGGTGCACACCCCCGTGTACGCCCATGTTTACGCCCATTTTCCCTCATTATTTCGTCCGCTCCCCTCAACACGCCTCTATGCCGCCCCCAATGCCCGTACTCTCGCGTACAGGTTTTTTCGCACGGAGAGACCCGTCCGTAAGCGTTGTGGAGTGTTCGCGCCTGCGCATTGGAGATGGTACGCATGCGCAGATCGTTAAAAACCCCAGAACGTACGCGTACGGCCCGCCCGCACCAACCTGAATAAGGCCCTCAGACTTTATTGTATCCAATTTGTATCTGAAACAGGAGTGATACAATAGGCATAATGCCAAACACTCTGATACTTAATTGATCTACCAGTCTACTGTAACATATTGAGTACTAAAGAACTGTATAAAGGTAGCTATCGATATGGCTGTTTAAAAATTTGCATATAAACACATATAAAATTTATTTCAAATCTGACACCTCTCTCCTCGAACAATTATTTTAAGATAAGAAGGAGTATAACAGTAGTGTCACTGATAAATACTTGATTGAGGTAGTTGCTCTTGGAACCCGCACATGCTTTTTAAACACACTGTTTTCACTCGTGTTTATGTTATATGTTGTATGTCATATCTCGTGTTCTTCATTTTTAAATAAAATTAATAAAAGGTATATTTTATGACTCAATTCTCTATAAATGGTGCACCACCATAAGACAATCCTTTTTCTTTCTCTCAATAAAAGTCTTGCATTCTAATTGTCGGTGGTAGCACACCCCTAGATTTATTATAATCTGTATTCATCCTGACAAGAGGGGGCCAATTCCAAATAAACTCGATACCTATCTCCCTTCCTGTGCAACAGATCAAACAAGCCCTGACATACCTATATCCCTAAGGACTTGACAACCTCTCCTTTGGTGGTTGAACACCCAAAACCTGTTGCGTTATCAACATTTCGGGGTGTGGGATTAGATCTTTCTCACCATTGATGTAAACCTGCGTGTTCAGGGCGCAATGATGTGCAGGGCATCCTTTTAAGGCCTTTGACTCAGCAAGAAGTTCGGCTTCCAATAAATACGTTAGATTTAAGGTCGATCTTCTTGGCAAGCTTATCTTCTTCAGGGCTGGATGATTTATATCCAGTTGGGCAATGGCTTGGCCGTGGCATATATCAACTGCCAAGGCGGCATAAGAAGTTGCGCTGTTATGCGAGAAGTGTCCAGGATTTTGGTGAGGGCAGAGACCCATGCAGAAACTATGTTGGCCATATTCATTCCAGGTGTGGAGAATTGAGAGGCAGACTACCTCAGTTACCAAGATGTTTACATAGAGAATTGTCTCCCCACCCTCAGGTATTCAGGTTACAGGTGAGCCTTCCTCAGGCAGGACCGAATGCCTCAAGGAAAAAAACACAAAATTACACTTTACCTCTCTCGATCGCGAGATCTGCAGGCGGTGGCAGCGGATGCACTGGTAGCTGCATAGGAGTTCCAGTTCATTTATCTATTTCCTCCATTTCCTTTGTTGTTTTGTCTTCTACAGCAGATCAAGAGGGAGCACCTCATGGTCATCTTGATAGCTCCAGACTGGCCCGCAGAGCTTGTTACTCCAACCTAAGATGTCTTTTGATCGAAGATCCTTGTGAGTGAGGATCTGCTACAAGGGCCTTTCATCTTTTCAGACTTAAGGTGGCTTCATTTATCAGCGTGGTTGTTGGGCGGTCTCTTATAAGGAAAATAAATATACCTTCAGCAGTTTTTGCTGCAATGCTTAGTGCCTGTAGAAAGAGGGAAAGTATATACTAAGGAGTGCCCCCAGAAAAAGAGAGTGCTTTTCTTTCCCTCTTTCTACACATATAGACTCTCGGCGGAGCACCGGCGTGTGACTCAGTGTCCACTAATACTCTTAAGCTTGGACGATTATTATTGTGGTAGTGCCCAGCTTTTCCCATTCTCCCTCCTTCCCTGTTACTCAATGCTTAGCCTGTAAGGATGTTACGTCACGTCATTACCACCGTATTTGAAAAGCATATATTTTTTGGTGTGAGGGTAAAGGTTTTTCTCCTCTTGCTTGCAAGATGTTTCAACTCCTACTTTTCTATAGGCAGGTCTCTCAAAGGGTTTCAGACTAGGCTCTTAAAAAGTCCAAGTTTCAACCCAGTCCATTTTCTTTTCCAAGAAATTGGCACTGCTATTAGATGTTCAGACCTTCTTTCCGGGGGTACTTTGGATACAACCTACGTTTGTTCCTCCTACAGATCTGTGGGATTTGGATCTCATTCTTTGAATTCTACCGTCATTAATTTTTTGAACCTTTGGAATCGGTAGAGTTAAGATACTTGTCTTGGAAAGTGGTTCTGCTGTTGGCCTTGGCATCAGGTAGGAAAGTTTCGGATCTAGGGCTCTCTCTTTTTGACCTTCTTATTTGATTTTCCATGACAACAGAGCGGAATTGCATACCAAGATGTTGTTTCTTCCAAAGGTCATCTCCAGTTTCCACATGAATCAGTCTTTAGTAGTTCCTGTTTTCGTGTAACTCATTTTCATCAAGATCCCTGGATGTCGTCAGGGCTCTCAGGATATACTTAGACAGAACCGCTTCTATTAGAAAAAACGATTCACAATTTGATCATTATGATGTGACTAGACCGGGTTGGCCAACCTCCAAACAAACACTGGCATGTTGGATTCACATTACAATTTGACAGTCTTATCTAACAGATTCCAGGGTGTATCCAGATGTAAAGGCTCACTCTACTCCAGGGGTGGCCAACCTGCGGCTCTCGAGCCGCATGTGGCTCTCCCCCTTGCTAAGTGCGGCTCCTGCTGCCCTCTGTCCCCGTCCCCCCCACTGCCGGTTCCCCGGCCCGAAACATCTCCTTGAGGGGAGGAGAGCGCGCATTGCGCATCTCTCCTACCCCTTAGTGTGCATCATTGTGATTGGGCCGTCCGCCAATCAGAGCTAGCGGGCCAGCAGCCAATCAGGAGCCGGCCCGCGAGCTTTGATTCGTGGATGGACCAGTCGCAGGGAAGTGAGGGGGGGGGGAGGAGACGTGCGCTGTGCTGTGCTCTCCTCCCCTCCGTGACATGCAGGAGTCGGACTGCAGGTGGACGCCAGACTGTCCTCTCCCCGCCCGGCATCAGCAACAATGGTGAGTGCTGCTGCTGGGAAATTATCACGGGGGGGTATAACTAGCACTGTGGTAACATATCTGGCACTGGGCACATAACTAGCACTGTGGGGGCATATGTGTGGCACTGAGGGGGTATATATGGCACTGGGTGCATAACTAGCACTGCGGGGGCATATGTGTGGCATTGTGGTAACATATCTGGCACTGGGCACATAACTAGCACTGTGGGGGCATATGTGTGGCATTGTGGGGATATATATGGCACTGGGTGCATAACTAGCACTGTGGGGGCATTTCTCGGCTCTTTACCTCGGACCGGTTGGCCACCCCTGCTCTACTCGCTCTGTGGGGCCTTCATGGGTGGCTGCTCATGGGGTTTCCATGGATCGCCTGTGTAGAGCCGTCATACCTTTTAACGCTTCTATATATTTCACATGTGGTTTTGCAGGGTTCTGAGTGTTCTCCTGCCCAGGTTGAGTGCTCTCCTGTCCTGGTTGGGAGCTCAGGGATGCCCCCGCTGTAACTAGAACTCCAGTGTCCCCTGCTGGATGAAAGATAAAACTGAATTTTGGTACTCATCTGTAAATCCTTTTCTATAATCCACAGGGGAAAATGGATGCGTGCTCAATGCTGTTCCTTTCCTGCTTTGGTGTTTAAACATTAAAATGTTAAGTAAGAAGACACAGATAACCTATGTTCTGTTAGTGTTATGTGTTTGTGTTCTCTTTCCCTGTTTCTCTAATTTCCAGCTCTCCTCGGGCATGGATCCGAAGACTGGCTTGGGGAGGGGTATAGAAGGGAGGAGCAGTCACACTATGTACATTTCTCAAAATGCCAGCTCCAAGTAACTACCAAGCTATACCCAATGTAACTAGCACTCCAGTGTCCCCTGTGGATTTAGAGAAAAATTTAATGAGTACCAAAATCCCTTTATTACAAAACTAGATCACTTAAACATAACAGCACAAGAAAGATCACAGTATATTACATCCCAAATGTCTGATTTGCCGTCACCAGCGTGACTCCAGCAGACAAACCTGCTACGTCCATCTACTGGCGAATGCCCACAATTCACCTTGCTTCCAGATAAATGCACATAGAGAGAAAGAGAATGACACATTTTGTTCTAGCTCGCACTTTTACACCCAATCACATCATGAAATAACATATTGTATAATGTAACGTTAACATATGAAACAATATCTATAATCCCATCACCCTGCCACCAGAAATCTACGGTATCCAGGTGGCTATTAAGCAATAAAGTCCTTTGGTCCCTATATGTGAGCAATAGACGGGTTCTGTTTTATGCATTACACACACTTTTATACAAAATACTTTTTTTTCCATCTTCCGCCATTACCAATATTATTTTCAAGTACCCCCAACTAGTATGCCGAGTACCCCCAGGGGTACTAGTACCCCAGGTTGGGAACCACTGGTTTAGTCCGTACAGAAGTCTAATGAAGAGGTAACACCACTTCTGAAGTGAGCGGGGCGCCGAACAACACTGTCACAAGTCCTAGGTTGTAATTGGTCCTTATATACAGAGGCCACATCCACCGCTCAGTCCTCATCTTCCTGCTGTCATACTTTAAATTTCTTCTTCTTGCTCAGCTTTTCCTCCTGTGGAATGAATATAAAAAAAAAAAAAAAAAATATATATATATATATATATATATATATATATATATATAATATATACACTTAACATCGGCACTCACCTTTCCTAGTTTTGGGGTGCCCTATGGCTTGTGACCACATTGTTTAAACAGACATTGGATGGGCTCTGCACTATCGCTGAAAATGGCTGCAATACACATAGCTATCACATCAGTGTTTGATACCAGGCATGCTATCAGGTCTGAAGCTCACAGCAGACTTTGCTTTTATAGGTGAGCAGCTACCAACACACCTGTCACTAATCATCTAGGGAAATGGCTAACACAAGCTATGGAATCTAAGTTAAAAACAGGGTGCATGAGAGAATGTGACCACAATAAGACTAATTAAAAAGTGTATATATTGTTTATTAGATTATTTTTTTTTAATTAGTCTTATTGTGGTCACATTCTCTCATGCACCATTTTTTAACTAAGATTCCATAGCTTGTGTTAGCCATTTCCCTAGATGATTAGTGACAGGTGTGTTGGTAGCTGCTCACCTATAAAAGCACAGTCTGCTGTGAGCTTCAGACCAGATAGCATGCCTGGTATCAAACATTGATGTGATAGCTATGTGTATTGTAGCCATTTTCAGCGATAGTAGTAGGACCTGCAGAAAAGTGGGGTCCCGTAAAGGGGGCTGCAGGCTTAAATGCATTGATCAATTCATGAACCAAATCTCCACTATTTATTATCAGTTAATTTAGTGTGTGCAGAGCCCATCCAATGTCTATATATATATATATATATATATATATATATATATATATATATATATTTAAACCTTGATCCTCGAATGAGCCTCTTCTCACACACTCAGTCAGCATATGACTCACCTCATCTCTGCCTCTGCCTCTGCCTGGTGATGGATCATTGTCCTCGGGCTCATCGTCCTCATCCGCTACCATCGCCTGTAATCTCCTCTCCTCCTGGTCTCTCTTCTCCAGGTCCCTCATTATATCCACCAATACCTCTATGACCTAATGGACAGAGAGGCATTTTGGGTAATTTCATACAAAAGGTTTCTCTATATTGCACATTCACTTGGACAGATTTGAGCTTCTAGCCCAGGATGAGTCTGTACAGAAAAAAGGCCACTTATAAAATGAATGAAAAGATGCACAATATGACCACAGCAACAACCACAAAAGGTGCCGGTTATCTGTGCACAATTTAGCAAGCAGCCAACAAGCGCAACGTGCATTGTATATGCAACAATTATATGGTCAAAAAAATCAATCAACCAGTATATCAATAGTAATGTATTCAATATATCATAATACAAAGCACACTGCCCGGATTAGCATCTACATCACTCAGTAATACAAATATCATTGAAAAACAATAGGTTTCTTATTGATTGATCCACTTCCGGAATGTACTTTTTATTATGATAGATTAAATAACTAATTTTTAATATACAAGTCTCTAAGATATTTCACTAACGTCCTATGGGATACTGGGGTCTTAAGACATTGGGTATTAGAGGGTATCCGTAGGAGACAGGCACATCTATAACTTTGAAGCTGGGTGTACTGGCTCCTCCCCTCTGATTCCCCACCCAGGAACCAGTTTAGAAAAATGTGCCCTCAGGAGAGGATGCACACTGCTGGAGCTCCAGAGAGTTTGTCTTCAGTTTTATTTCTTTTATTATTTTGGGGTTACTGTGTTGGACTTCACAGTATCCCTGCTTCGAGGGAGTCAGTTGAGGAGGGTTCAGCTGCAGGCCTCTTAAGGTACCGAGCTGTCCCTGCTGCAGGACCACCGTCCTGAGTGGGTGGTTGTACTCACGGGCATTGCGCTGCAGTGATACACACCCCCAGCATGCCGCACACTCCTGACACAGTCCGAAGACATCTGTGGTGAATAGAAACCGGGGTCCCCACAGTGGGGTACCCCGGGTCATCGTGCGGCAAGATGGCGGAGGCGGCAGACGCGGCTCCATACAGGGGCTGAACAGACCCCCCGCCACAGACTGGCTGAGGGTGACAGTCCCTGGGATACCAGGGCAGATCCCACTAAAAACGCTGCTCAGGTCAAGGGCGCCATTAACTGACAGCCAGTGCCAGTATAAAAATCAGTGAAGCCCCTGCGCCATTACCAGGGGGCGGGGCTTCAGCGGAGCGAGACCAGAGGCTCTGAGCGCGCATACACTACTTCCTGCTTCTCCCTGGGCGCCATTACTGTCTCCAGATCACTCCTCAGCGGTGAAGCGTGGGACAGAGGGAATCTGCAGAAAACAGCAAGTGTTATTTAGCGCTGAATCGCTTACTTTATCACTCTGTACTGTATTAATGCGTTGTACCAACTCCTAAATAGGAGTTCAGGTTGTGCAGGGTGTGCTGGTCTCCTCAGTGTAATCTGAGCGCTCCCCCACGGGCTTGTTAAGCTACACACAATCAGTGATAGAGCTCACACACATAGCTGCTATACACTGCACATTGAGCTTTATATATATATATATATATTTAGGGCAAGGGGGTCCTGGCACTCGTTTCGAAGGTTCAGCTACTTGTGGTGCCTCTCCATTTCACAAAGGAAAGAATATAGCAACAAATTTGCAGATGGCACTCACAAGGTTAAATAAAGTCTGCACGGCGGCAGCAATAATATGAACAAACAGAATCAACACAGGCTTGTGTCAACGTTTCGGGCAAAGCCCTTTATCGTATGTCTTGAGTGTGAGTGCCATCTGCAAATTTGTTGCTATATATATATTTATATATATTATATTTCATTGTGATTGTGGTGTGTTTGTGGAAAGAGGTTATATATCCTTCACCATGGTAAGGAAATTAACCTGTCTCATTTGCAGCAGCAAGTTTGTGCCTAAGTCCACCTCACAGATTACCTGTGAAGAGTGCATGTCCACCCAACCAGGGGTTTCACCCCAGGTCAGTGGGACATCGCAATCAGACTCTCAGGAGCCTGAGTGGGCTGTTGGCATTAAGTCCATGCTGCAGGCAGTGTCAACTCAATTGGCTGCAAATACAGTGCAGACCAAACAGGTGCAGCAGGACTTATCAGTTCTAGCCGCACGGGTGGATAATATGAATCCCACCACGGGCCAGTCACGGAAGCGTGCTGCGGCCACCATGTTGCCTGATTCAGATGATGATCTACAGGTGGGTGACGACACAGATGATAAGGTGATCCATTTTTTGGGTCCTAAAGGAAACAACAGATTGTTTATCCTGAACAAGTTGACCTAGATGAGACGTTTAAGGAGGCTTGGAAACAACCTGAAAAGCGTTTCCAAATGTCTAAAAGGTTTAAGTCCAATTTCCCCTTTGACCCCGCCACTAGAGGGGTGTGGGAAGAGCCTCCGGTTGTGGACGCTTCGGTGTCCAGACTGTCCAAGAAGGTGGTTCTCCCCGTTCAAGGGGCAGCAACACTGAAGGATAGTACGGACAAAAAGCTGGATACTACCCTTAAAGCCATGTATACAGCAAGTGGGGCGTCTCAGAGGCCTGTCCTCGCTAGTTGTTGGATGGCAAAGTCCATTTATACATGGGCTTCTCAGATCCAGGAAGGTATGCTTGCCGATATGTCACTGGCGCAAGTTAGAGAGAGACTTCGCCATATCCAGGATACTGCGAAAATCCTATGTGATACGCAAAAGGAGCTTGGAGCTATAAATGCTCGGCCCTCTGGTTGCGACAATGGGTAGCAGACCCAGAGTCCAAACGTAGTGTGGAGAATTTGCCTTTTAAGGGTGAAAAGTTGTTTGGTAGTGAACTTGACGACCTCATATCCAAGGCTACGGCTGGCAAGTCGACTTTTCTGCCGACTGCTCCCACTCACACTAAACGTCCTTTTCATGGTCAGACGTCTCAGTCCTTTCAGGCCTTTCAGTCCTTTCGGCCTTCCAGGCCCAGGCAGAGAGGGCGAGAGGCTCCAGCTCGGCCGCCAGAGGGGGCCGTGGTAGGTTCAGAAAGCCCGCCGGCACAGGATCTCAGGATCGTGCCTCTAATGCCACCGCTTCAAAGCCTGCAGCATGACTCGGGTTCCGACCTTGGAGTCACATGCAAGGTGGGGGGTCGCCTGTCAGCTTTCAGCCAGGTGTGGTCGGTCTCTCACCTGGATTCCTGGGTGAGGGATCTTATTTCCAACGGCTACAGGTTGGAATTCGAAAAGCCTCCTCCTCACAGGTTCTTCAAATCAGGTTTACCGGCTCTGCAAGCAGATCGGGTGAACTTACAACAGGCAATACAACGCCTACTTGCGTCACGGGTTATCATACCTGTCCCGCTGGAGGAACAAGGAAGGGGTTACTACTCCAACCTATTCCTTGTGCCGAAGCCAGACGGCTCGGTACGCCCCATATTCAATTTAAAGTCACTAAACCCTTTTTTAAGGGTGTACAAATTCAAGATGGAATCCCTCAGGGCAGTAATAGCAAGCCTGGAGGAGGGAGAGTTCCTGGCATCATTGGATGTGAAGGACGCCTATCTCCACATACAAATTTGGGGTCCACATCAGGCATTCCTGAGATTTGCGCTAAAGGACCTGCACTTTCAATTCAGAGCGCTGCCATTCGGCCTGTCGACTGCACCTCGTGTATTCACAAAGGTGATGGCAGAAATGATGGTACTGCTCAGGAGGTCGGGAGTCAATATCATCCCCTACCTGGACGACTTGCTAATCAAGGTGAGGTCGGAGCAGGTCCTGCTGCAGGATATTACCAGAACAAGACAGGTCTTATCCAAGCATGGGTGGATCCTAAACATCCCCAAGTCTTCTCTGACGCCATCGCGTCGTATCCTCTTTCTGGGAATGTTCCTGGACACAGAAGAGAAATAGATTTTCCTCCCTCGGGAGAAGATGGAGGCCATACAATCCCTAGTGAAGGTGATTCTGGCAAAGCCTCAGGTATCGATTCACCAGTGCATCCAGTTACTGGGCAGGATGATGGCTACCTTCGAGGCGATCCAGTTCGGACGCTTTCACACCAGAGTGTTCCAGCTGGATTTACTGTCAAAATGGTCGGGGTCACATCTCCTGATGTACAAGAGGATTTCTCTGTTGCATCAGACCCGACAGTCTCTTCTGTGGTGGACTCAGGAATCGAACCTGTTGGCAGGTCGGAGATTCGGCATCCAGGATTGGGTCCGACTCACGACAGATGCGAGTCTGCTGGGATGGGGTGCTGTGACCCTGGACAGAACCTTTCAAGGTCAGTGGTCTTGGTGGGAATCGAGACTCCACATCAATATCCTGGAGCTAAGAGCTGTATACTATGCAGTGTTACAGGCTCAGGATCTCCTCCAAGGACAGGCGGTTCAGATACAGTCCGACAACGCCACTACTGTGGCCTACATAAACCGCCAGGGAGGCACAAAGAGCAGGACTTGCATGAAAGTGGCTTCCAGGATCCTGTCTTGGGCGGAGATGAATGTGGTGGCTCTGTCGGCCATCTTTATCCCAGGTGTGGACAATTGGGAGGCGGATTTCCTAAGCCGTCACGCCCTCCACCCCGGGGAATGAAGCCTGAATTCTCAGGTCTTTGCAGCAATTGTGGACCGTTGGGGTCATCCAACGATAGATCTGATGGTGTCCAGGTTAAACCACAAGGTTGCCAAGTATTGCACAAGGACCAGGGATCCACGTGCAGTGGCTGTAGATGCCCTGACAATTCAGTGGGCGTTTCCCTTGGTGTATCTGTTTCCACCCATTCCACTGCTGACAAGAGTACTCAAAAGGGTACGAAGTCAGGGAGTAGAAGCCATTCTGGTCGCTCCGGACTGGCCAAGAAGGGCTTGGTTCGCGGATCTGCAGAGCTTACTGATCGAAGATCCTTGGCCTCTACCTCTAAGGAGGGATCTACTCACACAGGGCCCTTGCGTCTTCCAAGATTTAGGGCGGCTACGTTTGTCGACATGGAGGTTGAGCGGCAAATCTTAGCTCAAAAGGGCCTGCATTCATCAGTCATCACCACGATGATTCAGGCCAGAAAGCCGGTAACAAATACCCACTACCACCATATCTGGAGGAAGTACGTGGGTTGGTGTGAGGAGCAAAAAGTTCCCCCAGCACAAAATTTAACCTAAACAGGTTTTTGTGTTTCCTACAAGCGGGATTGGATTTGGGCCTACGTCTAGGTTCCCTAAAGGTCCAGATTTCGGCCTTGTCCATATTCTTCCAAAGAAAATTGGCTGTCATCCCGGAAGTACAAACCTTTCTTCAGGGAGTGCTTCACATTCAGCCTCCCTTTGTACCACCTACACCACCTTGGAGTTTGGACGTCGTCCTAACATTCCTTCAATCCTCCTGGTTTGAACCTCTGGAGTCGATAGAATTACGGTACATTACCTGGAAAGCGGTGGTTCTTTTGGCCCTAGCCTCGGCCAGGAGAGTGTCTGAATTGGGAGCCCTATCCTGTAAGAGCCCCTATTTAATTTTTCACAAAGACAGAGCAGAGTTGAGAACAAACCCGCGATTCCTCCCTAAGGTGATTTCTACCTTTCACCTTAATCAGCCCATTGTAGTCCCGTCTGCGTCTGGTTCACTGGATATTCCGGTATCCCTGGATGTGGTGCGTGTTTTGCGTGTTTATGTCCAGAGGACTTCAAGAATCAGGAAGACAGATTGTCTGTTCGTCCTGTATGACGCACAAAAGAAGGGACACCCAGCATCTAAGCAGTCTATTGCTAGATGGATTAGGACTACAATCCAACAAGCCTATGTGACGGCAGGCCTGCCAACACCTTCTGTTCTAAAGGCTCATTCCACCAGATCGGTGGGTGCATCCTGGGCGGCTGCTCGGGATGTGTCAGCTCTACAACTCTGTAGAGCTGCTACATGGTCGGGGCAACACACATTTGTAAAATTTAATAAATTTGACGCCCTGGCCAAAGAGGATACCCAGTTTGGGCAGGCGGTACTGCAGCAGTCTCCGCATGTACCCTCCCTTTCTGGAAGCTTTGGGACATCCCCAATGTCTTAAGACCCCAGTATCCCATAGGACGTTCGTGAAAATAGGAATTTAATACCTACCGGTAATTCCTTTTCACGTAGTCCTTATGGGATACTGGGCGCCCGCCCGGTGCGGGGTCTGGCTGCAGCTTTTTTCTGCGGTTAAAGTTCAGAAGTTCATCTTATTATCTTCTGGTTGTAAGGTCTAGTTCAGTGACCTTGGTTCAAAAAAATCCACTTAGTGAGTGGTATTATAGTTGTTGTTATTTTGATTGAATGCAGGTGTGCTGGCATGAATCTCACCACACAATTCACACTTATGTTTACATAGGTGACATATAGGTCATTCCTCTCATATGTTCATTCTCCTTCGGGCACAGTTTTTCATTAACTGGTTCCTGGGTGGGGAATCAGAGGGGAGGAGCCAGTACACCTAGCTTCAAAGTTATAGATGTGCCTGTCTCCTACGGATACCCTCTAATACCCAATGTCTTAAGACCCCAGTATCCCATAAGGACTACGTGAAAAGGAATTACCGGTAGGTATTAAATTCCTATTTTTTGTTCCATAAACTCAGAGCTACCTATATTTCTTTTTTAGTTATGATCAGTCTGAGTATTTAGGCCTCGCCCTCCCACGGTCGTTCTCTGCATTTCTATAATTTCTCCTTCATCCACTAGGTGTCACTGGAGAGCAGATTTCTTCTTTTTCGATGAAGTCGGCTCCTCCTCTTTCTCCAACTCGTTCTCCAAGACACTGCCCCCAGACTTCCGTTTCTTCTTTTTAGATGGAGTCTGCTCCTCCTTTTTCTCCAACCCGTTCTCTAATATGTTGCCCTTAGACTTCCGTTTCTTCTTCTTGCTTGGCTTTTGCTCCTGAGAAAAGATTGATAATGTCAGCTCCAGGGTGACATAGCATATCACTGAAATAGATAACAGATGTAACAGTGCATTTTTACTCACCATTAAACCATAGGGCGTAAAGAGCGCTGTAAGGTGGAGCTGGTGCATCAAACTTCTCATGTTCCTACCTAAGCCCTCCCCTTAACTTCCCATCGGCTCCTACTTAACAAACCTCATAGAAACCTAAACCAGAGACACCACTATAACCTTAGTAGAGTAGACAACATAGAGTGGCCCCCCAACCCCCCCCCACCACCACCACCACCACTACCCAATGGATTAAGAGAACTGTATTTAATGGCGAGCACCACAAATCCGCTTTTCTCTGTCTTCCCACCTAGGACCTCTATTGTGCACATAATACAAGGGGGCAGATGTATTAAGCCTGTTGAAGAGATAAAGTGGAAGGTAATAATGCATCAGCTAATCAACTCCTAACTGTCATTTTTTTTCAAACACAGCTGATTGTCTGGTGTGTTATCACCTTCTACTTGATCTCTTCACCGAGCTTAATACATTTTCCCCAAGATGAGACAGCTGCCAATTTACCTCAACAAAGATATTTACACAGATCTTAAAGGAATGTTTTTTGTTTGCTCAAGAGAGGGCAAACACAAGAAAGAAAAAAGGCTTTGTGGGCGCTCTCTTATTTATGTATATTTGTAGTTAATTTAAAACATAACTTTTATTTCGATCAGTTAATATAAGATGACAGAAAGATAGTTTAAAGAATTAGTGGAGATAAGTGTGATAGAAATATATCAAGTAAGGTACCAATTAATGATGGCAAAAAGGGTTTTTGCATGAAAATATTTATTTACACTTTATTCTCCATTCGGCGCATCACGTCCTTATCGACATTGATATATGGACAATGCGACTTTGGGCGAAAATGAATGGTTTGGGTCCCTATTCGGTTTAATAACCCGTAGGGATATGTGTTGCCCCAGCAACTGTTGTGATGGTATTCTTACAGCTTGTAATGCTTAAGCAGTAGGCGTATCCAGTACAATTTAATTAGGGATACCTCTATTGATACCACACCAGGGGTTCTTCTGGGGTCACCCACAGGAATACTAGTCTGGCCCGTCACTGCTTAGCTTCCAAGTTCGGGAAGTTTTTGGGCAGTTCCAGTGAGGTATGGTGGTATTTTGTTGAGGATTAATTCCCAAGATCACAATTGTCTGGTTTAACTGCGTCAAAGCATTAATAGCTGACTCAATACCTGATTGTTATTGGCCACGTTTTGATTTACCAACTGAATATTAGTAACCAATATTTTTGAACGTCCGCATCAGGTAGTAAAAAATGGGGGGGGGGGGGGCGGGAAAAGGGAGAAGGTGGAAAAAAGGATGACTGGGGGGGGGGGTTTGGAAAGAGCGAGATGGGAAGAGGAATTGGAAAAAAGGAAGAGTGACAGATTTGATAGACAGCAAAAGAGGGGGCACAGTAGAAATGACAGGGAGAGAGAAAAAAGAGAGAGAGTGATTAAATGAAGTAAGAGGCTTGATCTGGATATTAGATGCAGACAGTGTTGCCTCTTATGTCCCTATGGTCAGAGTTATAAATCTTTTGATGCTGATAGGGTTAACTACCTATACGCGGAATCTGGGTGGCCTGATAGGTCAGGTAGTACAAGTTTTAAGTGGGTTTGAACCAGTACATATAATGTAGCCACAGCGTTGCAGTCTGTTAATTATTGCTCCGTTTCTATGTAAGTTGTTATAGGTGTTTCTGACAGAGAGCCCTCTAATTGGGTGCTTGTCTCAGTCCCAGTAGTGGATTTTAGATACAGTTTTGCTGGTAAAGTAACAATGTAACCGTTGCTGATTATGATGCAAGCAGGTAGTTCAATCTCAAATGAGGAATGCTATTGGCTGCATGCAAACAAACAGGTTGATGGAATATAGATAATAACTTTTAGCAGTAGTTTGTTGCAAAGCTGGGTTGTAGTTTAGAAAAAACGGAGAGAAGTGTCACTCCACTGCAGGATGCAGCAGGAGGACACTGGTACCTGGGACGCCGCCTCCGGGCATCAGGGCTTCAGGTCCGGATGGGGTCACTGTGGGGGAGTCTCTGGTGCTGGTAACGCCGCTGCTAGGTTGCTGGGGTGTCCGCTAGACACGTGTTTCGCCGGGATCGGCTTCTTCAGTATGCGCCATCTTGGATAAGGGCAGTATGCCCATAGTCTTATACGTGGTCAATCCAATCACTGTGTTTCCTTCCTGAGTGATGTTTGGGCTCTCCAATGGAGAGGCACTTGTCTCTGGTTGGTCCAGAGCTATTGTACTGTGGGTAGGCGTCATGAGGCTTATGTTTTTACTGGTTATTAACGCAGTTTATCAAAGCGAATATCGCTAATATTAACATGAGAGGGTTTGTGACTGCTGGGATTACCGCAGCACTGGGTTTTATCTTGGTTTGTATATATTAAAACCGTGCATATATTATGCTGATTAAAGAGGTAGTATGGCGGATATAGCTTCTATTGAGGTGAGGGGATTTTTTTTAAAAACCATAAGGATTGCCGCAGTCATTGCGATTTCATAGGAGAACAGACACTGGTTTTGCTGGAGATGTCCCAGTTGCTTTATGGGCCAATAGGCATGACCAGAGAGAATATTGGAAATTGAAGAATTGTAGAATTAAGACATTTACTTTCAATTATTTTTTAATTATTTAAATAAATGGTTTGGAGGAATGGATGGCAGGTGAATCCATGCCACTAGTGAAAACATTTTTATTTTATTATATTATTTGGAACTGAGATATTGTATTTTTTGAATAAATTAAATTAGTTTAAGGAGATATATATTGAATTGAATGAATAAATAAATAAATGAATAAATAAATAGACTACCCAGTAGAGGTAATAGATAGAATGGTAATGATTCCTAGTTTGGTGATATGTGGTAAATTAATTTATTTAAGAAAGGCCCCATATTTAATATCCTCATTGAGGCCATTTGGTGCCATGTATCCAAGCCTGAAGATCCATTTTCCTTCTTTCTGGAGCAGTGTCTGGTTCAGATCTCCACCTCTAAGACCAAGGTGTATTTGTTCAAGGCCGAAGATATTGAAACTAGTGGATTTGCCTTCATGTTTTCGATGGAAGTGTCTCGCTACCGTGGTTAGCTGTTTCATCTTTTTGATGTCCGCTTCTGCATTTCGGATGTTCCCTAGATGTTCAAGGGCACGTTGTTTTAATTGGCGACTTGTCATGCCAACATATAGAATATCACAGTCACATGTGATGCCATATATTACATTCTTGCTCTTGCAATTGAAATAACCCCTGATAGGGATTAATTGTCCATATTTGTCCTTTATTGAGGCCAGTTTTTTAATATGTTGGCATATTTTGCATCCTCCACAGGGAAAACTGTTCTTGGTTCTTGGTCCTGAGAAATGGCTATGTACTAATTTATCCTTGAGACTGGGTGCTCTTCTCCAGCTCATGTTTACTTTGCTGTCCAATTTTTTAGCTAGGTCACTGTCGCTCAGGATGATGGGCCAATGCTTCTGTATAATGCTCTTGATTTCACGCCACTCATCGCAGAAATTCCCGACAAAACGAATTGTGGTGTCTTCTTTTTTGATGATAGGTTTGTCGGTTTTGAAGAGGATTTGTGACCTGTCTATCCCAGCCACCGTTTGTTGTGCCTTTTTGATGGATCTTTTGGAATAGCCTCTCTCCAGCAATCTGTTGCTGAGGTCTTTGCAGTTCTGTTGGTATACATCATCATTAGAACAGTTCCTCCGAATCCTAAGGAATTCTCCTTTGGGGATGTTGGCGATTGTGGGTGGAAAGTGTGCACTTGTGTTGTAGAGTAAACTGTTGGTTGAGGTTGATTTGCGGAAGAGTTCTGTATTCACCATATTGTCCTCACCTCTGTATATCTTGAGATCTAAGAAGGATATACTCGTTTGGCTGTATTCCGATGTTAGTTTTAGGTTAAGATTGTTGTTATTGAGGTGTTCCAGGAATTGGTGTAACTGTGTTTCGGTGCCCCTCCAGATCATCAGAATGTCATCTATGTATCTCATCCAAACTGTGATGCATTCTTCATAGACAAAGTTGTTCTCATGAAAGACAAACTCCCGCTCCCACCACCCAAGGAAGAGGTTGGCGTATGTGGGGGCACAGGCCGCCCCCATCGCCGTGCCCCTCCCCTGGATGTAGAAGCGGTTGTTGAATGTAAAATAGTTTTTGTGCAATACAAAATCCATTAGTTGGATGAGAAAATCTTGAAAATCGCCGGGCCCCTCCATTTGGAGAAAGTATTTAACTGCTTTGATGCCAAGGACGTGTCTTATGCAGGTGTATAATGCTTCAACATCCAGGCTTACCAAGAACTCAGATTCATCCAGGCAGACATCATGGAGCTTCTTTAAGACATCAGCTGTGTCCCGTACATAAGATGGTAAGGCCGTGACATGTTGTCGTAAATGTGTATCCAAAAATATACAGGCTTTTTCAATAAGCGCTCCATTGCCCGACACTATTGGGCGTCCTGGTGGTTCAATTATGTTTTTGTGAACCTTCGGTAGTAAGTAGAAGGTTGCCGTGTGGGGATTTGGATTGGTTAGAAATTGGTGTTCAGATTTGGTAATGGTCCCATTCTTTACTGCGTTGGTTATGATTTTTTCATATTGTGCCTTGAAATTGAGTGTTGGGTCGAAAAGGGTCTTAGTATAACAGGATGTATCGTCCAGCTGTCTGTTAACCTCTTTCAGATACAGCGAGGTTGGCCACAAAACAATGTTACCGCCTTTATCAGACGGTTTGATTTCCACATCGGTCCATTGTTGGATTTCTTGAATGGCTTGATTCTCCTCTTTACTGATGTTTCTGCCATGCCTTATGCGTTTCTTTTTCTGGTGTAGTTTATCAAGGTCTTTTGAGACCAAATTGGTGAATACCTTCACCTCCGGGCATACATTTAATGGTGGAAAGAAGGTGGAACGTTTCTTGCAGAGTGGTCTGGTGGTTATTACGGGGGGTTCAATATTGCCTTCTAGTTCCTCCAGTGACCTGATGGCTTCTTGTTCTTGTTCTGACCAGGTATCCATTGATGGAGAGTCCATTGGTTAATAGGAGTTTTCGGCTAAACAGTTGGAAATTGGTTTCCAATTGAAAACGGTTAAAGGTGTTGGTGGGACAGAAAGTTAAACCTTTCTATAGTACATTCTTCTGTGCATCCGATAATATGTGTTGTGATAAGTTTATGATCTGTAATTTGGATATTTCGGATTCACTGCATCCTTTGCCCTCAATGGGTAACGGTTCGGCGTTTGTGGTTCCCATCTGTTGAAATCCCTTCTTCTTCTTCTTTTTGGCACGTCTAGTTTTTCTTTTGGACCTCTGTTTGGCCGGCCAAAATCTAAAAAATGGCCTGAAGCTGAATAGTTTGTAGATTGATGGTATTGTCCCTGGTTGATAGAGGGCCTGGGATTTGATCCGTCTCCTGGATGGGAATTATCGTCACTTTGGTCGTCTGTACTCGAGAAATCGGTTTCAGATGTCGATGGCGGGTTCCTATATGTTCCCCGGTTAAAGTTTCATCTCCCCCAATGGAAGACGCGCCCCGTCTGGAAATCAGTCTGATCCCTATAGAATTTATTTTTCTTTCGTTCTATGATCGTTTTTTCATATTCCTCCAAGTCTTTTTTGTTTTTCTCAAATTGGAGTTGGAAGGCAGTAGACTGTTCCCAGGGTTCTAGTTTTTTACCTAGGGTTTCGATGTCTTTAGAGATGGTTTCCAGTGTCAGGTGGTTATGCTGAATGAGTATGCCCATCAGTTCTTGGGAACATTTGAGTAGGCTATTTTCCCATTATACAGAAGCATTGGCCCATCATCCTGAGCGACAGCGACCTAGCTAAAAAATTGGACAGCAAAGTAAACATGAGCTGGAGAAGAGCACCCAGTCTCAAGGATAAATTAGTACATAGCCATTTCTCAGGACCAAGAACACTTTCCCGGATGGTAGTTTTTCCTGTGGAGGATGCAAAATATGCCAACATATTAAAAAACTGGCCTCAATAAAGGACAAATATGGACAATTAATCCCTATCAGGGGTTATTTCAATTGCAAGAGCAAGAATGTAATATATGGCATCACATGTGACTGTGATATTCTATATGTTGGCATGACAAGTCGCCAATTGAAACAACGTGCCCTTGAACATCTAGGGAACATCCGAAATGCAGAAGCGGACATCAAAAAGATGAAACAGCTAACCACGGTAGCGAGCCACTAGTTTCAAAATCTTCGGCCTTGAACAAATACACCTTGGTCTTAGAGGTGGAGATCTGAACCAGACACTGCTCCAAAAAGAAGGAAAATGGATCTTCAGGCTTGGATCCATGGCACCAAATGGCCTCAATGAGGATATTAAATATGGGGCCTTTCTTAAATAAATTAATTTACCACATATCACCAAACTAGGAATCATTACCATTCTATCTATTACCTCTACTGGGTAGTCTATTTATTTATTTATTTATTTATTCATTCATTCAATTCAATATATATCTCCTTAAACTAATTTAATTTATTCAAAAAAATCTTTTTCATATTATATACAACCAATTATATTTACTATCTGGCTGCAGTAGCAATGGGCTCACCCATCAATAGATACACGGCCAACCACTGTTCAATTCTCACGTCACTAGCACATAAAAAATCTAACGTGGCACTAAATATTAAGCATCCCAAGGTAACACAACCAGTATCACTCAATACATAATCACGCTTCTAATAGCAACTGTCACCGCTCACCAAAGCACCATCGACACATTTATTATACCACCACAGCATAAAGCTGATCCCTCTTACACTAATCAACTATAATCATCACCTCCTTCACCCATCCTCAATCGGATTACCAGGATCACCATTGGCACCACTTCAATTCGTTGCACAGTGCTCACCCGGTTTTTTCACATTTTCTCATCTGTTTATGTTTGTCACTCATTCACTGTTTATCCACTACTTATTATATTTATAGTCACACAGACAATACAATATCTCAGTTCCAAATAATATAATAAAATAAAAAAAATTTCACTAGTGGCATGGATTCACCTGCCATCCATTCCTCCAAACCATTTATTTAAATAATTAAAAAATAATTGAAAGTAAATGTCTTAATTCTACAATTCTTCAATTTCCAATATTCTCTCTGGTCATGCCTATTGGCCCATAAAGCAACTGGGACATCTCCAGCAAAACCAGTGTCTGTTCTCCTATGAAATCGCAATGACTGCGGCAATCCTTATGGTTTTTAAAAAAAATCCCCTCACCTCAATAGAAGCTATATCCGCCATACTACCTCTTTAATCAGCATAATATATGCACGGTTTTAATATATACAAACCAAGATAAAACCCAGTGCTGCGGTAATCCCAGCAGTCACAAACCCTCTCATGTTAATATTAGCGATATTCGCTTTGATAAACTGCGTTAATAACCAGTAAAAACATAAGCCTCATGACGCCTACCCACAGTACAATAGCTCTGGACCAACCAGAGACAAGTGCCTCTCCATTGGAGAGCCCAAACATCACTCAGGAAGGAAACACAGTGATTGGATTGACCACGTATAAGACTATGGGCATACTGCCCTTATCCAAGATGGCGCATACTGAAGAAGCCGATCCCGGCGAAACACGTGTCTAGCGGACACCCCAGCAACCTAGCAGCGGCGTTACCAGCACCAGAGACTCCCCCACAGTGACCCCATCCGGACCTGAAGCCCTGACGCCCGGAGGCGGCGTCCCAGGTACCAGTGTCCTCCTGCTGCGTCCTGCAGTGGAGTGACACTTCTCTCCGTTTTTTCTAAACTACAACCCAGCTTTGCAACAAACTACTGCTAAAAGTTATTATCTATATTCCATCAACCTGTTTGTTTGCATGCAGCCAATAGCATTCCTCATTTGAGATTGAACTACCTGCTTGCATCATAATCAGCAACGGTTACATTGTTACTTTACCAGCAAAACTGTATCTAAAATCCACTACTGGGACTGAGACAAGCACCCAATTAGAGGGCTCTCTGTCAGAAACACCTATAACAACTTACATAGAAACGGAGCAATAATTAACAGACTGCAACGCTGTGGCTACATTATATGTACTGGTTCAAACCCACTTAAAACTTGTACTACCTGACCTATCAGGCCACCCAGATTCCGCGTATAGGTAGTTAACCCTATCAGCATCAAAAGATTTATAACTCTGACCGTAGGGACATAAGAGGCAACACTGTCTGCATCTAATATCCAGATCAAGCCTCTTACTTCATTTAATCACTCTCTCTTTTTTCTCTCTCCCTGTCATTTCTACTGTGCCCCCTCTTTTGCTGTCTATCAAATCTGTCACTCTTCCTTTTTTCCAATTCCTCTTCCCATCTCGCTCTTTCCAAACCCCCCCCCCCCCCAGTCATCCTTTTTTCCACCTTCTCCCTTTTCCCGCCCCCCCCCCCCCATTTTTTATTACCTGATGCGGACGTTCAAAAATATTGGTTACTAATATTCAGTTGGTAAATCAAAACGTGGCCAATAACAATCAGGTATTGAGTCAGCTATTAATGCTTTGACGCAGTTAAACCAGACAATTGTGATCTTGGGAATTAATCCTCAACAAAATACCACCATACCTCACTGGAACTGCCCAAAAACTTCCCGAACTTGGAAGCTAAGCAGTGACGGGCCAGACTAGTATTCCTGTGGGTGACCCCAGAAGAACCCCTGGTGTGGTATCAATAGAGGTATCCCTAATTAAATTGTACTGGATACGCCTACTGCTTAAGCATTACAAGCTGTAAGAATACCATCACAACAGTTGCTGGGGCAACACATATCCCTACGGGTTATTAAACCGAATAGGGACCCAAACCATTCATTTTCGCCCAAAGTCGCATTGTCCATATATCAATGTCGATAAGGACGTGATGCGCCGAATGGAGAATAAAGTGTGAAAAGTTAATAGGACCATCACACAACATTTTCATGCAAAAACCCTTTTTGCCATCATTAATTGGTACCTTACTTGATATATTTCTATCACACTTATCTCCACTAATTCTTTAAACTATCTTTCTGTCATCTTATATTAACTGATCGAAATAAAAGTTATGTTTTAAATTAACTACAAATATACATAAATAAGAGTGCGCCCACAAAGCCTTTTTTCTTTCTTGTGTTTGCCCTCTCTTGAGCAAACAAAAAACATTTCTTCAGTTGCCATACTGAAACCGTGGGTGCACCACCAATCATATGACTATTAGAATATACTCGTCATAGTCTTAATATTGGTCTTTCCATAAATTGTTACCAGATTACTACTTGTCAGTGCGGTTCCAACCCCCATCTTGCAGCACAGATCTTAAAGGTCCAGACCACATCCAGTATTGATAAGTCATCTCTACTTACAGAATACACATGAAGGGCTGGGATTACAATGACTTGAATTAAATTTAACCCAAACAGCCTTTAGCTGAAAAGAAGGTTCAGGTCACAGGACAACATGGACCACTGATCTAAACAAGAAGGCCACTAATTCAGAGACAAGTATGGAAAAAAGAAAAGGTCAAAAAAGCACTTTCAAGGGTTTACCAAAGGCAAAAATTCATCACATCCTCACGGGGATATGTGATATAATCGGGGCACTACGGATGGTGTACCTGTTAGCATTACTGCCTCACAGCACTGAGGTCCTCGGTTCCATTCCCACCAAGGCTCTAACTATGCAGAGTTTGCACTTGCACGTGGGTTTCCCCCAGGTACTCCGGTTTCCTCCCACATTCCAAAAATATACAGATAGGTTAATTGGCTCCCACAAAAATTAACCCTAGAATGAATGTGTGTTTGTGTACATGTGGTAGGGAATATATATTGTAAGCTCCACTGGGGCAGGGACTGATGTGTATTCAACTATTCTCTGTAAAGCTCTGCGGAATATGTGTATAGTTTTCTACACGTGGGCTAAACACTGCTGATATAACCTCTGCCAAGTGAAATCCCTTTGATGTTTTACATCACAATCGTGGCATTATAGGATAAGATTTAAAGAGGACTGTCCTGAAGGAACAGATGAACTCCCAAAAACCTTTTGTGAAAATGGTCCAGGTCCCCATAGAAGTGATCTAGCTCTGGTTGGGATGGTGTCTATTCCGCCATCATGAAAGAGTGTCAAGTCGTTGGTGACCGCAGGAAGAGCTGGCATACTAAATGAGAATCCACTCGCAACCAGCAGCAGCATCTGAAGGGTTCCCAAAGCAAGATACATTGTAAGTAGCAAATGCAAATACTAAGGAAAGGACAATACAGGATGGCTAAATTCTTATACTTCCCTAGATAAACCTAGAACAATCTGATGTAGAAGTGAAACTTGCTGCAATGGGATCAAGTGGGATTTGAGGTAAAATATGACGGTGTGTCTATACAATTGCAACAGATTTTGCTGATCAGCAGGTCTTCATCTCACTCCATGATCTCCACATGATTGTGATTACATGCATTGCTTATTCAGGGATTTGCCTTTCACAATCTGATGGATGCAGTAAAAGAAGTCGTCTTTCTGGGCTTCCACCTGTCACACCAGGGGTCTGAGTCGCAGAGACTGAGACCTCTGGTGGGGACCTGGACCAGTACCTGAACCGGGGAGGTTGTAGAGGACCCTTTCGCATGTGATGCGAGACAGTGCACCCAGAGCCAGTAATCAGACAGAGGTAAAAATACAACCAGATTTATTATGCAGATGGTTGTCACGGTACAGGCAGTAAAGTATGCAATGATGGAATATACAGTCACTGTGGATAGCAATACTTTACAGCGGGATGAAATGATGGAATCGATGATGGAGCATCGGATCCGGAATATCGGATTTGAAGAAGCAGCTGTGGGTCCGGAATGACGGACTGTAGTTGAGACTGTAGGTCCGGAACAACGGACGGAAGCTGTAGACTGTGGGTCCGGAATATCGGACTTCAGGATCGATGGTGGAACATCGAAAAGGACCAATGTCCTGGAGCTAGGCTTGGATTGCTGGGCAGCGGATAGTGGATCACGGAGATGGAATATCCGGACTTCTCAGGAGATGGAATACCTGGAACACACTGCAGCAATGGAGAACATACACCAGCAGGTAACACTTGCATAGACAAATGACAACTGAAGCACTAGCATTGATCCGAGAGCTCCCAGCATACTTATACCCACTGAGTGGCCAGTATTGGCCGGGCAGGTATGACAGGGAGATCAGATCAAACAGGATTGGACAGGATTGACATGTGACTGGGAAAACATGGCAGCCCCCATGTCAGGCTATGGCGGGAAAGACTGTTTGTATGAGCCATGCTCATGGCCGGGAGCAATGGCGGCGGACAGGCGGATTTTGCCGCGCACTGGACAATGTCTCTGCGGGTGGAAGAAGTGGTGCACCGCGCAGCCGCAGACCCAGCAGCGCTGAGAGGACTGGAGGATGACAGCGATGATGGTGCACGGCAGCCAGGACGCCGGCTGTGATGAGATCTGTACCGCAAGCTGAGCCTGCGGAGGCACTTAGCCGGTAAGATGACCTGACGTAATACCCGGATCGTGACAGCACCCCCCCTTTAAGGGTGGCCCCAGGACACCTTTTCGGCTTGCGGGGAAACTTGGCGTGGAATGCCCGGATGAGTCGAGGAGCATGGACATCGATGGCATTAGTCCATGATCGTTCTTCAGGGCCGTAACCCTTCCAATCGATCAAATACTGCAGACGACCATTTCGAATGCGAGAGTCCAAGATTTTACTGACCTCATATTCTGTTCCACGCTGGGTGCAAACTTTAGGAGCCTTGGGGAGCTTGGAATGAAAGCGATTGAGAACCAGCGGCTTGAGCAGCGAGATGTGGAATGTAGCTGGCACTTTCAAATAGGGCGGCAACTTGAGCTTGTAAGCTACAGGATTGACAACTCGCTCAATGGGGAAAGGACCAATATAACGGGGAGCGAACTTCATGGATGGCACTCTCAATCTGAGGTTCTTGGTTGACAGCCAGACACGATCTCCTGGACGGAGGGCTGGCACAGCTCTGCGTTTCGTGTCGGCAAACTTCTTATACCTGCTTGAAGCCTTCAGGAGTGAAGAACAAATGAGCTTCCAGGATTTAGTGACCGCTGGAACTGAGGACACAGGTTGCAGACTGAAGTCAGGAACTCGAGGATGGAACCCATAGTTGGCAAGAAAAGGAGTGACATTTGAAGAAGAGTGATATTGGTTGTTATGGCAGAACTCTGCCCACGGAAGGAGTTGAGCCCAGTCGTCTTGGGAAGAAGATATATATATATGCGCAGGAAAGCTTCAAGGTCTTGATTCACCCTCTCGGTTTGACCATTTGTTTGAGGATGATAAGCCGTGGAGAATTTAAGCTTTACTTGAAGCAAAGAGCACAGGCTTCGCCAGAATTTGGCCACAAATTGGACCCCCCTATCTGAGATGATTTCAAGAGGCAGTCCATGAAGCTTAAATATCTCTTTTATGAAGAGCTTTGATAGCTTGGAAGCTGACGGGAGACCGGTGAGGGGAACGAAGTGAGCCATCTTGGTGAACCGGTCAACAATCACCCAGATGTTATTGTACTTGTCAGACTCTGGGAGGTCAGTTACAAAGTCCATCGATATGTGTGTCCAAGGACGATGTGGCACTGATAATGGCATCAATTGTCCAGGAGGAGACTGACGACTGGTCTTTTGCTGGGCACACTTAGCACAAGAGGAAACAAAGCCCTGTACATCCTGTTTGAGGGACGGCCACCAGTGATAAACTCGTAAGTCTACTGAATGTCTGCATGGCCAGCGAATTTTGAAGAATGTGCCCAACAAAGCATTTTCTTTCTTAAGGCTGGCTTTACATAACTTTTCCCAGCAGGGGGCGTATTTTTACTCCTGTCGCGGAGAAGGCCACTGGATCAATAATAAAGTGTTGACTCGTGGACTTTGACTCACTCTCTTGCTCCCATGAGCGGGAAAGGGCATCAGCTTTTCAGTTTTGTGTCCCTGGACAGAATGACAGCTTGAATCGGAATCTGGAAAAAAACAGCGCCCATCTGGCTTGACGGGGATTTAGACATTGGGCAGACTTAAGATACAAAAGGTTCTTGTGATCTGTGATTATTGTGACCTCATGGACAGCGCCTTCTAAAAGATATCTCCATTCTTCTAATGCCAATTTGATGCCGAGGAGTTCTTGGTCACCGATGGCATAGTTACACTCTGCAGGCAAGAACTTAGGAGAATAGAACCCACAGGGGTGAAGACGTCCATCAGGCGCTTTCTGTGAGAGAACCGCCCCAACACCCACGGAGGAGGCGTCGACCTCGAGTATGAAGGGCAAGGTAGTGTCAGGTTGCTTTAACAGTGGAGCTGAAGGGAACCTCTATTTTAACAGATGGAAGGCTTCGATGGCTTCTGCCGGCCACTTAGCTGGATTAGCCCCTTTTCGTGTGAGGGCAGTGATGGGTGCCACAATAGAGGAGAAATTTCGGATGAACTTCCTGTAATAATTGGCAAATCCTAGGAAACGTTGAATACCTTTCAATGTAGAGGGGATTGGCCAATCTCGGATAGCCTGCAATTTTCCTGGGTCCATTTGTAGACCAGAACCGGAGACAATGTACCCCAAGAAGGGAATCGACTTCACTTCGAAGACACACTTCTCCAGTTTACAATAGAGATGATTAGCTCGCAGCCGGGACAGGACCTCTTTTACCCAATAGCGATGTTCTTCGATACTATTGGCGTAAATCAGAATGTCATCGAGATACACGACCACATGTCGATACAGAATGTCCCGAAAGATCTCGTTGACATAGTGCTAGAATACGGCTGGGGCGTTGCTGAGCCCAAAGGGCATTACGAGGTACTCGTAGTGGCCGTCTTGGGTGTTAAACGCCGTCTTCCACTCGTCGCCCTCTCGTATGCGGATGAGATTGTATGCACCCCTCAGGTCGAGTTTGGTGAAGATGGTCGCTCCGCTGACACGGTCAAACAACTCGGTAATGAGGGGCAGAGGGTACCTGTTTTTTACAGTGATCTCGTTGAGACCACGGTAGTCGATGCATGGACATAGGCCTCCATCCTTCTTCTTCACGAAGAAGAATCCTGCGCCGGCAGGGGAAGTTGAAGGACGAATGAATCCCTTAGCAAGATTCTCTTTGATGTAATCGGCCATGGCCTGAGTCTCTGGAAGAGATAAGGGATAGGTTCTACCTCTCGGTGGTTCTTTGCCAGGAACAAGATCGATTGGGGCAGTCCCATGGTCTGTGAGGAGGCAGAATATCAGCGCCAGACTTGCTGAATACATCTGAGTAGTCTCTGTAGGGAAGAGGCGGAAGATCTGCTGCATCTGTAGAAGAATTGCGAGCTGGGAGTACCTTTAGGAGGCAGGTACTGAAGCAGGAAGGATCCCAGGAGAGGATTTCTGATGTCTTCCAATCAAGGCGAGGATTATGAAGACGGAGCCAGGGCAGGCCTAGAACCAGAGCATGAGTGGCTCTGGGTAGTACCAGAAAGGACAAAAGTTCTGTATGCAGAGCTCCCACTTTAACAGTAAGTGGCAAAGTTCTGCGGGAGACTGTCGCATCAGGAATCCTACTGCCATCCACAGCAGTAAGGAAGACAGTCTTGGCAAGACACTCAGTGGGCAACCCCCACTTTCGGACCAGTTCGGTAGTTATGAAGTTCCCAGCAGCACCGGAATCAAGAAGCGCGGAAACGGTCTTGAAATGCTGGCCAACTTGTAACGATACTGGTAGCACACAGTCGGTTGCAGATGGAGAGGTTTTAATCACTCCTAGCCTACCCTCTCCTTGACGGGCTAGGAGGAGGAGTTTTCCTGACGCTTTGGGCATGCAGAAATCTGGTGTGCTGGATCGGCACAATACAGGCATAGTTGTGCCAATTGGCAATGTCGCCGTTCTCCTGGAGACAGCCGGAAGCGGTTTATCTCCATTGGCTCCTCTTTGAGATGGACCACTGGAGTAGCGGGTGAAGGAGCTGGAGGAGTTGACACTTTAGCTGGAGAATTTTTACTGCGTTCAATAGCCCTTTCACGGAAGCGTAGGTCTACTTTAATACAAAGTGAAATGAGATCGTCTAGACTAGACGGTAAGTCTCTGGTAGCTAGTTCATCCTTGATGCGGTCGGACAGACCATGCCAAAAGGCTGCATACAAAGCCCCATCACCAGTGCCAGATTAAGCCTTCGGGGGGCCCGGGGTACTTTAGACAGGGGGGCCCCCTTGCACTTGTCATTACTGGCCGCAAACTGCATGGGAGAATATTACTCTGTCAAAACACAGAGTAAAGGCAGAATAAACTTGGTCAATGGGTAACTGCAGGGGATATACAGTACATATATATATATCTAGGAGTGACTCTAGTCGCGCCACACAGAAGGCTGCTGCTCTAAAAAGACTCCCCTGTTAGTGGGAGACAAATGGGTATGGATAGTAGAAAGAGTAGAGAGCGCCAGAGGTTTCCACCACCTTAAGTGCAGTGAATGTATCAGATATACAAATGATCAAAACATTTTTCGAAAAATTGACATATTTTATTAAAACGTTTTATTAAAACGTGTGGTGTCTCAGTTCTTTTGAAGACGGTAACAACCCAGGGGTTGTTACCGTCTTCAAAAGAACTGAGACACCACACGTTTTCCTATAAACGTTTTAATAAAATATGTCAATTTTTCGAAAAATGTTTTGATCATTTGTATATCTGATACATTCACTGCACTTAAGGTGGTGGAAACCTCTGGCGCTCTCTACTCTTTCTACTATATATATATATATATATATATATATATATATATATATATATATATATATATATATATATATATATATACATATACATATATACACACACTCCCAGCGTGGGTGCCACACACCAAAAAAACTTCTTTAAATCCGTATAAAACAGGGTTTATTACAGCAACGTTTCGATGTCAGCGCGACATCGTCATCAGGCTTAAACAACAAACAGTAAAAGTACACATACCTTTATAAGAAACACCAGAGTGAATTCTCAAACAGTGAGTGGTGAAGACCAGCCCCTCTGCACAAGCAGATGACGTCAGCAGCGTCAGGAGGATCATCCAGCGCTCGTGCACCCATCACCAAGACAACATGTATAAACAAATGGACGCAGCCACGTCCTGTCAGGATCATATCGCAAGACAGCTGTAAGGCAAAAAACTTAGTGTAAGTTACATAGTAAATAGCGCACAGTATACATAGCTAACACAGAGGCATAAAGCATGCTAGTAAGAAGACGTGCTACTTAAAAAGCATATAAGAACATATGGTAAGCAGAGCATATAACGAAAGAGAAAATTGCTAAGAGGAATAACGTCATGCATATCAGGAATAATAACAACAGTGGCATAATTATAGCAGAGCAGTGATACCTGTATGTTCATTAAGCCCATATGGGGCAACTGTACCTAATCTAATTATCCACCGGGCTTCGCACTGGAGGAGCGCAGCTTTCCGGTCTCCACCCCGTATGGACGGGGGGACATGATCTATCATCCGATATTTCATGGTAGTCAAATTATGTTTAAAAAGGGCGAAATGGCGTGCCACAGGTTGCTCACTAGTACCAGATATTAAGGCTTTTTTTATGGCAGACCTGTGTGCAGCCATACGCTCCTTGAAAGTGCGCTCAGTTTTCCCTATATATGACAGGCCACAAGGGCACAAAATTTGATACACAGTATATTGTGAATTACAAGATAGGGTATGTCTGATATACATCATTTTACCGGTACGGGGATGATTGTATGTGGGGCCTGGTATCAAAAATTGGCATGTAGTGCAACTACATCTAACGCATCCCTGTATCCTAGGTGCTCTACCTGCTTTACAGGGGGCAGCATCGGATTTCACTAAAATATCTCTGAGGTTACGGGAACGTTTATAACTCGGCAACAGTTTACCTTTGTTAATACCAATTTCAGTATCAGATTGAATCATGGGCCAGTAAGAGTTAGCAATTCTTTTGACTTGAGGGCTGAGCTCATTGTAGGTAGTACCCCACGGCATCGTAGATGGGGCCAGGGGGTTAGAACTTTTGGGGGCCAACAATTGGTCACGATCAAGGGCCAACACTTTGGTTTTGGTGGCTAATAATTCAGATAGCGGGTACTGATGATGGGACTAATACTCAAATTATGAGCATCAATATAGTTACATAAAATTTGCGGGTCAGCATTCCAGAAAATCAAAAGGTCATCAATATAACGAAAATACTGTAACATATGAGGAAAAATAAGAGGATTATTAAAAAAGAAACTTTGTTCAAACTCAAACATAAAGGCGTTGGCGTATGAGGGAGCCACCGCCGCCCCCATAGCCACGCCCATCAGCTGTAAATAAAACTCATTATTATACAGAAATTTTTTTTTTGCAAGCACCATATCCATGAGTTCCACAAAGAACTCCACATTGGGGCCCAGATATGTGGAATTATTGGTTAAGAAATGACGCAATGCCGACAGGCCGTCGGCATGAGGAATGGCTGTATATAAAGAGCACACGTCAATTGAGAACATGCATGTGTGTTCACTCAACTCTCTCAAGGATTGTAAGCTTCTCAGTAAGTTAGTGGTGTCCTTAAGATACCGAGGATGTTCAGAAATACATTGTTGGAGCTGACTGTCCAAATAAATCGAGAGAGGTTGCATGAGGGAATTCTCTTTCGTTATATGCTCTGCTTACCATATGTTCTTATATGCTTTTTAAGTAGCACGTCTTCTTACTAGCATGCTTTATGCCTCTGTGTTAGCTATGTATACTGTGCGCTATTTACTATGTAACTTACACTAAGTTTTTTGCCTTACAGCTGTCTTGCGATATGATCCTGACAGGACGTGGCTGCGTCCATTTGTTTATACATGTTGTCTTGGTGATGGGTGCACGAGCGCTGGATGATCCTCCTGACGCTGCTGACGTCATCTGCTTGCGCAGAGGGGCTGGTCTCCAGCACTCACTGTTTGAGAATTCACTCTGGTGTTTCTTATAAAGGTATGTGTACTTTTACTGTTTGTTGTTTAAGCCTGATGACGATGTCGCGCTGACATCGAAACGTTGCTGTAATAAACCCTGTTTTATACGGATTTAAAGAAGTTTTTTTGGTGTGCGGCACCCACGCTGGGAGTGTGTATGTATCCATTTGGTGTGAGCACCCAAACCACAGCGCAATTAGGAGGAAGTGCCTGGCCACGCTGGGAATATATATATATATATATATATATATATATATATACACACACACACACATACATACTTACCACATGAAAAGCCTGCGTTTGTCCCTCTGCACCTTACTCATAGAAACATAGAAACATAGAATTTGACGGCAGATAAGAACCACTTGGCCCATCTAGTCTGCCCCTTTTTTTAAACATGTTACCTCAAACCATATTTGATCCTTATTTTTTTGTAAGGATATCAATATGCTTATCCCAAGCATGTTTAAATTGTACTACTGTATTTGCGTCTACCACCTCTGTTGGGAGGCTATTCCACTTATCTACTACTCTTTCTGTGAAAAAATTCTTCCTCGCATTTCCCCTGAATCTTCCTCCCTCTAGTTTCAGTGCATGTCCTCGTGTTCTGTTGCTCCTCTTTCTGTGAAGAATGTCTCCCACCTGTACCTTGTTAAAGCCCTTGATATATTTGAAAGTTTCTATCATGTCCCCCCTTTCCCTTCTCTGCTCTAAAGTATACATATTAAGATCTTTTAGTCTTTCCTGGTACGTTTTGTGATGTAGGCCATGCACCATTTTAGTTGCTCTTCTTTGTACAGTCTCTAATGTATTTATATCCTTCTGGAGATATGGCCTCCAGAACTGAACACAATACTCTAGGTGAGGTCGTACCAATGACCTATACAGTGGCATTATTACTTCTTTCTTTCTACTGCTGATACCTCTCCCTATGCAACCAAGCATCTGACTTGCCTTCTTCATTGCTTTGTTACATTGCCTACCTACTTTTAAGTCCCCTGAAATAGTGACACCTAGATCCCTCTCTTCCTCAGTAGTTTCCATTATAGTGCCATTTATACTATATTGAGTCTTTGGATTTCTGAGACCCAAGTGCATGATTTTGCATTTTTTGGCATTAAACTGTAGTTGCCATTCTCTTGACCATTTCTCTAATCTGCCTAGATCCTCAATCATTTGTTTTACCCCTCCTGGTGTGTCTACCCTGTTGCATACCTTTGTGTCATCTGCAAAAAGGCACATTTTACCCTCAATTCCATTTGCAATATCACCAATAAAGATATTAAAAAGCACCGGTCCAAGTACAGATCCCTGGGGTACTCCACTTGTAACCTTTCCCTCCTTTGACTGTACTCCGTTTACTACAGCTCTCTGTTTTCTGTCCTGCAACCACGCTCTTATCCATTCAACTATCTTAGAATCCAATCCCAAGCTTTCAAGTTTATTTAACAGTCTGCGATGTGGGACAGTGTCAAAAGCTTTACTAAAGTCTAGATAATCTACATCTACAGCCCCACCTTGATCTATTACTTTAGTCACCCAGTCAAAAAAGTCAATAAGATTTGTTTGACATGATCTTCCCCCAGTAAACCCATGCTGTTTTGGATCCTGTAAATTGCTGGTTTTGAGATATTCTACAACTCTTTGTTTTAAGAGTGTTTCCATCAATTTCCCTACTACTGATGTAAGGCTCACTGGTCGATAGTTGCTTACCTCTTCCTTGCTTCCACTTTTGTGCAGTGGGACTACATTCGCTGTTTTCCAGTCCTCTGGGATTACTCCAGTAGCTAGTGACTGGTTGAATAATTCTGTTATTGGTTTTACCAGCTCCCCTTTAAGCTCTTTTAGTATCCTTGGATGTATCCCATCTGGCCCCATTGATTTATCCACTTTCAATTTTGAGAGTTCTGTGAGGACTTTCTCCTCTGTAAATGTACTTGTCTCTCCCTCAGTTTTCTGACTATACTTGCAACTTAACTGTGGCCCCTTCCCCTCTCTTTCAGCAGTGAATACTGAGCAGAAATAATTATTAATATTATCTGCTATTACATTGTCCCCCTCAAGAAAACTTCCACTCTCTGTCTTCAGTCTAATTATTCCACTTTTTGTTTTTCTCCTTTCACTTATATACCTAAAAAAAGTTTTCCCCCCTTTACCCACTGACTGGGCCATTTTCTCTTCAGCCTGTGCTTTTGCACATCTGATTACCTTCTTAGCCTCCTTCTGTCTAACAAGATACACCTCTTTGTCCTCATTCTTCTGCGTCTGCTTAAATTTCTTAAAGGCCAACTTTTTTGCTTTCACAATACTTGCTACTTCTTTTGCAAACCACAATGGCTACTCTGTAGGAGACCTCACAGTCCTAGTGCCTCTGATTAAAAACCCTCCCATGACTAAGCTGCTGCTGCTGTTCTCCATGGGCCTGAGAAGCATGTAATGAACTCCACCAATCAGAGCTCAGTACAAACCTATCAGCCTCTGCCCTCTGGTGCAAAGTGTCATGACTCTTAGTCAACTCCCAGTAATGCACAGCACACTCATGCAATCAGTGTGCCTTGGCTCCCGATGTTCAGCACCATTAATCATTGTCACATTGACAGATAGGTGAAGCTGCAGCACTACCCCACTGCCATACACAAAACCTTTAGCTTATAAAAAAAAAAAAAAATTATAATCCGGCCCTGCCCATCACACCAGGAGAGTTCAGATGCAAGAATCTGAATCTGGACCAGGTATTGCCCGACGGAGCGGGACCCTTGTCTGAGACGGAGGAGTTCAGTGGAGGCGGATGCTGCTCGCCCGGGCTCATCAAAGATGCGCCGGAATGCTGTGACAAACTTATTGTAATTAAACAAGATGGCATCAGATCTCTCCCACAATGGTGACGCCCATTCCAACGCTGCTCCACACAGGAGGGGGATGATGTAGGCGACCTTGACCTTTTCAGTAGGAAAGTTACTGGGTTGCAGCTCGAAATGAATCTCACACTGATTGAGAAACCCTCTGCAGTTTTTAGGATTCCCATCATACTTGGTGGGGACAGACAGGTGAAGACGAGGTGCAGCAGCCAATACAGGAGGATGAACTGGAACTTGGGGTACGCTGACAGGCTCTGGGCCACTAAGAGTGGTCTGTAGTTTATCCAGCCGAGAAGACAGGTATTGGAGGCAATGGATCACTTGACCCTGCGCAGCTTCTTGCTGATCCAAGCGAACAGCCAGTTACCGGGCTGGGTGGAGATGCTTGGCTTGAAGCTGGATCCATCTGGCTAGTGCTTACTGTCACACCGGGGGTCTGAGTCGCAGACTGAGACCTCTGGTAGGGACCTGGACCGGGGAGGTTGTAGAGGACCCTTTCGCATGTGATGCGAGACAGTGCACCCAGAGCCAGTAATCAGACAGAGGTAAAAGTACAACCAGATTTATTATGCAGATGGTTGTCACGGTACAGGCAGTAAAGTATGCAATGATGGAATATACAGTCACTGTGGATAGCAATACTTTACAGCGGGATGAAATGATGGAATCGATGGTGGAGCATCGGATCCGGAATATCGGATTTGAAGAAGCAGATGTGGGTCCGGAATGACGGACTGTAGTTGAGACTGTAGGTCCGGAACAACGGACGGAAGCTGTAGACTGTGGGTCCGGAATATCGGACTTCAGGATCGATGGTGAAACATCGAAAAGGACCAATGTCCTGGAGCTAGGCTTGGATTGCTGGGCAGCGGATAGTGGATCACGGAGATGGAATATCCGGACTTCTCAGGAGATGGAATACCTGGAACACACTGCAGCAATGGAGAACATACACCAGCAGGTAACACTTGCATAGACAAATGACAACTGAAGCACTAGCATTGATCTGAGAGCTCCCAGCATACTTATATCCACTGAGTGGCCAGGATTGGCCGGGCAGGTATGACAGGGAGATCAGATCAAACAGGATTGACATGTGACTGGGAAAACATGGCAGCCCCCATGTCAGGCTATGGCGGGAAAGACTGTTTGTATGCGCCATGCTCATGGCCGGGAGCAATGGCGGCGGACTGCCGCGCACTTGACACTGTCTCTGCGGGTGGAAGAAGCGGTGCGCCGCGCAGCCGCAGACCCAGCAGCGCTGAGAGGACTGGTGGATGACAGCGATGATGGCGCACGGCAGCCAGGACGCCGGCTGTGATGAGATCTGTACCGCAAGCTGAGCCTGCGGAGGCACTTAGCCGGTAAGATGACCTGACGTAATACCCGGATCGTGACACCACCACCTCGTGCCTAAGGACTCTACCAACGTAATCTTAAAATTGCCTCCGGTGGCTCCTCTATGATCTATCTCTTGGGTTGACTTGGAGGCAGCTTATTTAGGGGTTCGTTCTTTGGCCTCTTTATGGTGTCTACCCAAGCCTCATAGGTCTCTGCTGGCTACCCTCCTGCCATCTCTTAGATTCTGTGCGGCGATCTGGGATTCTTCTTATTCTGCCTAAAAATTCTCCTCTCTTACTCCTCTATGGAGTAATCCCGCTTTTTCCCCAGGTAACTCCCCCGACCTATTCAAAACATGGAGCTTAGCTGGCCTTCGGGTAGTTTATGACCTTACTGTACAGTGCTTGTGAGCTTCTATAGATGATATCAAACACTTATTTCCCTCGATATCTCCTCCCTTTTGAGTATTTTCAGCTCCGGCATTTTCTTTGATCTCTCCCTCAAGCTGATGTGCTCTGTACCCCCAACCCATTTGAGTCTTTATGTCTGAACTGACCTCTACAACGGGGATTGATATCTTCTGTATATTCAATGTTAATCAAAGCCACTGCTGTTTCTCTTAGCCGCCCACAAAAGGGATTGGGAGCTGGACCTTGGGAAGCTGCCTGATGACTCTTGCTGGAATGAGGTACAAGAGGACATAGCTAAAAGCTCTATCTCCACATGACTTAAAGAAAAATCTTACAAACTATACTAAAGATGGTACAATACTACCTCTACCCTTGTGTTCTGGCGGAATTGTGGCCATACAGGGACACTTTTCAGTATTTGGTGGATGTGTCCTATCTCCCCTTTTTGGACTATGATAGCCCTGCTCCTGAAATCTACTTCAGGTATCTCACTCTCCTTAGACCCATGGTCGTTCCTTCTCACCCGTCCTTTTCGTGACTTAGACCTTTCCTTGAATAAGTTACTATCTCATATACTAACCGCGGCCAAATCCATTATTGCTAAAAGCTGGAAGTGTTCCTGCCCCCCCCCCCCCCCCCACAGAAGGGGCCCTAATTAACTATGTCTGGTCCATAGCTGCAATGGAAAAAATCACCTGTTACTTCCATGACCGTCCCCATAAATTTGATATAGTCTGGGGTCCTTGACTCCTACTTATGGCTCCCGTATCTTCTCCTTCTATTACCGGTGACCGTCCTTAGTGCGTTTCTATGGCTGGTGTGGCTATTTCGGCTGTATCGGGTCGCCCCTGCATCCCCACGGGGCTTCGCCTCTTTTCTGCAGTAAGTTTTCCTTTGTTTTTGTATTTTCAAAGAACTGCAATTTGTATTTATCTATATTTTATTATATCTGCAAGAAAATGATTTTTATGTCTTACCTGTTAAATATCTTTCTTCGAGGACGTCAGGGACCACAGGGATAATATTGGGTCTAGGAGTGACGTCACGACCAATCCAGCACCAGAAAGGTTAAACTTCTGGGCTGCTCAGAGACAGCCCCTGGGCTCTCACCTCCTATACCCCGCCTCCCAGGCTAGTCAGTTTTTTTCCAAGCCAGGCAGGAGACAAGATAGAAGGAAGAGAAACCCATACAGAAACACACTCAACAAATATATGTGTATGTGTGGTTGCTCAATAGAGAAACCATAATTTGTAACAAGTGTAAACACCCTCAACCGAGGAAATTTTAAATAAGTTGACTCAACGGAGTAACTCTTAATGTTAATATCATGAAGTAGGCGCGCCAGGGAGGGATCCCTGTGGCCCCTGACGTCCTCGAAGAAGATATTTAACAGGTAAGACATAAATATCATTTTCTTCAGCGGTAGACATCAGGGGCCCCAGGGATAACATTGGGATGTCCTAAAGCAGCCACCTATGGGTGGGGGCGCGCCTGGGCCGCAGCCAATACACTCCGGCCGAATGCAGAGTCTTGTGAGGTAAACGTATCAAACGCATAGAAGCGTAAGAAAGTATGAGGAGACGACCAGGTTGCTGCTGTTAGGTTTTGGGTGTGACCCCACCGCCGGGACTGCTGTTTAGGACAGCCACGGCCAAACCCTATACTACCTCTGTTGTACCCCCCAGGCTGGGTGACCGACTCCTGCAGGTGTTACTAGGCTTCGCCTGTAGCCGCCACGTTTGAATGGGTAGGTTAAGCCCACCCAAGCTCCGGTGCAGCCAGGTGTTATGAGAGGACAAGGAGCCGGGGACCCCCCTAGGGTACGGTCAAGAGGAGAGCTGACTGAGGGCCTAACTAAAATTATAAAACGGCGACTTGCCGAGCCCTGGCTAACGCAACTAAGCGCCCGCGACCTGGTCGCCACAACCCGCGACAACCGTCGCCCAGGGAACCACACAAAATATGAGACACAATACCAAAGTATACAAGGAGCAGGAGGGACTGGAAAACCCCAGAAAAACTGGGAGACAAGGGGAGAGAATGAGTGGGAAGCAATGGGCCTTCCCAACATAAATGACCTGCCAATGCGGCAGACAGAGAACACAGGTAATGAGTAAGGTAATGACAATAAAGAAGGAGTGAATGAAACTACCCCAGAGGGGCAACTCACGACACAGGGGGGACCAATGGAAGAGAAGACCACGAAGGAGCCGCTGGGAACAGCAGGGAAACGGACCGGAGAACAGCAGACAGATAGGTCCAAACAGGAGCTATCACCGGCGAGGACTGCAGGGCTGGCTTCCTAGATAAGAAGGCTAGGAGCCAATGAGGATGGAGGCCTGAGTCCCGCCTGTCCTAACGAGTCCTTTCCGACACCTGCGGCTTGTTGAATTTCGCGGCTTTCCTCTCTGCCTAGCAGCGTCTGCCGTTGCTAAGCAACGGCGCTGCCGCGTCTCAGGCGCTGAGAGACGCGAGGAGGGAGGACGGGCGTCGCGCTCCGACGCTGCGTCCTCCGGCGTCCCTGGTTGCTAGGCAACCGGACGTCAGAGCCGGAAGGACAGGCGGCTAAGCGTACATGCCGCTCTGTCCTTCCAGAAGCGCTCCCACGGCGCCTAACAGTACCCCCCCCTTGAGGAGGGGTTAAAGAACCCCGAAGCCTTGCTTTCTGAGGGAAATCACGAAAGAAGCTTGCTTTGAGGCGTGGGGCGTGTAGATCCCTATCGGGAACCCATGACCTCTCTTCCGGGCCGTATCCTTTCCAATGGACAAGGAAACATAAAGAACCTCGAGAGACCTTGCAATCCAAGATTTTTTCCACAAGAAATTCTGACTGTCCATGGACATTAACAGGTGGTTTACCCAGGTCTGCCTTTCGAGGAAATTTCCTAGACGTGAAAACGGGCTTGAGCAGAGAGGAATGAAAAGTATTGGCTATCTTTAAAGCCCTAGGAATTTGTAACCGAAAGGCTACAGGATTAACTCTCTTAACAATGGCAAATGGACCAATAAATTTTGGACCAAATTTAGAAGTTCCTTGTCGCAATCTGATGTTCCGAGTAGACAACCAGACTTTATCGCCTACTTTAAAGTTGCATGGTCGTCTTGACCGGTCAGAAAAATTTTTTTCCTGAAGGGCAGCCCTCTTAAGAGCGTCGTGTACCTCCTTCCAAATGACCTTTAAACGGGCAGTAGTGGAAGAGCGAACTACTGATCCCTCTGGAGCCAGAGCAGTGGCTTTAGGGTGAAAGCCATAATTGGCTACAAAAGGTGAAGTCCGGGTTGCCGAGTGATAGGAGTTGTTATATGCGAACTCGGCAACGGGGAGGAACTCCGACCAGTCATTCTGAGCTTTGGACACAAAAAGGCGCAGATATTGCTTCAAGGATTGATTAAGGCGTTCCGTCTGCCCATTGGATTGGGGATGATAAGCGGAAGTTAAACTCAACTTGATCTTTAATGCATTGCAAAAAAGTTTCCAAAACCGGGCAATAAACTGCGGACCTCGATCAGAAACTATATCGGTTGGAAGACCATGAAGTTTGAAAACATGAGCTAAAAACAATTTGGCCAACTTATTGGCTGATGGCAACTGGGGCAAAGGAACAAAGTGGGCCATCTTACTGAACCTGTCAATAATCACCCATACTACTTGAAAACCTGATGATAGGGGTAGGTCGACCACAAAATCCATGGCAATATGTGACCATGGTCTGGAGGGAATTGCCAAGGGGATAAGTTGTCCTGTGGGCGACACTCTAGGAATCTTGTGTCTAGCACAATCGGGACAAGACTGGATATACTCCTTGGTATCTGGAACCATGCTCGGCCACCAGACGCATCGGGAGAGAAGATCAAGTGTCTTCTTGACGCCGGAATGCCCTGCAATCTGGCTGTCATGGAACTCCTCTAAGACCCGTTTTCTCAAGGACTGCGGCACAAATAAATGGCCGAGAGGCATCTGTCTGGGTGCCTGACCCTGGACCTGCAGAAGTAGATCCTTGAGGGTCTGAGTAATGCCAAAATGGATAATTGATGCCGGAAGAATGGGCCGAGGAGATTCCCGCAAACCTTGTTTGGGTAAGAAACTCCGAGACAATGCGTCTGCTCTTACATTTTTAGACCCGGGACGGTAAGAGATAATAAAGTTAAAACGTGTAAAGAATAATGCCCACCGGGCTTGTCGGGCATTCAGACGCTTAGCTGATTCCAGGTATTGTAAATTTTTGTGGTCTGTGATAACCAGAATCTGATGGTTGGCCCCTTCCAACCAATGCCTCCATTCCTCGAATGCCCATTTTATGGCCAACAATTCCCGGTTCCCGACGTCATAGTTCATCTCTGCAGTAGAGAATTTTCGAGACATGTAGGCGCAAGGAAAAAAAAATAAGGACTCAGGATCCTGTTGAGACAGGACTGCCCCTGCCCCTACCTCAGAAGCGTCAACTTCAACGACAAACGGTAGTTGGGGATCGGGATGTCTTAAAATGGGAGCGGACACAAAAGCTTGTTTTAAGGCCCGGAATGCCTCTTCTGCCTGGGGAGGCCACTGGGACGGATCTGCTTCCTTTTTTGTGAGCGCCACTATGGGAGCTACCACATCAGAAAAAGAGCGGATAAACCGCCTATAGTAATTTGCAAACCCTAAAAATCTTTGGACAGCTTTAAGGGTCGTGGGCTTGACCCAATCTAAAACTGCTTGCAGTTTTTTGGGTTCCATATAGAAGCCTTCCGAGGAAATCACGTATCCTAAAAAGGATACCTTAGTAACTTCGAATTCGCACTTCTCAGGCTTAGCAAAGAGACGATGTTCTCTAAGCCTTTGAAGAATTAACCTGACCTGATGGCGATGTTCTTCCAACGAGCTGGAGTAGATCAAAATGTCGTCTAAATAGACCACAGCGAAGACTCCCAAGAAATCTCTAAGAATGTCATTGATGAAATCTTGGAAGACCGCTGGTGCGTTGGACAAGCCGAATGGCATTACGAGATATTCGTAGTGCCCTGTTTGGGTACTAAAGGCAGTCTTCCATTCGTCTCCCGCTTTTATGCGGACAAGGTTGTAGGCACCGCGCAGGTCGATCTTAGAAAAGATCTTAGCGGTGCGAAGCTGGTCAAACAACACAGATATTAATGGTAATGGATACGTGTTTTTTACCGTTATCTTGTTGAGTGCCCTGTAATCTATACAGGGTCTTAAGGAGCCATCTTTTTTGGAAACAAAAAAGAACCCTGCACTTAAGGGAGACTTTGAGGGCCGAATAAAGCCTTTAGCCAAATTTTCTTGAATATAGGTATTCATGGACTGCGTCTCAGGTCCAGACAAGGAATAAAGTCTGGCTTTGGGAAATTGTGCCTTGGGAATTAGCTCAATGGCGCAATCGTATGTGCGATGAGGGGGTAAGACCTCAGCTTCGCCTTTAGAAAAGACATCCTGGAAGTCAGCGTAGGCCGCTGGAATCCCCTCCACAGAAACCATTGCCCCAAGTATAGGCTGCCCTAGACAATGACTGGAGCAATGATTACTCCAACGAGTTATTTCCCCTGCCTGCCAGTCAATCTGTGGGTTATGAACCCGGAGCCAGGGGTGACCCAGAACGATCGGCACAGTAGCGCATGAGATAAGAAAGAAAGAAATTTTTTCTGTATGAAAAATGCCCACACGTAGGGAAACTGGCGGGGTCTGATGGCGGACCACTCCGTTGACCAACGGGCTGCCGTCCAGGCCTCGCATTATTACAGGTTTTTTTAGAGGGAGCAGGGGAATGGCCAGTCTTTCAGCCAGCTGAATATCTAAAAAATTCCCAGCTGCCCCGCTATCAATAAATGCAGTAACAGACATCTTCACCTCTACACCCTGAATCTCAGTAGGGACTAATAATGCATTGTGAGGGGAAATAAGAAGAGAACCAAAGTGAATCCCCTCTGCATTCACTTGGTTTTGGCGTTTCCCGACTTGTTGGGACAAGCGCGGAGGAAATGCCCTTTGCTCCCGCAATAAATGCATAACCCGGCATTCATCCGGCGAGCTCTCTCATCTGGGGTGATGCGGTAAGCACCAATTTGCATTGGTTCTTCTTCGTCCTCTGAGGGTACAAAGCCGAGGGAAGTAGGCCTCAAACTGGGTCCTCTCTCAGACCTGCGTTCCCTAAGACGCCGATCAATTTTAATCGATAACTCCATGAGTTTATCAAGGGATCCCGGGACAGGATACTGGATAAGGCTATCCTTAATGGCTTCAGAAAGCCCTAGCCTGAATTGGCTACGTAATGCTGGGTCATTCCAGCCACAGTCATTCGACCACCGTCGGAATTCTGTGCAGTATGCTTCTGCAGGGTTCCGGCCCTGTCTGAGAGAGCGCAGATGACTCTCGGCAGACGCCTCTCTATCAGGGTCATCATATAGAAGTCCTAATGATTTAAAGAAAGCATCCACCGACGCTAAGGCGGGATTATCAGACTTTAACCCAAAAGCCCAAGTCTGGGGATCCCCCTGAAGCAAAGACATAATTAAACCAACTTGCTGCAATTCAAAGCCGGATGACCGGGGTCGCAGCTTGAAATAAAGCTTACAACTTTCTCTAAAATTAAAGAAATCCTTCCGGTTACCCGAAAACCGGTCTGGAAGATTAATTTTGGGTTCTACCAGAACCGGCGGATTTCCTCGTACACCCTCCTCCTGGGTTTTCATCCTAAGAGATAAATTTTGAACCATCTGCGTTAAACCTTGTAATTGACTGGCAAATGCCTGAGCCTGACCCTCAGGAGTAGGATTCATCTTAATAACAGATCCACTCCAGAGACAACAAAGATATACACACCCAAAATGCTATCTGTCCAGAAAAAACGGGAGAATAAGAAAGGGGAAGGGAGAGAGGGGAAAAAAAAAAAAAAATTCTTTTTTTTTTTTTTTTTTTTTTTTTTTGTTTTTTTTTTTTGTTGTATGGCCGGTGATAATGTTAGGTTTTGGGTGTGACCCCACCGCCGGGACTGCTGTTTAGGACAGCCACGGCCAAACCCTATACTACCTCTGTTGTACCCCCCAGGCTGGGTGACCGACTCCTGCAGGTGTTACTAGGCTTCGCCTGTAGCCGCCACGTTTGAATGGGTAGGTTAAGCCCACCCAAGCTCCGGTGCAGCCAGGTGTTATGAGAGGACAAGGAGCCGGGGACCCCCCTAGGGTACGGTCAAGAGGAGAGCTGACTGAGGGCCTAACTAAAATTATAAAACGGCGACTTGCCGAGCCCTGGCTAACGCAACTAAGCGCCCGCGACCTGGTCGCCACAACCCGCGACAACCGTCGCCCAGGGAACCACACAAAATATGAGACACAATACCAAAGTATACAAGGAGCAGGAGGGACTGGAAAACCCCAGAAAAACTGGGAGACAAGGGGAGAGAATGAGTGGGAAGCAATGGGCCTTCCCAACATAAATGACCTGCCAATGCGGCAGACAGAGAACACAGGTAATGAGTAAGGTAATGACAATAAAGAAGGAGTGAATGAAACTACCCCAGAGGGGCAACTCACGACACAGGGGGGACCAATGGAAGAGAAGACCACGAAGGAGCCGCTGGGAACAGCAGGGAAACGGACCGGAGAACAGCAGACAGATAGGTCCAAACAGGAGCTATCACCGGCGAGGACTGCAGGGCTGGCTTCCTAGATAAGAAGGCTAGGAGCCAATGAGGATGGAGGCCTGAGTCCCGCCTGTCCTAACGAGTCCTTTCCGACACCTGCGGCTTGTTGAATTTCGCGGCTTTCCTCTCTGCCTAGCAGCGTCTGCCGTTGCTAAGCAACGGCGCTGCCGCGTCTCAGGCGCTGAGAGACGCGAGGAGGGAGGACGGGCGTCGCGCTCCGACGCTGCGTCCTCCGGCGTCCCTGGTTGCTAGGCAACCGGACGTCAGAGCCGGAAGGACAGGCGGCTAAGCGTACATGCCGCTCTGTCCTTCCAGAAGCGCTCCCACGGCGCCTAACAGCTGCCTTGCAAAGTTGCTCTGCTGTCGCACCACCCCTAACAGCCCAAGATGCACCCACAGATCTCGTGGAATGAGCCCGGACCCCCGTCGGAACCGGAAGGGCGGCACCCAAGTAAGCTTGTTTGATGACAGACCTTAGCCAGCGGGCAATGGTCTGCTTCGTAGCAGGCCAACCTCTTTTCTGAAATCCATAGAGGACAAAGAGAGAGTTAGATTTCCTAAGTGCTTTAGTACGGCGCACATAGATACGTAACGCCCGCACTACATCTAGGAATCGCTGATCAGGAGAAGCCTCCGGCCCCCGAAAGGTTGGGACCACTATCTCCTGATTAACGTGAAATTTGGACACCAACTTGGGAAGGTGTGAAGGGACTGTTCGAAGGACCGCCCCTGTCAGGGTGGAAAACCAGAAGAGGAGACTGACAGGACAGAGCCGATAAATCTGAAACTCTCCTGGCCGAAGCAATGGCCAGCAGAAAAACAGTTTTCCATGTAAGCCAAGATAGATCCACTGATCGCAATGGTTCAAAAGGGGGACCCTGTAGAGCCTTAAGAACCAGAGAAAGATCCCATGGAGCAAACGGTGGGACAAACGGAGGTTGGATTCGCAAAACCCCCTGCAAGAAAGTGCGGACGTCCTGCAACAACGCCAGCCTCCTTCGAAATAGAATAGACAATGCCGACACCTGTACCTTTAGTGAGGACAGACGATGTCACGGCTAAAGGGCTGGATGGAGTCGTGTGGTGCACAGGAACTGGAGACGGACCAGGAGGAGTAGGATTGAAACGTGCCGGTTTAATAACGGATTTCATAAATGATAAACTTCACTCAAATACTTCTTTAAGTGACAGTTGGATAACTTAAATAGAGTCCAGCACAATACTAATAACGGGCAGGTAAATCTGGAAACGTATACTTGATGAGCCAGAGTACATAGAGGAAGATCCGGAAAGAGGTTGATTTGATGATAGAAGAAATGGATCCGGATGACTGAAAGATGATGGAATGAATGAGTTGAATGAAGAAGGACAGCGGAAAGCTGAGCAGGGTAATTCTGGGACACAAGCAGGAACAAGCACTAGGTAGGACTTGCAGCATTGGTGTCAGGAGAAAACTTCCTTGTAGAAAGATGCAGGGAGCAAGGCACCAGAGTCAGGAGAGAAAGAGCCAGGATCCAGGAAACAGCTAGGAGTTGTGAATGACTCCAAAGACTCATTGCACTGACACTGAACAGCCTAGGCAGATCCCCTATATCCCCAGGGGGTGGCTGCCATTGGCTGTCAGCGCAGGAAGAGGAGGGAACCTCCACTCTGGGCCAATCTGTCTCCTGCCCTCAACCAAGATGGCGACGCCGGCCTCCCCTGCTGCCATCCCTACCTGGAGCTGCCCCTACTCGCACGCCGCAGCCTGGGACCTGCACACGCTAGCCGGCGGCGGGCGCGGACGGGTGAGTACTGTACCCGCCGCGCTCCGTCGCGGCTACGTGTGACAGTACCCCCCCTTTTCAGGGTGACCCCAGGGCGCCTATGGGCCTTGTGAGGATTTCTCTGAAGAAATTGCTTTATCAGCTTCGGAGCGTGAAGATCAATGGAATCCACCCAAGAGTTCTCTTCGGGACCAAACCCAACCCATTCCACCAGATACTGGGTACGAGATTTGCGACAGCGAGAGTCTATAATGCGTCTTACCTCGAATTCAGCCCCACTCTCGGAGTTAATCTTGGGCGGTTTGGGAATCCTATTTTGATAAGAGTTCAACCTTAAAGGCTTGAGGAGGGACACATGGAAGGAATTCGAAATCCTTAGGGAAGGAGGAAGTTGAAGTCTATAAGCGACCGGATTAATGACTTGGATGATAGGGTATGGCCCAATGAACCGAGGAGCCAGCTTCATAGAGGGCAGACGGAGGCGTATATGGCGGGTAGACAGCCATACCCGGTCTCCGACTTTCAATCGGGGCGCTGCCCTTCTTTTTCTGTCTGCCATCCTCTTGTATCGGGCGGAAGATTTAAGAAGAGCGGTGTGGACCTCTGACCAGATTTTAGCAAAGCGTTGTAATGAAGTGGTTGCTGCAGGAACTTCGGAAGAGGATAATTCTGAGAAATCCGGAGACCGTGGATGTTTGCCGAATACTGTAAAGAAGGGAGTGGTTCCGGAGGAAGAGTGATAGGAGTTGTTATGCATATATTCTGCCCACGGGAGAAGATCCACCCAGTCATCTTGGGAAGACGAGACAAACAGTCGGATAAAGGCCTCCAAGTCTTGATTCACCCGTTCTGTCTGGCCGTTGGTCTGGGGGTGAAAGGCAGTGGAAAACTTGAGTTTGACCTGTACCGCGGCACAGAGAGCTCTCCAGAACTTTGCAACGAACTGTACTCCGCGGTCGGATACAATCTCTTTGGGCAGTCCGTGGAGTTTAAAAATGGTTGAGATAAACAGCTGGGCCAGTACTGGAGCAGAGGGGAGACCTTTTAGTGGGAAAAAATGGACCATTTTAGAGAATCGGTCAACCACTACCCAGATTGCAGTATGACCTTTTGAGGGAGGTAGTTCACAAATGAAGTCCATTGACAGATGGGTCCATGGTTCTGTGGGAATGGTTAGAGGGCGGAGAGGACCAGCGGGAGTTGTTCTGGGCACCTTATGCTGAGCACATCTCACACAAGAGGCGACGAAGTTGGTTACGTCGTGGCGGATGGTTGGCCACCAATAAGAACGTGACAGGAACATCAAGGTCTTTTGTGCTCCTGCGTGCCCTGCAAAGCGGGAAGAATGTGCCCATGTCAATATTTTCTTGCGGAGTTCGGGGGGAACAAACGTTTTACCTGGAGGAGGAGATGGCTGTATGGTTACTTGGGCGAAGACCACCGGATCGAGGATTGGACGAGGAGGTGTCTCTAGGTCAGAAGTCGTCTCAAAGGAGCGGGATAGAGCGTCCGCCTTAGTATTCGTGGTTCCAGGTCGGAATTTAATTTGGAAATCAAAGCGTTCAAAAAACATCGCCCAACGGGCTTGGCGGGCAGTAAGGCACTGAGCCTGTTTAAGAAAGGACAGATTTTTGTGGTCTGAATACACGGTGATCTTATGCCGTGCCCCCTCCAGAAGGTATCGCCACTCCTCTAACGCAGCCTTGACTGCAAGCAACTCCTGTTCCCCGATGGGGTAATTCCTCTCTGCCGGGAGGAATTTTTTGGAGAGGAAGGCACAAGGGTGTAATTCTTGATCCTCACCTTTTTGTGACAAGATGGCCCCGATCCCTTCCGAGGATGCGTCCACCTCGAGAATGAAGGGCCTGTCGAGGTCTGGTTGGAGGAGGATTGGTGCCGTCACGAATGCTCTTTTTAACTGCTGGAAGGCAGAGGATGCTTCGGGCGACCATCGGCTTGGATCAGCTCCTTTGCAAGTGAGAGCAGTGAGGGGAGCAGCGATAGTAGAGAAGTTCCGGATAAATCGCCGGTAATAGTTTGAGAACCCTAGGAATCTCTGAATTCCTTTGAGCGTTGTGGGGACTGCCCAGTCTTGGATGGCTCTCACCTTCTCTGGGTCCATCTCTATCCCAGTGGCGGAGAGAATGTGACCCAAGAATGGAATGGACGTGACCTCAAAAACGCACTTCTCCAACTTACAGAACAGTTGATTTTGGCGAAGACGTCGTAGGACTTCGGACACTGTCTGTCTGTGAAGTTGAAGATTTGGAGAGAAGATGAGTATATCGTCTAGATAGACTACGATGGAGTGGTACAGCAAGTCCCGAAAGATATCATTTACAAACTGTTGGAAGACGGCGGGGGCGTTGCAAAGGCCGAAGGGCATCACCAGGTATTCATAGTGACCGTCGCGCGTATTAAAAGCCGTCTTCCACTCGTCACCTGGACGGATCCGGATCAAATTGTAGGCCCCTCGCAGGTCCAATTTAGTAAAGATTGCCGCCCCTCTGATCTTGTCGAATAGTTCTGCGATAAGGGGTAAGGGATAGCGGTTTTTAATGGTGATGTCGTTCAGACCCCTATAGTCGATACATGGCCGAAGACCGCCATCCTTCTTTTTCACAAAGAAAAACCCGGCCCCGGCCGGAGAAGTAGATGGTCGAATGAAACCTTTGTTTAAGTTCTCTTGAATGTATGAGGACATGGCCTCAGTCTCGGGTAGCGACAGAGGATAGATGCGGCCACGAGGAGGGAATTTCCCGGCCACCAGTTCTATCGGGCAGTCCCAAGGACGGTGAGGAGGCAGGGTGTCTGCACCTCCTTTACTGAAGACATCTGTAAATGAACGGTATGGTGCGGGTATAGGCAAGGGTGGAGCTGAAGAGGATGAAGGACAGTTATCCTCATGTTGTGGATGGGTCTGGTAGACCGGAAGGATCTGAGGAATGCAGGTAGACTGGCAATCTGTTCCCCAGGCCTTGACCTCCATATTGGTCCAATCGATGTGTGGGTTATGTTTAGAGAGCCAGGGAAGGCCCAGGACCATTGGATGTGAGGACTGTGGAAGAATGAAGAATTCGAGGGTCTCTTGATGTAGAGCTCCTATGAGCAGTGTCACCGGGGTGGTCTGATGGGTGATTTGTCCACTACGAATTCGACTCCCATCCACTGCAGTGAGGACCAGCGAATGATCCAGGGGTTGCACCGGCAAGGCATGTTGGGTGACAAAAGAAGACGAAAGGAAATTTCCCGCTGCCCCAGAGTCCAATAGGGCCTGAACTCTTTTTCTCCCTTGGGGACACACAAGGGTAACCGGAATGGTGGAATCAGAAGAAGAGGGAGATGGAAGCAAGACTCCTAATCGGACCTCCCTCGTGGAGATTAGGAGCGGTCGTTTCCCGGCCGCAGCGGGCAGGAAGCCAACAGGTGAGCTGAGGAGCCACAGTACATGCACAGATTCTCTCGCCGTCTTCGGGACTTCTCTTCGAGAGAAAGACGAGAGCGGTTGATTTGCATGGGCTCATCTGTTGACACCGCAGGAGGCGGGGTTGGTCTGGAAGCGGGTGCGACATTGGAAGGGAATCGAGGGCGAAGGCGATCAGAGCGATTCCTCTCAAGTTGGCGTTCTTGGAGTCGCAGATCGACCTTGTTACATAATGAAATGAGTTCAGCCAGGGTGGAAGGAGAATCGCGAGTTGCTAACTCGTCCTTGATGCGGCCGGCTAGGCCGTTCCAGAAGGCAGAGACGAGAGCCTCTTCGTTCCATCTGAGTTCGGAAGCCAGGGTTTGAAATTGCACAACATATTGTCCCACTGGGCGACTGCCCTGACGAATTCTTAGGATCTCCGTGGCTGCGGAGGACACTCTGCCAGGCTCGTCGAATATGCGACGGAAGGAAGCCACAAATTCTTCATAGTTGTTGAGGATGGGATCCGCACGCTCCCAGAGGGGGGACACCCACTCCAGGGCTGGGCCCGCCAGTAGGGACACGATGTAAGCCACTCGAGTCTTCGGAGAGGGGAAATTGGAAGGCTGGAGGGTAAAATGGACGTCACATTGATTCAGGAATCCTCGACACCCCCTTGGGGACCCGTCATATTTACTGGGGGTTGACAGCTGCAGATGGTGAGGAGCAGCTGGCCCCGGAGAAGCAGCAGAGGCCGAAGCTCCGGATGTAGGTGCTGCCGAAACTGAGGGAGCCGCCTGAGGTGGTGACAAGGTCTGGAGGAATTGAGCCACTTGACGCTGGGTAGCCTCTACTTGTTCCAAGCGAGCCATGATGCCTTGAAGAACATCCGTCATGGAGGCCTGTGCTTCACCCGATTCCATCGGGTCAGTGCAAACTGTCACGGCTAAAGGGCTGGATGGAGTCGTGTGGTGCACAGGAACTGGAGACGGACCAGGAGGAGTAGGATTGAAACGTGCCGGTTTAATAACGGATTTCATAAATGATAAACTTCACTCAAATACTTCTTTAAGTGACAGTTGGATAACTTAAATAGAGTCCAGCACAATACTAATAACGGGCAGGTAAATCTGGAAACGTATACTTGATGAGCCAGAGTACATAGAGGAAGATCCGGAAAGAGGTTGATTTGATGATAGAAGAAATGGATCCGGATGACTGAAAGATGATGGAATGAATGAGTTGAATGAAGAAGGACAGCGGAAAGCTGAGCAGGGTAATTCTGGGACACAAGCAGGAACAAGCACTAGGTAGGACTTGCAGCATTGGTGTCAGGAGAAAACTTCCTTGTAGAAAGATGCAGGGAGCAAGGCACCAGAGTCAGGAGAGAAAGAGCCAGGATCCAGGAAACAGCTAGGAGTTGTGAATGACTCCAAAGACTCATTGCACTGACACTGAACAGCCTAGGCAGATCCCCTATATCCCCAGGGGGTGGCTGCCATTGGCTGTCAGCGCAGGAAGAGGAGGGAACCTCCACTCTGGGCCAATCTGTCTCCTGCCCTCAACCAAGATGGCGACGCCGGCCTCCCCTGCTGCCATCCCTACCTGGAGCTGCCCCTACTCGCACGCCGCAGCCTGGGACCTGCACACGCTAGCCGGCGGCGGGCGCGGACGGGTGAGTACTGTACCCGCCGCGCTCCGTCGCGGCTACGTGTGACAGACGAAGGCTGGCCTCTAAACCCTTTTGCAGAAAGGACAGAATTCGAGACAACCGATAGGTTTTTGGATTAAACTGGCGTGAGCTACACCAGGAGAAGTAAGCTCGCCAAATGCGATGATAAGCACCGGCCGAAGAAGGCCTACGAGCTCTGAGCATAGTCAAAATCACCTGTGAATTAAAGCCTTTAGCTTTTAACAAGGCGGTCTCAACAGCCACCCCGTTAAAGACAGACGCTGCAGATCGGGATGGAGGCACGGCCCTTGCGAGAGCAGATCCGGCCACAGAGGTAGCCGGATTGGAGGGGCCACTGACAGGGCCTGCAGATCTGAGAACCAGATCCTCCGAGGCCAATGAGGGGCCACCAAGATCATCGTGCCCCCTTCTGCCTTCAATTTGCGAAGAACTCGGAGAAGGAGTGAAAATGGGGGAAAGGCATACATGAGAGTGAACGGCCACTGGGCTGACAGAGCGTCTACCATGCAAGCGTTCGGATCTCGAGACCTGGAACCGTACAGGGTGACCTGGTGATTGTGGCGTGAGGCCATCAGATCCACTTCCGGACTGCCCCACCGGTCTACCAACATCTGAAACGCTTTCGGATGTAGGGTCCATTCCGCCTCCCAATTGAGGAGTCCCGGGATGAAGATTGCCGATAATGCCGGGATCTTGTTCTCCGCCCAATGGAAGATACAAGAGGCCTCCGCCATAGCTGCTCGACTCCGATTGCCACCCTGGTGGTTGATATAAGCCACCGTTGTCCCATTGTCCGACTATACCTGCACCGGGTGACCTTGAAGCCAAGGCTCTGCCTGGCGGAGAGCCAGTAAGACAGCCCTTAGTTCGAGAGTGTTGATGGATAGCAAGGATTCCTGTGGAGTCCAAAGCCCCTGAAAGGATTTCTGACATGTGACTGCTCCCCAACCACGAAGACTGGCATCCGTGGTGAGGAGAGTCCACTTTTGGATCCAAAAGGCCTCCCTTCCATGAGGTTCTGATCTAGAAGCCACCATGATAGGGAACTCCGAGCTGCCGGTGATAAGACAACCAGGTGTGACCGTATGTTGGAGTATGACCCGACCATTTCCTAATGCAGCCCACACACGCGCCGATGCCGGCGGTGCGATGCTGTACGATGGGGTGCGCGCTCCCGCGGCACCTCATCGTACAGTACAAAAAGTATGTGCTGCACATACTTTTTGTACCTGCTTTTTCTAGCACAGCATCGCATCGCATGCACATCGTATGCACAAGGCATACGATGCGATGCTGTGTGTGCTAGTTAAGCCCACAATGCACGCTGAAATAGGTGCGTGTGTGGGCTGCATTAGAATTTCCCGTTGTAATGGGCGAGAGTGGAACTGTGCGTACTCTGCCATGTCGAAGGTCGAGACTATGGAGCCCAGCACCCTCATGCAGGCATGGATTGAGACACACCTGAGCGAGAGAAGATGTTGAACCCGGGACTGTAGGGCCTTGCGGCGTATCTCCGGCAAGTAAATCTGCTGATTTACTGTGTCCAACAGGGCCCCTAGGTGAATCATGGATTGAGTAGGGACTATGGATGACTTTGGCCAATTGATTATCCAGCCGTGGCGTTCCAGGACCGCCACGACCTTGGTCAAGTGTGCCTGGAGAACCTGGGGCGACTGAGCCAGGATCAACAGATCGTCCAGGTATGGGAGAATCCGAACACCCTGGTGGCGAAGAGCACTGCACATCACTGCCATGACCTTCGTAAACACGCGGGGAGCTGTAGCCAGGCCGAAAGGTAGTGCCTGAAATTGAAAGTGACGGTCCTGCAGCGCAAACCTGAGGAACCGCCAGTGTTCTTGTTTGATGGGTACATGCAGATACGCATCTTGTATGTCGAGGGATGCCATGTAGTCCCCTGGTTGCAACGCCAGCACAATGGACCGCAAGGTCTCCATCTTGAACTTTGGGACCCGGAGGAATTTGTTTAGTCTCTTTAGATTTAAAATGGGACGGAAGGTCCCATTGGGCTTCCGCACCAAGAAAAGACTGGCATAGAAACCTGTGCCTTGTTGCGACACTGGAACGGGGGCAATGACACCTGCTGACAGTAGTTTTTGTATGGCCTGTTCCAGGGCTACGCGCTTTTCCAAGTCCTTGGGAGAACTTGTTGAAAAGAACGAGCTTGGTGGTCGACGGCGAAAGGTTATAGAATAGCCTTTGAAGACTACGTCTCGAACCCAAGCATCTGTCGTGGACTCCAGCCACATGTGCGAAAACTGAAGCAGGCGACCCCCCACCCTGGGATCCCCCAGGTGGAGCGCCGGCCCATCATGCCGAGGGCTTAACCTCGGGTTTATGTTCAGCACGTCTTGTGGGCCAGGGACGTTTTCCCCTGGCCCTAGAGGGCTTTGCGGGTTGGGCCTGAGTCTTTGTGAATGACTGTCCCCTACCCCTGCCCTGGAAACGAAAGGACTGGAACGCCGGTCCAAGACGTGGAGCAGGAGTGGATGGCAGGAAAGCCGCCTTTGAGGCAGCCACCGTGGCCACGATTTTGTCTAGCTCTGATCCAAACAATAGAGAACCCGCAAAGGGTAATGCCTCTAGAGTTTGTTTGGACTCAGAATCCGCTTTCCAAGAGCGAAGCCACAGAGATCGTCGTGCCGCCACTGCCGAGGCAGATGCTCTTGAAGTAAGAGTGGCTGCATCTAATGCAGCCTCTCCCAAATATAGTGCAGCCTGATGCATGATGTCAAGAATAGGAAACATGTCATCTACACTATCTCCCTCAGTAATAATATTAGTGAGGAGAGAAATCCATTTGACCATGGCCTTCGCCACCCAGGCAGATGCCAGGGTAGGTCGTGCAACCGCCCCAGTTGTTGTAAAACTCAGCTTAAGAAAGTTCTCCAACTTTCTGTCAGCGGCATCTTTAAGAGAGGCGGTTGGAATGGGTAAAGTATTGGAACGCACAATCTTAGCAATATGTGCATCCACTTTGGGAGGAGTCTCCCAGCGAACTCTATCCTCTGGAGGGAGCGGGTACAGGGAATTAAACCGCTTAGGGAGCGGAAACTTCCTATTTGGTAACACCCAGGCCTCCCCAAGGACATCCTCTAGCTCAGAAGAGTTAGGGAACACTGCCCGCGTCTGCTTGTGACGTTTAAAAGATGGGCCCACAGACTGTACGGGTTCAGAGACCTGTAAATGTAACACATCTCTAACCGCAATTACCAGGGCTTCTACATCGACTCTTGCTGTTATGTCGCCTCTAGAGGTGTCATCAGCATCTGCGTCGACTGTGTCATCAACCAGCTGATACTCCTCCTCATCAGTATCATCTGCATCAGTATCCTGATGGGTGAGGGTAGAAGGAATCTCCCCACCCCGGGGCTTACGGGATTTACCCTTTAAAGAGGCACGGATGCCCTGAACTGAGTCTGCCAAAGCAGGCGCCCATGTTGGCTCCTCGGGGGGGGGGGGGGGGGGGGGGGCACATGGCCGAGACACGGATGGTCCCGGCTGCAGGGATGGTGCAGCAGAGAGCTTGTCTATTAACTGCGACATGACCTGGGTAAGCTGGGCCCAAGCAGGTTCCCGCGAGGGATCTGCCACAGGGGGCTGCGCATGTATTTTTATACATTGTAGGCATAACCCCTATACAAGCTGGGGTACGCCCGCTCTGCAACGCGTGCAGGACACCAATATAGGGGCCCATGTGTCGTCACCGCTTTCCTCTGACATTGTACAAGAGGCAGCTGACTAACATTTAACACAATATACTTTCTGACCGGCAGTGATAGTGTTAAGACAATATGAGACACAGCACACAAACAGAGCATACAATGCAAAATAAAAAACCTGGCACTGAGCTCCGCAAAGCACAAAGGCCGGCAGGAGCATAAATTACTGTAATCTGGTATCCTTGAAGGAGAGGTACAGGGGGGATTTGCCCAGATGGCCCGGCCGTGAAGAGATGGAACTCCAGACTGGCAGAGAGCTCTCTGTGTCCTTCCAACACGTGCAGCAGGCAGGCAGGAAGAGATCAGGGCTGGAAACCCCGTGGGTACATCCTAGCTCCTGTCTCCGGGGGAGGGGCTGTGAGAGGAGAGGCTCCCTCCCCCTACTAGCAAATGGCCACCGGGATTAAATGACTCATGTGGCGCCGGTAAAATGGCGGGGATCCGGCGCTTGCCGGGCGGCCCCGCGTACCGACGCCACTGCCCACACTCAACAGTCTCCCTGGTGGTCCAGCGGGACAGAGCGCTCGACACTACAAGAGGCGGCGGTTCTGCCGCTTGCTAGTGCAGCTCGGCAATCCCCCTCACCGGGCTGCTCAGCCGCAATTTAGACATGCGCGCGCGCTCCCAGCGGGGAGCGCGGTACCTGTAAGCAGTGCTCACCGCTGTCATCCCGGCTGTGCTCTCCAGTGCTTTAGAGCCAGCCGAACACCTCCGCTTGTGGAAACCACGTGGGTGGTGTTGGGCTGCCGGGTCCCGGGTGATGGAGCGCAGTGCAGGGGTCTAACAGACCCCCGGCGCTGCTGCTCTGTCACTGACTCCGATCAGTGTAAAAATAAGAATAATAATAAAAAAAAATTAAAAGTTTTATGCTGCTATTCTAGCAGCACCTTTCTAATGCGTGTTGGCTCCTGCCAGCACGATAAAAACTGACTAGCCTGGGAGGCGGGGTATAGGATGAGAGAGCCATGGGGCTGTCTCTGAGCAGCCCAGAAGTTTAACCTTTCTGGTGCTGGATTGGTCGTGACGTCACTCCTAGACCCAATGTTATCCTTGGGGCCCCTGACGTCTACCGCTGAAGAAATAGTGTTATATTTGTCCCTGACCCTCTTTTCCCCCTTTTCCCTCTCCCCTGTCTTTCCCCTTTGCCCCTCCCTTCTTCTTACTCTTCCTAATTCCTGTCTGCACCCTCCCTCATGGTTTCTTTTTTATTTGTTCTAGTTTTAATATGGAAAAAAAGAGAATGGTATATTCCTTGTATCTAATGTGACTATACTGTGTATTGATTCTCTTAGAAAATAAAGAATTAAAAAAAAAAATTGCCTCCGGTGAAGCACTGAAGGGTGTTGGTGTACAGGACCCAAGGTCCATCTGGGCTGCGTTCCAGCGTTTCCCCTGCTGCAGCACCGGTTGGCAAACCAGTAGAAATGAATGGTAGTCACTTTGGTCATCTAATGCTGCTTTCCCACTGCAGACCCGTTTTAAGTTACAGGTAATCTTAAACGGTATTTAGCATTCCCACTGCAGCAGATTACAGTTTTAAATGCCATTTAAGTACCATTCCCATTGCAGGTAAAACGTTTTTACAGCACAAATAAGTGCCTGTGACTTTAATGGGCTTTTCAGGGATAAAAAGGTGCACACCCACAGTTGTTTTTACATAATAAAAGGTGGGGGAGGGGCCAGTGGTGCGTACAAATCCGTAGCCGTCGACATTTGTGCTATGTGTCGGCTCAATTTAACCCATGGTGGACAGTAATATATACATTGCTGGCCAGTGCCAGCTATGTATATATTACTGCCTAATAACTAAATCATTGGTGCCTGCAATATATAGATTGCTGGCATGTGCCAGCAATCTATATATTACTGGCTTATGATTGTCATTGGTGCCCAGTGGTTCCAGAAATATATAGATTGCTGGCATGTGCCAGCAATCTATATATTACTGGCTTAGGATTGTCATTGGTGCCCAGTGGTTCCAGAAATATATAGATTGCTGGCATGTGCCAGCAATCTATATATTACTGGTTTAGGATTGTCATTGGTGCCCAGTGGTTCCAGAAATATATAGATTGCTGGCATGTGCCAGCAATCTATATATTACTGGTTTAGGATTGTCATTGGTGCCCAGTGGTTCCGGAATTACAAAATAAAACATTGGTGGCCAGTGCTGCTCCGTGTGGAGCAGGACGGAGGGAGGCGGGGCATGTGGCCGGACCAGCGTCGCTAACGGCATCCAGCCGCAGCAGCAGCCAGCCGGACACAGCGGGGCAGCGTGGACAAGTGAGTATAACAGGAGGGGGCAGCGGGGCGTACCGCCGGGCTGAAAGTGGTTAACCTTTCAGCCCGGCAGCGTACACACACGGAGATGATGGCTGAAAAAATCAGCCATCATCTCTACCGTTTAAGATGCATTCCCATTGCCTCTTAAACGGTAGATTACCGTGTAAAACTCTGCTTTGGAAACGGGTTGGAATACAGTTTAACTTTAAACGGTATTTCAACTCTGGCGCTTTCCCACTGCAGCCTTAAACGGTATTTTGCCCTCAAAAATCGGCAATATACCGTTTTAAGGCTGCAGTGGGAAAGGGGCATTAGTTACTTGCTCCACCCTATGGCCTTTCCCCTGGACCCAAAGATCTTAATTTTTCCTCTCTTATAAACTCTCTGTAGTAATGTGGGTTCTATTGGGTGGCGCAGGAGCAGAGGTTACCCGGACTGTAAGGACACCACCCACATTATATTATAATAATATCTCTTAGGCATAGGCATAACTGTCTATTGATTTATTATTCATTTAACATACATTACCTGATCTCTGATATTGGTGATATATTGCCAACTCTTTCCCTCCCCCTTCCCCGACAGAGATGTGGGGACTATATTCATGTATTTATGTATAAAATAAGGGGTTAAATATGAGAGTAATCACCAATATTTTATATACTTTTTCCTTTCTCTTTGGTCCAGTCCCGTTCTCTATTAATATATACCGCTGAGAAATTAGCGAGTAGAGCCTTTAATACTGTATATACGCTGCTTGCACATGGATTAATGTATCAACTATCAATATGATTATTCAATATGCACTGTAGAAAATAATTGGCAATAATGGTAATCCAGTATCATAGTAATTATTATTCCGTGACAATAAGACAGGAAGTGTTTGTTCGTTATCTATAAAGCTAGCTTTCAGGCAATGTATAGATTTTGTTTGATGTGAGCCAATAGCCAAGTATAAAATAGACAAAACATATATCATACATTTTCTTATATCCATATTTATGTCTATACTTTTGGGTTCTGTTTTACGGGTATATAATGAGAACTTTATGACAAACATCGGGACAATCACGATACTTCCTCTTTAAAACAATGAAGTAATAAAGTCCGCCAAGGCTATATTGCGATCATGTGATCTGTATGAACTATGTCATGTGAAACGCACAGACCCTGTGAAGGGATGACAACAAGGCTGGGGCCTGGAACGGAACTGTGAGGAAGTGCAAATCAGACCATGTGTCTGCAAAAGCCACCCCAAGTGGGAACCCAGCGGCTTCTTAATGGGAGCTGACAGACAGCAGATCTAACCTGATCTTTGCGAAAGCCGCTGAGATACGCATGTGGGGAAACACGTCCGATCATTACTATTTCCTGCCCACTGAAACGACTGCCGGCCGGCATTGCTGTAACCGATCCCTCCACGTATGGCAACTGGACGCATGCTGACCAGAGGGAACACCAAAACAGGTGCCCAGTGGATATTGGAGGAATCCAGTTTATTAAGAGCACAAGGGGCACTCCAGCCTGCGAGTTATTGGAGGAGACCATGCACCCCTGGGAGTGGTCAATATTCCTCCTCTGTGTTACATGAATAGTAACAAACTAACACTATCTTTAACGCTGGACTTTGCCACTAATTTACTACTAACACCATCAATGCTGGATACTCCTATTGATTAGTATTAGGCTTTATTGAACTAAACCACTGCAAGCACAATAGTAATGGCAGCATTAACATCTGCATAATACTTCTAACAAAGAGCAACTAACCCTTCATATGGACAGATGCAGATATTAGGATCATTACAGTTGTATCTATTTGTATGTATGTCTAATTATATGCAGCACTCCCAGCGCCGTCTAAACCTTTGTATCAGGTAATCTGTGCTTCCTTGGGAATGAGTAAATCCCGTGTAGAGAGCAGCTGCAGTAACCGCCCTTCAGCGCTTAGAAGAATTCTTTCATTCTTTCTTTGGTAGAAATCTTAATCTGACTCTTCATGAAAGACAATGGGGGGTATTCAAATCTTTGGCTTTGGGTATTTTTTTCCCCGCTTTCAGATGGGCGGCATAGACGTTGTTGATACAAACGGTCAGGTGCGCTATTCTTTTTTTTTTTTTTTACTTTGGTTGTCTTGTAGTATTATCATGCCCTTTTCCCATTCTTTATACCCTAACTTGAGCAATCAGGTTCTGTCACAAGCCTCCCGGATCTGCTGCCTCTCACTGGCGCTTTGCAGTCCCCGGACTCTGGCAGCAGCAGGGAGTCCGGCCAGTGGGAAAGGAGGGGCCAGCAGTGTGTCAGTGAGTTCAGCCAATCTCTGCTGTGCCCGCCTCCTCTGCAAGTGCATACTGTGCAGCAGCGTGCTGGGGGGGGGGGGGGTTGTGGCAGTGGTGCGGTCCCCCATTAGTGTCAGCGAAATGTGTGTGTCCCCCATCAGTAGTGGTGGTCCGGGTACTTCAGCTCATGCCTGGGATGTCCTCGATAGGAGGAACCCCTTTATTTTGTGGGGTCCGCACCTCTCTAAGAACTCCCGGCCTGGGCTGACTTATGCTTTGGCCATGGGACCCTGTCAAGTCCCCTGGCTGTTTACACCCCCTGCTAGTGGAGCCTGGTGCTGGTCCCTAAAATGCGGTGGACCTCACTCATTTTGTCCCCTGTATTTTGGGAACCAAGGCCAGCTCAAGAGCCCGGTGCTGGTCCTTAAAATATGGGGGACCCCCACTCATTTTATTCCTGTTAAAATGCAATGTGTGGACACAAGAAGCTGCAGGATATGATTATTAGATCAACCTTTTAATGTTGACATTCATTGGGTTGACCATTGAAGGTCAACACCTGAAATGTACTCTATAATCAAGGGGGATGTGTGCCTATACTCCATTGGTGGGCAGGATCTGTGCCTATACTCTATGGGGGATGTGTGCCTATACTCTATTGGTGGGCAGGATGTGTGCCTATACTCTATTGGTGGGCAGGATCTGTGCCTATACTCTATGGGGGATGTGTGCCTATACTCTATTGGTGGGGAGGATGTGTGCCTATACTCTATTGGTGGGCAGGATGTGTGCCTATACTCTATTGGTGGGCAGGATGTGTGCCTATACTCTATTGGTGGGCAGGATCTGTGCCTATACTCTATGGGGGATGTGTGCCTATACTCTATTGGTGGGCAGGATGTGTGCCTATACTCTATTGGTGGGCAGGATCTGTGCCTATACTCTATGGGGGATGTGTGCCTATACTCTATTGGTGGGGAGGATGTGTGCCTATACTCTATTGGTGGGCAGGATGTGTGCCTATACTCTATTGGTGGGCAGGATGTGTGCCTATACTCTATTGGTGGGCAGGATGTGTGCCTATACTCTATTGGTGGGCAGGATGTGTGCCTATACTCTATTGGTGGGCAGGATGTGTGCCTATACTCTATTGGTGGGCAGGATGTGTGCCTATACTCTATTGGTGGGCAGGATGTGTGCCTATACTCTATGGGGGGATGTGTGCCTATACTCTATTGGTGGGGAGGATGTGTGCCTATACTCTATGGGGGGATGTGTGCCTATACTCTATTGGTGGGGGAGGATGTGTGCCTATACTCTATTGGTGGGGGAGGATGTGTGCCTATACTCTATTGGTGGGCAGGATGTGTGCCTATACTCTATTGGTGGGCAGGATGTGTGCCTATACTCTATTGGTGGGCAGGATGTGTGCCTATACTCTATTGGTGGGCAGGATCTGTGCCTATACTCTATTGGTGGGCAGGATCTGTGCCTATACTCTATTGGTGGGCAGGATCTGTGCCTATACTCTATTGGTGGGCAGGATCTGTGCCTATACTCTATTGGTGGGCAGGATCTGTGCCTATACTCTATTGGTGGGGAGGATGTGTGCCTATACTCTATTGGTGGGGAGGATGTGTGCCTATACTCTATTGGTGGGGAGGATGTGTGCCTATACTCTATTGGTGGGGAGGATGTGTGCCTATACTCTATTGGTGGGGAGGATGTGTGCCTATTCTCTATTGGTGGGCAGGATCTGTGCCTATACTCTATTGGTGGGCAGGATCTGTGCCTATACTCTATTGGTGGGCAGGATCTGTGCCTATACTCTATTGGTGGGCAGGATCTGTGCCTATACTCTATTGGTGGGCAGGATCTGTGCCTATACTCTATTGGTGGGCAGGATCTGTGCCTATACTCTATTGGTGGGCAGGATCTGTGCCTATACTCTATTGGTGGGCAGGATCTGTGCCTATACTCTATTGGTGGGCAGGATCTGTGCCTATACTCTATTGGTGGGCAGGATCTGTGCCTATACTCTATGGGGGGATGTGTGCCTATACTCTATTGGTGGGGAGGATCTGTGCCTATACTCTATGGGGGGATGTGTGCCTATACTCTATTGGTGGGGAGAATGTGTGCCTATACTCTATGGGGGGATGTGTGCCTATACTCTATTGGTGGGGAGGATCTGTGCCAATACTCTATGGGGGTATGTGTGCCTATATTCTATTGGTGGGGAGGATCTGTGCCTATACTCTATTGTATTTAATTTGTTTTTTTTAAGTTTATTCTTAACCCCTTATAAAAAACACATTAATCTAGCTTAACTAAAAAAACTCACACTGACGCAATAAAGACACCAACACCAAAGCATTATATTTAAAGGTTATATATATATATTTTTTTTTTACGTGGTATGACCCCTCTTAAAGGGCTGGCAATAAGGTACCACGTAATGTCCAGCTCTAGTCACATCGCAATGGCAGCGACATAAATGCCCCAACTAATCAATATTAATATGGTGATGACCGAGACGTCCCAGTGGACTACAGCACAACCTAATGTTGGGATGGCTCACCACCCCTTGTCTGGCCGGTGTGGACACTCCCGTGAAGGAGACATATCCGCCGCCTTTTCCAGGGGCAGTGTCTCCCAATGCCCACTTATGCCACATGTGACTGCTGGACCGTGACGCTGTACTGCAAGAGGCCTTGAGAGGCTTTAAGAGACATCCTTGAGAGGCTTTAAGAGACATCCTTGAGAGGCTTTAAGAGCCAACGCATGCCACCCAATGAAGACCAATCTAATTGTCCACTAACCTAAACTACGCACGAAAAAATATCCCCCAAAAACACCCCTAAACCCAAAGTAGTCAAGTGGACACCATCGCTAGCATAATACGGTGGGCTGGCCCGCACCAGCAAAGGATGACGAATGGCCGAACCCCCTTCAGACAAAATGAACTTCGACACAGCACAGTTCACCTTCTTTCTGGTCTCATTGATCGCGGAGACTTGAACGCCCCCCTGCCAAACCATGCGGGGAAGAATATCTGACCAGACTAAATGGACCGAAGGCCAACGGCGAAATAGCTCAAGGAAGTCCGCCTTGATCGCCAAAATCATCTCAATGCTCTTCATCTGGCACAGATCGTCCCCCCCTAGATGAATCACCACTACCGCAGGGCGTCCCCATGCCCTCTCTTGTCTATCCAGGAGGGCCAGCAAACCGGACCACCTAAGGCCCCTGACTCCGAACCACCTAACTGTACGTCCACTGGACAACTCAAAAGCCCATCTAGCTGAAGGGTGCTGTTCGGCCCCAAAAACAAATGAGTTGCCGACTACCCACATCTGTCCCGGGGGTATTGAATGGGAAGCTGAAAGAAAAAAGGAGCACACGTCAGTAAAAATTAATACATTATTAGAATACAAGTATATTAGTCGGGTAAACAGCATTTTTGGGTCAGCGCAACAGGCGCATTACATCTAAATCTTACCTAATCTCATATACTTCTTAAATGCAGCGGACTTCCATCATCCCATTGCCTGAATGGAAGAGTCAGAAAGCCCGCTAGGCCTCCGCGCAGGTAGCAGCCCCAATGCGGAAAGAGTGTGTCCCGTACTCCTCCTCATCCAGACCTAAATGATGCAAGCAATGCTTAAACACCGCATTAAACTGATACTTGGTAAGCAGAGCCCAGTCTCCATGCAACCACCACTGGGGTCTGCCCTGTGGCCTAAAAGGAGCGTAGCTAGTGGCTATAGTCACAGGGCACAATGCCGGCTCCTCATGAGCCCACAGTGTGACAAACTTGCCATGGCCCTGCTGGTCTGTTTTTGACCGAGGTATCTCTGACATGAGTGAACCCTCTGCAAAAACCACGTCCGTGAACAGAAGGCCCATGGTTAATGACCCCTTGCTGGCCACCACCAGCTCGCTAATCCAGAATGCGCCAAAGAAAGCTAGAGAAAACTGCCAACTAAAAAAGCGTGGACACAAAAGGAAAGCCAGCAATGGCTGCTAGTTCCCCTATCAACTCCTGCAGCAGTCGCAGATCAATAGGCCTGCACGAATCGGCGGTGGAGGAGCGCTCCTTAGCCCATCCATGCAGAGCCTTACCCAGCACAAATGACCTAGTGGGATCATGGAAATCCCCCGCAGTCGCGCATGAAAAGCAATACCTGCCCAGGTGGCAACCATGGCCGCCTTGGCCCTGCCCCGGCAGTAATGATCCCAAATGAAAACCAGCAAGTAATATTCCTCCGACTTACCCTGAACCTCAAACCTAAGGCGATGCACCTCCCAATCCTGCCAGGCAGCTGAGTAGGCCCGGGGGCGTAGAAGGAGCCAAGGATTGTCGGGCTAAGTCAGTCATCCCTGTTCTATAATCTATAAATACAGAAGATGCTGCTGGCACCAACACCTGGAAACACCCAAAGTCAAAGCGGGAAAGCGCATCGGCTATGCAGTTGTCCACGCCCGGAACATGTGCTACAGAAAATCTATCTAGGACTGCAGGCATTTCAGCACTAAGTATTGCAGCAGCCGCAAGGCCTGCGGCTTGGACGCGCGCTGATTATTTATCAGTTGAACAACTCCCATTTTTGTTGCACCAAAAAACAAATTGTCCTGCCGGGTAACTGAGGCACCCACAACTCTACGGCAACTATAATGGGAAACCGCTCCAAGAGAAACAGAGGTACTCTTTACCTAGAAGGGCGCCCATCGCGGGCATCGCATGTACATCGCATGCCATTTGCGATGCGACCGATGCGATGCCCGCGATTACCCATTTAAACCCATGTTAAAATGTAAATCGCGTCGGTCGCATCACATGCAGCCAAAAAAACGCATGCGATGCGACCGACGCGATTACCGCGATTTAACATTAGGAACAATGTTAAATGGCCCACAGACCCCAAATAGCTACCCTGGGCACCCCCAATTGTTAACTCCACCCCACGATCAACGTGAACCCGAAGCGTGGCGAGCGCAGCGAGCACGCGAGGGGCGGTGGTACGCGTCCTCCGACCTTTTCATACCCCCCACTATCCACGTCGGCGTGGAGTTGAGAATAGATAGTGTGGCGAGCGCAGCGAGCCACCGAGCCCGGCGAGGGAACGCGGATACCTTCACAGGTAAACGCGTCCCTTCGCGGGCTTCACAGGTATCCGCGTGCGCTCGCCACGCTTCGGGCTCGCCACACTATCTATTCTCAACTCCACGCCGACGTGGATAGTGGGGGTATGAAAAGGTTGGAGGACGCGTACCGCTGTGCTCACCATGCTTCGGGTTCACGTTGATCGTGGGGTGGCGTTAACAATTGGGGGTGCCCAGGGTGGCTATTTGGGGTCTGTGGGCCATTTAACATTGTTCCCAATGTTAAATCGGGTCAATTGACCCATTTAACATTGTTCCCCATGTAAAATCGTGGTAATCGCGTCGATCGCATCGCATGCGATTTTTTGGCCGCATGCGATGCGATCGACGCAATTTTTTTACCTGCGATGCCCATGATCAAAATCGTGGGCGCCCTTCTAGGTAAAGAGTACCGAAACAGATTCCTTGTAAAACCGCAGGCGACTCAGGAGGTGGGCAAGGACCCAACGCACCACTCCCAGCAGAACCGGACGCATCTGTGTGCAATTGCAAACGGGTACTAGAATCGGGCCGTGACTCCAAAAAGGAGGACCACACACGGAGGTCACCCTTCATCTCCCCAGACAAGTGAATGGTTAGATGCAGGCTGGAAATCCCCACCGTAACCATCTCAAGCTTCCTGCAAAAAACCCACCCCATCGGGATGACAGGCAGGCAAAATATAGGGACCCTAACAGGGACTGCGCTTGGCGGAGCCTAACCCTGACTAACCCCAGACATTCCTCCAACTGTCCCTGAAGACGGGCAACTTTGTACACAGGGAGCCGGCAACAACCGACCACCGTGTCCACCTCTATACCGAGGTAATACAAGCAAGTGGATGGGCCCTCCATCTGGTCTTCCGCCACCGGGACCCTCAATTCCTTAAAGAGTGACCCCGCAAAACTAAGCAACTCCTGATAAGCAGAACCATCCCATGTGCCTACAAAAAGAAAATCGTCCAGATAGTGGTCAACGCCATCATGGCCATACCCTCCTTAATACACCAGTGTAAAAACATGCTAAATTTCTCAAAATAGGCACAAGAGATGGAACAACCCATGAGCAAGCAATGGTCAATATAAATATACCCTTCTAACCGGAAGCCCATGAACCCAAATGAATTGGGGTGGAGATGCAAGAGGCGGAAAGCAGATTCCACATCCAGTTTGGCCAAAAGGGCACCTTGACCAAAACCCTGGATTATGTCGTGGGGCGCATTGAAGAGCTGGTAACGGACACGGCAGAATTCAGCAGGAATTGCATCATTCACAGATCACCCGTGTGATTAAGACAGGTGCTAGATCATCCGAAACTTGCCCAACATCTTCTTGGGCACCACCCCTAGTGGGAAAATGCACAATTTGGGCAAAGGCTGTGAGTTAAAAGGTCCACACATGCTGCCCAAAGCTATCTCAGTGTCCACCTTTTGTCTCACCACATGGGGCAACTCCATAGCCGAACGCAAATTCCTGCGGAAAACATCAGTAACCTCCTCCCCAATGGGCAAATGAAACCCCAAACTAAAACCCTTGAGAAGGAATTCCACATCCTGCCTATTCGGGTACCGGGACAACCACCAAGACATCGGGGACTCTAATCGGGAGTGGGCCTGCGAGGGCACCAGAAGGGGCAGACTTGCACTCTTTGGCAGGGTAACCAGCTCCGAACACTCGAAAATGTGTCGGAACCGACAACTCGCACCTCTTGTGCACTTGGAGTCACTGTATGCAAAGCACTTTCCTTTCACCGAAGGGGGCGCTGCCCCCTTCTTAACAGGATAGGGATTCTTAACTAGTGACTCGGCAGTGGGGGTCTGGCTGGTGACCTCCAGTCAAATCTCCACATCCTTGAAACCGAGAGCATTACCCTCCAGACGAACCCCCTGTACTTCAAAAACATCTCATTTATCATGAAGATGTACCTTTCTACTAACCCTTTTACGCAGACCCCTAGTCACTGCGGTGTTTAAGCAATGCACATCTCCCCATGCAAAGAGGGTTCCTTTGGAGCTGCCGCCTTATTAGGCGCGTTAGCCTTCCTCGCGCGCAACTAGCTTTCTCGTAGCTCCTAGCGGAGCTGTCTATAGAGTACGACACTGAAGTGGAGACATGTGCAGTATTAAGCTCACCAGTTCCTGGCGCGGGACCCTCATCTGTAGGTCTGACGGAAGCCCCAGCTTCGGCTGCTCCAGCGGCCCCTGACACACCAGGGGAGGGAACGACAATGGGAGGACCAGACATTGGAACCAGAGCAGATGGACAATCCGACCAGACGTCATCCCTGGTTGCCCCAGGCACCACGGGAGGTACTGATAAGGGAGCAGGTTGAGCATCCTTAACGACAGGTGTAACTGCCACATTCGTATCCATTGCGGTCAGCTCTGGAGAATCAAAGGCTCCCACCGCCAACCTGGGTAAACCTTCCTGGGAAACAAAAGAAGATGTTACATTCATGGACGCAGTACCCGCATCCCCTGAGGCTGCACCGCAATCGACTGGAGCAGGAGTGGCACCACCGCCAGCCGACATGATATATGGCGGCAGCCACAGGGAGGGGGGGGGGGGGGGTAGGCATTAAATGCAGGCTGCACAGTCCTGAAAGGCTGCTGCCAACAATTGTGCTGCTGCCAAGGCGCCGCATGGCCGCCAAAGGGTTAACCCGAAAATGCCGGTGACTCAGGCACACTATGTGGGCATTAAAGGACCAAGTGGTCTGGGGCCCATGGGACAAGGGAAAACAGGTAGCAAGCAACGGGGCCAACAATGAGGTCATGGAGACAGGGAACGTCTGCTGCAGGGAGGTATAAGCCTGCCATGCCGAAATGCTGGGGTGGTACCAATTGCCTTGGCCATAGCCCGGACCTGCGAACGTGTACGAAACCGCAAATTGGGCAGATACCAGTTGCAACACCCCTGCCGGGGCTGCAGTAGGCGCCTGGTCCTACTCGAACCAGGCCCGGCAATGGCCCTTGAACCCATGTCCTGCAGTTGTAGACCCCCAGACCCTGCACAATGCCCGTGGTGCTAAAATCGGCAGGGTGAGGGCAACTCTTCAACCAGCCTGGACCCAAACCCACAGGGCAACGTTAGGCAGAGGTGTTGGTGCCAGTCCTATCGCTGACATCTGGGGACGCTGAAGGGGAGCCGGCGGCACCGCAATGGCGCCAACAGCAGTGACCCACCAAGCCTCCGGACCCACTGGGGTCTGTGGGGCGCGGGAAACCAGGAGGGAGAGGGCTGCCACAGGGCCAACCTGAGAGTATTGTTCTCAGGCCTGGATGTGGCCTGGGAGGGGCCCCCGACCACATCCGCCATGTAAGCCAGGGAGGGGGGCTGGGCCTCAAAAGAGCAGCCATGGGTGGCCATGTGACCTCATACCCAGCCATCTACAAAACAATGGAGGGGGGGAACCAGAACGGCGGGGACGGGACATTGTGCAAGGCGGTGGTGCGTGAATCTGCACAGCAAATTAATGGGCGTTGAGGGGATACAGACAGTACTTACCTAAGGCTGGTCTGGAGTTGCTGAAAGAACTTCTGCAAGAGGAAGTACTCTCTGTCAGGACCTGCCTATATACCTCTCTCCTAAGCTCACACCCATATGCTCAGCTACTGATACCAACTTTTAAACAACTAGCAGTCATTACCTATGCAGTCATTAACTCTGCAACCCCAAAAATGTAAGCCTCTTAAGTATGCTCTGGCTTAGGCAGCTCTCGCTTAATCTAAGTAAGACATTAATTTTTAAAAAATAAACATTATTTTTTAAATTTCACTTTTATCACCCCCCGACAACCAGGTGAAGAAAATGATGAGAAAATTACCAAGTTTAGAAAACTATTAGAAGGTGTGAAATTTATCACCAAACATTTGATGGGCAAGAATTGAATATCACGACTTATAAAAGTTATGAAAAAAGGGTAGTATTCCTCGCTGCTAGATTGCAGAGCCCAGCCACCAGGTGTACACCGCTCCGTCCTGCCCTGTGCGAGTCTATCCCTCAGTGACATCGCCTACATATTACAATGGTCGGCGACCATCGAGAGATTTCTCCAGCGCTTGCAGATCAGAGACACCTTTATGGTGTCTTTGATCTGCATGCACCCTGTGCGGGAAGCAGGCGGGCAGCTGACTCTTAAAAAGCTGACCTGTTTAGCCAGGACAGATGGACTAGACCATCATAGATAGTAACTATCCCAATTCCTAACTGCCACAGTGCTGAACTGGATCTACAATGCCCAGAGGCAACTTGGTATGGCACTTAGAAATGGCTGTCCGGAGTGCAGTAGGGCTGCCCGAAAGGCTTTTCCCACCAAGAAGACCAAAGCGCTCACCAGCCTCACTCTTCCTCATGGACAATTCCTCCCCCTCAGAAACAGCAGTGTCAGGAGCCAAAACCCACCCAGCGCTGTGACCAAAATGTGGGCCACGTACAATGTCCGTCAGATAGGACAGATTAGCATTCATTGCACTTTGGACCCCTAATGGGCTCCCTCACACATTCAGTCAGCAGGTGGTCTGACTCACCTCATTTGTGCCTCCATCAGAAGAGGTTGCACTGTCCTCATCCGGTAATCTCCTCTCCTTTCTCTCCATCTGGTCCTTCTTCTCCAAACCCTGATCCGATGTCACCTCTGAGGCCTATTGTACAGAGAAAGAGATTCTGGGATATGTCATAGAAAAAGATTATTACGTATTGCACATTTAATTGCATACATCTATTTAAGCTTCTAATCCAGGAGCCTCCAAGATCTAAGGCACTCATTAAATGACGTGGACATCATCAAGGACTGCCCTTGACCCATCTCTACGCAGTCCTCATCCCCCTGCTGTCACACTTCACGTTTCTTAATTTTATTGCGTTGTTACCAGTGATTCTTCAGGGGCAGATTTCTTCTTAATTTTCCTTGTGGGTGGACTCTGTTCCTCCTCTTCCTCTAACCCCATCTCCAATCCGCATACCTCCCAACTTTTGAAGTTGGGAGGTCGGGACGAAAAGGAGGCGCGGACTCGAGAAAAGGGGGCGTGGCCTCACGGGGTGACGCGAACTCCGGCCATGCCCCGTTTTCGCCGCTCGTCGGTGCTGAATAGACGCTGTGCGCATGCGCACAGCGTCTATTCTCGGCAAGCTGGGGGGGCTCCCAACTGTCCCCCCCACCGCGGGACAATGGCGGCCCCGGGCGGGACGCGGGAACGTCCCCGAATATTGGGACGTTCCCGCGGTAAGCGTGACAGTTGGGAAGTATGAATCCGTCACCCTGAGACTTTAGTTCCACCCTCTTCTTGCTTGGCCCTTCTCCCTGAGGAAAGAGGAATATCAGCTCTAGAGCACCACCTGGCATTAGCATTTCAGTGTAATGGATGAACAATCTAGTCAGCACACCGTGGTCCCCTAGGAAGCCTCTTCTCACACATTCAGCCAGCAGGTGGCGCCATGGTCATCCTCTGACTCACCTCATCCCTGCTTCTGTCAGGTGATGGCTCAGTGTCCTCCACCATTGCCATCGCCTCTTGTAGCTTCATCAATCGCTTCTGATTCTGAAATTGTCTTTTCTCCAATTTACGCCTTATCTTCTCCGGTACATTTGAGCTCTGATGGACAGAGAAAAGGATTCTCGGTCATACAAAAACAGAATTTTGGTACTTAAAGTTAAAGTACTTTCTCTAATTCCATAGGGGGCGCTGAAAGGCAGGTTTACATCGAGTATACACTGGTGATTAGGGGAGTCGGCACTTTATATAACTTGCAATGTGTATTAGTGAAAAATGAGCACTAAGGTATATGACTAGGTATAAGGGAGAAGTAAAGATGAAAGAAAGCGCAGTTTAGAAAGATAAAAAAGCACCTGTAGGGGAAAAAAAGGTTAATAATGCTTACACTCTTTAAGAGTTAAAAAGTCCCGGGTAACGTGCTAGCTCTGTCCCTACCTCTATTGAGACACTGCGGGCAGTGTGGGGAGCTGGCGGCGTCTGATATAGAAAAGCTGCTTCTTCTCCCGCTCCGTCTCCCTGCAGTGCTGCAGCGCGTGTGTGCGCTCGTAGATGGAATCTTCACTCTGCGGCTTCATCCGGGTGTTAGTGCAGGGGGTCCAGCACGTATCCACGGGCGAAAGGAGCTGATCAACGTGTTTCGTGAGTCTAGGCGCACTTTTTCAAGATAAATGCCTGCTTTACTTTCTGTCTTTTTATAGGACAAAATCTTTATTTGTAAAAACGGAAGTGGTCACCTAGAATGGTGGGAACCACATGTTAAAACCAGTGTGTGCTTTTGTTAAAGCAGTCTTCTGGAGAGAAAAAAGGGGCCGTGCAATAAAAAAATATTGCTAAAAAAAAAATAAAAGAAAATATTTATTAAAATATTTTTATATTGGTTGCAAAATATACAATATCATAAACAGGTGCTTTCTAGGGAAATTAGGAGTAGGAAAGAATGAAAAAGAGGAAGAAAGGAATTGTACTCATTAATGTAATTATTCAAGAATGGTTCCGTTTCTAGGAATGCATTTAACTCAATATCTATGTTCATGTCTCTTGGGTGGAGAGTTTGTAGGTCGAAAATCCACTTTGAATTATGAAATCTCCACCTCTCCAATGTTGTTTTACTTTTTGGATTCCAATAAAGGATAAACCTTTCGGGGGTTTTTCGTGGCAGGTTAAAAAATGATTTGAGGCGCTATGGGTGGTGAGGCCACTTTTATAGGTTATAAATGTGCCCGGAAAGCCTTATTGAGTTGTCTTTTTGTCTGGCCTACATATTGATGTCCGCATGGACATTGGAGTAGGTAGATTACCCCTTCAGATTCGCACGAAATGAAGTCTCTTATTTTATATTTATTTTTGTTGGTATTTGAAGAAAAACTTGTTGTTGGTTCCTTCATTTTTGCATGCTTCGCATTTCAAGCAAGAATGGAATCCTTCAATCTTCTCTCTTCTCTGTTCTCTATTGGGTTTGTGAAACTGGCTACTAATTATTGTTTAAGGTTTCGTGCTCTTTTGTAAATTATTCGTGGCCTTTCAGTAAGATGAAGTTTTAGATCATCATCTAATTGCAGATTTTTTTTTCACATGTTCTATGGTTGCTGTTAAACGGAGTGACAAAAGATAGTTCTTGTTTTTTGTTGTCTGTTGAGCGAGTCTTGTATTTTAGTGTATCTTTTCGTTCGATGTTTGAAACAGTCAGTAATTGCTCTCGTAGAATGTTTTCTTTGTACCCTCTATTCATGAAGTTATTTATCATAGTTTGGCTTTGTTCTAGAAAGGTGGTGGTATTTGTACGGTTACGATGTTCTTTTATACTGTCAGCGTGGGATGTTTTTCACCCGCAGCCGCCGAGTGAAGATTCCATCTACGAGCGCACACACGCGCCGCAGCACTGCAGGGAGACGGAGGGGGAGAAGAAGCGGCTTTTCTACATCAGTCGCCGCCAGCTCCCCACACCGCCCGCAGTGTCTCAATAGAGGTAGGGACAGAGTTAGCACGTTACCCGGGACTTTTTAATCAAACTCTTAAAAAAAAGGAGTGTAAGCATTATTAACCTTCTTTTCCCCTACAAGTGCTTTTTTATCTTTCTAAACTGCGCTTTCTTCCATCTTTACTTCTCCCTTAAAGTCATATACCTTAGCTCTCACCCCCCAGCTTTGATAATTTGTAATGTGTTGCAGGCTCCTCCCCCTCTAGACCCCTTCCCTTCACCAGGTACAAAACTGCACGAGCAGAGACGGTGAAGCCAACTGTAGAGGAGGATAGAATCCAGACCAAACAAAACCACACAAACACACAGAACATACAGTAAGGCAAAGATGCTGCAACAGCTGTCATGAAACTTAAACTACAGCAGAAAAACATAAACTAAATAGCGCAGGATGGGCGGCCAGCGTCCCCTATGGAATCAGAGAAAGGGATTTACCAGCAAGAACCCAAATCCTGTTTTTTCATCATCCAAAGGGGACGTCGCAAAGCTCCCATCCCGGTCAGGAGAGCTCTGTGTTCCATGCACAACATCTCAACCAAATTGCCCTTCTAAAGATGCAAAGGGATCAAACTTATTCAAATGAACAGATGTAGACCGGCAAGACCAACTAGAGGTCCATCATAGCTGCAAAACGTAAACCCCCCGGGAAGCCACCCAAGAAGATCTTACAGAAGGCGTGGAATGAGCAGAAACAGAGGAAGGACAAGACTGCAAAGCAGCAGCATACACCTGGGTAATGACCATCCGCATCCAACGGGCTATAGTCTATTTAGCCAATAAATCTTTTGTGCGTCAAAAAGAACAAACAATGAATCTGCCTTATGAAAAACTGCAGTCTGAACATAAATCCTTGGAGCACAGACCACATCCAAAGATCTAGCGCTTGGGAGAATCATCTTTAAGGACCGGTACCACAATATATTGATTTATATGGAAGGATGAAACGACCTTTGGCAAAAAACTTCCACATGTACACAGTTCCGCTTTGTCCTTGTGAAAAACAAGGTACTGTACATAGCAGTTTACAGGAGTGAGCTCTCAACTCCAAGATTCTCCTAGCAGAAGCCAAGGCTAAAGCATAACAGTCTTCAAGAACAAAAACTTCAAATCTGTGGACTCCAATTGACCGACAGGATTGCAAGAATCTCAAAACAAGATTATAATCTCAAAATCCTGTAGGAGCAATGAACTGCGGTTGAAGACGCAAAGCCCCCTGAAGCAATGTCTGAACCTGGGTCAGCAACGCACCCTGCATTGAAAAAAAATATGGAAAGGGCAGAGACCTGCACCTTTAACTAGCCAAGTTGTAAATCAGCATCCAGTCCCACCTGAAGAAAAATCAGGCCAACTAAAAAGAAGATGATGTTGGATAATGCTTTTGTTCACACCAATCAACATACGATTTTCATATCTGATGGTAATGCTTAGAAGGTACAGACTTATGGGCTTTCAGCATAGTAGGAGTCATTACTGAGGGGATGCCCTGCCTGCGGAGGAGTGCTCTCTCAACAGCCAACGTAGTCAAAAGCAGTCGCCATGTGTCTGGAAAGTGATATAGGCCTCACTGAAGCAGGCCCAGTCTCAGAGGTAGCGGCCAAGGGTCGTCAAAGAGGAGCGACAGAAGATCGACATACCACGACCTGTGAGGCCAGTCTGAAGCTATGAGTATGGTCGCCGCTGCTTCTCCTATCACCCTCTTTAGTAGACGAGGCAAGAGATGAAACGGATCAAAAAGATACATCAACTGGAAAGGCCAAAGGGTGGTCAGACTGTCCACCACCATGGTTCCACGATCCAGTGTCCTTGATGTCAAGCCTGAGGGTTGAGGCTTAGCCATCCACTAACACATGAAGGAGGGCCCCAAAGGCGTGAATTACTTTCAATGAGTATATACTGTATATTTCTCCACACAGGTACATTACAGTCACAAACACAATATGACTCCATAAACAGTGGTGGAGATGATGCATAGATGATAGAACATCGATGGTAGCAGTTCAGACATAGTAGTAGCAGTACTGACATGTATGAGTAGAATGGATGTTTGAAGGACAGTGGTATCGATGTTAGAACGGTGATACGGACAAATGAATGTTCATTGCCATGATGCGATGTGAACCATAGATAGAATATTAGAGACAACAATACTTGAAGAGGAAATGTTCATTAGCATGTTACGATGCGAACTATCGATTGGATATTGTCAGTGACTGCAGGAAAGAAGTAGAAGTTCACCAGATTACCATTACACAGGCACAGGCACCGGACAGAACACCGATGATAACAGTTGGTCGATGATTGAACACCAATGGTGGCTGTATAGATGATGTCTTTCTGAGAGGTGTCTGGTGGAAGCTTAATGGTACCGGGTAGATGAGCAGCAGTAGTAGATGAAGTGTAGAGGTTGCAGACAACAATGGAGAACCAGTAGTGAGCCAGTAGAGTTTTGGGTAGTCACTGTAGTGTAGACAGGAGTGCAAGCTGCCCGGGAGCAGCAGGAATGCAAGCTGCCCGGGAGCAGCAGGAGTGCAAGCTGCCCGGTAGCAGCAGGAGTGCAAGCTGCCCGGGAGCAGCAGGATTGCAAGCTGCCCGGGAGCAGCAGGAGTGCAAGCTCCCCGGGAGCAGCAGGAGAGCAAGCTGCCCGGGAGCAGCAGGAGTGCAAGCTGCCCGGGAGCAGCAGGAGTGCAAGCTGCCCGGGAGCAGCAGGAGTGCAAGCTGCCCGGGAGCAGCAGGAGTGCAAGCTGCCCGGGAGCAGCAGGAGTGCAAGCTGCCCGGGAGCAGCAGGAGTAGATGAAGTGTAGAGGTTGCAGACAACAATGGAGAACCGATAGTGAGCCAGTAGAGGTTTGGGTAGTCACTGTAGAGTAGACAGGAGCTGTAACCGCCCGGGAGCAGCAGGAGTGGAGGCCACCCGGGAGCAGCAGGAGTGGAGGCCGCCCGGGAGCAGCAGAAGTGGAGGCCGCCCGGGAGCAGCAAGAGTGCAAGCTGCCCGGGAGCAGCAGGAGTAGATGAAGTGTAGAGGTTGCAGACAATAATGGAGAACCGATAGTGAGCCAGTAGAGGTTTGGGTAGTCACTGTAGTGTAGACAGGAGCTGTAACCGCCCGGGAGCAGGAGGAGTGGAGGCCGCCCGGGAGCAGCAGGAGTGGAGGCCGCCCGGGAGCAGCAGGAGTGGAGGCCGCCCGGGAGCAGCAGGAGTGGAGGCCGCCCGGGAGCAGCAGGAGTGGAGGCCGCCCGGGAGCAGCAGGAGTGGAGGCCGCCCGGGAGCAGCAGGAGTGGAGGCCGCCCGGGAGAAGCAGGAGTAGATGAAGTGTAGAGGTTGCAAACAACAATGGAGAACCGATAGTGAGCCAGTAGAGGTTTGGGTAGTCACTGCAGTGTAGACAGGAGCTGTAACCGCCCGGGAGCAGCAGGAGTGGAGGCCACCCAGGAGCAGCAGTAGTGGAGGCCGCCTGGGAGCAGCAGGAGTGGAGGCCGTCCCGGGAGCAGCAGGAGTGGAGGCCGCCCGGGAGCAGCAGGAGTGGAGGCCGCCCGGGAGCAGCAGGAGTGGAGGCCGCCCGGGAGCAGCAAGAGTGGAGGCCGCCCGGGAGCAGCAAGAGTGGAGGCCGCCCGGGAGCAGCAAGAGTGGAGGCCGCCCGGGAGCAGCAAGAGTGGAGGCCGCCCGGGAGCAGCAAGAGTGGAGGCCGCCCGGGAGCAGCAAGAGTGGAGGCCGCCCGGGGGCAGCAGGAGTGGAAGCTGCCTGGGAGCAGCAGGAGTGCATGTAGTAGCACTACTAGAAGTCAGGCTGTGCTGGAGCTGGTAATACTGGGGGACAGGAACATCCAACTGGAGGATTGACAATTGAAGCAAAGAGTGCAGGAGTATTATTATACCTGCAGGTAGCAGGAGGAATCTGCAGTGGATTGGTTGGGAAAGTCCACGTGATACTGGCAAACATGGCTGCACCCATGTTGTCTGTGGAGGGAAAGTGCATTTGTTTGCCGCATGACTGAGACTTATAACAAAAGCAGTAATGAGGACAGATGCAGTGAGCTGGGGAATAGCATTAGGCAAGACTGTAGGATATCCTGCAGCATCAGGTGATCACTGGGGAGACTGCGGGATATGCTGCAGCATCATATGATCACTGGGGAGACTGCGGATATGCCGCACAGCTGCAGCACCAGGTGATCACTGGGGAGACTGTGGGATATGCTGCAGCATCATATGATCACTGGGGAGACTGCGGGATATGCCGCACAGCTGCAGCACCAGGTGATCACTGGGGAGACTGTGGGATATGCTGCAGCATCATATGATCACTGGGGAGAATGCGGGATATGCCGCACAGCTGCAGCACCAGGTGATCACTGGGGAGACTGTGGGATATGCTGCAGCATCATATGATCACTGGGGAGACTGCGGATATGCCGCACAGCTGCAGCATCATATGATCACTGGGGAGACTGCGGGATATGCAGCACAGCTGCAGCACCAGGTGATCACTGGAGAGACTGCGGGATATGCCGCACAGCTGCAGCATCAGGTGATCACTGGGGAGACTGCGGGATATGCAGCACAGCTGCAGCACCAGGTGATCACTGGAGAGACTGCGGGATATGCCGCACAGCTGCAGCATCATATGATCACTGGGGAGACTGCGGGATATGCAGCACAGCTGCAGCACCAGGTGATCACTGGAGAGACTGCGGGATATGCCGCACAGCTGCAACACCAGGTGATCATTGGGGAGACTGCGGGATATGCCGCAGCACCAGGTGATCACTGGGGAGACTGCGGGATATCCCGCACAGCAGCAGCATCAGGGGATCACTGGGGAGACTGCGGGATATGCCGCACAGCTGCAGCACCAGGTGATCACTGGGGAGACTGCGGGATATCCCGCACAGCAGCAGCATCAGGGGATCACTGGGGAGACTGCGGGATATGCCGCACAGCTGCAGCATCAGGTGATCACTGGGGAGACTGCGGGATATGCCGCACAACTGCGGGATATGCCGCACAGCTGCAGCATCAGGTGATCACTGGGGAGACTGCGGGATATGCCGCACAGCTGCAGCAACAGGTGATCACTGGGGAGACTGCGGGTTATGCCGCACAGCTGCAGTGCAGCATCAGGTGATCACTGGGGAGACTGCGGGATATGCTGCACAGCTGCAGCCTCAGGTGATCACTGGGGAGACTGCGGGATATGCCGCACAGCCGCAGCATCAGGTGATCACTGGGGAGACTGTGGGATATGCCGCACAGCCGCAGCATCAGGTGATCACTGGGGAGACTGCGGGTTATGCCGCACAGCTGCAGTGCAGCATCAGGTGATCACTGGGGAGACTGCGGGATATGCCGCACAGCCGCAGCATCAGGTGATCACTGGATAGACTGTGGGGGAATCTGTATATCCAGACCTGGAGCACAGTGAGAGTCAGGAGAGACACTTTAGAGGTAAAAAAAGTATTTGTTTTACCCGGGTCAGACACTTGAGACATAAATAGGAAGCTTCGCATTGTGCTTGGACAACATGAGATTCATGCTGGCAAGACTGCTAAAAACACCTGAGGATGCAGAGCCCATTCCCCTGGATAGAAATCCTGGCAACTGAGAAACTCTGCTTCCCCATTGTTGACTCCCGGGATAAAGACCGCTGAAATTACCAGTACATACCTTTCTTGAAGGATGAGAACCACCTGCCTCATTACCGCACGGCTGTGGGTTCCGCCTTGTTTGTTGGCATTTGCCGACTGGACCTGAACTGCGTGACCGTGGAGTAGATAAGAAATCTGACCCAACACTCAGAATATTGCTCAAAGCTCGAGAATGTTTGGTGGCAAAAGAGATTCTTGGTGAGACTGGCGACCCTGGAATTGATAATCTGTGGTCACTGCTGCCCAACCGTGCAGACGAACCCAATCCCACATGCCAAAGGAACCACCCACCAGGAGATGATCCTACCGCACCCACCACAGCAGAGATATCCTTGCCCAAGGTGAGAGACGAACCAACTGATGCAGAAACAGATGAGACCCCAACCACTTGGAAATCATAGTCTTTGACCAGGAGGCTGAACCTGAAGATAGTCCATGGCCTCTGGAACCTCTAGGTGCAGAGGTGGAAGCACCCATGGCTTTCCCCTGAAACCTGGACAGTGCCCAAAAGGACCGAAAGGATGGACTCAAATAAGCCACTCAACAAGGAGGAGGAGGAGCTGCGGAGGTCATAAACGTGGACTTACCACCTGTAGCCTGCAAGATCCATCAATCTAATGCTGGCCCAAAAAGAGAATCACCTGACTGGTTAGTAAGGCCAGGGCCTCCACATCACATTTCGATTTCATATCTGCCTGACATTGGCAAAGCCATAGTGCACGCTAAGCAGAGAGCGCCATCGTATAATAAAGTGCTGGCTCCCCCAATCGCCAATCTATACCCAATGTAAACCTGCCTTCCAGCGTCCCCAATGGATGATACAGAAAACGGTATTCCGTATTGCGTGCACTCATCATAGAGCAATCTGCTGGAGTATTCTGTTACCAATGCCTGCAGAGTCTTCTCGCGTTTCTCACTGAACAGTTCAAGACACTTTATTTTCTCCCGTATCCAAGTCTTCTTCGATGAGGCCTGAAACAAAGAAACATTTGTCATCTTGGTAGTTTCATGTTACCCCCATGTCTGCAGCCAAAGCCGTCCATAGATCAGGCTCATTACATCAGTGTTTGCCTCCAGCGGGCATGGCCAGGGAGGGGGCAATGCATCCTTTCACCCACTCCGGTGCTGCAGACATACTGACCCCCTGCTGCCCCTTGTTTATCACATCTAGGCCCTTCTCCGGAGATTCCCTGACTATGAAATCCCTGCGAAGCATGCACTGGCCATACCAGCTGTGGGCGGGCGCTTTCACTTTATTAACCCTTATGATTTGTCTATGATATTAATATATGTTCAGCGTTTCCGATCATTGTCCTGCTGAATAATTGTATGCAATACACTAACCACTGTGAGCCATATACTCCTCTCCTCCGCAGGATAGGAAGCAATATAGGAGGAACATAGCAGCTCATACACATACTGTTCTCCATATACTCCTCTCCTCCGCAGGATAGGAAGCAATACAGGAGGAACATAGCAACTCATACACATACTGATCTCCATATACTCCTCTCCTCCGCAGTATAGGAAGCATTGCAGGAGGAACATAGCAGCTCATACACATACTGATCTCCATATACTCCTCTCCTCCGCAGGATAGGAAGCACTACAGGAGGAACATAGCAGCTCATACACATACTGATCTCCATATACTGCTCTCCTACGCAGGATAGGAAGCATTACAGGAGGAACATAACAGCTCATACACATACTGATCTCCATATACTCCTCTCCTCCGCAGGATAGGAAGTAATATAGGAGGAACATAGCAGCTCATACACATACTGATCTCCATATACTCCTCTCCTCCGCAGGATAGGAAGTAATATAGGAGGAACATAACAGCTCATACACATACTGATCTCCGTATACTCCTCTCCTCCGCAGGATAGGAAGTACTACAGGAGGAACATAGCAGCTCATACAAATACTGATCTCCATATACTCCTCTCCTCCGCTGGGTAGGAAGCACTGCAGGAGGAACACAGCAGCTCATACACATACTGATCTCCATATACCCATCTCTTCCGCTGGATAGGAAGTAATATAGGAGGAACATAGCAGCTCATACACATTCTGATCTCCATATACTTCTCTCCTCCACAGGATAGGAAGTATTACAGGAGGAACATAGCAGCTCATACACATACTGATCTCCATATACCCCTCTCCTCCGCAGGATAGGAAGCACTACAGGAGGAACATAGCAGCTCATACACATACTGATCTCCATATACGCCTCTCCCCTGCAGGATAGAAGCATTACAGGAGGAAATAGCAGCTCATACACATACTGATCTCCATATACTCCTCTCCTCCGCAGGATAGGAAGCACTACAGGAGGAACATAGCAGCTCATACACATACTGATCTCTATATACTCCTCTCCTCCGCAGGATAGGAAGCATTGCAGGAGGAACATAGCAGTTCATACAAATATTGATCTCCAAATACCCCTCTCCTCCCCATGTTAGGAAGCATTGCAGGAGGAACATAGCAGCTCATACACATACTGCTCTCCATATACTCCTCTCCTCCGCAGGATAGGAAGTATTACAGGAGGAACATAGCAGCTCATACACATACTGCTCTCCATATACTCCTCTCCTCCGCAGGATAGGAAGCACTACTGGAGAAACATAGCAGCTCATACACATACTGATCTCCATATACTCCTCTCCTCCGCAGGATAGGAAGCATTGAAGGGGGAACATAGCAGCTCATACACATACTGATCTCCATATACTCCTCTCCTCCGCAGGATAGGAAGCACTACAGGAGGAACATAGCAGCTCATACACATACTGATCTCCATATACTGCTCTCCTACGCAGGATAGGAAGCATTACAGGAGGAACATAACAGCTCATACACATACTGATCTCCATATACTCCTCTCCTACGTAGGATAGGAAGTAATATAGGAGGAACATAACAGCTCATACACATACTGATCTCCGTATACTCCTCTCCTCCGCAGGATAGGAAGTACTACAGGAGGAACATAGCAGCTCATACAAATACTGATCTCCATATACTCCTCTCCTCCGCTGGGTAGGAAGCACTGCAGGAGGAACACAGCAGCTCATACACATACTGATCTCCATATACCCATCTCCTCCACAGGATAGGAAGTATTACAGGAGGAACATAGCAGCTCATACACATACTGATCTCCATATACCCCTCTCCTCCGCAGGATAGGAAGCACTACAGGAGGAACATAGCAGCTCATACACATACTGATCTCCATATACTCCTCTCCTCCGCAGGATAGGAAGCACTACAGGAGGAACATAGCAGCTCATACACATACTGATCTCCATATACGCCTCTCCCCTGCAGGATAGAAGCATTACAGGAGGAAATAGCAGCTCATACACATACTGATCTCCATATACTCCTCTCCTCCGCAGGATAGGAAGCACTACAGGAGGAACATAGCAGCTCATACACATACTGATCTCCATATACTCCTCTCCTCCGCAGGATAGGAAGCATTGCAGGAGGAACATAGCAGTTCATACAAATATTGATCTCCAAATACCCCTCTCCTCCCCATGTTAGGAAGCATTGCAGGAGGAACATAGCAGCTCATACACATACTGCTCTCCATATACTCCTCTCCTCCGCAGGATAGGAAGTATTACAGGAGGAACATAGCAGCTCATACACATACTGCTCTCCATATACTCCTCTCCTCCGCAGGATAGGAAGCACTACTGGAGAAACATAGCAGCTCATACACATACTGATCTCCATATACTCCTCTCCTCCGCAGGATAGGAAGCATTGCAGGGGGAACATAGCAGATCATACACATACTGATCTCCATATACTCCTCTCCTCCGCAGGATAGGAAGCATTGCAGGGGGAACATAGCAGCTCATACACATACTGATCTCCATTTACTCCTCTCCTCCACAGGACAGGAAGCACTACAGGAGGAACATAGCAGCTCATACACATACTGATCTCCATATACTCCTCTCCTCCGCAGGATAGGAAGCATTGCAGGAGGAACATAGCAGTTCATACACATACTGATCACCATATACTCCTCTCCTCCGCAGGATAGGAAGCATTACAGGAGGAACATAGCAGCTCATACACATACGGAAGCACTACAGGAGGAACATAGCAGCTCATACACATACTGATCTCCATATACTCCTCTCCTCCGCAGGATAGGAAGCATTGCAGGAGGAACATAGCAGCTCATACACATACTGATCTCCATATACTCCTCTCCTCCGCAGGATAGGAAGCATTGCAGGAGGAACATAGCAGTTCATACACATACTGATCTCCATATAATGAGCCCTTAATTTAAATGGATTCCTCAGATCCAGCCTGCGCTCAAAACCCGGTGGTCTAGTGGAGGCCCTGCCGCAAGCAGTAGTGTCCACCCCAGCTGCTGTCTCCCTCAGTGCGCAGCATGGCAGCGGTTTGCGCTCTCAGAGAGAGCATTACCGGCTCCTGTGCTCCGGCCATACTCTCCGGGGGAGAATGTCCGGCAGTGCTAGGCGCTGTGTCTCTCCGCCGCCGAGTACCCCTCTGACCCAGTTTGTGGGTCCCGGCCCCGGCACAGGTGAAGTGGCCACCGCGCCACCATCAATATATCTCTAACCTCATCTCCATTTATACACCCTCCCGCCCTCTACGGTCAGCTGACGACTGTCGTCTCTCCTCCACCCTGATCACTGCTTCCCATGCTAGAGTACAGGACTTTGCCCGTGCTGCACCCCTTCAGTGGAATGCACTCCCTCGCTCCATTAGACTCTCCCCGACCTTGCAAAGCTTCAAACGGGCACTGAAAACTCACCTATTCATCAAAGCGTACCCTTCCACTGCATAAACCAGCTGGTTCTCCGACCCCTTGCCTGTTTCCTGTTTACATCCTGCTATCTAACCACCACCCCCTCGCTTGCACCTCTTGTAATCTGTCTGTCTCCCCTTCCTACTAGATTGTAAGCTCCTCCGAGTAGGGCCCTCTTCCCTCCTGTTGTCAAAGCCCACTTCTCTTCACATTTCACTCACAGCTCTCCTTTACTCCAACACTCAGTGACCATCTTCATACTCATCTCCATCATTGGCCTCAAGCCTCTAGTTGTATGTTGATTGAGTCCTCACTACTTATATCCAAGCTGTAATGTGTATTGATCTGTGGTGCTCTTTATTTGTACTGTATTTTTGTTATTTATTCAATGTTATGGCAAGTTTTGTTTCCCTGTATTGTTCCTTTGTACGGCGCTGCAAAACACTTGTGGCGCCTTATAAATAAAATTATAATAATAATAATAATAATCAATATGACTGACAGCGCAGGCAGCCCAGCCACATCATGCGACTAAGTGTAAAAATAAAAAGCTTCTTATGGGGTTACCTCAGAATCTGAGGTAATCCCTGCTGAAAAAGACAGTGCTCCAGCTTCTTGCTGGCACCAAACAAAAACTGGGGAGTTGAGCATGGGGCAGGGTTATATGGGAAACTTCAAAAGCTTCGCTGATTGGTGCCACGGTCCTCTGGATCCTCCCTACAACCCCTATGTCACCCTGTGGGAACCATGGAACCTGAAGGCTGTTGGCAGGCATCAGTGTAGCGCAGCCCTGTGAAGGATAGCGGCAGGGGAATAGTGATGGGGGGGGGGGGGGGGGGGGGGGGGGGGGGGGGAGTCAGCGGTGGCACAGAATAAAAAAAAATGTTTAAAAGACTGGGCCCAAAGTTTATGGTTAGCAATACAGTAACGGTAGAGACTAGATCCCCTTCAGTTTTGATTACAGCTTGTGACGTTCGGTGAGGGTGGAAGTTGTTAAGATGCCCTCACAACGTTTTTTATTTTATCTGTGTAGGTTAATCTGTTTTATTTTAGCTGCATTGTACCCTCACGGGCTCGCTACGCTCACACGCTTCACTCCAGGTATATGTGGACCCAGAGCATGATGGGAAAATTGTCAAAACTGAAGGGTATCTAGACACTACCATATAGTAACCAGCTACTTGACAAAACTCAGGAGAACCAGTAATGTATCTTTCTGAGATACAATGCTGCATTAATGCTGCACAGTGTTCACCCTACATCCAATAACTGAATTATTCCATGCTCAGCCTCAAACATTGACCTCTAACTAATTGTTAATAAATCCTGACTTATCAGGATATTGGCTCCACTACAAGTGTTCACCCGTGGTGATTTATACGGGAGGCATTTATATCACAGGGTGACAGGGCAAGTCCCAAGTACAGTGGAACCCCCACAAAAGCTTCTCACACATGCAGCCAGCAGGTGGCGCACTGGTCAGCATCTGACTCACCTCATCTCTGTCAGGTGACGTCTCATCATCCTCCATTGTTACCATTTCCTGTAATCTCCTCTCCTCTTCTGTCTCCTGCCGATCTCTATTCTCCTGTCCCCTCAATATTTCCGCCATCAACCCTGAATCCTAATATACAGAGAAAAGCATTCTGGGACATGTCATAGAAAAAGGTTATTCCGTATTGCACATTCCCTTGTCATGGACATAGTGACGCTTCTAACCCAGGAGCCTCTGGTTCTGCCTGTACAGAATCTATATAAGATGTAAGACCCTTATATAATGTACTGAGCGGTGACCCGTCTCTATGCCGTCCTCCCCTCCCATTGTCGCACTTCACGTTACTTATATTTATTGGGTTCTGTTACCGGAGATTCTTCAGAGGCAGATTTCTTCCTCTTTTTGGACGGAATCGGTTCTTCCTGTAACCCGATCTGAAAGACACAGTCCACAGCCTTCTCCTGGCTTGGCTCTTCCTTCTGAGGAGAGATGAGATACGTCAGCTCTAGAGCGCCACCTGGCATTAGCATTTCAGTGTAAAACATAATGGATGAACAGTCTACTCATCATAAAAGTGCACTACAATAAGGGCACCAGCGCTGCGGTGCTCTGTGAGCCCTCTGATGTCTACAACAATAAAAGGAGGTCACGGGGTAACACTTTGTAGTGTAATACAGCTGAAAGGAACGCACAGGTGCTAGCGTACAGGAACTCCAGTGCTGCGGACACACGGAGAGAAGATCTTACAAGCAGTGTACAGTCCGTTCCTGACGATTCTCCCAGGCCGCTTGGAGAGACACTTTTTGCAAATACCCAGATATCCTCTCTCAAAACTGGACTTTTTACTGGACTATTTTAATGCACTTTTATAATAATTTTTCTAAGTTCTAGATGAACCTTTGAAAGGAATCCCAGCTGCTTACAGAACACGTGGTACAGAATCTTCACTTTCTCCGTATTAGTCTATTCGTCACACCGCAGACCAGCGTCACACCGCCATATCCTCACACATTCAGCCAGTAGGTGGCAGCCTGGCAAGTGCCCGACTCACCTCATCTCTGCTACTGTCAGACGACGGCTCACAGTCCTCCTCCGTTACCATCTCCTGTAATCTACTCTGCTCTTCTTCTTTCGTCTGTTCACACTCCTTCGGCTTTTGCTGTATCTCCACCGTATTTAAGCCCTGACAGAGGGAGAAAAGGATTCTGGGACACTCCACTTGGGGCATTTTACTGAGGACATGAATTGGGAGAATATTTAGGTTACCGTCGTCTGTGGGTTTTTCTTCATTTGGCTCCATTTCCAACTTTTTCCCTTTTCCATTATCTTCATCTTTGCTGTCTCATCTAATTTCTGAAACAGAAGTAAATATGTCTCATTCTGGTAGTTTCCAGGTTACCCGCGTATCCCGCAGTCTGAGTCCTTGTTGGATCAGACTCATTAAACCAGTGTTTGCCTCCAGTGGGCATTGTCAGGGAGGAATCGGTGCATCATTCCCAACCACTCCAGCGGTACGGTGCTACATGTCCGACCCAGCTTTCTGCACACTTACTGACCTCTAGCTGCGTCTCCTTCATCACAAGCTTTGTTTTGCGAGAAGCCTCTTCAGTCTCAAAGGCTAGAAGTCTTTTTTCCACCTGCTCCCGCAGATGATCACCATACACCCTGTTTGGGGTTTCTAAATACAAGAAAACACATTGGTCATTAATTCCATCCATGGTCCCTTTCAGGAAGAGGTTATTAGTCAAGATCTGAGCCTACAAGAACCTAAAAACTAGACTAGGTCCACAGGGGGGTATGTTTATACGTTAAACCATCCTTAGAAACATACATAAGGGAAGACATATATGAGAGCACGATGGAGTCGGTAGAATCGGTATGGGTAGAAATCACAGGTAATATTAAAGGGGCTAAAAAACTTATAGGAACATGTTAAAAACCACCCAACATGAATACGGAGGAGGAAAAAGACCTCTTACTACAGGTGGGAAAAGCGGCCAGCTTAGGGGACATTATTATTATGGGTGACTGTAACTACCCAGAAATACATTGGAAAGATACAGTAGGTCAAGTAGTACCGCTAAGGGAAATGTTATATTGGATGCCCTAAGTGACCACTATTTGTATCAATTTAATGAAATTCCAACCAGAAATAACTATATCCTGGATCTCTTGCTAAGCAACAACGGGACATAACCATAAGGGAGACATTGGGGAACAGTGATCACAATATGATCACATTTTATTTAGATTTTAACAAAGATAATTATATTGGAGCAACTAGGTCCTTAATTTTCAGAAAAACAAACTTTGGTAAGTTTGAGGAGTCCTTAAAGTATATAAACTGGACGGAATTATTTAGAGGTATGGATACTACTGAAAGGTGGCAAACTTTAAAAAAAAAAAAAATGTCAAAAGGAAACCTATGTGGCTTAACAGCAAAGTCAAATAGCTAAAAAAGGAGGCATTCAAAGTGTTAAAACAAGATGGGACACCCAAATCATTTGCCGCATATAAAGAATGTAATAAGAAATGTTAAAATACAATCAAGGTGGCTAAATTAGAGACTGAATGTAAAATAGCCGCAGATAGCAAATCTAATCCCCCAAAAATTCTACAGTTATATAAACGGGAAACGGTTACGGAAGGAAAATATCGGCCCACTAAACAATAAGCAGGGTACCCTGGTAATAGAAGGAAAAGAGAAAAATGAATTATTCAATGCATTTTTTGCTTCCGTATTTACGAGGGAAAATCTTCAGAAGATCTCCCACAGATTAAATGCTCGGCTCTTGATTGCTCCCAAACTGTATGTTTGAATTAGGAAATAGTCATAAATAGATTACAGAACCTAAATAGTAACAAATCTCCTGGCCTGGGCAAAATACACCCTAGGATACTAAAAGAATTGAGTTCTGTCATAGCACTACCGTTATACCTGATATTCAAGGAATCAATAAACTCAGGGATGGTACCAAGGGACTAGCGCATACATCCATTGTGGGGAAAATATTAGAAGGAATAATAAGAGATAGTATACAAAATTTCTTAGGACAGAAGAAAGTGATAAATAAGGCTCAGTATGGGTTTGGCAAAAATACATCATGTCAGACTAATTTAATTAGCCTCTATGAGGAAGTCAGTAGGGAGCTTGACTTCGGGAAATCTGTTGATGTAATACTGCTTGATTACGCTAAAGCTTTTGACACTTTGCCTCATAAAAGGTTATTAATGAAACTGTATAATTTAGGGTTAGGGCAGGGCTTGACAAATTTATTTAAAATCTAGGAGCCAGGATGAAAATTTAGGAGCCCGATAAAATAATAAGAGGGAAAGTTGCACGTGCCATAATGATCATTACACGTTCTACCAAACACTGGAATGCCAATTACATTTAATACCACACGCAGTAATGGTTATTACATATTATCCCACATATGTGGAGCTTACCTACATGCTCATTGCTATGGGTTTTGATGCTTGATGCCAGGGGTAACATGCTCTTTCCCATGGGTTGCATGCTGGAAGCCATTCAGCCCCCATAGTCCAGCAGCAAAAAGTGGTGGCACTGGTGGGGCTCAACGGTGCCCCGGACAAGTGGAGGTGTGGCTGCAGGGCCGGGGGAAAGGCCTGCATCCCGATGGGGGCTTTTGGCAGGTGGTGGAGGGGGCTAAGCCCCTGCACGAGAAGTAGGTAGCAATTAGTCTGACAGGAGGGGGAGACAGGGGTCAGGCACTGCGGGCCGCTGGTGTGACAGGAGGGGGAGACTGTGCTCGGCTGCGCTACCGCTGCTCTGACCGGATGGGGAGGAGGGGGTTAGGAAATGCCGGCTGCATAGTGTTCAATTTAGGATATTTTTAGAGCAGGGTGTTAACCCCCAAAGCAGGGCACATTATTCAAACACCCCCCCCCCCTTAATTATGGGCACACAGACATAAAATGTATCCTATACAATGGGCCACTATATATTTGGCTCGCTCACCAACATAGGAGACAGTCTCTCCCCAAGAGTCCTCAATGCTGTGGCTCCTGCCTTTGCCCTTTCCCTCGCCGCTGCATAAATAAAAGATGCATGCAGCTCCACTCGTGTTGTCGGCCATCGTCCTGCCCCAGTACACATTGCGCATGATGTAATATGCGGAGCGGCGTTTTGAGATCTCAGCTAGCCGATCATTACACATGCATAGGGGGAGGAGCTGCCTGCATTCATGGAGCAATACTGGAGGAGATACTCTGTCCGCAGACACATGTCGGACAGGCTGCTGCTTCTGCAAAAGAGGTGGAGACTGTACACGGCCGCGATAATGTTACAGGAGGGGGAAGCAGGGATCGGGCCCCACGCTGCCGCTGCTATGACAGAGGGGGAGGCGGGAGTCATGCACTGCGGGCGTGGAGACGGGTGTCGGTCACCACTGATCTGACCAGATTCCGCTTCCACCCTCCCTGCAAAATAATCTGGTCGCCAGGAAGCAGAATCTGGTCGCCGTGGCGACCTGGCGCCCGGGTTTTGTCGAGCCCTGGGTTAGGAGATAAAATTTGTAATTGGATTATAAACTGGTTGCACAATCAGAAACAATTGGTGGTAAATGGCATACATTCCAGCTGGGGTAAGGTCCAAAGTGGAGTCCCACAAGGTTCAATATTGGGACCCACCTTGTTTAATACATCCGTTAATGATATTGGAAGTGACATAGTGAGTAAAACTGCAATATTTGCGGACAACACAAAATTGAGTAAGGAAATTAACTCAGGAGAGGATGTGGAAACACTACAAAGTGACTTAATTAAACTGGAAAGGTGGAAAATGCAGTTTAATGTTGATAAATGTAAAGTAATTCATTATGGGAACAAAAATGAACAAGCTACTCATAGGCTAAATGGAGTTATTATATGGAATTCTGCTGTACAGAAGGACTTGGGGGTCATCATAGATGATTATTTGGGTAATAGTGCGCACTGCTCAAGTGCAATAGCAAAAGCAAACCGGACACTGGCATGTATTAAAACCAGAGAATGGATTCAAGGGATGCAAATATTATAGTAGCTCTTTACAAGGCATTGGTGAGACCACACTTGGAATATTGTGTTCAGTTTTGGCCCCGCACCTTATGAAAGGACATAAATGAATTGGAACAGGTACAGAGAAGGGCGACTAAGCTAGTAACAGGTCTGGAATCACTAGAATACAAAGATAGGTTAACCAGGCTGAATATGTTATCACTGGAGAAACGGAGGCTGAGAGGTGATAGGATTAGTATGTTCAAATACAGGATTGGGAATCGTATGGAACTGGGAGAGGATTGGTCACTAACAGGCCTATACTTAGGACACGCGGGCATGTACTGAGGCGCGGGGAAAGGAAATACTGTACTGAATTAAGAAGAGGATTCTTCACCATTAGAGCAGTAACATTCTGGAACTCATTGCCGGTGGGATGATTACAGCTACTACTGTTCATGAATTTACATCCAAACTGGATACATTATTGGCCACTAAGGGAATCCTAAAGATATGACTTAAGGTGCCCATAGACGCTCCGTTCTGCGCCGTCCTTTTCTGTACTATGAGATGCGCGCTCCCTCGCATCTCATTGTACGGTACAAAAAGTATGTGCTGCACATACTTTTTGTACTAGCTATACATCGCATCGCATGCACAATGCATGCGATGCGATGTGTACTAATTAAGTACCGAATGGATCCGACGAACGGACCGTATATGGGTACCTTCACTCAAGTCAGTAGCTACAAGTCAGATAGGTTGAACTCGATGGATTAATGTCTTTTTTTAGCCAATGTTAAAACATTTAGACATACGCTAGTCCCGGGAATATTCGGGTGCACATGAAAAATCCCAGGATTTTTGTGTATGTCTGAAAGGGGTATAACAACACTCTGGGTGCCGAAAAAGAATAGAGGAGGCCCAAGCAAAATGAGGAGAAAATCCACACCAAAGCAGGAAATCCCATAGACACCTCTACTCAGTCACAGGCTTTGTCAGTATCTAGAGAGAGAGAGAGAGACCGCCACCATCTCAGAGACATCAATTGGCATATGACCTACTTATTAGAGTACTAGCTGACCCGTCCGGCGTTGCCCGGGAAAACCTTGGGGTTTCTTTATTTCCAAAATTGCTGAAAAATGTCATCTTACAGTATGCTGTGCCAAAGACCTAAGATTGTAATTTGTTATAGATTCCACCATAATGTTAGAATGTGTTTGCATTGATACTCAATGACGGCAATGAGGTGTGGTGTTGTTGTTTGAAACACAACGCTCCTGAGTTGATAACTTGTATGTGTTGATGAATTCCACATCCACTCCTGAGATTTAGCACCTACTGTATGACATATCCTCCAACATCTGAGGGTCAGAAATCGGTACAAAATCAGAAAGGGACGTGGCCACACCTCCATTTCTATACTTTCAATGGTACAGTTTGTAGGGTGTGTAATTACAGGCGCTGAGTTCGTGGGGACTGGGGTGGGCGTTACTTACCGCGCCATAATTAATTAAAAATGTAATATAATGCACCACTGGGAATGGGTGCAATGGGTCAAATTCTTCCCTTAACCCGCCGGGCCAATCCACTGATCCAGCCATCACAATCATCAATGGATGCATTGATAAGGTTTGGAGTGTAAGAAGTTGAAGAATAAGACTGAGAAAAAGAATTGCCATGTTATAAAGTGTACAATTTACTCAATAAATCGTGAAAAAAAATGTAAGTGTACATACAGTAGAAGTACAATCAAGAAATGAAAGTAGGATTAAAAAATAAGTTCTGATTTAAACTAATAATTGTTTGGATGGGGTGGAACAAATCTATAGGTGGGGGTATGGATATTGTGGGCATAATTGGTGTTTGTTACACCTACAGGGGGCCCTCAATTGATGGGATTTTCACTACAGTGTCACGGTCACAGTGTCACCATCGGGGGATTCCCAATTGGGGTCCAGGTGGTTTTTTAGGGACCCTTTACAATCTTGTACGTCTCTTTTCCTTGAGCTTACGGTCTCCTTTAATGATAGTCAATCACTGAGGGAGACTGTAGGCTCCAGGAGAAGAGACCAACGGGATTGTAAAGGGGTCCCTAAAAGACCACCTGAACCCCAATTGGAAATCCCCCTACGGTGACACTGTAGTGAAAATTTCTCATCAACTGGGGACCCGCTGTAGGTGTACCAAACACCAATTATGCCCACAATATCCATACCCCCTCCACCTATAGATTTGTTTCGCAACCCACCGCCATCCAAACAATTATCAATTGAATAAGAATTTATTTTTTAACCCTACATTCATTTCTTGATTGTACTTCTATGTACACATATTTTTTTCACGATTTATTGAGTAAATTGTACACTATAACGTGACAAATCTTCATTTCAGTCTTATTCTTCATCTTCTTACACTCATAACATTCAAACAAATGCATGTAGCGCTCATGCCCATCGACCAAACATTATCTATGAACCAAAAGAGTCTGAGAAACCCTTAAGGCAGAGCAGTGCCTGATATCCAACTGACTAACAGGGTGAGTGCAGTGTACCCATGTTGTATTGATCAATGGGTGCATTGGCCAGGACAAAGATTTCTCAGTGCAACTGGCCGGGGAGCGCAGTGACAGGCTGGAGGACTGGAGAGACGGATATGGGGAACAAAGTAGAAACGGTACATTAGGTACAGTTTTTATTTGCCAGTACAGACTGTTAAATAAACGGCAAATTATTTTTTATGTGTTCTGTGTGTTTGTGTGTGTTGTACTGTTTTTGTTTGTGTGTTGTAGTGTATGTGGTTGTGTGTGTTGTAAGTATCTGTCCAATGCGTAAGTGTGTGAGGTGTGCTACGTATATACAGTATGTGTGTGTTGTGTCTTTGTGTATATGTGCAATGTTTAAGTGTGTGTTTTGTGTGTGTTGTACTGGTTTTTGGGTGTGTGTGGTGAATGTGGGTGTGTGTTGTGCTGTTAGAGGTATGTTATGTGTGTGTGTTGTGTGTATCTGCCCTATGTGTAAGTGCGTAAGGTGTGCTATGTATAAATCTGTGTGTGTGTAGCGTGCTGTGTGTATCTGTGCAATGTTTAAGTGTGTGTGTTCTGTGTATTGTACTGTTTTTGGGTGTGTGTTGTAGTGAATGTGTGTGTGTGTTGTACTGTGAGTGTTGTGTTGTGTGTATCTGCCGAATGTGTAAGTTTGTGAGGTGTGCTACGTATATATGTGTGTGTAGTGTGCTTTGCGTATCCTGGCAATGTTTAAGTGTGTGTTTGTTGTACTGTTTTTGGGTGTGTGTTGTAGTGTGCATGGATTTGTATTGTACTGCATGTGGTGTGTTGTGTGTATCTGTCCAATGTGTAAGTGTGTGAGGTGCTCTACGTATAAATGTGTGTGTTGTGTGCTATGTGTGCGTATGTGGTGTACTGTGTGTGCGTGTACAATGTGTATGTGTGTGTGTTATGTGTGGTCTATGTATATCCTCAATTATTTCCTAATTGTTTAAAGCCTTCACCATAATGTTAGAATGTGTCATTCATACTCAATGACAGCAATGAAATCAGGTGTGGAGTTGTTCCTTCGCAAACGGTTTCCCAGATCATCGATCTTTTCCCCAGAACATCAATGAAGGAAAATTAAAACTTGGTGTTTTTTAAATTTCTAAGTGACATTTCCCAAAAAGGGCTTCGAGGTGCACACCACCGGGTCCAGAGGTATCTTGTTGCTGAATTTGGTGTCTCTGAGTGCCACGGTGTGTCTGCAATGCTACGGACACGCACACACACACACACGCACACAGACTCTTCAACTTATTATATAGATAGGAGGTTGACTAAGCCTTGGCTGGCTATAGAAAGCTGGCTTTAGAAATTTTGTCAGAATTCAAAGTAGGAATATACAACTGCATACTGTCAGCCTAGACTTAGCCTGGACTTAAACTGGACAGAAACTGAAGGAAACTACAATCAACATAAGTGCAACTCTTAACTGCTAAAACTTTGGGTACTCTTTACCTAGAACGGCGCCCGCGATTGGCATCGCGGTCACCGCGATTTCCCATAGGGATCAATGTTAAAAGTGTGATTGGACGCGATTTTTGTGTTAAATGCCTCAATGCCCGCGATTTGTCCATAGGAAACAATGTTAAATGGGCCACAGAGCCCTAATAGTCCCCCTGAAGTCTGAAATGGCCCCCACAATTGTTAACACCACCCCACGATCAACGTGAACCCGAAGCGTGGCGAGCGCAGCGAGCCCGCGAGGGGCGGTGGTACGCGTCCTCCGACCTTTTCATACCCCCACTATCCACGTCGGCGTGGAGTTGAGAATAAAATAGCGTGGCGAGCGCAGCGAGCCCCGCGAGGGGACGCGGATACCTGTGAAGCCCGCGAAGGGACGCGTTTACCTGTGAAGGTGTCCGCGTCCCCTCGCGGGGCGCGCTGCGCTCGCCACGCTTCGGGCTCACCACACTATTCTATTCTCAACTCCACGCCGACGTGGATAGTGGGGGTATGAAAAGGTCGGAGGACGCGTACCACCGCCGCTCACCACGCTTCGGGTTCACGTTGATCGTGGGGTGACGTTAATAATTGTGGGGGCCATTTCAGACTTCAGGGGGACTATTTGGGCTCTGTGGCCCATTTAACATCGTTTCCTATGGAAAAATCGTGGGCATTGAGGCATTGAACAGTAAAATCGCGTCCAATCACACTTTTAACATTGATCCCTATGGGAAATCGCGGGCATCGCGTTGCACCCGTTTTTTTAGTGCATGCGATGGCCGCGATGCCCGCGATGGGCGCCGTGCTAGGTAAAGAGTACCAAACTTTGAATATTACTCTTTCTGCTTGCATATGCACTGTCTGTTTTAAAAATGCCCAGCTGTACCTCTAATGACTTCACGTCTCCTGCTCTTCCATGGATAATAGGTGTCCTCCAACATTTTATTCTTTTCCCTCTTCTTCTCTATCTCTACACGTCCTCTCTGGATGAGCTTATTTGCTCACTCGACTTCCACTATCACCTCCATGCTGATAATACTAAAATCTACCGCTCCTTTCCTGATCTCTCTCCCTCTGTCCTCACTCATATCTCCAACTGTCTCTCTGCTATCTACTCCTGGATGACCCAGCGCTTTTTTAGACTTAAAATATTAAAGACTAAGCTGACCTCTTCCCACCCTCCAGCCTAAAACCCGACCATCTCTCATCCTAACCTACTGTTTATGCCCACTTCTTTCCCTTCTGTGTCACCCCTGTCTGTCTAACCCTCCCCTTTAGAATGTAATCTCTCACGAGCAGGGCCCTCTCTCCTTATGTGCCTTTCTTAGAATATATAAACTTCTGCCACCCTGATGATTGCTTCAGTGTCCTGTCCCCTGGTGCAACTATCCGTATTAACCATGTACTTGTCCTAATCTGTCTTGTACTGTAATTTGTTATGTGTTTTTGATTATAACTATGCTCTGTACAGCGCTGCGGAATCTGTGTGCGCTATATAAGAAACTGTTAATAAATAATAAAATATGACAGAAGAGATAACCTATGATTTGGGGTAATGGTGTTACCAGGCATAACCCGCCTTGATCAGGGTGTACAACAGTATCAGGGATAGAATTAAGCCAGTCAAGTCAACAGATTTGCCAAAATCTTTACATCAATGAGCAGCAATGCCACTTGAGGAAAGGCAGCAACAAACCCGGACCTAAAGATAGAAGAAAGGGCACGTAACTAAGTCATCACTAGCATGGCCCTCCTATGAATTTAATGAGCCGTTAACTCCCAAAAATTCGTAATTACTCATTCACTCCACTTTTCCAAAGATAATAGCTTAACATGAGAATAAATAGTTAAAAAATAAGAAAATAAACCCAAAACATATTGTGTGAGTCCCCCGGGCTAAAACGAGATCAGAAACGCCCACAAAGGTACATCCATGATGCAGACACCATTCCAGCCATGATCCGGCCTCAGCAGGAGTATTGAAGAGGAGGAGGCCACTACCATCCACCGCCACATGAATATGAGAAGTATTGCAGAAGTTGTTGGTCACGAAGCTTGTGTTCAACTGGAAGAAATCTAGAGGGGCTCTTCTGCACATCCAAGGCAAAATCAGAACAGACGGTCGCCAAACCGCTGTCCAACTTGAGGGGACCATGCAGATGGCCTAATGTCACAGCATTGTGTAAGAAATAAACGCCTGGGGCTCTGCCACGGAAAGTGGTGGAATAGAGGAAAGGAGATTTGCCCGTAGAGGAAATGTTTCACTGCCAAACAGCTGCACCAGGCATTTTCTAAGGAACATCTTAAGGGGCGTACACCCGGTGCGACTGCCTTGCGAATCGATCGAGATTGATTCTGACTATATAGTACAGATCCGTACTATGTAGTCTTGTCTGCAAAGTCTATTTTTCTGTACAATTCAGGACCGAATGCAGCTTAACACTATTAGAATTTGGTTAGATTTTGACTATTTAGTCAAAATCGAAAGAAATTTTAGTGCCAATCGCACCGTGTGTACTAGATCCTTCAGCTCAATTCAGAAGGCCTAAAGGGCACAGGTTGTTTTTCCTAAGCCCACCCTCTAGGCCAGATCATTTTGAATAACACATGGCCATTTCAGCGGAGAGTGCTGCAATTTGCCCTGGCACAGACGCAGTGTGGTCCACCATGGCAGAGATCCGACGATCAGCCGACCCAACTCGCTCCTTTATCTTCAAATCAACCAAACACCCAGCTGCACCCCACCATGCTGTCTTTCCAAAGCAACAATGCCGTCTTTCCAAAGCAACAATGGCCTGAAGGATCTGATCAAAAGGAGGAATGGGGATCACCTGTGGGGGTCAGTTCAGAGCGAGTAGGCGGGGACGGAACCATCAGAGAGGTACCAGACGTGGCAGGGGGAGCAGGAGTACGAACAGCATTCTAGTTTAGAGACCGCCCCATAGGCATGGTCAGACTTCCATGTGGTAATACAGTCACAAAAGTTCAGGCAAAATGAATACAGGCCGAGTCTCCCTATCCGAAATATCCCAACCCCCCCACCACCCCTTTTTTTTATACTCACCAAGTCCCCCGGTGTCCTTCAGGATCTTACTCAGCGGTCCCAGGAGTGCACTGTGCGAGCAAACTCGCCCAATGCGCCCCTGGGTCCGCTGAAGAAGATCCCCAAGGCTGTCGTGGGACCAGGTAAGTATGTTAAAAAAATTATATTCCAAAAACCAGAAAATAATCAGATTCTTACCTGATAATATGTTTTCCTCTACTCCAACATGGCAGCCATCACCTGTGGGTTCTTTCCCTGATTGGGTAGCATTTGGAAAGGAAAAAAAGATGCCTCCTCCATAAAAGGCTCCTCCTCCTTCTCTCTTGTGTGTGTCTGTTTTCTAGCTCTCAAACACAAACAGCTAATTGCATAACAACATAATACCGGGTTGGGAACTATGCTGCCACGGTAGAGTAGAGGAAAACATATTAACAGGTAAGAATCTGATATTTCCTCTACCTCCCCCATGGCAGCCATCACCTGTGGGGGTCATACCCCAGCAGTTAAGTCACTGGGCTGGGAACCCGAACATAAACATTGCAACTTGCACTGTCCTAATTAACATGCCCTTTTTTTATCTTTTTTTTTTATAATACTGCAGACAATACCTTACGTCCAAACTTTGCATCTACTGACGCCATGACATCTAGTCTGTAGTGTCTGGCGAAGGTGTGTACCGAGGCCCATCCTGCAGCCTTGCACAGCTCAGTAATGGAAGCTGCACCCTTCTCTGCCCAAGAAGTTGCTACTGCCCTCGTCGAATGTGCCTTTAACTCTTTTGGAGGCGCTTGATTACTTGCTTTATAGGCTTCCACAATGCAACTTCTTATCCATCGGGCAATCGTTATCTTCGATGCTGCTTGCCCTTTGTCCTTGCCCTCTGTTAGTATAAATATTTCTTGATTAACATGAAAACTTGAAACCACTTTGGGCTAGAAATGGGGATTTGTGCGCAGCACTACTTTATCCTCAAACATATTCAAGAACGGCTCTTCCACCCATAATGCCTGCAGTTCCGATACCCTTCTGGCTGACGTTATTGCCACCAGGTGAGCATCTTAAGTGAACTTTCTTGCAAGGGCTCGAATGGCCCCTCTGTAAGTCCATTCAGCACCAGATTCAGGTCCCATGGTGCCAATGGTTGGTGAAACCAGGGTCTTATCTTCTTTGCTGCTTGAAGAAATCTCTGAATATAACGATTATCTGCTATATTACTGTCAAGCATGGCTGCCAGTGCTGACACTTGTACCTTCAGTGTACTGACTGCCAATCGTTTTTCTAAACCACACTGTAAAAAATCTAATATCGTCAATATTTGCTCGGGTCTTTTCTCTTTTTCTTTGCACCAAGAAACATATCTTAGCCAGACTTTATAATAAGTATTAGATGTGGTAGCTTTCCTAGCTTTAAGCAAGGTGTCCCCCACCTGTCTAGAAAAACCTCTGCTTAACAACATCTTGGTTTCAGTAGCCACGCCGTCAGATTCCAGGCCACCGGCTGATGCTGTTGTACTTTGCATGTCTGGCCTCTGCGGCAGCCTCCATGGCCCATCCACTGCAAGATGGAGTAGCTGAATAAACCAGGACCTCCTGGGCCAAAAAGGTAGCACCGCAATCACTGTCGCGTTTTCCCTTTGTACCTTTCTTAAGAACTTTGGAACTATTGGAAAGGGAGGGAACGCATAGACTAGCTGTCTCGGCCATACTGCTGTTAGTACATCCCATTGTTCTGCCTGTGGATCCTGGAACCTTGAAAAGTACCTGTGGACTTTCCTGTTCTGCCATGAGATCCACTTAAGGATTGCCCCATTTCTCTATCAGGTCCATCTCTGTTTAGGCCCCATTCTCCTGGTAGGCACTTAGTCCTGCTCAGACCATCTACAATACTGTTGTCCTTCCCTGCCCAAACCAGGAGCCCTTCTGCTTCCTGCATCATACTTGAACTCCGAGTGCCCCCTTGCTTGTTTATATATGATACAATAGCTTGATTGTCCGATCTGATGATCACTTCTTTGTACATCAGTTTTTCTCTGAAGGTTTTAAATAGAATCTAATCCGTGTTTTTTTATGCATTACATAAAAAACCCTCCGGATGAGCTCAACGGGATATTAAAGGTGTTCCAGTACAGTGGCAACCTAAAGAAAACAAAAACGAAGCATAGACTGTGCTGATATATAAACAAGAAGAGAGCGCAAGTTGGAATGCAAAAGAACACCGAGACTTCCGGGAATGACGTCTATTGGAACGCAAAACGTCATTCAGACTTCCGGCGGAAACCGGAAGTATCACGGAAATGAGCCAGACGATGTGCCGCGATTACTATCAGCTGTGACGGCTGGCAGAGTGCAAAATATGGACACAATGCCGGAAGGACACTGGGGGAAAGGTGGGAATTAGACAATAGGAACGATCTATGTCTGGAATTAGGCCGCCCCACATAGGGGTATAAATATAGGATCTATGCATTCACTCCATATGCCTTGACAAAGAGACCATTGTGGTCTGGAAACGCATTAGCGGTGGAGTAAGGGGAGAGAACTTTGGACTGTGCACCGGAAGAGGCTGCAGGGACGCCTGGTTTACATCTATTGCCTTGTTGTCTACATTTCAGTGTGGACATATCTACTCGGTGAGAGTCTGGAGTGTTGCACGCCGCCGTCCGGGAATCCCTGCACCCGGACGGACGGCGGGTGCAGCGTCATCGACGCGGCGGATGCCACGTCATCTGACGCGGCGGGGGACGTTGCCGGGCAGCGTCCCAAGCCTCACTCTGAGGCTAAGCGTCGGGGCATTGCTAGGCAACGTCCCCGAGCTTCCACCCGGCGGCCGGGAACGCGCGCTCCTGACGTCAGTCAGGCGGCGCAAATTTTGAATCAATAGCCGGCGTCTGCTGGGCACAGACGCTGGTTATAGTTAAGTCAGTATTTACTTACCTGGCTACTATTCCTCCGGTCTCCTAGGTCCTTTTGGCTCCTGGTATCGTGGCTGTGGTTTCCCACTGCAGTCTTCCTATTCTCCAGCCTTCCAGTCCGTTGTTCCCGTGGAATCGCTTCCTGTCATTACCAGGACTCCTCAGCTGTTTTCCATCTTCAGTCTGTGAGCCTGCATCGGACCCACTGTCTCCATCATCCGTGGGCCACGTGAGTGCTCCAGTTGAGCCCTGGTCCCTTTCTACATTGGTTCTCTGACCCTCCGTGGCGTGTCCCCTCCGTGGGATTATCTTTTGCATTCCGCTCTTTTTGCCTCTTTTCCCCTTCTTTCAGTATATGTTCCCTTTCCCCTGTCTGTCATCTAGTATACGGGTTAGGCAGGAGTATTGCCTTTTCCTCCATATTCCTGCTTTGGGAGTCACGGTCCCTCCGGTGTGTTTTATTGGGGACTCCCTGCCATCTGCTTGTGTCTGCGACTTGGTCGCACTCCCCGTCTTGACCAGGTGCCGGCAGACAGGGGCCCTTTTCCCAGTTAGGTCCATTAGTCAGCTTATCCTCTTGGGATACCCCGTGGCGATCACTTACCCCTTGTCATCACATAAGACCTGGCTGCATCGGGGTCAGAGCGGGCCTAACTCGCTCCTTCGGACGCGGCGGCCACAGGTGAAGCCTAGCTCCGCAGGGGTTTGCCATCTGTCACGGGGACTCAACAGAGTGAGTGTAGGACCCGCTGTGGCCGTCCTAACCGGCGGTCCCGGCTACGGGCTCACGCCTGATTACCTCGCCTCCGGGAACCCACTCTCGTTTCCAGCGCCCAGGCCAGGGCATCATAACATGGAGTTTTTAACCCTGTTGTATGTGTTTTTAATGTTTGTGAATAAAGCGGTATTACACCATACCAGCTTTCCTTTACTTTCATGAGCTACAAGCAGAGTGGATATTGAAGTGATCCAATGGTGATTTGACCGCTCCCTTAAAAGTGATTTTTGTCTACCCTTAAAAAGTAGACCAACTTAAACGGTACGAGTCCCCTCACTAAGGATGAATATGTACTGAATTCTGATTACTTTACATAACAGTATTACACTATTGTGGTTTTACTCTTTGTCCCTTGGGTACTGTGGATTCAAGTTGAGCCTCGCTCTAAGTGGGTGAAATCGTACGGTAATCTCGCCGCTCCTTCATAAAGCGATCTATGTCTACTTTAAAACAGTAGACCAACGCGAAGGGTACGAGTCCACTTATCAGAGATTGTCATCTATTGAATTTTGTCCATATTCATCCATCAAAAATTGTGTTACACTATTGTGGTGTTTTGTCTTTCATTTTTTGGGTATTGTTGTTCAAGAACTTGAGAGAGAATCCTTTCCAGATAGCGCCTAAAGGACTGTGTCGGTACCTTCTTCTTTTTTGCATGCCTGTAGAACCGCCCTAATTTCTCTGAGGTTGGAATGCATGATTCTCTCCTAATCTGTCCATCGTCCTTGGGCTGTCTGACCTTCGCATACTGCCCCCCAACTGGCCCTGCTGGCATCCGTGGTAACTACCACCTGATCTTCCCCAATCCAATCTGTCTCTGCTTGACCACCCCTATGTCTTCTTTCGCTTTTCTCGACAATATGATCTTCTGTGTCAGATCCTTGTTGTTGCCGTTCCATTGGGTTAAAAAACACCTCTGAAGTTTCCTTGTATGTAATCTCGCCCATTGTACAGTTTCCATGGCCGAAGCATTCAGCCCTAGCATCTTCATGCACACTTCCGTTGAGACTATTGACTTCTCCAACATAGAACTCATCAACTGGACCATCTTCTGTTGCCTCTCTGGTGTTAAGCTGACTTTTAGATACTGCATATCCAGTATTACCCACAGATACTTTAATCTGTTTGATGGTTCCAGTTGGCTTTTCTTTTTGTTTATAAGCCAGCCATGTTCTGACAGGTACTGTTGTACTTCTCTGGTGTGTTCTGCTGCCAACTCTCTGTATGGCCATACAACTATTCCTTTTCGTCTTAAGTTTGCAATTACCACAACCAACAACGTGGTAAATGTCCTGGGCGATGTGGCTAGACCGAATGGGAGTGCCGTAAATTGGTAACTCACCCCTTTGACAGAAAATCTTAGATACTTCTGGTGACTCAAGCATATGGGAACATGAAGATAGGCATCTTTGAGGTCGATAGAGGTCATGTATGCATTTTCTTTTAAGTCCGGTAACATACTTCTTACGGACTCCATTTTGAAGGACTTTACGTGCACAAACGGATTTAACTTCCGGAGATCTAATATCGTCCTGAAGCCCCCCGATGGTTTCTAATCCACGAAAAACCGGGAGTACCAACCGCCTCCTATTTGCGATTGTGGTGTTTTCACCACCACCTTCTGGTCTATCATGTCTTTTAAACTGGACAGTAATGGCTCCTTTTCCACCAGATCTCTTGGTATTGGAGACTCCGTGAAGAATGTCCCTGGAAGCTTTTTGAATTCTATCTTGTAACCGGTCTTTATAATTTCGAGGACCCACCTGTCTGTGGTGGACCTCTCCCAGGTGCTTCTGAATTTTAGCAACCTGGCCCCTACCGCCTGGGGCTCGGTGTCATTGCGGATTTTGTTTGGTGGCGAACCTATTCTCTCTACCCCTCTGGGTACAAAAATTTGCCATTGATAGCCAATTACCTCTTCTGTAGCCTCTACCTGAACGGCAACTTCTCGCTTCTCTAAACTCTTGAGGTTGGTATTTAAAAGTCCTGGTTCCCAGAATTTTCTTATTGGTTTTCTCCTGGGACAACCAGATGGATTTTCCCCCTAAAATTTTTGTGATAATTTGATCCAATTGAGTCCCGAATAAGTAATCTCCCTGAAAGGGAAGCGACAATAATTTATTTTTTGATTGTATGTCGGCCGACCACGGCTTAAGCCAGAGGGCCCGTCTAATTACCGCCGCCATCGCGCTGGCTCTTGCTGCCAGTCTCATTGAGTCTAAAGAAGCTTCACACAAAAACTCGACCGCTAATTGAACATTTCGAACCGTCTTAAGCAAGTCTGATCTTCTTATGCCATCCAGCATGTCCGCCTCTAATTGGTGGCATCATTCTCTCAGTACTCTAGATGTAATGGCCATTGAAGCCGCTGGTTTCAATGCTGCCCCAGTTGTAAGGTGTTGCTTCCTTAGTCCTAGTTCTATCCGTCGCTCCATAGGATCTTTAAATATATTGGCGTCCTCTAGTGGTAAGGTTGTTTTCTTAGAAATCCTCGCAATTGCTGCGTCCACTTTTGTTAACTCGTCCCATGTGGATATTTGATCCTTTTGAAAGGGATACATCTTATTCATCTTCGCTCGAACCGTAGCCCTTTTAATTGGGATGCTTCCATTCGTCTATCACCATATCTTTCAATGATTGGGACAGGGGAAAGGTTTTACCCTTCTTCTTCTTATCCCTAAAGAGTAATTCCTGTAGTTTTAACTCTTTTTGCGCATCCTCTATATTAAGAGACTTATGTATAAGAGAAAGTAAATTTTCCACCATATCTGCACTAAGGGCCTTATTTTGGTTCATTCTTTCTGACAAAATCCTTCTTAGATGGACAAAACCATGTGCACTGCAGGGGGGGCAGATGTAACATGTGCAGAGAGAATTAGATTTGGGTGAGTAATTTTGTTTCTGTGCAGGGTAAATACTGGCTGCTTTATTTTTACACTGCAATATAGATCTTACTTTGAAGTAAAACCCCACCCAAATCTAATTCTCTCTGCACAAGTAACATCTACCCCACCTGCAGTGCACATGGTTTTGCCCATCTAAGAAGGATTTTGTCAGAAAGAATGAACCAAAATAAGGCCCCAAATTCACTCTCTGCCTCGTCCGCTGCCTCCCCAGTCGAACCTCCTGCCTCGTCTCCAGAGTCTGCCGAGCCCTCGCTCATCCTGGAATGACTCCTTTTTCCTGTAATCTTCGCTAAGTCCTCCTTAGTCACAAACGTGCCAGCAAGAGCTGTTATAAGCATGTCTACCAACCCTGACATTTGTGTCAAGGGTATCTGCTGTGGAGCTTTACATGCATCGCAAACGCTACCCACATGCTTGTCTGGTAAAGACTTGTTTCACATTAAACACTTCGCTATGTGCAATTTCTTATGTCTGGCCTTCCCTTCGCCTTTCTCTTTACTGTTGTGCGACCTGCATAATAATACATGCGTTATAATGACTAAAAACCACTGTTCCACCAGAAACCAAAATCTTTAAGTAGTGGCTTACCCTGACTTTTGCGTGGTCTGCCTCTTTTCCTCCTCCATCTTAAAGGATAAGTAGTCTAATAAAACACATCATATGCTTAGTACCAGACATCACCATAATTCCAGGAAATAAAGAAGCCACATTTACCCCGCAACGTGGTACCGTGTGCTCCTACTTGCAGAAAAAAACTGCCCACTGCTTTGTATACTCTGCTCTGCAGATATTGCCAATGGTAACGGGAGCTCTGCGGTTATCTCCTTTACTCGTTGGTGGTATAGTGTGTGTGCAGCGTCTCCGCCGCGTCATATAGGAGCGCCGGCCACTTCCTCCAATCGTGGCCGGCCGCGTCATCATTGCTGGCTGTCTCCTGTGCCGCGTGCACCCTCTCTGCTGGCCGCATCCCCACTGACGCAGACCGCGTCATCATTCTGTCCCACACGACTCCTGCATACCTCACTCACGGCTGCACGTGTGTGCCAAGCCATCCTACCACGAGTGTAGACGTCCGCCCGGCTTCACAAGCTGATTCACCCGGACAGATGGCCGCTCCCGCTGACCACTTAGGACGCCACCGCCTGTAGCCTCCCACACCTGGGGACAGCATGCGGCTCACAGAGGCTATTTACCGGGGGTTACCCAGCAATCCATCCCCACCATCACGCCCAGGACGGCGGCGGGGATCAGACCAGTCTTCACAGGGGTAAGCCACCATCTTCTTGCTACCCGAAGGGAGAAGAAAAAAGACACAAGAGAGAAGGAGGAGGAGCCTTTTATGGAGGAGGCGTCTTTTTCCTTTCCAAATGCTACCCAATCAGGGAAAGAACCCACAGGTAATGGCTGCCATGGGGGAGGTAGAGGAAAATCCCTTATCCGAAATGCTCGCGGTCAACCTGTAGTAGTAGTACTATTAGTACAGTACTATCTGCGCTCACTACACGGACATGCGCTGTATTCCCTGTGCATTACTTTATATAGGCTTGTATACAGGTATATCAGGTTATGTCTTATACCCAGGGCCGGTGCAAGGTTTAGTGGCACTGTAGGCAGAACTTCAGCCTATTGCACCCCATCCTCCATTGTGCGCTACACCACCCTATTCCACGCATTATGCACCTGAACACATCCCCCACACTGTGTATTCCATCCCTTATCTCACCTACTGTGCCTCCAACGCCCTGTACTGTGCACCCCATCCCCCACACTGTGTATTCCATCCCTTATCTCACCTACTGTGCCTCCAACGCCCCGTACTGTGCACCCCATCCTCCACACTGTGTATTCCATCCCTTATCTCACCTACTGTGCCTCCAACGCCCCATACTGTGCACCCCATCCCCCACACTGTGTATCCCATCCCTTATCTCACCTACTGTGCCTCCAACGCCCCGTACTGTGCACCTGAACACATCCCCCACACTGTGTATCCCATCCCTTATCTCACCTTTGAGGTCGATAGAGGTCATGTATGCATTTTCTTTTAAGTCCGGTAACATACTTCTTACGGACTCCATTTTGAAGGACTTTACGTGCACAAACGGATTTAACTTCCGGAGATCTAATATCGTCCTGAAGCCCCCCGATGGTTTCTAATCCACGAAAAACCGGGAGTACCAACCGCCTCCTATTTGCGATTGTGGTGTTTTCACCACCACCTTCTGGTCTATCATGTCTTTTAAACTGGACAGTAATGGCTCCTTTTCCACCAGATCTCTTGGTATTGGAGACTCCGTGAAGAATGTCCCTGGAAGCTTTTTGAATTCTATCTTGTAATCGGTCTTTATAATTTCGAGGACCCACCTGTCTGTGGTGGACCTCTCCCAGGTGCTTCTGAATTTTAGCAACCTGGCCCCTACCGCCTGGGGCTCGGTGTCATTGCGGATTTTGTTTGGTGGCGAACCTATTCTCTCTACCCCTCTGGGTACAAAAATTTGCCCTTGATAGCCAATTACCTCTTCTGTAGCCTCTACCTGAACGGCAACTTCTAGCTTCTCTAAACTCTTGAGGTTGGTATTTAAAAGTCCTGGTTCCCAGAATTTTCTTATTGGTTTTCTCCTGGGACAACCAGATGGATTTTCCCCCTAAAATTTTTGTGATAATTTGATCCAATTGAGTCCCGAATAAGTAATCTCCCTGAAAGGGAAGCGACAATAATTTATTTTTTGATTGTATGTCGGCCGACCACGGCTTAAGCCAGAGGGCCCGTCTAATTACCGCCGCCATCGCGCTGGCTCTTGCTGCCAGTCTCATTGAGTCTAAAGAAGCTTCACACAAAAACTCGACCGCTAATTGAACATTTCGAACCGTCTTAAGCAAGTCTGATCTTCTTATGCCATCCAGCATGTCCGCCTCTAATTGGTGGCATCATTCTCTCAGTACTCTAGATGTAATGGCCATTGAAGCCGCTGGTTTCAATGCTGCCCCAGTTGTAAGGTGTTGCTTCCTTAGTCCTAGTTCTATCCGTCGCTCCATAGGATCTTTAAATATATTGGCGTCCTCTAGTGGTAAGGTTGTTTTCTTAGAAATCCTCGCAATTGCTGCGTCCACTTTTGTTAACTCGTCCCATGTGGATATTTGATCCTTTTGAAAGGGATACATCTTATTCATCTTCGCTCGAACCGTAGCCCTTTTAATTGGGATGCTTCCATTCGTCTATCACCATATCTTTCAATGATTGGGACAGGGGAAAGGTTTTACCCTTCTTCTTCTTATCCCTAAAGAGTAATTCCTGTAGTTTTAACTCTTTTTGCGCATCCTCTATATTAAGAGACTTATGTATAAGAGAAAGTAAATTTTCCACCATATCTGCACTAAGGGCCTTATTTTGGTTCATTCTTTCTGTCAAAATCCTTCTTAGATGGACAAAACCATGTGCACTGCAGGGGGGGCAGATGTAACATGTGCAGAGAGAATTAGATTTGGGTGAGTAATTTTGTTTCTGTGCAGGGTAAATACTGGCTGCTTTATTTTTACACTGCAATATAGATCTTACTTTGAAGTAAAACCCCACCCAAATCTAATTCTCTCTGCACAAGTAACATCTACCCCACCTGCAGTGCACATGGTTTTGCCCATCTAAGAAGGATTTTGTCAGAAAGAATGAACCAAAATAAGGCCCCAAATTCACTCTCTGCCTCGTCCGCTGCCTCCCCAGTCGAACCTCCTGCCTCGTCTCCAGAGTCTGCCGAGCCCTCGCTCATCCTGGAATGACTCCTTTTTCCTGTAATCTTCGCTAAGTCCTCCTTAGTCACAAACGTGCCAGCAAGAGCTGTTATAAGCATGTCTACCAACCCTGACATTTGTGTCAAGGGTATCTGCTGTGGAGCTTTACATGCATCGCAAACGCTACCCACATGCTTGTCTGGTAAAGACTTGTTTCACATTAAACACTTCGCTATGTGCAATTTCTTATGTCTGGCCTTCCCTTCCCCTTTCTCTTTACTGTTGTGCGACCTGCATAATAATACATGCGTTATAATGACTAAAAACCACTGTTCCACCAGAAACCAAAATCTTTAAGTAGTGGCTTACCCTGACTTTTGCGTGGTCTGCCTCTTTTCCTCCTCCATCTTAAAGGATAAGTAGTCTAATAAAACACATCATATGCTTAGTACCAGACATCACCATAATTCCAGGAAATAAAGAAGCCACATTTACCCCGCAAAGTGGTACCGTGTGCTCCTACTTGCAGAAAAAACTGCCCACTGCTTTGTATACTCTGCTCTGCAGATATTGCCAATGGTAACGGGAGCTCTGCGGTTATCTCCTTTACTCGTTGGTGGTATAGTGTGTGTGCAGCGTCTCCACCGCGTCATGTAGGAATGCCGGCAACTTCCTCCAATCGTGGCCGGCCGCGTCATCATTGCTGGCTGTCTCCTGTGCCGGGTGCACCCTCTCTGCTGGCCGCATCCCCACTGACGCAGACCGCGTCATCATTCTGAGCCACGCACGCTTCCCGCACGACTCCTGCATAACTCACTCGCGGCTGCACGTGTGTGCCAAGCCATCCTACCACGAGTGTAGACGTCCGCCCGGCTTCACAAGCTGATTCACCCGGACAGATGGCCTCTCCCGCTTACCACCTAGGATGCCACCGCCTGTAGCCTCCCACACCTGGGGACAGCATGCGGCTCACAGAGGCTATTTACCGGGGGTTACCCAGCAATCCATCCCCACCATCACGCCCAGGACGGCGGCGGGGATCAGACCAGTCTTCACAGGGGTAAGCCACCATCTTCTTGCTACCCGAAGGGAGAAGAAAAAAGACACAAGAGAGAAGGAGGAGGAGCCTTTTATGGAGGAGGCGTCTTTTTCCTTTCCAAATGCTACCCAATCAGGGAAAGAACCCACAGGTAATGGCTGCCATGGGGGAGGTAGAGGAAAATCCCTTATCCGAAATGCTCGCGGTCAACCTGTAGTAGTAGTACTATTAGTACAGTACTATCTGCGCTCGCTACATGGACATGCGCTGTATTCCCTGTGCATTACTTTATATAGGCTTGTATACAGGTATATCAGGTTATGTCTTATACCCAGGGCCGGTGCAAGGTTTTTAATGGCACTGTAGGCAGAACTTCAGCCTATTGCACCCCATCCTCCATTGTGCGCTACACCACCCTATTCCGCACACTGTGCACCTGAACACATCCCCCACACTGTGCATCCCATCCCTTATCTCACCTATTGTGCCTCCAACGCCCCGTACTGTGCACCTGAACACATCCCCCACACTGTGTATTCCATTACTTATCTCACCTACTGTGCCTCCAACGCCCCGTACTGTGCACCCCATCCCCCACACTGTGTATTCCATCCCTTATCTCACCTACTGTGCCTCCAACGCCCCGTACTGTGCACCCCATCCCCACACTGTGTATTCCATCCCTTATCTCACCTGCTGTGCCTCCAATGCCCCGTACTGTGCACCCCATCCCCCACACTGTGTATCCCATCCCTTATCTCACCTACTGTGCCTCCAACGCCCCATACTGTGCACCCCATCCCCCCACACTGTGTATCCCATCCCTTATCTCACCTACTGTGCCTCCAACGCCCCGTACTGTGCACCCCATCCCCCACACTGTGTATCCTATCCCTTATCTCACCTGCTGTGCCTCCAACGCCCCGTACTGTGCACCCCATCCCCCCACTGTGTATTCCATCCCTTATCTCACCTACTGTGCCTCCAATGCCCCGTACTGTGCACCCCATCCCCCACACTGTGTATTCCATCCCTTATCTCACCTACTGTGCCTTCAACGCCCCGTACTGTGCACCCCATCCCCCACACTGTGTATCCCATCCCTTATCTCACCTACTGTGCCTCCAACGCCCCATACTGTGCACCCCATCCCCCACACTGTGTATTCCATCCCTTATCTCACCTACTGTGCCTCCAACGCCCCGTACTGTGCACCCCATCCCTCACACTGTGTATCCCATCCCTTATCTCACCTACTGTGCCTCCAACGCCCCGTACTGTGCACCCCATCCCCCACACTGTGTATTCCATCCCTTATCTCACCTACTGTGCCTCCAACGCCCCGTACTGTGCACCTGAACACATCCCCCACACTGTGTATCCCATCCCTTATCTCACCTACTGTGCCTCCAACGCCCCGTACTGTGCACCCCATCCCCCACACTGTGTATTCCATCCCTTATCTCACCTACTGTGCCTCCAACGCCCCGTACTGTGCACCCCATCCCTCACACTGTGTATTCCATCCCTTATCTCACCTACTGTGCCTCCAACGCCCCGTACTGTGCACCTGAACACATCCCCCACACTGTGTATCCCATCCATTATCTCACCTACTGTGCCTCCAACGCCCCGTACTGTGCACCTGAACACATCCCCCACACTGTGTATCCCATCCCTTATCTCACCTACTGTACCTCCAACGCCCCGTACTGTGCACCTGAACACATCCCCCACACTGTGTATCCCATCCCTTATCTCACCTGCTGTGCCTCCAACGCCCCGTACTGTGCACCCCATCCCCCACACTGTGTATTCCATCCCTTATCTCACCTACTGTGCCTCCAATGCCCCGTACTGTGCACCCCATCCCCCACACTGTGTATTCCATCCCTTATCTCACCTACTGTGCCTCCAACGCCCCGTACTGTGCACCCCATCCACCACACTGTGTATTCCATCCCTTATCTCACCTACTGTGCCTCCAACGCCCCGTACTGTGCACCCCATCCCCCACACTGTGTATCCCATCCCTTATCTCACCTACTGTGCCTCCAACGCCCCGTACTGTGCACCCCATCCCCCACACTGTGTATTCCATCCCTTATCTCACCTACTGTGCCTCCAATGCCCCGTACTGTGCACCCCATCCCCCACACTGTGAATTCCATCCCTTATCTCACCTACTGTGCCTCCAACGCCCCGTACTGTGCACCCCATCCCCCACACTGTGTATTCCATCCCTTATCTCACCTACTGTGCCTCCAATGCCCCGTACTGTGCACCCCATCCCCCACACTGTGTATCCCATCCCTTATCTCACCTACTGTGCCTCCAACGCCCCGTACTGTGCACCCCATCCCCAACACTGTGTATTCCATCCCTTATCTCACCTACTGTGCCTCCAATGCCCCGTACTGTGCACCCCATCCCCCCACTGTGTATTCCATCCCTTATCTCACCTACTGTGCCTTCAACGCCCCGTACTGTGCACCTGAACACATCCCCCACACTGTGTATCCCATCCCTTATCTCACCTGCTGTGCCTCCAACGCCCCGTACTGTGCACCCCATCCCCCACACTGTGTATTCCATCCCTTATCTCACCTACTGTGCCTCCAACGCCCCGTACTGTGCACCCCATCCCTCACACTGTGTATTCCATCCCTTATCTCACCTACTGTGCCTCCAATGCCCCGTACTGTGCACCCCATCCCCCACACTGTGTATTCCATCCCTTATCTCACCTACTGTGCCTCCAACGCCCCGTACTGTGCACCCCATCCCCCACACTGTGTATCCCATCCCTTATCTCACCTACTGTGCCTCCAACGCCCCATACTGTGCACCCCATCCCCCACACTGTGTATTCCATCCCTTATCTCACCTACTGTGCCTCCAACGCCCCGTACTGTGCACCCCATCCCTCACACTGTGTATCCCATCCCTTATCTCACCTACTGTGCCTCCAACGCCCCGTACTGTGCACCCCATCCCCCACACTGTGTATTCCATCCCTTATCTCACCTACTGTGCCTCCAACGCCCCGTACTGTGCACCTGAACACATCCCCCACACTGTGTATCCCATCCCTTATCTCACCTACTGTGCCTCCAACGCCCCGTACTGTGCACCCCATCCCCCACACTGTGTATTCCATCCCTTATCTCACCTACTGTGCCTCCAACGCCCCATACTGTGCACCCCATCCCCCACACTGTGTATTCCATCCCTTATCTCACCTACTGTGCCTCCAACACCCCATACTGTGCACCCCAACTCTCATCCACCATGCTGTGCATCCCACCTCCCATCCCCCACACTGTGCATCCCAACTCCCATCCCCCACACTGTGATCCATCCCTTATCTCACCTACTGTGCCCCCCATCCCCCACACTGTGCATCCCATCCCTTATCTCACCTACTGTGCCTCCAACACCCCACACTGTGCATCCCACCTCCCATCCCCCACACTGTGCATCCCAACTCCCATGGGGAGCAGGTTTATTATGGACAGCCTATATGTAACATTGTATTGATATAATGTATTAGTCCCCGTCTACATGTTATGTTTGTATTACTGTATATATGTATACATATTGCTATTTTGTGGTAATTTGTGTATTATTTGACAAATAATTATATTTGGGCTATGCTATGACGTCATCTCTCCAGGATCCGCCCTTCTTACTGGAAATGGGTGTGATTGATTTGCCTATGTGAGGCGTTGAAACGTTGCTACAAAGCTACCCATTTGGGTGCCGCGGCCCAAACTAGCCACTGGCCCCGGGACGCTCACCTGAGAAGTAGTCCATCCGGGCAGCCAGCATGCACTGCGTGGCCAGGAAGCGGGAGAGCTGGAGCTCGTACTTTGCAGGCGCCCCTTCCAGAAGAGGCGAGTGGAAGATCAGACCCTTGTGCCTTTTATTTCCTTTGGCCTTCTCGTCACTGTGAAGTAATTACCGAGACTGTAATTAGAGACCTGTGATATCGGCCACAGAGATTATTCACTATGGGCGTTACATAAGATAAGGGCGATCTGACGGATAACTCACCCTCCAATAATTACCCCGAGTAACACTTACCTGTTATAGCAATAGCCTGATGCTCACTGAATTTACCCCTCTAGTACCTGCCCCTCACTAAACCTTCTCTGATTCTCCCCCTCACTAGCCTATTACTGACCTGCCCCCTCCCCTAGCTGGCCTATTACTGACCTGCCCCCTCCCCTAGCTGGCCTATCACTGACCCGCCCCCTCCCCTAGCTGGCCGATACTGACCTGTCCCCTCACTAGCCTGTTACAGACCTGCCTCCTCACTAACCTGTTACATACCTGCCCCCTCCCCTATTACTGACCTGCCCCTCCCCTAGCTGGCCGATTACTGACCTGCCTCCTCCCCTAGCTGGCCTATCACTGACCTGCCCCCTCCGCTAGCTGGCCTATCACTGACCTGCCCCCTCCCCTAGCTGGCCTATCACTGACCTGCCTCCTCCCCTAGCTGGCCGATTACTGACCTGCCCCTTCCCCTAGCTGGCCTACTACTGACCTGCCTCCTCCCCTAGCTGGCCGATTACTGACCTGTCCCCTCACTAGCCTGTTACAGACCTGCCTCCTCACTAGACTGTTACAGACCTGCCCCCTCCACTATTACTGACCTGCCCCTCCCCTAGCTGGCCTATCACTGACCTGCCCCCTCCCCTAGCTGGCCTATCACTGACCTGCCCCCTCCCCTAGCTGGCCTATCACTGACCTGCCCCCTCCCCTAACTGGCCTATCACTGACCTGCCCCCTCCCCTAGCTGGCCTATCACTGACCTGCCCCCTCCCCTAGCTGGCCTATCACTGACCTGCCCCCTCTCCTAGCTGGCCTTTCACTGACCTGCCTCCTCCCCTAGCTGGCCTATCACTGACCTGCCTCCTCCCCTAGCTGGCCGATTACTGACCTGCCCCCTCCCCTAGCTGGCCTATCACTGACCTGCCCCCTCCCCTAGCTGGCCTATCACTGACCTGCCCCCTCCCCTAGCTGGCCTATCACTGACCTGCCCCCTCCCCTAGCTGGCCTATCACTGACCTGCCCCCTCCCCTAACTGGCCTATCACTGACCTGCCCCCTCCCCTAACTGGCCTATCACTGACCTGCCCCCTCCCCTAGCTGGCCTATCACTGACCTGCCCCCTCCCCTAGCTGGCCTATCACTGACCTGCCCCCTCTCCTAGCTGGCCTTTCACTGACCTGCCTCCTCCCCTAGCTGGCCTATCACTGACCTGCCTCCTCCCCTAGCTGGCCTATCACTGACCTGCCCCTTCCCCTAGCTGGCCGATTACTGACCTGCCCCCTCACTAGCCTGTTACGGACCTGCCCCCTCACTAGCCTGTTACGGACCTGCCCCCTCACTAGCCTGTTACGGACCTGCCCCCTCACTAGCCTGTTGCGGACCTGCCCCCTCACTAGCTTGTTACGGACCTGCCCCCTCACTAGCCTGTTACTGCCCTGCCCCTTACCATTCCATTACTGTCCCCCCCCCCCTCCCCACATACACTAATCTATTAACCCCCCTCCCCCAATAGCCTATTAGAGTCCTGTAAAAATATCTATCATAATATATATATATAGACTTGGTGTTTGGACACAGAAGAGAACACCTCTAGGAGCTAAAAGGTCTTTATCCCTTTATTATAGACCACATTTATACTCCTGTGTTCTTCAAGGAGATCGCATTTTGGAAATTTGAGTTTATCCCTGATTATATTTTAAGGGTACTACACTTCAATATTTTAAAACCGATCATCGATTTAGAGCTAATTACCTCACCTTACAGTTTATTATTAGGTATTAAAATACCCGAATGTATCCAATAGAAGTTCTACAAATCCCAAATTGGGCACTGCCCATTGCCCAAAGATTTTGTCCTTATTAAAGATAATCCATTATACGTCAAGGAGATCGCTTATAAGAAATTGGAGTTTATCCCTGATTATATTATAAGGGGACCACACTTCAATACTTAAAATCTTACCATCGATTTAGAGCTAATTATCTCAATTAACGGTATTGTTATATCCAAATTATTCAATAGAAGTTCTACAAATCCCATATCGGGCCCCGCTTATTGCCCTAAGATCATTTTTCAAACTAAAGAGATTTGGGTTTAATTTCACTACAGCTTAAAAGCTTGAACTTATACTACCAATAAACAATTGTATTGGTATTAAGGGACCTAATAAGTTGACTATTTGAGTCTATAACCGGACCATCCACCACTACAATTGTACAAAACTGTTGATTAGAGACCTAAGAAGATATACTACAATACCTTTTTCAATCCTGATGAAGTCTCATAAAGAGACGAAACGCGTTGGGTAACCATTGACTACTATTGTGATCCATAAACCAAGAAATACACCTGTATTAGAAAAACCTTCCATAAAATGTTATGAGGTTTCTGTTTTAAATAAATGTTTTCTACTTTAAAATTGTTTATGGTCCATCTAATATTATAAGGGAAAGACAGGAAATATCCTGACTAATATACAGGGCGCTATATAACACTTTTGGTTTGGATATTGGCTTTTCGATCTCTCTAGTAGGGGATCAAGTGTTATCAAGCGACCGACACAGCATAGCGCAAATTCTGGAGATATTGTAATATATATATATATATATATATATATATATATATATACACACAGCAACAAATAAGTGGCACTCGGAGGCTTGTGTAGAAGGTGAAAGAACAGGAATATTTATTCCTAGTGCAGGGAAAACGTTTCGGAGCACGGAGGCCCCGTCGTCAGTTCAGGTAATGCACAGTGAAACAAACATATACAAAGTGTTATATAGGCAACTTACCCGCCCCCAGAGCGTCCCGTTTGTGTCTTCCTCCTGTGGCTTCCGGGTTGGCGCCGTTTCTGTGACGTCACTGGCGCAGGTCCGATGGTCGCGATGGTCGCGATGGTTTCCTGCGCAACGTCACTGATGCAGGAAAACCATCGCGACCATCGGACCTGCGCCAGTGACGTCACAGAAACGGCGCCAACCCGGAAGCCACAGGAGGAAGACACGAACGGGACGCTCTGGGGGCGGGTAAGTTGCCTATATAACACTTTGTATATGTTTGTTTCACTGTGCATTACCTGAACTGACGACGGGGCCTCCGTGCTCCGAAACGTTTTCCCTGCACTAGGAATAAATATTCCTGTTCTTTCACCTTCTACACAAGCCTCCGAGTGCCACTTATTTGTTGCTGCATATCACCTAAGGACACCCCTTCCAAAAGAGGGCACCGGAGCAAGCAACAGGCATCCACTTGCAGACCTGAGTGCCGGCCTCATCGCTGTATATATATATATATATATATATATATATATATATATATATATATAAAAGCAGTTGCGGCCCGGCACTCCAACCAATGATACAATGGACCTCGGTGCCTTCTGGATCAGGATTGTAGAAATAATGAGACAGGCAGCAGCACTCGTAGGAAATTTTCAAAGTGTATTCAAAAACGTGACCAAACCAACGTTTCGGGGACTAGCCCCTTTGTCAAGGTGTAGGTAGAACAATGTGAAAACAATATAAACCAACTTAAATAGGTGAATAAAAACGGTCTTACCGAATCACGGAGCCCTGGGACGCCGGGAGCTGTCAGCCGGAAGTACGTCAAACAGGAAATTACGTTATCAGTGACGCGTATGTGTTAGCCGGGGTGTTACAAATGTATAGGGTGCACGACATGCCAACACATGTTAACATGTGTGCATCCCAGAGATGGCAGGACTTTTCCGATCAGACATGTGCTGACATGTACCTCAACACAAGTGATATATGTTATCCAGTGTCCGTGTAATCTCCTATATGTAGGAAAGACGGTGAGAACATTGAGGACAAGAATGGCACTACACAGGTCAGCGATAGGTAAGGCATTGGCAGGCAAAGAAAATGAACAGCCTGTTGCCAAGCATTTTGCAGCCAAGTCACACAAGCTATCAGACCTGAAACATACAATAGTAGACCACATCCCTGAGACCCTTAGGAGAGGAGACAGAGATGGAAACCTTCTAAAGAGAGAGGCATGGTGGATACACCAGTTGAACAGCACCAAACCATCAGGCCTGAATGACAAACTACCTCTCAGTGTCTTTCTATAGAGCCCTTTGGACCAACAACTGTTTCCTCAGGATAGGATCAAACAAGCTCCAAGATAAGAGCCATCCGTCAACCATTGAACATTCATTGATGGACTATCACACATGGAGTCGGTGCCGCATCAAGATGGACTTTGATCACTATTATTAGTCCAACATCATACATGAGCCTTAACAGGCTTAACCCCTTCCTGACAGAGCTAGTTTTTGCGTTCCTGACAGAGCCATTTTTTTCAAATCTGACATGTCTCACTTAAGTGGGGATAACTTTTTTTTGCTTTTACTTATCCCAGTGATTTTGAGATTGTTTTTTCGTGACACATTGTACTTCAAATTAGTGGTAAATTTGGGTCGATACAGTCTGTGTTTTTTTGTGAAAAATACCAAAATGTCGTGAAAAAATGGAAAATTTAGCGATTTGCAAAATGTTAAATTTTCTGCTTGTGAGACAAATAATCATACCACTCAAAATAGTTAATAACTAACATAGACCATATGTCTACTTTATGTTGCCATCATTATTTCAACTTCCTTTTCATTTTTTTGGACACTAGGAGGCGTAAAATATGAATAGCAAATTCTCAAATTTTCAAGAAAATTTCAAACACTGATTTTTTTAGGGACCAGTTCAGTTCTGATGTGACTTTGAGGGACTTGTATGTGAGACACCCCCATAAATGATGCCATTTCAAAAACTGCACCCCTCACAGTATTCAAAACAGCATTTTGGAAGTTTGTTAACCCTTTAGGTGTTTCACAGGAATTAAAACAAAGTGTAGGTGAAATTTCAAAATTTCATTTTTTTTGCAGAGTTTCAATTTTAATACATTTTTCTAACGAATACAGTAGATTTTACTAGAGAAATGTGACTAAAAATTGATTCCCCCAATTCTTTTGTTTTCATAAATATCCTATATGTGGCCCTAGTGTGCACGGTGACCAAACCACAGGCTTCATAATAGAAGGAGCACCTACTTGATTTTGGAGCCTCCTTTTTATGAGATTATTTTTTAGGCACCATGTAGGTTTCTAGGCACCATAAGATGCTAAAAGTTAGGAACCCCCCCACAAGTGACCCCATTTTGCAAACTACACCCTTCAGGGAATTCATCTAGGGGTATAGTGTACATTTCAAACCCCCAGGGGTTTCACCAATTGTGGTACAACTGGGCAGTGAAAATAAAAAAAAATAATTTTTCATTTTCACAGCTCAGTTGTATCAAAATTGGTGAAACCCCTGGGGGTTTGAAATGTACACTATACCCCTTGATGAATTCCCTGAAGGGTGTAGTTTGCAAAATGGGGTGACTTGTGGGGGGGTTCCACTGTATTGGTGCAACATAGCACCCACCATTCATTCCACCAAAATCTGTGCTGCAAAATCCAAAAATCACTCCTTCCCTTCTGAGTCCTGCCATGCACCCAACTGGTATTTTTTGGTCACATGTGAGGCATTGCCGTACTCGGGAGAAATTGGGGCACAGATTTTGGGGTGCTTTGTCTCCTTCATTCCTTGTGAAAATGAAAAATTTTGAGCCAGAACTGCATTTTTCTGTAAAAAATTACATTTTTTTACACAAAAATGCAGATCTGGCTCAAAATTTTTCATTTTCACAAGGAATGAAGGATACAAAGCACCCCAAAATCTGTGCCCCAATTTCTCCCGAGTACGGCAATGCCTCACATGTGACCAAAAAATACCAGTTGGGTGCATGGCAGGACTCAGAAGGGAAGGAGTGATTTTTGGTGGTGGAATGAATGGTGGGTGCTATGTCGCATTAGCAAGACCCCCGAAGCACCAATACAGTGGAACCCCCCCACAAGTGACCCCATTTTGGTCACCAGCTTTGGGAGGGGGGCTGGCGCTGCGGCTGGCGGGGGGGTGGGAGGGGTGCTGGCGCTGCGGCAGCCGGGTGGGTGGGAGTGAGGGGGGCTGCCGGGTGGGAGGGGGGGGGGGGGCTGGCGATCGGTGGTGATCGGTGCTGTTCTTAACAGCACCGATCACCACCGATCACTGTGTTACCGAGCGGCTTAGCCGCCGGTAACACAGAAAACGCTGCAATTGGCTGTTCACATTTGAACAGCCAATCGCAGCGATCGCCGACCGGGGCTCAGGGACAGCAGACATCTCCAAACTGTCACCGCGTCTATAGACGCGGTGACAGTTTAAATCCATGACGTACATTTATGCCATGTGTCGGGAAGTACTTCCCGACCATGACGTAAATGTACGTCCAATGTCGGGAAGGGGTTAACAGTGTGCTATAGTTTCCTCTTCTTCTTATCTTTCTATCCTTTCATTATTCTTCCCTTGTGATTAATATGCAACAAACTTCAGCCTATACAGGCTCATTTCGGTGTGCTTTAGCTTCCTCTCCATCTCCTCTTTCTATCCTTACAATTTTCTTCCAGTGTAATGTTAACTATGACTCCCAGGCCCAATAGGCCGATCGCGGTGTGCTTTTGTTTCCTCTCCAGCTTATCTCTCTATCCTTCTATTATTCTTCTATTGTTGATAATCTGTATCTGGTACCATCCAAGAGGCCTCTCAGGCCGATCGCGAGTGTGCTTTTGTTTCTTCTCCGTCTCATCTTTCTATCCCTTTTTATTATTCTTCTGAAGATATACTATTGTGGATAAAGATTAAATTTCCAGTGTCATCTAAGTGTCGACACAGCTTATTGGCTCCGTGATGTCGACGGCACCAATTGATGAGATAGACAAACCATTGATAATATGATCTCTCAAGGAGAACAGCCTAAACGGAGGCATAAGAACCTAACCCAAGCCAATCGTTGTTTGCTTTTTTCTTCTTCTTAATCTTTCTCTCTATCCTTTAGATTTCTTCTTGCGTGAATAACATGTATATGAGACGTTCATGGAGTGAACTCATATGTAACATTATAACACATGCACTGCATGGATGAGAATTACGCACCCGCAGCTTCATAGAACATTACACGCCTGTTGTAAAATTAATTGCTACCAATATGCCGACACATAAAGAGCATACCGTATGGTAACAGAAAGGTGACACACATATGTACACCAAGACCAGGTGGGACCTTCCCCTAAACATAGGGAACACATAGACGCTGATGTAGTGGCATGGTCTTTTTAATACATGTAATTTTATACAGCTGAATAACACTTATATATTTTTCTAATTGGCACCAGTGAACCCATAATCACACACAAAGGGCTATTCACACATTTACACTGGAGTATCCACAGTATCACGCTCTGTTTGAATACCAAAGATTATGTTTTGGTTTGTTTTAATATGCTTCTTTAACCTATCTGACACGCTGTATAATTTGTACAGATCACTAATTTTGTATTGTAATGCATTTTACAGTCCCCGATGAATGGAGACCCAGCGACCAACCGGGTTAAGCGCCAGCCTGCAGGCTCACTATAGCAACTGGGGAAGCTTGCGTTCCAACTTGCGCTTCAACTTCCTTCCAGCCGGCTAACACATACGCGTCACTGATAACGTCATTTCCTGTTTGACGCACTTCCGGCTGACAGCTCCCGGCGTCCCAGGGCTCCGTGATTCGGTAAGGCCGTTCTTATTCACCTATTTAAGTCGGTTTGTATTGTTTTCACATTGTTCTACCTACACCTTGACAAAGGGGCTAAGCAGTTTGCAGATAAGCTTCATTTATTTTTATATCTTGTACGGACAACTTTTGTCTTTTGTTCTCCCTCTTTGTTTTTTCCCTGTGTCCTTTGAGGGTACATTACTGTTGACTTTTGGACTGAGGAGGCTCTCTATACTTGCTGAGTGTGGCTTGGGAGTGACGACAGAACGTGATATACGACGTGGTTGGATACCACCATTAATGGTACACCTTCACGATTTGGGGTGTTGCATGATTGGTGGAAGTGTCATTTTGAACACATTAATTACTACACTAGGAGGTGCTTTTTTCACCCTTTTTTTCTCTCTCTTTTATATATATATATATATATATATATATATATATATATATATATATATATATATATTTTATATATATTTTATATATATATGGGGTATACAGGGCAGGTATATATATGTGGGGCTGGCGATTCTGTCGCCAGCCCCCGCAAGCAGCCGGCTCCCGCCAGGGGTGCGTGCGCACGAGACATCTGTGCGCCCCGTGGAATGGAGCTTGCGCTCCCCGTGGCAATGCAATGTGGGACGCGTTATGTATCTTCTCAACCTTTTCATACCCCCACTATCCACGTTGGCGTGGAGTTGATTTTATAAAGTGTGGCGAGCGCGAGGGGATGCGGATGACCTTACATGTAATCCGCGTCCGCTCGCCACGCTTCGGGCTCGGTGGCTCGCTGCACTCGCCACACTATACAGGGATCCTTGCAGACTACCTGTCTCCAAAGCCACAGGGGGGTCTCCATATGGCTCTGAGACACGTTCTAAGAGCAGGATTGAAAACCTACCAATCAGGGCACTCTACGAGGTCACCAGGTGAGAAGAGCATCCTGGGAGTTTCGGCAGTTTTCAAGAGGTCTCGCACAAGGTTTTGGGAGTTGGTTGAGTTTGAGAAACTGCAGAGGACAGGCGGCTGCCAGGAACCAAGAGCCTGTCCGCCTGGTGCTGGTAGATGGGAACGCAGCCAAGCGTATTGCCCCCACAAGAGCAATCACAGGTGCCTGGCTTAAGTGTGCCAGCTGGAGCTGGGTGACTTTTCCAGGGTGCCCTACTCCCAGGAGTAGTGATTGGCGCAGGATGACATCATTATCATCATCATCATCGCCCTCCCAGCGACCAACATCCAGCAGACGCAAGTATTCCCTGAGGTGGATATTCCCGGTATAGGGGCAGGGGTTCTTGTTTTGTGTGGTTCTAGTCATATTGGTCTATCCATAACTGTGTTCTATGTTAATGCTACCTGTATATATATATATGTACATAGTGTGGTTCTAGTCATATTGGTCTATCCATAACTGTGTTCTATGTTAATGCTACCTGTATATATATATGTACATAGTGTGGTTCTAGTCATATTGGTCTATCCATAACTGTGTTCTATGTTAATGCTTCCTGTGTATATATATGTACATAGTGTGGTTCTAGTCATATTGGTCTATCCATAACTGTGTTCTATGTTAATGCTTCCTGTGTATATATATGTACATAGTGTGGTTCTAGTCATATTGGTCTATCCATAACTGTGTTCTATGTTAATGCTTCCTGTATATATGTACATAGTGTGGTTCTAGTCATATTGGTCTATCCATAACTGTGTTCTATGTTAATGCTTCCTGTGTATATATGTACATAGTGTGGTTCTAGTCATATTGATCTATCCATAACTGTGTTCTATGTTAATGCTTCCTGTGTATATATGTACATAGTGTGGTTCTAGTCATATTGGTCTATCCATAACTGTGTTCTATGTTAATGCTACCTGTATATATATGTACATAGTGTGGTTCTAGTCATATTGGTCTATCCATAACTGTGTTCTATGTTAATGCTTCCTGTATATATATGTACATAGTGTGGTTCTAGTCATATTGGTCTATCCATAACTGTGTTCTATGTTAATGCTACCTGTATATATATGTACATAGTGTGGTTCTAGTCATATTGGTCTATCCATAACTGTGTTCTATGTTAATGCTTCCTGTGTATATATGTACATAGTGTGGTTCTAGTCATATTGGTCTATCCATAACTGTGTTCTATGTTAATGCTTCCTGTGTATATATGTACATAGTGTGGTTCTAGTCATATTGGTCTATCCATAACTGTGTTCTATGTTAATGCTTCCTGTGTATATATGTACATAGTGTGGTTCTAGTCATATTGGTCTATCCATAACTGTGTTCTATGTTAATGCTTCCTGTATATATATGTACATAGTGTGGTTCTAGTCATATTGGTCTATCCATAACTGTGTTCTATGTTAATGCTTCCTGTGTATATATATGTACATAGTGTGGTTCTAGTCATATTGGTCTATCCATAACTGTGTTCTATGTTAATGCTTCCTGTATATATATATATATATATGTACATAGTGTGGTTCTAGTCATATTGGTCTATCCATAACTGTGTTCTATGTTAATGCTTCCTGTATATATATATATGTACATAGTGTGGTTCTAGTCATATTGGTCTATCCATAACTGTGTTCTATGTTAATGCTACCTGTATATATATATGTACATAGTGTGGTTCTAGTCATATTGGTCTATCCATAACTGTGTTCTATGTTAATGCTTCCTGTATATATATGTACATAGTGTGGTTCTAGTCATATTGGTCTATCCATAACTGTGTTCTATGTTAATGCTTCCTGTATATATATGTACATAGTGTGGTTCTAGTCATATTGGTCTATCCATAACTGTGTTCTATGTTAATGCTTCCTGTATATATATGTACATAGTGTGGTTCTATTCATATTGGTCTATCCATAACTGTGTTCTATGTTAATGCTTCCTGTATATATATGTACATAGTGTGGTTCTAGTCATATTGGTCTATCCATAACTGTGTTCTATGTTAATGATTCCTGTATATATATATGTACATAGTGTGGTTCTAGTCATATTGGTCTATCCATAACTGTGTTCTATGTTAATGCTACCTGTATATATATATGTACATAGTGTGGTTCTAGTCATATTGGTCTATCCATAACTGTGTTCTATGTTAATGCTTCCTGTATATATATATGTACATAGTGTGGTTCTAGTCATATTGGTCTATCCATAACGGTGTTCTATGTTAATGCTTCCTGTATATATATATGTACATAGTGTGGTTCTAGTCATATTGGTCTATCCATAACTGTGTTCTATGTTAATGCTTCCTGTGTATATATGTACATAGTGTGGTTCTAGTCATATTGGTCTATCCATAACTGTGTTCTATGTTAATGCTTCCTGTGTATATATGTACATAGTGTGGTTCTAGTCATATTGGTCTATCCATAACTGTGTTCTATGTTAATGCTTCCTGTGTATATATGTACATAGTGTGGTTCTAGTCATATTGGTCTATCCATAACTGTGTTCTATGTTAATGCTTCCTGTATATATATGTACATAGTGTGGTTCTAGTCATATTGGTCTATCCATAACTGTGTTCTATGTTAATGCTTCCTGTGTATATATATGTACATAGTGTGGTTCTAGTCATATTGGTCTATCCATAACTGTGTTCTATGTTAATGCTTCCTGTATATATATGTACATAGTGTGGTTCTAGTCATATTGATCTATCCATAACTGTGTTCTATGTTAATGCTTCCTGTATATATATATGTACATAGTGTGGTTCTAGTCATATTGGTCTATACATAACTGTGTTCTATGTTAATGCTACCTGTATATATATGTACATAGTGTGGTTCTAGTCATATTGGTCTATCCATAACGGTGTTCTATGTTAATGCTACCTGTATATATATGTACATAGTGTGGTTCTAGTCATATTGGTCTATCCATAACTGTGTTCTATGTTAATGCTACCTGTATATATATAGGTACATAGCGTGGTTCTAGTCATATTGGTCTATCCATAACTGTGTTCTATGTTAATGCTTCCTGTATATATATGTACATAGCGTGGTTCTAGTCATATTGGTCTATCCATAACGGTGTTCTATGTTAATGCTTCCTGTATATATATGTACATAGTGTGGTTCTAGTCATATTGGTCTATCCATAACTGTGTTCTATGTTAATGCTTCCTGTATATATATGTACATAGTGTGGTTCTATTCATATTGGTCTATCCATAACTGTGTTCTATGTTAATGCTTCCTGTATATATATATATATATATATGTACATAGTGTGGTTCTAGTCATATTGGTCTATCCATAACTGTGTTCTATGTTAATGCTTCCTGTATATATATATATATGTACAGTGTGGTTCTAGTCATATTGGTCTATCCATAACTGTGTTCTATGTTAATGCTTCCTGTATATATATATGTACATAGTGTGGTTCTAGTCATATTGGTCTATCCATAACTGTGTTCTATGTTAATGCTTCCTGTATATATATATGTACATAGTGTGGTTCTAGTCATATTGGTCTATCCATAACTGTGTTCTATGTTAATGCTTCCTGTATATATATGTACATAGTGTGGTTCTAGTCATATTGGTCTATCCATAACTGTGTTCTATGTTAATGCTTCCTGTGTATATATGTACATAGTGTGGTTCTAGTCATATTGGTCTATCCATAACTGTGTTCTATGTTAATGCTTCCTGTGTATATATGTACATAGTGTGGTTCTAGTCATATTGGTCTATCCATAACTGTGTTCTATGTTAATGCTTCCTGTATATATATGTACATAGTGTGGTTCTAGTCATATTGATCTATCCATAACTGTGTTCTATGTTAATGCTACCTGTATATATATGTACATAGTGTGGTTCTAGTCATATTGGTCTATCCATAACTGTGTTCTATGTTAATGCTTCCTGTGTATATATGTACATAGTGTGGTTCTAGTCATATTGGTCTATCCATAACTGTGTTCTATGTTAATGCTTCCTGTATATATATGTACATAGTGTGGTTCTAGTCATATTGGTCTATCCATAACTGTGTTCTATGTTAATGCTTCCTGTATATATATGTACATAGTGTGGTTCTAGTCATATTGGTCTATCCATAACTGTGTTCTATGTTAATGCTTCCTGTATATATATATATGTACATAGTGTGGTTCTAGTCATATTGGTCTATCCATAACTGTGTTCTATGTTAATGCTTCCTGTATATATATGTACATAGTGTGGTTCTAGTCATATTGGTCTATCCATAACTGTGTTCTATGTTAATGCTACCTGTATATATATATGTACATAGTGTGGTTCTAGTCATATTGGTCTATCCATAACTGTGTTCTATGTTAATGCTTCCTGTATGTATATATATATATATATATATATATATATATGTACATAGTGTGGTTCTAGTCATATTGGTCTATATCCATAACTGTGTTCTATGTTAATGCTTCCTGTATATATATATATATATATGTACATAGTGTGGTTCTAGTCATATTGGTCTATCCATAACTGTGTTCTATGTTAATGCTTCCTGTATATATATATATATATATATATATATATATGTACATAGTGTGGTTCTAGTCATATTGGTCTATCCATAACTGTGTTCTATGTTAATGCTTCCTGTGTATATATGTACATAGTGTGGTTCTAGTCATATTGGTCTATCCATAACTGTGTTCTATGTTAATGCTTCCTGTATATATATGTACATAGTGTGGTTCTATTCATATTGGTCTATCCATAACTGTGTTCTATGTTAATGCTACCTGTATATATATATGTACATAGTGTGGTTCTAGTCATATTGGTCTATCCATAACTGTGTTCTATGTTAATGCTTCCTGTATATATTTGTACATAGTGTGGTTCTAGTCATATTGATCTATCCATAACTGTGTTCTATGTTAATGCTTCCTGTATATATATATGTACATAGTGTGGTTCTAGTCATATTGGTCTATCCATAACTGTGTTCTATGTTAATGCTACCTGTATATATATGTACATAGTGTGGTTCTAGTCATATTGGTCTATCCATAACTGTGTTCTATGTTAATGCTTCCTGTATATATATATGTACATAGTGTGGTTCTAGTCATATTGATCTATCCATAACTGTGTTCTATGTTAATGCTTCCTGTATATATATATATATGTACATAGTGTGGTTCTAGTCATATTGGTCTATCCATAACTGTGTTCTATGTTAATGCTTCCTGTATATATATATATATATATGTACATAGCGTGGTTCTAGTCATATTGGTCTATCCATAACTGTGTTCTATGTTAATGCTTCCTGTATATATATGTACATAGTGTGGTTACGGTTTACATGTTTGATTTAGTCTTTATGTAATAAAGGTTCCGTTGTACCTTGCTATTGTGGTCTTTCTGTGCGATCTTTGGTACTCGGGAGGGAATTGGGGCCCATGCGGGAAGCATAAGTCGCTCGGTGCAGCTGCATGACCCCGGGATCCTCACACAGTTGCTCCCTAGGGATTTAGGGAGGCTGTCCAGAGCAAACCAGTGTCTAGCTAGCCACAGCTGAAGACTCCTGGCTCATTCCTGCTCCCTTGCCTGTTAGTCCTTGTCGATCCTGGAATCTTCTTATCCAATCACAGCCTCTCCAGTCCAGACCTGTCAGCGTTCCCGGCCCAGCCTATCCACCTGCTGAGTGTCGCCAGTACCTCGCAGTGGTCCGCCACCACTCCGCCAGCTGGGTCAATCGGGCCCCTGTACCATCCTCATCCACTCTTTGCAGCCATCACCTCAGTCACACTTCATCTCAATTAGGGGCAGATGTATCATAGCAGCGCTTATCGCGCCGCTATAATACTTCCTGCTTCGCCTCATTAGCAAGGAGGGGAGACCGACAAGAGGTATTAACATCTTGTCTGCCGAAGCGGAGGAGCGCCAACTCCCCCCTCCGGCGATGTCCCCTCCTGGAGATAGCTCATCAGTTTACACTGATGCGCTGTCTCCTGTCCCCCAGCCGGCTGCACTGGGCATGCGCGGGATCTCGCTACTCACGCGAGATCCCCAGCGCAGCTGACAGCAGGGACAGCGCTGTCCCTGCTGTTTAGATAGGGCTTCGCCAGCCTGATGCTGGCGAAGATAGCAGCGCCGATATGTCCTGTACCACACGCTGGCTGCTTCATACATGGGGGAGAAGCGGTATCAGTGCACATAACGTGCGCTGATACCCCTTCTCCCCCATAACGACCCTTCATACATCTGCCCCTTTGTTTCTTCCGTTTAGTCTTCAGTCCTACCGTCATCTCAACTTCCTTACAGTAACCTGTCCGTCCTGCCACAAGTACTGTCTCTACCAGCATCTCTCCACCTACTTCCCAGAGACTCCTCCCTAACTATACGCCCAGGGGCGTGGTCTTCAGTTATAAGACTCTCAGTTTATCTTCGGCTCTAAGAGGTATTCGAGCACTATTGCTTTGCCAGTTTGTTTCTTAAAGGGACGCTACCTTATTTGTGTTTTCTTATGAAACCTTTTATCATTAAACCAGCAGGATGTAACCTTACCTCTGTGAGTCCTAGAGTGGTTCCTGAGCAACCCTCCCAGTCCTCCATCCGTGACATAAGGCAGCCATGGGGCTACACTATTAGCGTAGCTTCAAACGAAGCGTATGCTGCCGCCATGAAACTACACAAGTACCCAATATTTTAACAAACTGGTTGATAATTTTTTGTGATAGCGCTCCACTTTTTCTTTTTCTCTTGTATATATTATTTGAGGAATTGACTATTCCTTTGTGTGAGCTGCTTAACACCTACATCCCCCACCTCCGGCACCTATACCCCCCACCTCCGGCACCTAACATTCACCAGCTTTTCTCTGCTCCTCCACTACCCTGTTACTGCCCTGCCCCCCCCCCACTAGCCTGTTACTGCCCTGCCCCCCCCACTAGCCTGTTACTGCCCTGCCCCCCCCCCCCTAGCCTGTTACTGCCCTGCCCCCCCCCCCCACTAGCCTGTTACTGACCTGCCCCCCCCCCCAACAAGCCTGTTACTGACCTGCCCCCCCCCCCCACTAGCCTGTTACTGCCCTGCTCCCCCCACTACCCTGTTACTGCCCTGCCCCCCCCCCCCACTAGCCTGTTACTGCCCTGCACCCCCCACTAGCCTGTTACTGCCCTGCCCCCCCCCCCCCACTAGCCTGTTACTGCCCTGCACCCCCCACTAGCCTGTTACTGTCCTGCTCCCCCCCACTAGCCTGTTACTGACCTGCCCCCCCCCCACTAGCCTGTTACTGCCCTGCTCCCCCCACTACCCTGTTACTGCCCTGCCCCCCCCCCCCCACTAGCCTGTTACTGCCCTGCACCCCCCACTAGCCTGTTACTGTCCTGCTCCCCCACTAGCCTGTTACTGCCCTGCCCCCCCACTAGCCTGTTACTGACCTGCCCCCCCCCCCCCCACTAGCCTGTTACTGACCTGCCCCCCCCCCCCCCCACTAGCCTGTTACTGACCTGCCCCCCCCCCACTAGCCTGTTACTGCCCTGCTCCCCCCACTACCCTGTTACTGCCCTGCCCCCCCCAACTAGCCTGTTACTGACCTGCCCCCCCCCCCCCCAATACCCTTTTACTGACCTGCCCCCCCACTAGCCTGTTACTGCCTTGCACCCCCCACTAGCCTGTTACTGTCCTGCTCCCCCACTAGCCTGTTACTGTCCTTCTCCTCCACTAGCCTGTTACTGCCCTGCTCCCCACTACCCTGTTAGTGCCCTGCCCCCCCTTTACTAGCTTGTTACTAACCTCCCCCCCCCCACTACCCCGTTACTGCCCTGCCCCCCCCCCCACTACCCTGTTACTGCCCTGCCCCCCCCACTACCCTGTTACTGCCCACCCCCCCCCCACTACCCTGTTACTGCCCACCCCACCCCCCCCCTAGCCTGTTACTGACCTGCCCCCCCACTAGCCTGTTACTGTCCTGCTCCCCCACTCAGAGCCGGCCCTAGCCTAAATGATGCCCTAGGCTAGATTTTGGCCTGTGCTCCCTAGCACCACCACTAGTTCCGCCTCTGACCCTGCTCCCCTTTCTCAGCACCCCTCATCATAGCGGTCATCATGTTGGTGCTCCTACCCGCAATATTTTAAATAGAAACCGTGCACACATTCGGTGCGCAGCACAAACAGGGGTGTGTTCTTGCTGGGAAGGGGCATGGCCACACAATAGCCCCCCCAATTCAAATTATGCCACACAGTAGTGCAACTTTATTCACATTATATCATGCGATGGTGTCCCTTATTCACGTTTCATCACACAGTGTAGTACCACTTTACCTTATGTACATTACTCCTCACATTATTCACATTATACCCTTAGAAAAAAATCCTGAGAAAATATTGTATTTTAAGCACCCTCCATGGCCACACTGCTACCCAGCACAAAGCAGTGTGTGCTGGGCAGAGGAGAGAGCTGCAGCTGCTGCTGTCATTTAAGGGGAGGGGGCCCAGGGCCCCTACTGGGCCCTTCCATCAGACTTTGGCCTGAGTAATTTGGACCTCCTACCCCTTTCTCTCGGTACCCCTGATAATACCACACAGTAATGCCCCTTACACATGATACACATTATTAATGTCCATAATGCCCCTTACACATTATGCCAACCTTTTTTAATGCCCTTCATACACATAATGACACACATAATGCCCCTTACACATATGTTGCACATTATTAATGCCCTTATACACATGACACACATAATGCCCCTTACACATACTGTATTGTTGCACATTATTAATGCCCTTATACACATGACACACATAATGCCCCTTACACATATGTTGAACACTATTAATACCCTTATACACATGACACACATAATGCATGTTACACATATTTCGCACATTATTAATGCATTTATACATGACACACATAATGCCCCTTACACATATGTTGCACATTATTAATGCCCTTATACACATGACACACATAATGCCCCTTACACATATGTTGCACATTATTAATGCCCTTATACACATGACACACATAATGCCTGTTACACATGTCGCACATTATTAATGCCCTTATACACATGACACACATAATGCCTGTTACACATGTCGCACATTATTAATGCATTTATACATGACAAACATAATGCCTGTTACACATATGTCGCACATTATTAATGCCCTTATACACATGACACACATAATGCCTGTTACACATATGTCGCACATTATTAATGCTTTATACATGACACACATAATGCCCCTTACACATATGCTGAACAGTATTGCACAACCAACCTTCCCGCAGACAGCACTTGCACAGCCGCTAACACTGGGACCTCTGCTTGGATACAGATGTTTCCTCATACATCTTGCCTCAATAAGCCATGCAGCTCCTGGCCAGTTCTGCTAATGTTGGGCACACACAAGGAACTTCCGATGATCAAAATGATATGTGGCATGCCTATATTCTGTGTGCGACTGTGGCTGTACCTGCATACAGAATGCTATGTTACAGTGATTTCCATTAATACACTATTGCATATGCAGATACAGCCTCACTAACACACAGAATTATAGGCATGCTGCATATTATTTTAATCAGCAGAAGCTGCTGGTGCCCCTAGGCAATTGCCTAGTTTGCCTATGGCCAGCTTTGCCCCCACTAGCCGGTTACTGGCCTGCCCCTCACACACAATAGTCTACTAACCCCCCTAATAGCCTAGTCGAGTCCTGCCCCCCCCCCCCCCTCTATTAATGACCTGCCCTCTATGCCTCCCCATTTTCCCATACTACCCTATAATTGTCCTGGTACCTCTTTCATTAGTATATTATGCCCCCCACTAGCCTATTTCTGTCCTGCTCCCCCCCCCAACCTTTTACAGTCCTATGATTGGCCTGCCTTCTACGCCTCCTCATCACTGCGCTATTACTGTACTGATCTCTCCCTAACAACCGGACGCCTCTATTTCTCACTATCCAATCACTAACTGAACATGCCCCATAGCCTCACACTGCTGCCCCGCCACACTCTATGGCCACAGCAGTGAAATCGGACCAGAGTTCAGACTCATGAAATAGCCAGGAGATGCCACTTGCAGAAGACCAGCACCCTGTCACCTGCTATCACTACAAATACCCAGCCAGTGTACCTGAAGAGGGACTTCCTTGCTCCGAAGATCTGGATGGTAGCAGCCGTCATCATTGCGAGTTCTCTCAAGCTTCCTGCATTACAAATAAGACGGGCACCAATCTGTGGATGGAAGGACAGTGATCAGTGGACAAGTACACCTGGATGGGCCACGCAGATGGCACAGATCAGCAGTGGAAGGCTCTCAGCAGCTGTCTCAGAGGATTGACAGATTTACTGATACATCAGGTCTGTGAGGGGCCACAAGGTGGCGCTCCAGCAATGTAAGCACAGAGCAAATCAGCAGATCACAGATTCTCTCCATTTACAACATACAGTAGATCGGAGGTGGGAAACTGTGGTATTGTCGACCACACTTAGTCGACAGGCAACAAGGTCGACAGGTGTCTAGGTCGACATGGATGAAGGTCGACAAGAGTCTAGATCGACATGGTTCTAGGCCGACATGTTTTTTTACTGTTTTTTGAGCCGACATGTGCCGACAGGCGGTATTTCATGCCCTGCCATCCACTAGGGCGTGGAGGGAGAATAAAATAGTAGGCACCTTGCCTGAAGCATTGTGAGCAAAGCGAGCGTTGCGAGGGGCTGCGGTTGACTTCCAACAGCGTCCATGTCGACTTCCAACTGCGTCCATGTTGACCTTGCAATCTAACTCTTGTCGACCTAGACCCATGTCGACCTTGTCCCATGTCGACCCAACAGAGTCGACCTAATGACTGTTGACCTAAGTGGGGTCGACAATACGATCCACACCCATCGGGGGGAGGGGGAACATACCACTTCTCCAATGAGTGCAGTCAGGCAGGGGGCCCCTTGGCTCATCTGTGAGTGCAGATTTTCCTGCACTCTCTTCCGCTTCCTGTACAATGAGATGGTTTGCCCGGCGAAGCTCTTAGTTTGGTGGAGGTTATTGAGCCTTAGGTTCATGCCTGGACAAGAAGGGGAACAGCAAGTAAGAGGCCAATGCCGTATAAGCAGAGACAGCGCTCATCACTGAAGATGTACATACCACGAGATGCTCGAGAGGCGTCCAGGATTTCCTGGGCCTTGGCACGATCCAAGAGAATCTCCTCCATGTCTCCCAGATTCTCCTCAGACAGCTCCTTGCGGTTCCCGATGAACTTCACCATACAGCAGTACGTGTAGTTGTCGGACACAATATCTTTAAGCTCTGGGAAGTGTTGCCCGTAACCCCCTCTGTAGGAGGGAGAGAAGAGGACGGCATTCTCAGATCTCATATGGGGGAGCACGAGAGCTACAGGTGGGTTGCTCAGGGGAAACAAATGAACCGGCACTTATTATACAAATGGACGGATTAAGAGTAACTTCAACCTTAACTTAAAATCTCCAGTAAAGACCTCACTTTATTCATTGAGATCTAGTGGGCAAATATCTAGAATATATGGTGAAGCCACTATCCTGAACATCTTTTTGTAGGAACATCCCCTACAAAAAGGGAATTCTTAGGGTATCTTCAGTAATATCCAAAACTTCAGGACTATAAATGCTGCCGTTATCATAGACTTGTTGGATGATCAAACCATAGGAGAAGGGAGAGATGTTCAGCATGTTCAGGATAGTGGCTTCACCATATATGCAATCGTATTAATCTGCAGCTGTTTGACCCACTTAAAAGCAAATGGGAATTAAATCTGGGGGATATTTCTATAGGACAATGGTCTCAAATATTGAGCTCTACGAAATATACTACTCCTTGTGCCCGGTATCAGCAGATACATTTTTATGTTGCACACAGGGTTTATCGTACCCCTATATTTCTATATAAGGAAAAATTAAAACCGCACTCCTCCTGTGCTAAATGTGGACGGAAGGAGCTGATTTTTGGCACATGCTATGGATATGCCCACCAATATATGCATTTTGGTCGAAGGTATGGAGAGATATAATATCTACAGAATTAACCCTACCTAAAATGACAGCCAGGTTATGCATATTTGGGTTAGATTTGGAAGAGTCACACTCTTCAGCAGTCTATCAATATGTTCTCTGTCTGACAACCCTGGCTAAAGTTCTCATAGCCAGGAAATGGATGGCCTCTGAATCTCCAAATATCTATCATTGGACGGCGTTGGTCAACGAGGTATCAGGACACGGGAGGGTTATGTACAAGAGCAGAGGCTCATATCAGAGTTATGTAAAAAAAATGGGACAGATGGAATAAGGTCGATGATCGGATTAGATCTTCCTACCACTGAATTATAAGACTAGATAGTATGAAACTCTGAAAATAAAATCCCATTAAATTAGAATAAATTAGAATAAGTGGGATGACTTCTGAATAAATGGGGGAAATAAGAAGAAACCATATAGACTGAGAGGTAGGAATAGAACATACAATTATAGAGGGGGCACTCCGTTTCCTTTTTCATTAAATCTGATCTTTTTATCTTTGCAGTTGCAGAGCGGGTAATGAAGCGGGGTTGTGCTTCATTACTTGCTCTGCATCTTGTGTAATTGGGGACGGTGTGCCCCTTTGTTTATGTTGTGGCGGGTAGCACCTTTTTCCTTTTCATATATTGCGCTCATACCTCCATAGAATCTGTTGTTCTAAAATATTTCTTGAAGTTGATAGACCAATAATGTGGGAGCCATTTGATAGAAAGTGGTGAATAAAATAAAGAAAAGAATACAAATGTTCTAGACAAATTTGCATTAAAGAAAACAAATGTAGACGTATGATGATAAGCCTTAGGGGAGATTTCATTTATTAATTTAATTAGAATTGTATTAAATTATTTTATTATTATTATTATTATTATGTATCTATGTATGTATTATGAGTGTATTATGTGTGATTTATATTTTTGATCTGATTAGATCCTATTGCATGTCTACTCCTGTTGAAGTGGCATCAATTCCGTTTAGAGACTAACGAAGAGATATATGAACAGAGAGGGGAAGGACAAGAGGGAACGGTAAATCCTAGAAGAATTAAGGAGACTATGGTAAACTTACACAGCTTTCACTTACATAAAGTATAAAATGTGAAATAACCATGCACAAGAATCTCACTAGAACTAAGAGAGAGACACCTTTTTATTTTATTTTTTTCTCTTTTTCCACTATTTTTGACCTTAACAAATCACACATATATAATAAACAGGCTTAAATTCACTTTACATTTTATTTTATTTTTTCTTTATCCTTAGTTCACAAACACAAGATATGTTGTCAATATAATCAAATAAGACTCATATAAAGTCCCTATTAAACACAATGCACACCACAAATAAAATAGATCACATAATCACACATGCACAAGTTTACAAAAGGGAATGAGTAAATTAATACTAACCAAACCCTTAAGGATAAGGTTAAATTATATGAAAGATGTCTCTGTCTAGAGTTGGTGCCACTGGGTAAATATTTCAATGAAATATTATAAATTTGAGCATGTAATATTATCTATTCTGTATAAATGTCTGCATGTTAAAGAAACAATAAAAAAATGATTGAATTAAAAAAAAAAAAGGAGTAGCTTCAATCCCTGATCATTAGTACAACTTCAAAAACACCCTAAACCAAAAAGGTGACCAATATAGTTAATACAATCACTAAACAAAAACTGGAGGGGGAGGGTGGGAACACAAGGTACTGTGGGCCACATGAAATAAGAGAACCTGTTTTCTCTTTCTTCAAACAAGGAAATACCGGACCATGGGACAGTCAAAAGCTGTAAACCGGTTAACCAAACCTTCCATCCAAAATTAGCATCATTTGATGCAAAAAAAAGAGAAACTAGCTAAATTTGGTGAAGAGGTGAACAGAGGAAAAGGCCCACGTGGCCGCACATCTGCTCCACAGACGCCCCATGATAACACAGCAGGGGAAGCACTCACCGCCCTTGTAGAGTGTGCTCTAGAGTCGGTCATCCAACACTGAAGGAAGTCAGGGGGATAACAGAGCGAATACACCAACCTACAGGCATGGTCAGTGTGAGAACACTGGCATACAGATGCAGCCAGGCTCATCTGTCCTACATATGGCTGTTGGCGTGTCGCAGAGTGGCGAAGCGTCGCACAACCCGGCTAGTGTGGCGCATGGTGTTGCCAGGGAGTGTATATCCACTAGATGTCGATTTTGAAAATCACTGCCTGAGGTCTCCAATGAAATACAGTACTGTTATATAGTCCAAGCACTACTGTACCGGTTTGCCTCTTCTCCTCTGGCTCACTTCTCCTCCCTTATCACTGCTTCAAACATCTGCCCCTGAGACAGCCATGTGCAGCCACCCACAAGGATACTACAAGGTACTGAATTCCAAACGGGTGAAAATGGGTAAAATGTTCTGCCCAGCAAACCATGGGTTGGTTAACATCGGGAAGGTTTGTGGAGCTGTGTTGTGGATGGAGATATCACTACTCTACCTTCTATATAGACAGCAGGAAGGACAACACTGGCTGTGGTAAGCAACGGAAGGATGGGAAACTGGCTGACCAGTGGTCTGGTTATGAGATTAGGTTGGTCTCAGGGACTGTGGTCCACCATCACTACAATCACCTATGGAAATGTCCTCACCTCAGCTTTATGGATAAAGTATTTATTTCATTGTCCAACATGTCCAGACAACGGATAGACCGTTTGATCAAGAGGTCATTTTGGTTCATATTGACATGGACTTTGGCTATGCTGGAACTGTGGCCTGAACCAGGATTTGCGTTCCAGGTTGACTGAGCAGTGACTTCATTCTCCAGGTTGCGATAGTATAACCAGATTCCTGTACAGAAAGAAAACTACGGTAATTGAGGTAATGTGGGGTTCAGAATACAAAACATACCAACCATCAGTATCACGGAGCCCCAGACCTTCTCAACCCCATATAGAAACCACGAGAACCAGAGTAGTCTGGCACTATCCCAGCTATGTGCCCGGTAACCCACCTTTCATGAGCTTGGCCACCAAACCGCCCGTCTGGCATGCAATATTCAGCTCCTCCTGGATGGCATCTCCGATCTTACTGTGATTCACACCAAGCAGAGCCTTCTGCCTCTCAGCTGGCATGTTGGTTTCCAGGAACAGCTTCAGGTCCTTATGAAGGACACCTGTGGAAGACACATCGATATACATACGCAAGTCAAAGTACATACAAAGAACAGAAGACAACTGCAAGTCCACACATCATATGTACTGATAGAGTCCATCCGTACCAGTGCCTGTTATTCTAGAGGTTATAGTACAGAGGGCCCAGCAATCATCACCCCCAGGATTGAGATGGCCCTGGAATTAACTACTGTATACTCTAATCTGGGGTGTCCACGGAACAATATTCTATTTTAAGAGCCAGTTTCACTGAATATCAGTAATAGGTGTCCAGAATCTCTATGGAGACACCAAAGGGCAGATTTAGGAAGTATAACTGTATGGTACAGAGACTATAGCTCATTGTATGGCGGCACAGCCTGTAGAGGGGGCAGAGTTTGAGAACCAGACAGGTTATACAGTATATACTGTAGGTCACATGAATGCCCCACACAGGCACCCAGACAAAGTCTGGGGAGGGGATGCACAGGGCTCAGTAATCAGGGTGACATCACACAGCTCAGGGGATTGACAGATCATTAGACATCACTGCATGCCCCACGTGTAACGCTAATCACCTGACATTACCTTCAGAGATGGCGTTTAAATTCTCCAACGCGCTCTGGGTGGACTTGAATGGAGAGAATGCCGCAAGATTCACAGCGCTGCTGAACTTCCCAATATTCTGCAGAGACTCCTCCACCTGCAGGCAGGACATGGAATTACAGGATCAGGCTCCACTACATGTTATCCCTTTACCATTGGGTATATGCACTTTAAGACTTTACACATGAATTAGGAGTATTAGCGCTAATATACACCCATGAGCCAGAACATTACAAGATCTGATAATGCAGCGTATGTCCCCTCATGATGCCGCGTATGTCCCCTCATGACGCCAAAACAGCTCTGACCCATCGGGATCTTGTATGAAAATACAATAAAGCGCTAGTATCAAGAATGATTGTTCAATGTATTAAACAAATAATACATATAAAAATCTAGTGGCCACAATATATTACATATACATAGAATACCAGTCCGCTGAAACTAAAAGCTTGGAGATAACGCTGTTATTATCACCACGTAAGTCTGTGTCCCGCTAATAATAGTTTCCATAACAAGGTGAGGAAGTCTGTTCGCTACAAAGACAGATGAAACTCTCCCTGTTCCAACCGACGCGTTTCCCTGCCCTGACTGGCAGTTTCACCAGAGACATTTAATAAAGCTGCCAGTCAGGGCAGTGAAACGCGTCAGTGGTTTAATGTATTGGACCCTCATCGCCATACTTACCCTGGACTACACTCCGTATCTGCAAGGGAGGAGGAGGTTCATCTGTTGTGGTATTGGACTCTATATACCTGGAGAACTGCAGCATCCAACTGATCGCCTAATACATACCAAAGCGGGATCACTCAGACCCCACCGCCATAGTGGAACCGGATTATCTTTATCTGTCTTTATACAAGATCCTTGTGTTTTTTAATGTATTTAGGGGATTGACTACCCCCACCATAAGCAGCTGCTGATTATTGGAGGGACACACATAGCGAGTGCTCATTAGTAACCTCGGTTCTACTTTCCAGCAGTTTGTGACCCATTGAGACATGGACTCCACGCGGCCTCGGAAGGTGCCCTCTAGTTAGCAGTAGTTCCTGTGAGTGGTTAGCAGTAGATACTGTGAGTGGTTAGCAGTAGATCCTGTGAGTGGTTAGCAGTAGATCCTGTGAGCTCAGAAGATGTGTTCTTAGCAAATCCCACAGATGATCCATCGGAGGCCAAGTCAACACCTTTAAACTCGATCATGTTCCTCAAACATTGCTGACCAAATGTTGCAGGGTAGCCGACCACATCATCCTGCTCAGAGACACCACGGTCACCATGGGTGTACCAGGTCTGCAACAATGGTTAGGTAGGGGGGGGCGTGGCTTGGCCGAGCATGTGAGAGGTAGCAGACTCTCTGAGCTCTCCGTCCATCCGTTGGAAAATCCTTATTCCTGCACTACAATCTGCACCAGCACCTGCCTACAGCCTGCCTGAACCTCCCCTGCTGCCAGCCGTCCGTGTTCTGGCCGAACCACCCACGTACCTGCCCCTGGACCGCTGCGGAGACCTGGGCACGATCCGGGGCTGAAGAGGACCCGCCGCCATTTTGGGGACCTGGGAGCGCGGGCTGGCTGGCTTCTGCGGCTCCCGTACGGTCCGGCCGTCACCCGATCCTCCACTGCAGCAGCACCCGACACGGAAGGTGAGCTCCGTTGCGCGGCGCAGAGCTGGACTCCGGCACCCGTCCCCCCGCTCACGTGTGACTGGAGCGGCTGGCTGGACGCGGGGTACTCGCGCCTTCCACCCGACCATCCAGCGGGAGGCAGCGATCCCCCACTGGCTGTAATCACCTGCCTGGAGAGCCTGCCCGCCGCGCACGGGGCCTCCGGATCAGATAGCGGGGTGAGCGCGCTGGGACCTGGCTGCTGTGACTGCTGCCACCCTCTCCCCCTGCCTCAGGCCTCCACTTCAATATATTAGACTATACTATCCTGACTAGTCTGCTCACATCAGGGCTCCCCCTGCAAGTGCCCCGCAGCCAGCTCATAGATCCAGAGCGTCCCCCCCCCCCCCTCAGCATATCAGCATCTCCTTGTAGCCTGGGACTCTCTGAAGCTACTCCTAAGCTGGTCTACCTGCCCTTGGTCCCTCCTGCAACTCACATCAGGCCTGGGATTTGCCTTGGTGAAGGACAAGGCTTTTCAGTATGGGGAAAACGAATGCAGCGTCTGCTGCAGCTAAGCTGGAAAAGTTTGCACGTGGATCCCAGCCTTCATCCTCCACGCAGTCCTCCCAGACCTCTCCCTCCCCTTCGCCCCCTCAGTCAGAGGCCGACGCACCTGACGCTGAAAGCTCAATTCAGTCTACTCAACAGATCCTCTTAGCTATAACTGCGTCCGAACAGAGAGTCACTGGTGAGATCGGCCAGGTGCGATCAGATATTTCCCTGCTTCGACATGATATGCAAAAAATAAGAGAGAGGGTGGGAGAGGCGGAACACCGTATATCCGACTTGGAGGACACAACTAATCCCCTTAAGTCTGCAGTTGCCGACCTTACCACCCAGATGTCAGAGGTCAAATCTAAATTGTCGGATATGGAGGGGCGCCTGCGTCGGAACAACGTCCGTTTTGTGGGCCTTCCTGAGCGGGCGGAGGGATCCTCCCCAGAGAAGTTCCTGGAGGGATGGCTCCTAAATCTGTTTCCTGCTGGTGAATTCAGCCAGCATTTTGCTGTGGAAAGGGCCCATCGCATCCCTGCTAGGGCTCCCCCACCGGGTGCCCCCCCGCGTACATTTATCGCCCGCTTTCTTCACTATAGAGACAGAGACGCTGTCCTCCGCCTGGCCCGTCTACAGGGCCCTCTGAAGTGTGACAACCAAGTTGTGGCAGCATATCCAGATTTTGCAGCGGACGTTCAAAAAACTCGTGCCCAATTTCTCCAGATCAAAAGAAAACTTCGAGAGCAGCAAATCCAGTATTCAATGCTCTTCCCGGCACGGCTGAGGGTGGTGTTTGACGGCAACTCCCACTTCTTCAACACCCCTCGGGAGGCTGAACAATGGCTAGATCGCAGGCCGCGGGGCCCACCCTGATACTACCCACGTGAGCATGATGGTTTTGCTGTTGCATCCAGTGAGATATTTGGCCCTTTGGCAAAATGTTGTTTCTCTTGTTTATTTCCCTTAGGTCCGGGGGTAATCCATGCGTTTTTTTTCAGGTTGCAGTGTATATGTACAATTTATTTTGCAGGAAATGTGTTTCTGAATGGAGCTCAATGCTGGGAAATAGTTATCTGTCTATAGGTGACTACTGGTCTATACCTCTGGGTATACAAAGTTTAGCTATAGTTGGGTAACCCCTTCTTTCTTTTGTTTGGTTGTTCGGGATCCAAAGTATATCTAATGTTAGATAGGTATACCGGGTGGGGGGTAATGTTGCGGGTTTTTCTTTTTTATTCTCTAATTATGTTTTTGTTCAAAGTTAAACTGGTGCTGACTGTGTTTTTAGACAGGAACGACTATATTATAAAGTGCAAACTTACCTACTGTACTAGCGTAGAGCCAATTCCCCGCAGGCTGCTGCTGCCAGGTCCCACCTCATTGGGGAACAGATTTCATGTACCCACATATGTCTTCCTTCCCTATGTAATCTCCTCTCTCGCCTCTGATCTACCTCTGTCCATCTCTATGCCCTTCTCTATCGGCTCCAACTATGGCTCATACCCATAACCTAGCTGGGCTCCGCATACTCGGCTGGAATGTCCGTGGTCTCAATGACCATGTTAAGCGCTCCCTGGTCCTTGCAGAGATTAAAATGAATAGGGCGGATATAGCATGCCTCTCAGAGACTCACCTGGTTGGCACAAGAACTATGTCACTTAAGAATCCTTGGGTGGGCCACATGTTTCATTCCACCTTTTCTAATAACGCTAGGGGAGTGGCGATTCTAATTAAAAAAACCATAGGCTTTCACCTCACGCATCACCAAATAGATCAACACGGCAGATATGTTTTTCTGAGGGCTCACGTTAACCACGTTCTCCTCAACATACTTGCCATCTACGTTCCCCCCCCCTATAGCAACGACGTACTTAGAAGGGCAGTATCCTTCCTGGCTTCCTTCCCGTCTGTACCGACTGTCTGTATTGGGGACTTCAATAATATTTTAGATAATACCCTGGACAGATGGACGGGCGCAACTAATCCCACCCCTTCACCTATTCCCTCTCCCACGCCATTTGCTAAACTGATCAACGAACTTAACTTAATAGACATTTGGCGACTTAGACATCCACATCAGAAGCAGTTCTCCTGCTACTCTGCTGGCCATCGTTCTTTCTCCAGAATAGATCTTACGCTGATCTCTCCAGACCTTATACACAAAACTAACCTAGTTGACTATCTACAGAGAGGGATATCTGATCATTCCCCCATGGTGATAGATTTGGACCTGATGCCCTCCAGGGGTGCCAGTACTTGGAAGCTAAACCCCTTCTGGCTCACCTTGATGGCTGACAGTGATGCGCTGCTCGGGGAGTGGTCAGATTTTCAGGAACATAATGCCTCATGCACAGACCCCCACATCCGCCACGACACGTTCAAGACTGTTATCAGGGGTTCCCTTTTAAAACGCATAGCTAACATTAAAAAAACCAGCAGAGAGGAGGAGTCAAGATTAGAACTTGAGTGCTCTCAACACGAGGCCACATACCTGAGCTCAGGTCTGTTGGAGGATAAGGTGAGATGGGATGAAGCGCGCAGGCTCTGGACGGATTACCTACTTGACAAGTCTAAGCGTGGGCTCCTGTTCTCTGCACATGCTAGATATGCCCAGTCAGATGCGGGGGGGCGGCTACTTGGCGTATCTCGCCCGAGACGAAAGATCAACTAACTCTGTCCAAAAGATGTGTGGCTCTGGGGGAGTGGAATACCATACCACCCCTGAAATTGCTCAGACCTTCTTATCATTCTACTCCTCGTTGTACACGTCCCGGGCGACTTACACCTCTGGCCAACTGGAGCAGTATCTATCAAAGATAAACATACCCACTCTCTCCCGACAGTCTGTAGACCTCTTGGAAGCAGACATCACAACCTTAGAGATCGAGACCGCAATTGCCTCCTTCCCTAACAAAAAAGCCCCCGGTAGCGATGGCATACCGATTGAGGTGTATAAAAAAGCATAAAGATTATTTTGTCCCTTATCTACTCCAGCTTTACACTGACCTCAGAAGGGTTGGGGGCCTCCCCCCCTCCATGTCAGAGGCAGTTATAGTTGTAATTCCAAAGCCTGGAAAGGACCCCTCCCTCCCAGACTCGTATCGCCCCATCTCGCTCCTCTCAACTAATGTTAAAATACTAGCAAAAATTCTTGCTACCAGACTGAATGCAGTGGTCACTTCCGTTATACACGAGGACCAGTCGGGCTTTATGCCTGGCCGCTCCACTACCCGTAACCTCAGGCGACTCTTCTGTCATTTACAGCGAGATACAAACTGTGGGTCGGGGGCAGTGGTAGTGTCGCTTGACGCTGCCAAGGCCTTCGACTCCGTGGAATGGAGCTACCTATGGGAGGTCCTACGCTCCTTCGCCTTTGGCCCTAATTTTATCAGTTGGATACGGTTATTATACTCCTCCCCGATGGCCCGTATATCAGTCAATGGCTATGTGACCCATGCATTCCCACTCGGCAGAGGGACTAGACAGGGGTGCCCCCTCTCCCCTGCCCTATTCGCCCTGGCGATAGAGCCTTTGGCTATTGTTCTCCGCACCACCCCGGCTGTCCGCGGTGTCTCTCTCGGTAACAGGGAGGATGTCGTCGCTCTTTATGCTGACGACACTCTCCTTTTCCTTAACGACGCCGGAGCTTCCCTCGGGGCAGTCCTGCGAATTGTTGAGACATTTGGCTCATTCTCTGGCCTTCTCATAAACTGGGGTAAGTCAAGCATTATGCCTCTCTCAGGTGTAATCCCGAGTGAATTGATACCCTCCTCCCCTCTGCAATGGGTCCTCAAATTTAAATACTTGGGAGTATGGATAACCCCTAAAGTGACTGAGTTTGTACCACTCAACATAGACATCGTCACTACTCAGTTTAAGGGGAGGGTTCGCCAGTGGAAGAAACTTCCTCTTATTGTCATGGGCCGTGTCAATTTAATAAAAATGACGATACTTCCCAAGTACCTGTATCTGTTCCAGCACTCCCCAGTATACATGTCTTTATGGCCATAAATAGTTTAATATCATCCTTTATATGGGGGAACAAGCCGCCTAGAATAGCCCTTAGGACACTGGCCAAGCCCAGAGTTGATGGGGGACTGGGTCTTCCCAACCTCCAGGCCTACTATCTAGCAGCCCAACTGATGCACCTATCAGATTGGATCTTGGGACGCTGCGGTTCCACCTTTGAGTGCTCCTATGCTGAGTGTGTGGGGTCCCGCCTTTCCCCTATTCAATTTCTCCTCTCCTTCCCTTTCAGCCCTACTCTTTCTCCTCTCTTCAGACAGGCGCTGTTGGTGTGGCGTCAAACCCATAAATTATGGAATTGGAGGGGCATGGACTCGGAGACCCCCCTATGGTACAATAAGACATTCCCAGAGTTTAGGCAGCTATCCAGGGACGGTTTTTGGTCTAGTGTGGGTCTTACATCAGTCTCCCAGCTATTCCTGGCTGGGTCCCTTAAGTCATTCCAGCAGCTGGCAGAGGAGCTTCCGCTGTCAAACAAGCTCTTCTACCGATTTCTACAACTCCGACACGCAGCCCGGGCTCAATTTCCTAGCTCCCCTCCCTCCACTTCTGACTCTCCGATTAAAACACTACTCCAAAATCTAAACACGAAGGGTCAGATATCTACTATATATAATAATCTTAGCAGACAGATAGATATTGATAGTCTGGACTCCCTCAGGGGTAAATGGGAGCCTAACATTGGAGCCTTAGATGCAGAGCAGTGGAGTCAGATTCTGGAATCAGTCAAGTACACCACCCCATGTCTTAAATACCAGCAGATCTCTCTCTATATTCTGCATAGAGCCTATCGCTCTCCGGTCTCCATGCACAGAGCGGGACTCAGACCAGACGACAGTTGCCCCAGATGTGCCTCACCTAATGCAGACTTCTGGCACATGCTATGGCTTTGTCCGCAGGTGTATAGCTTTTGGGAGGCCGTTTGGATTGATATAACCACTACTGAACCATCAGTCCCTCCCATTGCTCCTAAATATTGCATGTTTGCTCTTGACCTAGAGGAATCACTCTCACCTTCAATCTATAAATATGTCCTATGCTTAACAACTCTGGCCAAGGTTCTCATTGCCAGGAAGTGGTTTGACCCTACATTCCCAAATATATACAACTGGAGGGCTCTCGTGAATGAGGTCTCGGGGCATGAGAGATTCACCTTTAAAGCCAGGGGTTCACTCACCCCCTACTATAACAAATGGAGCAGATGGACCTCCTCTAGATTTGCCACAGCCGTCGACATCAGGCCCAACATCCCTAATCTTTGATTCCAGCTATGGGGAAGCCTATATTTATATATACTTATGTTTATATGTATATCTGCAAATGTACTTATCTCTGTATGTCGTGATACATGTAGATCATCCGCATCTACCTAATAGTCTTGGCCTCACCACCACAATAGGGTCGCTCCTAAACACTAACGCTATATGCCTTCGTCTCAGACAGTACCATGAACTGAACTAAGTCCATTATTGTCTCAATTTTATGTTTTTTTTTTTTTTTTTCTCTTCTTTTTCTTTATTTTATAGGGGGGCGGGGGGTGGGTGTAGTGTTAAGTTAGTTAGTTAAGTTTATGTAAAAATGAAAAATTTCTATATGTGTGCTGTTACATCTGTATAAAGCATAAATGTATACACACTTGTACCCAGATATATATCTGGTTTCCAAGGACTGACAGTGACTTCACCAACTTCTGTACAAGAATGCTTTATTGTCTTTATTATTTATCTGCCTTGAAAAACACTTGTAAACACTGTTAATATGGTATAATGTCATTGTACATGTTGTATGCTTTCTAACACTCTGTACAATAAAAACTACTCAATTTAAAAAAAAAAAAAAAAAACAATGGTTAGGTAGGTGATACGTGTCAATAACACCCACATGAAACCTTGGGGAACTGCTGGGAAACCTTGGATGCTGTATCTAAGGTTTCCCAGCACAACATTGCCCAGAGCACCGCACTGCCTCCACTGGCTAGCCTTCTTCCCCAAGCACATCCTGGTGCCAGGTAAATGATGCACATGCCCCCGGCAATCCACACAATGTGACGGAAAATTTGCATCCTCAGACCAGGCCATCTCCTTCCATTGCTCCCTGGTCCAGTTCCAATGCTCAGTTTCCCACTGTAAATACTTCCAACGTTGGACAGGGGTCAGTACCGGCACTGGAAGTGCCTAATGCTCTGTGTATTCTGCCACCTTTCTATCATAGCCAGCATTTTGTACTAGAGTAGGACCGGAAGGGCAAGCCTTTCACTCCCCATGCGCATCATTGAGCCTTCCTATTACTGGTTCACCAGTTGTCCATCCTCACACATCTGTTGGCAGGTACTAGCCCCTACATATCGGGAACACCCAAGAAAGTCTCCCACTGTGGAAACGCTCCGACCCAGACATCTTACCATAACAACTTGTCAAAGCCGCTCAGATACTTTTGCTTCCAACACATCAACTTCAAGAAGTGAGTTGTTCACTTTCTGCTAGAAATACCCTTATTCTGTGCTTCTTATAGATAGTAATCAAAGGGAGAAGGGGGGGGGGGGGCAATGAGCTTCCTGTTAAATAGACTCAACATACAACATTAGAAATAAAATAAAGAGGGTGCTCAACAACTGTAATAGTTTAAAAATTGGGGTTAATACCCAACTCTTAAGCTTGCGGTTCAAATTGTAAATGTATTCTCATAACACAAAGTAGATTAAACAATACGATATTTAAAAAAATATATTAAAAAGTAGAAATATGCCCACAAATGTTTCCCCCCGTATTATTTAGAATAGAATAGAATCAACTTTATTGGCCATGTGTGCTTGCGCACACTAGGAATTTTTTGTGGATTACACTGCAGCATCAAGCAGGGATGAAAAGGGGGGGAGGGAGACATTACAAATATTACATAAACACATTACAAGCATTTAATTTCTAGCTACGACTAGGGTGGTCAGGTCGCCAAGTAGGGACACGTTGTTTGGCTGTTGATATTGGGATTGCATTCGCTTTGATTGGATTGTTCAGGTGATGGACGGCTAACGGAAAGAAGCTTCTTGCGGATCTGGACGTTTTGACGGGGATGGACCTGAACCGTCTTCTGGATGGTAGGATGTCGAACAGGTTGTGACCAGGATGCAGCTTGTCGTTTGCGATCTTCTCAGCACGTTTCCTTACCCTGGATGAGAACAGATCCCTTATCGGGGGGAGGTCGGTCCCTATGATCCTTTCCGCAGTCTTCACTACCCTCTGCAGTTTTTGTTTGTCGTTCTCGCTTGCGCCACCGTACCAGATTGTGATCGAGGAAAATAAGACAGACTCCACGATGGCGGTGTAGAATACGCACAGCAGCTCCTGTGGGATGTTGAATTTCCTGAGTTGCCTCAGGAAGAACAGGCGCTGTTGGACCTTTTCGATGTTTGTGGTTATGTTTAATCCCCATCTTAGGTCACTGGACATGGTTGTCCCTAGGAATTTGAAGGAATCAACCCGCGACACCACTGCGTTGGCTATTGTTAGCGGGGCTAGTGCATTTGTTTTTTTCCTGTAGTCGACCACCATCTCAACTGTTTTGGTGGGGTTTAGATCGAGGTTGTTGCTGCTGCACCACTGTGTCAGCTTCTCCACTGCATGCCTCTACGCGGTCTTGTCACCATCCTTGATTAGGCCGATGATAGTGGTGTCATCTGCGAATTTGATGATTTTCACTGACTGCTCAGCTGAGGTGCAGTCATTCGTGTAGAGAGAGAAGAGCAGAGGGGAGAGGACGCATCCTTGGGGGGCTCCAGTACTGATTGTTTGTGTGCTGGACGAGAAGGCGCCGGCTTTGACCACCTGTTCCCTTGCTGTTAGAAAGTCCACTATTCATGAACATGTTGATCCTGGGACTCCTAAGGAGAGGAGTTTTGGCTGCAGGATGCCGGGAACGATAGTATTAAATGCTGTGCTGAAGTCCACGAATAGGATTCTTGCATAGGTGCCTTGGTGGTCGAGGTGTTGTAAAATATGGTGCAGCCCGAGGTTGACCGCATCCTCTACACTTCTGTTCGCCCGGTAGGCAAACTGCATGGGGTCAAGGTGAGCGTTTGTCACTTCTCTCAGGTGCTTCAATACTAGTCTTTCAAATGCTTTCATGGCCACTGAGGTTAGTGCAATTGGCCTGAAGTCATTTAGGTCCTTCGTGGGTGTTTTCTTAGGGACCGGGATGATGATAGAGCATTTGAAGCAGACAGGAACCTTGCACAAGTCCAGGGAGGAGTTGAATATCGTTGTGAAGATGGGGGCGAGCTGAGCTGCACAGGTCCTAAGGCTGGATGGCGACACACCATCCGGTCCTGCAGCCTTCTTAGGTTTTATTCTTTTGAGTACTGCTTCTACCTCGCCTTGGTCCACGTGGAGGGCCTGGGTGTGGTGGTCTTTGGGATGGAGTTGGGGAGGTACGGCCTGCTCAAATCTGCAGTAGAACTTGTTCAGGTCTTCTGAAAGTTCATGGCTGGTTTCAGACTGTGTTTGGGCTTTCTTGTAATTTGTGATGTTTTGCATGCCCTTCCATACTGCCGCAGGGTCCTTTGCTGTGAGGTTGTGTGTCAGCTTGTTTGTTTAATCCATGTTGTTGTGTTACGAGAATATACTTACAGTTTGAGCCACAAGTTTACTTTCCAATCCAGAAGTGTCAAGCCTCTGTATTCTTTCAAAACTATCACTGTTGTTGAGCACCCTCTTTTTTAAGAGAGAGGGTGCTCAACAACTCATGGCCCACTGTCATGCACATTGCACTTTAAATTGATTTGGTGAGATGGATTAAAGAACTGTTTATTCAAAAAGACCTGTGAGTATCACCGCATAGTATACCTCAGTAAGCAGCATGTCAATCTCCACATCCTTCACTTTGTATAGCGCATAGCCGATGAAATCCTCAAACAGCAGGTGCAGCACAACCTGGTGAAGGACAAAGAGTCAGTGGGGTGGGCTGTGGCTCAATGGCAGGTCAGTTGGGGTTCTAGTGTGGTCAGTAGCTAGTGATGAGGCTGTATGGATGGTGTAATGGTTAGAGTTCTGAGCGCTGAGGTCATGGGTTCCATTCACACCATGGCAACTGTGTGGAGTTTGTATATTCTCCCTGTGCTTGCGTGGGTTTCCTCCGGGTATTCCGGTTTCCTCCCACATTCCAAAAATATACTGGTAGATTAATTGGCTCCCAAAAAACTTAACCCTAGAATGTCTGTGTGTGCATGTACATGTGGTAGGGAATATAGATTGTAAGCTCCACTGGGGCAGGGACTGATGTGAGTGTGCAAATATTCACTGAACAGCGCTGCTGAATATGTGTGCGCTATATAATAACTGGTGATAATAGTCTCTGTACAGCGCTGCGGAATATGTGTGCGCTATATAATAACTGGTAATAATATTCTCTGTACAGTGCTGCAGAATATGTGTGCGCTATATAATAACTGGTAATAATAGTCTCTGTACAGCGCTGCAGAATATGTGTGCGCTATATAAATAACTGGTAATAATATATGTGGAATATGTGTGCGCTATATAATAACTGGTAATAATATTCTCTGTACAGTGCTGCGGAATATGTGTGTACTATATTATAACTGGTAATAATAGTCTCTGTACAGCGCTGAGGAATATGTGTGCGCTATATATCAACTGGTAATAATCTCTGTACAGCGCTGCGGAATATGTGTGCGCTATATAATAACTGGTAATAATATTCTCTGTACAGAGCTGCGGAATATGTGTGCGCTATATAATAACTGGTAATAATATTCTCAGTACAGCGCTGCGGAATATGTGTGCGCTATATAATAACTGGTGATAATAGTCTCTGTACAGCGCTGCGGAATATGTGTGTGCTATATAATAACTGGTGATAATATTCTCTGTACAGCGCTGCAGAATATGTGTGCACTATATAATAACTGGTAATAATAGTCTCTATACAGCGCTGCGGAATATGTGTGCACTATATAAATAACTGGTAATAATAGTCTCTGTACAGCGCTACGGAATATGTGTGCACTATATAATAACTGGTAATAATAGTCTCTGTACAGCACTGCGGAATATGTGTGCGCTATATAAATAACTGGTAATAATAGTCTCTGTACAGCGCTGCTGAATATGAATGCGCTATATAATAACTGGTGATAATAGTCTCTGTACAGCGCTGGGGAATATGTTTGCGCTATATAATAACTGGTAATAATCTCTGTACAGCGCTGCGTAATATGTGTGCGCTATATAATAGCTGGTAATAATATTCTCTGTACAGCGCTGCGGAATATGTGTGCACTATATAATAACTGGTAATAATCTCTGTATACCGCTGTGGAATATGTGTGCGCTATATAATAACTGGTGATAATAGTCTCTGTACAGCGCTGTGGAATATGTGTGTGCTATATAATAACTGGTAATAATATTCTCTGTACAGCACTGTGGAATGTGTGTGTGCTATATAATAATCATAGGCGTGCGCACGGGGGGTGCCCAGGCACCTCCTAATGATCGGCACCCCCCACATGATGCAGCTGCTATGGGGCTTGGGGGGCCGAAGTTTTAGAAGGCAATACTCAGTCTCTGCACCATCCGGAACTTTATATGCCCTCCCCCATTTCCCCATCAGCGACGTAGTTTGAGACCAGTGCAGTGCTACTGGTCTCCAACTCCTCCCCTATGCTTCCCACCTGACCTGTTGGCCGCGGGCGTGAATGAATAGGAGAGAAGACTGAGCGCTGATGAAAGGAGCCTGGCTTCCGAGGCCAGGGTACAGCCGATCCGAACAGCGCAGCCGCAGCCTACAAGGAGAGCGGAGCCTGCGGGGCTCAGCGACAGCCAGTATAAACAAACAGCCTGCCTGGGCACAGTGCATCATTTGACAGCGCAGACCAGAAGAGTCTGCAAGGGCACGGAGTTAAGCACACAATGTTAAGCACAGCGCTGTCAATGAGGGGAGATAACTAAACTTAGATTACAGTGGGGAACAGGTTATGAAGGTACCAGTGGGGGAGGGGGTTTAGCGTGGTTCACATGGGGGAGGTGAGATTTAGTGAGGTACACAGTGGAAAAGAGGGCTTAGCGAGGTACATAGTGGGGGAATGGGGATTTAGGTACACAGTGAGGGAGGGGGGACTTAGTGAGGTATACAGTGTGGTACACAGTGGGGGATGGGGGAATTAGTGAGGTACACAGTGGGGGAGGTGGACTTAGCTATCCCACTTGTCTCTAACCTGCTGTCTCTCTCTCTCCTTCTCGCTCCTCCTCTCTTCCCTGCTATCTATTTCTCCTGTTTTTTTCTCTTTTGGGTCCCGCATTTATCAATATATTGCGATGCCGGCGCAGTGGCATCGCCGGACATAGCATTGCGGTGTTGAAGTACACCGCCTGAATGTATGAGTAAAAGGGCGCAGGGACAGGGCTCCAAAAGGATCCCGTTCCTGCGAAGCCCTGACCCGGAAGCCGGGGGGTCTGCGCATGCGCGGTTATGCGCTGACCCCCGCCGACCCCTGTGACCGCACTGCCCCACTCGGCAGTGCGATCCCGCAGCCATAGGCAACAATGGGCTATGGCCATATCAGAATGGCGATAGCCCAGGGATGCGAAGCCGGGCTGCCCAATGTTGATACATCGGGCAGCTTCGCATCCCCCATAGAAACCTATGGGGGATGCGGCCGGCGGCGCTGCAGGGGGGATCGCAGCAGGGATCGGAGATCCCTGCTGCGGTCCCCATTTGATACATTTAGGAGATACTTAGGAGATACATTTAGGAGATACTTAGTATTTGCGGCTAAACCCCGAAAACGGGTGTTTTGGGGGATTTAGCCGCAAATATGATTTGATAAATGGGCCCCTATGTCCTCTCTGCACACCTTGCATCCTTCCCCATTCCCTCTTCTGTCATTTTCTGTCTCTCTTTGGGCCTTATTTTGGTTCACTCTTTCTGACAAAATCCTTCTTAGATGGACAAAACCATGTGCACTGCAGGTGGGCAGATGTAACATGTGCAGAGAGAACTAGATTTGGGTGAGTTATTTTGTTTCTGTGCAGGGAAAATACTGACTGCTTTATTTTTACACTGCAATATAGATCTCACTTTGAAGTAAAACCCCACCCAAATCTAATTCTTTCTGCACAAATAACATCTGCCCCCTGCAGTGCACATGGTTTTGCCCATCTAAGAAGGATTTTGTCAGAAAGAATGACTCTCCCTCCTTTTCTCTCTCCATTGCTTTCTTTCCCCCTCTTTCTCTCAACCCTTTCTCGCACTTCTCCTCCATTTCTGTCACACCTCTCTTAATCCCTCTCGCCACACCTAATCTCTCTCCTCTGCTCTCTGTGTGTTGGGGGTGCTAGAGGGAACTAACCAAAAGTTTGCCTAAGGCATCAATTTGTCTAGGGCTGGCTCTGCTCAGTCTATCACTGTGAGAGGACTGGCGCATGCACAGAAGCTACTGAAGGAGGCTCGGGCTGCACCGGGAGCCATTTAAATTTACATGTCCAGCCAGTCCCAATCCGCTTCTCCAATAAATCAATGGCAAGTGCAGTGCTACAGTGATCCAGGCTCCAGCCCTGTGTGTGCTGTCCCAGAGTCCTCCTGAGCCCTCCGAGCATGTAATCCCTTATGGCATCGAGCATGAAGGCCTTAGCATTAAGCATGAAAGCCGTGGCATCAAGCATGAAACCCCTAGCAATTAACATGTAGGTAAGTGATACTTATTTGGCATCATATGTAATAGCCGTTATGGTGTGTGGTATAATATGTAGTGAGCATTACGGCATGTGGCAAAATGTGTAATGGGCATCACGTTTGTCAAAAAATGTGTAATGGGCATCACAGTGTGTGGCATAATGTGTAATGGGCATCACGGTGTTAGGTGTAATGGGCATCATGGTGTGAGGAGCAATGGGCATCACAGTCTGAGGCATAATGTATAAGGGGCATCACGGTGTGAGGAGTAATGTGTAATGGGCATTATGGTATGTGGCGTAATGTTTAATGGGCATTATGGTGTGTGGTGTTATGGGCATTACAGTGTGTGGCATAATGTGTAATGGGCATTACAGAGTTTGGTATAATGTGTATTGGGCATAACGGTGTGTAGCATAACGTGTAATAGGCATTATGGCATGTGGTATACCATGCAATCGGTGTGTGACGTGTAATAGGCATTACGGTGTCACTTTTTGGCACACTGTCAGTGTGTCCCCATTTTGTAAAAAATTGTCAAACCCTGCCATGTGTAATGGGCATAAAGTTGTGTGGCATTATGTGGAATGAGCATTACTGTGTGTGGCATTATGTGTGATGGGCATTATATTGTGTGGTATTATGGGCATTACTGTGTGTGGCATTATGTGTGATGCCCATTATGGTGTGTGGCATTATGTGTAATGGGCATTACAGTGTGTGGCATTATGTGGAATGGGTATTACAGTGTAAATTTCTGTACCGGTTTCTAGTATGTGTGGGGGAAATGATTCATTCTGAAGTGCATACACATAAATAAGTCACCTTCTATTTAGTTTGCATTGTTGCCACGTAGGATGTTATGGACACACCCAGTAGGCTGTGATGGACACGCCCAGTAGGCTGTGATGGACACGCCCAGGCCAGTAGGCTGTGGTGGACATGCCCCTCCAATGGTGCACCCCCTAAGAAAATGGGCTGCGCACGCCTATGATAATAATTGATAACAATATTCTCTGTACAGCGCTGTGGAATATGTGAGCGCTATATAATATAACTGGTAATAATACTCTCTGTACAGCGCTGTGGAATATGTGTGCACTATATAAATAACTGGTAATAATAGTCTCTATACAGCACTGCGGAATATGTGTGCGCTATATAATAACTGGTAATAATAATCTCTGTATAGCGCTGTGGAATATGTGTGCACTATATAATAACTGGTAATAATAGTCTCTGTATAGCGCTGTGGAATATGTGTGCACTATATAATAACTGGTAATAATAGTCTCTATACAGCGCTGCGGAATATGTGTGCTATATAATAACTGGTAATAATAATCTCTGTACAGCGCTGCAGAATATGTGTGCACTATATAATAACTGGTAATAATAGTCTCTGTACAGCGCTGCGGAATATGTGTGCTATATAATAACTGGTAATAATAATCTCTGTACAGCGCTGCAGAATATGTGTGCGCTATATAATAACTGGTAATAATAATCTCTGTACAGCGCTGCGGAATATGTGCGCTATAAAATAACTGGTAATAATCTCTGTATAGCGCTGCGGAATATGTGTGCACTATATAATAACTGGTAATAATAGTCTCTGTACAGCGCTGCGGAATATGTGTGCTATATAATAACTGGTAATAATAATCTCTGTACAGCGCTGCAGAATATGTGTGCGCTATATAATAACTGGTAATAATAATCTCTGTACAGCGCTGCGGAATATGTGTGCGCTATAAAATAACTGGTAATCTCTGTATAGCGCTGCGGAATATGTGTGCGCTATATAATAACTGGTAATAATCTCTGTATAGCGCTGTATAAGCAGGTTATTTGGGGTATAGCAGGGTCAGTGGGGGCTGTAATGGGGTCAGTAGATGGTGAAATAGGGAGGGATGTGATGGTTTATAAACAGGTTATTGGGGGTATAGCAGGGTCAGTTAGGAATGTAATGGGGTCAGTAGATGGTGCAGTAAGGAGGGGTGTGATGGTGTATAAGCAGGTTATTGGGGGTATAGCAGGGTCAGTATGGGATATATGGGGTTAGTAAGGGGTATAGCAGGTCAGTATGGGATATATGGGGTCAGTAAGGGGGGTGTCACGGGTTGTTATGGGGTATATGGGGTCAGTAAGGGGATGTAGCAGATCAGTATGGGAGACATGGGGTCAGTAAGGGGGAGTAGCGGGTCAGTATGGGATATATGGGGTCAGTTAGGGGGTGTAGCAGATCAGTATAGGATACATGGGGTCAGTAAGTTGCAAGTATAGTCAGAAAACTGAGGGAGAGACAAGTGCATTTACAGAGGAGAAGGTCCTCACAGAACTCTCAAAACTGAAAGTGGATAAATCAATGGGGCTAGATGGGATACATCCAAGGATACTAAAAGAGCTTAAAGGGGAGCTGGTAAAACCAATAACAGAATTATTCAAGCAGTCACTAGCTACTGGAGTAATCCCAGAGGACTGGATAACAGCGTATGTAGTCCCACTGCACAAAAGTGGAAACAAGGAAGAGGTAAGCAACTATCGACCAGTGAGCCTTACATCAGTAGTAGGGAAATTGATGGAAACACTCTTAAAACAAAGAATTGTAGAATATCTCAAAACCAGCAAATTACAGGATCCAAAACAGCATGGGTTTACTGGGCGAAGACCATGTCAAACAAATCTTATTGACTTTTTTTGACTGGGTGACTAAAGTAACAGATCAAGGTGGGGCTGTAGATGTAGCTTATCTAGACTTTAGTAAGGCTTTTGACACTGTCCCACATCGCAGACTGTTAAATAAACTTGAAAGCTTGGGATTTTGGGATTGGATTTTAAGATATTTGAACGGATAATTGCGTGGTTGCAGGACAGAAAACAGAGAGTTGTAGTAAACGGAGTACAATCAAAGGAGGGAAAGGTTACAAGTGGAGTACCCCAGGGATCTGTATTTGGACCGGTGCTTTTTAATATCTTTTTTTGGTGATATTGCAAATGGAATTAAGGGTAAAATGTGCCTTTTTGCAGATGACACAAAGGTATGCAACAGGGTAGACACACCAGGAGGGGTAAAACAAATTATTTATGATCTAGGTGGATTAGAGGAATGGTCAAGAGCATGGCAACTACAGTTTAATGCCAAAAAATGCAAAATCATGCACTTGGGTCTCAGAAATCCAAAGACTAAATATAGTATAAATGGCACTATAATGGAAACTACTGAGGAAGAGAGGGATCTAGGTGTCACTATTTCAGGGGACGTAAAGGCAGATAGGCAATGTAACAAAGCAATGAGGAAGGCAAGTCAGATGCTTGGTTGCATAGGGAGAGGTATCAGCAGTAGGAAGAAGTAATAATGCCACTGTATAGGTCATTGGTACGACCTCATCTAGAGGATTGTGTTCTGTTCTGGAGGCCATATCTCCAGAAGGATATAAATACATTAGAGCAGGCATGTCCAAAATCAGGCCTGGGGGCCAATTGTGGCCCGTGCCATCATTTCAAGTGGCCCGCAGCATCCAGCCAGAAGTGGGCGGAGCAACAGATGCAGGATGCACAGCACAGGACCGTAAGATGGGGTCCCGGTGAGCATGCCTTTAGCTTGCTATCTGCAGCAGTGAGGAGGTGCCGGCCGCCACAGTGAGATGTGTTTGGTGGCTTTCGGCCTTGCTCCTCCCCCTGGGCGTGGAAGGTCCTTTAGCACACTACAATTTAGCATCTACCGTGTCCCGGCACTTTGGAGAGGAAAAAAAAAAACAAGACATTGTTTTGCTGATCCATCGACGGAGGGAAACCATCTGTTTCTCCCAAATCGAATGGCAAGAGTATTCGACATCGGCCATGAACCATCGATGATTCCGAATCATCGATGGCCATCCGTAGTATAGGATATATGGGGTCAGTCAGTGGGTGTAGCGGGTCAGTATGGGGTGTAGTGGGTCAGTATAGGATATATGGGGTCAGTAAGGTGGTGTAGCGGGTCAGTATGGGGTGAAGTGGGTCAGTATAGGATATATGGGGTCAGTAAGGGGGTGTAGCGGGTCAGTATGGGGGTGTAGTGGGTCAGTATAGGCTATATGGGGTCAATAAGGGGTTGTAGCAGGTCAGTATGGGGGTGTAGAGGGTCAGTATAGGATATATGGGGTCAGTAAGCAGGTCAGTATGGGCTGTAGAGGGTCAGTATAGGATATATGGGGTCAGTAAGGGGGTATAGCGGGTCAGAATGGGGTGTAGCGGGTCAGTATAGGATATATGGGTCAGGACGGGGGATAGCGGGTCAGTATGGGGTGTAGAGGGTCCGTATAGGATATATGGAGTCAGTAAGGGGGGTAGCGGGTCCGTATGGGATATATGGGGTCAGTACGGGGTGTAGTGGGTCAGTATGGGATATATGGGGTCAGTATGGGATATATGGGGTCAGTATGGGATATATGGGGTCAGTAATGGGGTGTAGCGGGTCAGTATAGGATACATGGGGTCAGTAAGGGGTGTAGTTGGTCAGTATAGGATAGATGGGGTCAGTACGGGGGGTAGGGGGTCAGTATGGGATATATGGGGTCAGTAAGAGGGTGTAGCGGTTCAGTATGGGGGTGTAGTGGGTCAGTATACGATATATGGGGTCAGTATGGGGGTGTAGAGGGTCAGTATGGGGTGTAGTGGGTCAGTATAGGATATAAGGGGTCAGTAAGGGGGTGTAGCGGTTCAGAATGGGGTGAAGTGGGTCAGTATGGGATATATGGGGTCAGTATGGGATATATGGGGTCAGTATGGGATATATGGGGTCAGTATGGGATATATGGGGTCAGTAAGAGGGTGAAGCGGTTCAGTATGGGGGTGTAGTGGGTCAGTATACGATATATGGGGTCAGTATGGGGGTGTAGAGGGTCAGTATGGGGTGTAGTGGGTCAGTATAGGATATAAGGGGTCAGTAAGGGGGTGTAGCGGTTCAGTATGGGGTGTAGTGGGTCAGTATAGGATATATGGGGTCAATATGGGATATATGGGGTCAGAATGGGATATATGGGGTCAGAATGGGATATATGGGGTCAGTAAGGGGGTGTAGTGGGTCAGTATAGGATATATGGGGTCAGTAAGGGGTGTAGTTGGTCAGTATAGGATAGATGGGGCCAGTACGGGGGGTAGGGGGTCAGTATGGGATATATGGGGTCAGTAAGAGGGTGTAGCGGTTCAGTATGGGGGTGTAGTGGGTCAGTATACGATATATGGGGTCAGTATGGGGGTGTAGAGGGTCAGTATGGGGTGTAGTGGGTCAGTATAGGATATAAGGGGTCAGTAAGGGGGTGTAGCGGTTCAGTATGGGGTGTAGTGGGTCAGTATAGGATATATGGGGTCAGTATGGGGTGTAGAGGGTCAGTATAGGATATATGGGGTCAGTAAGGGGGTGTAGCGGGTCAGTATGGGGTGGAGTGGGTCAGTATAGGATATATGGGGTCAGTAAGGAGTGTAGTTGGTCAGTATAGGATAGATGGGGTCAGTATGGGATATATGGGGTCAGTATGGGGGTGTAGTGGGTCAGTATACGATATATGGGGTCAGTATGGGGGTGTAGCGGTTCAGTATGGGGTGTAGTGGGTCAGTATAGGATATAAGGGGTCTGTATGGGGGTGTAGAGGGTCAGTATAGGATATATGGGGTCAGTATGGGGGTGTAGAGGGTCAGTGTAGGATATATGGGGTCAGTACGGGGGGTAGCGGGTCAGTATGGGGGTGTAGAGGGTCAGTATAGGATATATGAGGTCAGTATAGGATATATGCGGTCAGTAAGGGGGTGTAGAGGGTCAGTATAGGATATATGGGGTCAGTAAGGGGGTGTAGAGGGTCAGTGTAGGATATATGGGGTCAGTAAGGGGGTGTAGAGGGTCAGTGTAGGATATATGGGGTCAGTACGGGGGGTAGCGGGTCAGTATAGGATATATGCGGTCAGTATGGGGGTGTAGAGGGTCAGTATAGGATATATGGGGTCAGTACGGGGGGTAGCGGGTCAGTATAGGATATATGAGGTCAGTATGGGGGTGTAGAGGGTCAGTATAGGATATATGGGGTCAGTATAGAATATATGGGGTCAGTACGTGTGGTAGCGGGTCAGTATGGGGGTGAAGAGGGTCAGTATAGAATATATGGGGTCAGTACGGCGGGTAGCGGGTCAGTATGGGGGTGGAGAGGGTTAGTATAGGATATATGCAGTCAGTAAGGGGGTGTAGTGGGTCAGTACGGCGGGTTGCGGGTCAGTATGGGGGTGTAGAGGGTCAGTATAGGATATATGGGGTCAGTATAGGATATATGCGGTCAGTAAGGGGGTGTAGAGGGTCAGTATAGGATATATGGGGTCAGTAAGGGGGTGTAGAGGGTCAGTGTAGGATATATGGGGTCAGTACGGGGGTAGCGGGTCAGTATAGGATATATGCGGTCAGTATGGGGGTGTAGAGGGTCAGTATAGGATATATGGGGTCAGTATAGGATATATGCGGTCAGTATGGGGGTGTAGAGGGTCAGTATAGGATATATGGGGTCAGTACAGGGGGTAGTGGGTCAGTACGGGGGGTAGCGGGTCAGTATAGGATATATGGGGTCAGTATGGGGGTGTAGAGGGTCAGTATATGATATATGGGGTCAGTATAGGATATATGGGGTCAGTATAGGATATATGGGGTCAGTAAGCGGGTGTAGTGGGTCAGTATAGGATATATGGGGTCAGTAAGGGGGTGTAGAGGGTCAGTATAGGATATATGGGGTCAGTAAGGGGGTGTAGAGGGTCAGTATAGGATATATGGGGTCAGTATGGGGGTGTAGAGGGTCAGTATAGGATATATGGGGTCAGTATAGGATATATGCGGTCAGTATGGGGGTGTAGAGGGTCAGTATAGGATATATGGGGTCAGTATAGGGGTGTAGAGGGTCAGTATAGGATATATGGGGTCAGTATAGGGGTGTAGAGGGTCAGTATAGGATATATGGGGTCAGTATGGGGGTGTAGAGGGTCAGTATAGGATATATGGGGTCAGTAAGGGGGTGTAGAGGGTCAGTATAGGATATATGGGGTCAGTATGGGGGTGTAGATGGTCAGTATAGGGGTGTAGAGGGTCAGTATATGATAAATGGGGTCAGTATAGGATATATGGGGTCAGTATAGGGGTGTAGAGGGTCAGTATAGGATATATGCGGTCAGTAAGGGGGTGTATAGGGTCAGTATAGGATATATGGGGTCAGTAAGGGGGTGTAGTGGGTCAGTATAGGATATATGGGGTCAGTATAGGGGTGTAGTGGGTCAGTATAGGATATATGGGGTCAGTATGGGGGTGTAGAGGGTCAGTATATGATATATGGGGTCAGTATAGGGGTGTAGAGGGTCAGTATAGGATATATGGGGTCAGTATGGGGGTGTAGAGGGTCAGTATAGGATATATGAGGTCAGTAAGGGGGTGGTGTAGTGGGTCAGTATAGGATATATGGGGTCAGTATAGGGGTGTAGTGGGTCAGTATAGGATATATGGGGTCAGTATGGGGGTGTAGAGGGTCAGTATAGGATATATGGGGTCAGTATGGGGGTGTAGAGGGTCACTACGGGATACAGGAAGGGAGAGGAATGGCTGCAGGCAGTTATACCGGAAGTATTACACACAGTGCATTAATAACGGAGACCCGGAGCCGTGCGGTGTGACCCTGCTGCTGCCGGCATACAGAGAACACATCCTCCCGGCGGCTTCCCCTCACACACTACCCGGTTGCCAGCACTTACCATGGCGCCCTCGTTGTCTCCTCTCCTCACTGCGCAGCCGATCACATGGGCGGCACCAACCTGAGAAGACGCTCACCTTAGCCAATCATACAGCAGAACTCTCCTGAGTGACAGTTAACGCTACCAATCACACAATGAGAGATGAACCTATAGCTCTGTTGCAACCACTATTCTACTCTCTATGATCACAAAGACTGGAGGACCGTAGATATATACCTGACCTACATATCTATATATATATAGACCTCATCCTCATGTGATTATACTATATATATATATATATATATATATATATATATATATATATATATATATATATATATATATATATATATATATATATATATATATATATATATAGGCTATTTTTCGATTTAAAAAAAAGAGGTGAATTTAAGTAAGACAAAAATAATAGATGTGGGTGGGGGGTGGATTGCCCTCTCCAGGAGGAACACAATGCTCTGCTCCTGCACTTCTGTCTCATGTAGGATTACCATCACCTGTGTTGAACAGGTTAATTGGTGAGATAGGTGTTTCACCACAGGTGATGGCAATCATACATCAAGAGGGAAGTGCAGGAGCAGAGCATTGTGTCCTCCTGGAGAGGGGCATGCTGGGAGGTATGGATAATGTATGATTGCCAGCACCTGTGGGGAGCTTGGTAACTGATAAGAAAGGTGTCACCACAGGTGCTGCCAATCATACATTACCAGGGAAGCTCAGGAACAGAGCACTGTGTCCTCGTGGAGAAGGGGCATGCTGGGAGGTATGGATAATGTATGATTGCCAGCACCTGTGGGGAGCTAGGTAACTGACAAGAAAGGTGTCACCACAGGTGCTGGCAATCCTACATTACCAGGGAAGCTCAGGAACAGAGCACTGTGTCCTCGTGGAGAAGGGGCATGCTGGGAGGTATGGATAATGTATGATTGCCAGCACCTGTGGGGAGCTAGGTAACTGATAAGAAAGGTGTCACCACAGGTGTTGGCAATCCTACATTACCAGGAAAGCCCAGGAACAGAGCATTGTGTCCTCCTGGAGAGGGGCATGCTGGGAGATATGTTATTATGAATTGTTCTGACATTTATGTCGTTGGGTTGAGCGAGCTGCTTGGATTTCCGAATACTCTATAAATGTCTCCTTTCTGTGGGGCTGGTCTACTATCAATAAATGGGCCCCATGTTTTATAAAAACGAGATGTAGGAACGGTGACATTTTTGAGGGTGTCCTACCTATTGTAAAACATGTATTTTAACAATAAGGTTTCAACTTCCGTCACTGTGGGGAGGTGTGGTTTTATCCAGGCGTTTAGAATGACTATTTTTGCCGCAGTGACCACCGGAGCATACAGGAGAGAAATGCCTTTGGCAAAAGCAAAGGATGGGATGATACAATAATTAAACCCACTGATAAGGGAGGGGGGGGGGGGGGGGTTGTACTGTGGTCTCGAGAAATACACCAAAGAGCTACAGCAACAATTGGGAGAACGGTCCTGTTACAAAAAATGGTACTTCTGTAGTTTCACGGTGCCAGTATGTGAAACTACTGCGGGGCTCGCTTCGCTCGCCCACGCTGCGGGCTCGCTACGCTCGCCACGCTATTTAAAATCAACTCCATGCCAACATGGATAGTGGGGGTATGAACTATCCATGTTGGCATGGAGTTAAGTTACTTTTTTTTACATATTTCATGGCGAGCGTAGAACCCGGAAGTAGCACGGCGCCATGCTGGCGCCGTGAAACTACAGAAGTACCCAAAGAATTGATTTTCAATCCCAACAATGACTGCATGGAAATATACCAAGAGATGCTAAATGAAGCGGTAAAAGGACGGCACCATTACCAAGACACACTGTGAATGTTTGGAGGTTAAGACCGTGTCAAAATCGACATATACCTATTAACAAAAGTTCACAAATGTGAGAAGAATCCCCCTGGGAGGCCCATTGTCTCATGGATGGGGGTCTCACTGAGAAAACAAGCAAATTTGTGGATTTCTATCTAAGAAAATACATCATCATTTTACCATCATATTTCTGGATTCTGGTACCATGGATGTACTCAACAAAAATCAGGACATCATTCTGAATAACAACTCATGGCTCATCACATGCGACATTGAGAATCTTGTAAAGTGGGTGGTGAATACTCAGTAGATGGACCCTCCTCTTTTTAGAACAAACAAAGTGGAAGATTCTTAATAATAAACAAATGTTAATAATACTCTCCTTGTGTCGTCTGTTTATTATCCCTGGATGGGTTTTTTTGAATCCCCACGCTTGTATCAGTTCGATGTAGTCACGTACAGCATATGTGATTTAAACACAAGGGGGGTATACAACAATGGGTGAATCTGCATTAATATGTAAATTTATATTAGGTGAAATCTTGGCAAAGAGAGATTTGTACCAAACTCACATGAGTAATGCTATGATTACACACAAAATGGTATCTTTTATAAAGATGATAATGCTGGTGTACCAGTACTCACCATTTCTCTTAATCTCTTTGATCTTTTCCAAGTACTTGGTCTAGCTGCTTCCTGTATCAAGTCGGGTTTGATATGTTGGTACTTTGGGTTTTGAGGAATTCTTTTTGGTACTTATGTATTATCTGGACTCCCATGTTAAATGCACCCCATTTTTTCATACCCCTACTATCCAACTACGCATGGAGTTGATTTTATATAGTGTGGCGAGCCCCGCGAGGGGACGCGGTCTCATAAGAAAAACGGGAGTCCAGATATTACATAAGTACCTTCTTTTTTTTAGAATCTCCGGGTCCCAGACACCTGTGTCCCAGCTACAGTTACTCCGTGCCTCCAAGCATCCATTTCCTGTGTACAGCCTTTGTTACCTGCATCCCATTCTGTTACCTGTCTCCAGCACCTGTTGCCGGGATACAGCTTTCAACATTCCCGCTAGCTTTCCAAAAGACTATTACAGACTTTGTGTCATCCTCTGTGCCAGTTTCCCATTGTACAATAAACATAATTCATCTTATCCACACGCCTTCAGTCTCAGTTTCCATTGGTAGTCAGCTAACCACCAAGGTCACACCTGGGTCCCAATCCCCAGTCGTGACAGAATGCACAAGCCCATGGACTTGGCTAGTGACTTTAAAGTGGTTATGCAAAATCTGACATCAATACCAATGGGAACCTACCACCACTCACTTATTCAGCTACAAGAACTCTTGGCAAAAAAAATTCCCATAATTTCTACGTTACTAAGTTACACTCCTGAGGTTGTGAAGCCCACCAGTTACAGTGCCGGTGAAATCTGAAAGGCCTTCCAACCTTCAGAGTGAAATCCCTGTCCAGGGCAAGCGGAGGTCCCAGCCTTCAGAATCTGAATGCCAAAGACGCAGGTTACTCAATTTATGTTTCTACTGAGGTAATCCAGACCACTTCATTGAGAATTGTTCCCTCCGCAAGCCCAAGAACAAAGTAGCTTCAAGTAGCCCCAGGTAGGGGTCTTCCGTCTCCAGCCCCGAGTGGGGGTCTTCCGTCTCCAGCCCCGAGTGGGGGTCTTCCGTCTCCAGCCCCGAGTGGGGGTCCAGAGCCCCGAGTGGGGGTCCGCAGTCTTCAGCCCCGAGTGGGGGTCCGCAGTCTTCAGCCCCAATAGGTGGTCCGCAGTCTTCAGCCCCAAGAGGGGGTCCGCAGTCCTGAGTCCACTCCGGTTCCAGACGTTCAAGTACCTCCAATGATCCGGTTCCTGCCATCCGTCAGGAGGTTCGTTTGCTCCCAGCCGATTCCGACACCTCTGGACCTCATCCGGTCTCAACCGTCAGTCCAGAGTCCACTCTGGTACCAGCCGGTTCAAGTATCTCCATTGATGATCCAGTTCCAGCCGTCAGTCAGGAGGCTCATTCGGTTCCAGCCGATTCTGACATCTCTGGACCTCATCCGGTCTCAACCATCGGTCCAGAGTCCATGCCAGTCCAAGCATCTTCAGTGATCATCCGGTCCCATCCGTCAATCCAGAGACCCTGCCGGTCCCAGCCGGTTCAAGTACCACCAGATGTCCTCCGGTTCCAGCCGGTCCAAGTTTGTCTACTTCCAAGTCAATACCATCCTGCCCAGAGACTTTTACAAACCTGCCTGATCCTGATAATTCCAGACAGTCTTCTATTGTCCCTCACTCTGTTGAACAAACAGTTGGCACTCCAGAGACTCTTACTTTGATGGAGATTTAGTTCAGCTACGCATTATCGTACGTCAACTCCTCTCTGAAATGGAGTCAATTCCATCAACAAATTATACTTCTAGTAATGCAGTCCGACATCTCCTTTGTTTTTTCAGAGACAAAGCCTTGGATTGGCTTAGTCCCATTATAGAAGCCAACGATTCCATCTTGTATGATCTTCCTGCATTTCTAAAATTAGTTAAACAAGAATTTGCTACAAAACAAGCTGGTTCACAGTCTTCCCAAAAGTCTAAATTTATGGAACTAAATTATATGGCTCTGTCTTCTTCCAAAGATTCCTCAAAGTTTTCTGCTGAATATCCCAATTCTTCAAGGTCTGTACCCATGAGCTTAGGAGTTGGCTGTGTTTCATTGGGCCTTATTCTAGTTCACTCTTTCTGACAAAATCCTTCTTAGATGGACAAAACCATGTGCACTGCAGGTGGGGCAGATGTAACTTGTGCAGAGAGAATTAGATTTGGGTGCGGTTTTACTTCAAAGTGAGATCTATATTGCAGTGTAAAAATAAAGCAGCCAGTATTTACCCTGCACAGAAACAAAATAACTCACCCAAATCGGTACTTATGTATTATCTGGGCTTCCGATTTTTTCATTGCATGCCACTACTTAAGGCATGCAATGCAATGCGATTTTTCATTGTAAAGACCTACTTTTTAATTGTATAGTCAACCATGGGTGATTTCATACCCCCACTATCCAACTACGAATGGAATTGATTTTATATAGTGTGGCGAGTGCAGCGAGCCACCGAGCCCGAAGCGTGGCGAGTGGACGTGGATAACTTTACATGTATTCTGCGTCCGCTCGCCACGCTTCGGGCTCGGTGGCTCGCTGCACTCGCCACACTATATAAAATCAATTCCATTCGTAGTTGGATAGTGGGGGTATGAAATCACCCATGGTTGACTATACAATTAAAAATTGGGTCTTTACAATGAAAAATCGCATTGCATTGTATTGTATGCCACTATATTGCATGCGATACAATGAAAAAATCGGGCGCCCAGATAATACATAAGTACCCCCAAATCTAATTCTCTCTGCACATTTTACATCTGCCCCCCTGCAGTGCACATGGTTTTGTCCATCTAAGAAGGATTTTGTCAGAACGAGTGAACTAGAATAAAGCCCATTGTCTCATCCTCAAGTGGAACCTTCTGCGCTACCTTGTCCCAGCAAATCTTCAGAAACTTCCAACCAAAGTAAAGACATGGATTCTGATTCCGAGTATGATGAGGATTATGACTCTACCCCTTTCCTTGAAAATCCTGTTTCATCTTGCCATGTCTTACCTCTGAGAAAAATTCAGTTGGATGCTACAGATGGCTATCCGAAAGCCCCTGGCTATCGTACAAGATGTAACTTGAGCCTTAGTGGAACCCTAGCCTCAATGGCCCGATCTTCCCGTCTCTCAGTTCCAGTCAAACATACTTTAGTGAACCACGATGAATATGATTCCACATCTTTCTCTAATGGTCCTCTTCGACCTAGTCAAGTCATCCTCATTATCATGTCCGAGGGAACGGGAATTCCATTTACATCGATGATGAATGGTCCACTTGTTGTGACGATGAGGCAGAATTGTGACTTTTCTTCAGTTTCCAAAAGGGGGGGGTAATGTCACAATCCTGCCAGAACTCTGTGCATTTGTCCTGTCAGTCTTGTGTATCTCAGCCTGCTGCAGCAAGACTACCATGTGATCTGAGCCTGTGCTAGTAATGAGCACCTGGGTGAGTTCTGAATCAGCCATTAACTCTGTAATTACCTGTTGAATGGAATCATGCAAGTTCCCTGTTAGCCTCATCCAGAGACTGTTCCAGGTGTTGCCCTTCCCAATCACCCGGCTGCCCAATCAGTGCTGCTCTGAGGGGATATCCTCTCAGCTCTGCATGGACACCTTGCTTGTGCATCGTGGCTTCGAAGCTCCATGCTGAAGGAGCTCTCCCTGAACAGGCTTCCAAGTTCTGAACTACCCTGGCTGCAGCTCCTGTGCTTCCAAGTACCTGCACCAGCGTTCACCTGCACCTGTGTGCTTCCAAGTACCTGCACCAGCGTTCACCTGCACCTGCGTGCTTCCAAGTACCTGCACCAGCGTTCATCTGCACCTGCGTGCTTCCAAGTACCTGCACCAGCATTCACCTGCACCTGCGTGCTTCCAAGTACCTGCATCAGCGTTCACCTGCACCTGTGTGCTTCCAAGTACCTGCATCAGCGTTCACCTGCGTGCTTCCAAGTACCTGCACCAGCGTTCACCTGCACCTGCGTGCTTCCAAGTACCTGCATCAGCGTTCACCTGCACCTGCGTGCTTCCAAGTACCTGCACCAGCGTTCACCTGCACCTGCGTGCTTCCAAGTACCTGCACCAGCGTTCACCTGCACCTGCGTGCTTCCAAGTACCTGCACCAGCGTTCACCTGCACCTGCGTGCTTCCAAGTACCTGCACCAGCGTTCACCTGCACCTGCGTGCTTCCAAGTACCTGCATCAGCGTTCACCTGCACCTGCGTGCTTCCAAGTACCTGCACCAGCGTTCACCTGCACCTGCGTGCTTCCAAGTACCTGCACCAGCGTTCACCTGCACCTGTGTGCTTCCAAGTACCTGCACCAGCGTTCATCTGCACCTGTGTGCTTCCAAGTACCTGCACCAGCGTTCACCTGCACCTGTGTGCATTAGTTCCTGCACCTGTGACCACCTGCACCTGCCTGCTCCAGTTCCTGCACCTGTGACCACCTGCACGCTCCAGTTCCTGCACCTGTGACCACCTGCACCTGCCTGCTCCAGTTCCTGCACCTGTGACCACTTGCACGTGCGTGCTCCAGTTCCTGCACCTGTGACCACCTGCACGTGCGTGTTCCAGTTCCTGCACCTGTGACCACTTGCACGTGCCTGCTCCAGTTCCTGCACCTGTGACCACCTGCACGTGCGTGTTCCAGTCCCTGCACCTGTACCACCTGCACCTGCGTGCTCCAGTTCCTGCACCTGTGACCACCTGCACGTGGGTGCTCCAGTTCCTGCACCTGTGACCACTTGCACGTGCGTGCTCCAGTTCCTGCACCTGTGACCACTTGCACCTGCGTGCTCAAGTCCCTGCACCTGTGACCACCTGCATCTGCGTGCCTCAGTGTCTGCACCTGTGACTACCTGCACCTGTGATCACCTTCACTGCTGCAGATCCCAGCTATCCGCACCTGTGCACCGGTTGCTGTCATCCCGTGCTTCCAGGCACCAGTGCACAAGCTGTTCCTGCTACGTGCTTCAGACACCTGTGCTCTTGTGGTCTCTACTCCGTGTTTCCAGACACCTGTGCTCCCGTGGTCTCTACTCCGTGTTTCCAGACACCTGTGCTTCTGTGGTCCCTACTCCGTGTTTCCAGACACCTGTGCTCCCGTGGTCTCTACTCCGTGTTTCCAGACACCTGTGCTCCCATGGTCTCTACTCCGTGTTTCCAGACACCTGTGCTCCTGTGGTCTCTACTCCATGTTTCCAGACACCTGTGCTCCCGTGGTCTCTACTCCGTGTTTCCAGACACCGGTGTCCCAGCTACAGTGCCTCCAAGCATTCATTACCTGTGTACAGCTCTTGTTACCTGCATCCCATTCTGTTACCTGTCTCCAGCACCTGCTGCCGGGATACAGCTTTCAACATTCCTGGTAGCTTTTCCAAAAACTATTACAGACTTTGTGTAATCCTCTGTGCCAGTTTCCTTTTGTACAATAAACATAATTCATCTTATCCACTCGCCTTCAGTCTCAGTTTCCATTGGTAGTCAGCTAACCACCAAGGTCACACCTGGGTCCCAATCCCCAGTCGTGACACAAATATGGTGAAAACTCAAATACCATACATTTCCCTGCTGATCTCTAACTAATATATACGATTTTAAACAAGCATTAACAAGGTCCATAACGAGGACACCATCATACTCTCAATAAAGACTATACCTACACAAATATACAAACCCATGTTTTAGCCACATATCACTTTGACCCAAAACAGTGACAACAGCACCGTCCGGGATGAGTATCCTCTCACCAATTTACATCACACTTTCTTTCTCCTTCCCCATGTTACTTTGCCACTAAAACTACTAAAAAACTATACAGGAAAAACTTCACCTTCCTAAGGAGAACTACAATTACCAGTCATCCACACCAACAATTTTATGATCTTTTATTTTATCACGTTTTCCACCCAAACACCTTTATTTTATCAAATTTTTTTGTTTTCACTGTGCACATTGTTGGTGGTTTTTGTCACCACAAATAAATATGAGATTGTTTTTACAGTTACATCTTTATACACTGTGGAAGTCGAGTTGCACACACGCCATTTTAGGATAGTATGGCCGCCATTTTGGTTCGCCGAGTTGCGCAAATAAAGTTTCCATACCCGAGTATGTGTGACAAAGTGGACCAGAAGAGTAGCCATACTATCACACATAAATTCATAATAACACACTCACACTAAATGAAATATAGTTAAAGGTTTAGAACGCCACACATAGCTTAGTTAGCCCTACACACATCTGTCTGTATCATATTTAGTACCGTTCCGTTCCGTTCATTATGCGAAGTATTCCGGTCATTGCGAATATTTCGCAATATACACGGCTCGATAGTTATGGACATAATCCATATTCCAGAGACAGTTTCTGTTGAAAGTATGTAACAAAGGAATCTAGATGAAACCGGTTCTTATCACTGCTGACGCCGAAACCATCAAACAAAGGACTCTTAAAGTTCACTCCCCTGGACCTAGCCAAACCAGGTGTATCATCTTACCCCCCAATCACAGCTGACCTGACATACGACCTCTGACCAATGAGAACGGCCTTTGACCTCCCCTTTCTGACCCTATAAGACAGGCGACCCAGAGCATACACGGTCACTTCGGCACATCTACCTTTCCCTGACTTTCTACCGGGCTATAGTTCATCCCTGAATGATAGCGAGCTCTGACCGGACTGCGCTTCGCATATTTGATGAGACGGTAAACGGTTGCATTTACGGTATTTATTCTTATTATATTGTTGGCTGATTGTGTCTTGTATCTGTATTCTTTCCCCCTAGCAGAGCCTGTTTAGTATTCATTGTTAGTATATTGTATCACTTGTTATACCTGCATTTTCTTATTTCTGTAACCCCCTTTGTCCATTAGGGACTTAAATACAACCTTTTTACGGAGTTCTTATCTCCTTATTTCTATACAGTGGTCGTGTCTGTTTATTCGCATAATAGCGATAAGGTATATTACGGACACTGTCCTTTAAGGTATATTCGCAGATTAGAGACAAAGTACTGCGAAGGAATCTCTTATTAAGGTATTGGTTCTTGGTGTATAAAATACAATAAAAGGTACGCTACGCTGCGCTACGGTTTGTTCGCACGTAGTTAGGTAAAAAAGGGTACTCAGGTTGCGGACTTATTACGTAACCTGCGCTTTTCACTTATTGTCTCTCTGGTCATATTTAATCGCCATTAACAACACACTACAGTATCTCCCAATTATACACATAGTATAAGAAGTTTTGGGTACTTATGTAATATCTGGGCTCCCGTTTTTCTTATGACACCACGTCCGCTCGCCACGCTTCGGGCACGGTGGCTCGCTGCGCTCACCACACTATATAAATTCAACTCCATGCGTAGTTGGATAGTAGCGGTATGAAAAAAATAGGAATTTAATACCTACCGGTAATTCCTTTTCACGTAGTCCTTATGGGATACTGGGGTCTTAAGACATTGGGTATTAGAGGGTATCCGTAGGAGACAGGCACATCTATAACTTTGAAGCTGGGTGTACTGGCTCCTCCCCTCTGATTCCCCACCCAGGAACCAGTTAATGGAAAAACTGTGCCCGAAGGAGAATGTACATATGAGAGGAATAACTTATATGTCACCTATGTAAACATAAGTGTGAATAGTGTGGTGAGATTCATGCCAGCACACCCGCATTCATCAAAATAAAAAATAACTATAATACCACCAACTGGGTGGATTTTCTTTAACAAAGGTCACTGAACTAGACCCTAGAACCAGAAGACAATAAGTTAACTTCTGAACTTTATAAGCAGAATAAAGCTGCAGCCAGACCCCCGCACAGGGCGGGCGCCCAGTATCCCATAAGGACTACGTGAAAAGGAATTACCGGTAGGTATTAAATTCCTATTTTCACTAACGTCCTTGATGGGATACTGGGAATGGTCTTAAGACATTGGGGATGTCCCAAAGCTTCCAGAACGGGAGGGTACGTGCGGAGACTGCTGCAGTACTGCCTGCCCAAACTGGGTATCTTCTTTGGCCAAGGCATCAAACTTGTAAAATTTTACAAAGGTGTGTTGCCCCGACCATGTAGCAGCTCTACAGAGCTGCAGAGCTGACACACCCCGAGCAGCCGCCCAGGATGCGCCCACCGATCTGGTGGAATGAGCCTTTAAAACCGGAGGTGTCGGCATGCCTGCCGTCACATAGGCTTGTTGGATTGTAGTCCTAATCCATCTAGCAATGGATTGCTTAGATGCAGGGTGTCCTTTCTTTTGTGCGTCATACAGAATGAATAGACAATCTGTCTTCCTGATTCTTGACGTCCTCTGGACATACACACGCAAGGCACGCACCACATCCAGGGATACCGGAATATCCGGTGAACTAGACGCAGACGGGACTACAATTGGCTGATTAAGGTGAAAGGAAGAGATCACCTTAGGAAGAAATCGCGGGTTTGTTCTCAACTCCGCTCTGTCAGAGTGAAAAATTAGATAGGGGCTCTTACAGGAAAGGGCTCCCAATTCGGACACTCTTCTAGCCGAGGCTAGGGCCAAAAGGACCACCGCCTTCCAGGTGATATACCGCAAATCTATCGACTCCAACGGTTCAAACCAGGAGGATTGAAGAAAATTAAGAACAACGTCCAAACTCCAAGGAGGTGTAGGAGGTACAAAGGGAGGCTGGATGTGAAGCACTCCCTGAAGGAATGTTTGTACTTCCGGGATGGTAGCCAATTTCCTTTGGAAGAATATGGACAGGGCCGAAATCTGGACCTTTAGTGAGCCCAGATGGAGACCCAAATCCAATCCCGCTTGTAAGAAGCACAATAACCTGTTCAGGTTAAACTTCGCTGGGGGGACCTTCTGCTCCTCACACCAACCCACGTACTTTCTCCAGATCTTGTAGTAGTGGGTGTTTGTTACCGGCTTTCTGGCCTGAATCATCGTGGTGATAACTGATGAATGCAGACCCTTCTGAGCTAAGATTTTCCGCTCAGCCTCCACGCCGACAAACGTAGCCGCCCTAAATCTTGGAAGACGCAAGGGCCCTGTGTGAGTAGATCTCTCCTTAGAGGCAGGGGCCAAGGATCCTCGATCAGCAGGCTCTGTAGATCCGAGAACCAAGCCCTTCTCGGCCAGTCCGGAGCCACCAGAATGGCTTCCACTCCCTGACTTCGAACCCTTTTTAGTACTCTTGTCAGTAGTGGTATGGGTGGAAACAGGTACACCAAGGGAAACACCCATGGAATTGTCAGGGCGTCTATTGCCACTGCGCAGGGATCCCTGGTCCTTGTGCAGTACATGGGGACCTTGTGGTTTAACCGGGATGCCATCAGATCTATCGATGGCTGGTCCCAACGGTCCACAATTGCTGCAAACACCTGTGAATTCAGGCTCCATTCCCCGGGGTGGAGGGCGTGACGGCTCAGAAAGTCCGCCTCCCAATTGTCCACACCCGGGATAAAGATGGCCGACAGAGCCACCACGTACATTTCCGCCCAGGTCAGGATCTTGGAAGCCTCCTTCATGCAAGTCCTGCTTTTCGTGCCTCCCTAGCGATTTATGTAGGCCACAGTTGTGGCGTTGTCGGACTGTATCTGGAGCGCCCGACCTTGGAGAAGATCCTGGGCCTGCAATACTGCATAGTATACAGCTCTCAGCTCCAGGATATTGATGTGGAGTCTCGCTTCCCACCGAGTCCACTGACCCTGAAAGGTTCTGTCCATGGTCACAGCACCCCATCCCAGCAGACTCGCATCTGTCGTGAGTCGCACCCAATCCTGGATGCCAAATCTCCGACCTGCCAGCAGGTTCGACTCCTGAGTCCACCATAGAAGGGACTGGCGGGACTGATGCGACAGAGAAATCCTCTTGTACATCAGAAGATGGGAGCCCGACCATTTTGACAACAGATCCAGTTGGAACACCCTGGTGTGAAAGCGTCCGAACTGAATGGCCTCGAAGGTGGCCACCATTCTGCCCAATAACTGGATGCATTGGTGAACCGTCACCTGAGGTTTTGCCAAAATCACCATCACCAGGGATTGTATGGCTTCCATCTTCTCCCGGGGGAGGAAAATCCTTTTCACCTCTGTGTCCAGGAACATTCCCAGAAAGAGGATACGCCGCGACGGCGTCAGAGAGGACTTGGGGATATTCAGGATCCACCCATGCTCGGATAAAACCTGTCTGGTTCGTGCTATATCCTGTAGCAGGACCTGTTCCGACCTTGCTTTGATCAGCAAGTCGTCCAGGTAGGGGATAATATTGACCCCCCGACCTCCTGAGCAGTACCATCATTTCTGCCATCACCTTCGTGAACACACGCGGCGCAGATGACAGGCCGAATGGCAGCGCTCTGAACTGAAAGTGTAACTCTTTCAGCGCAAACCTCAGGAAAGCCTGATGTGGACCCCAAATTGGTATGTGGAGATAGGCGTCTTTCACATCCAACGATGCTAAGAACTCTCCTTCCTCCAGGGTTGCTATTACTGCCCTGAGGGACTCCATTTTGAACTTGTGAAACCTTAAAAAAGGGTTTAGTGACTTTAAATTTAAAATGGGGCGGACCGAGTCGTCCGGCTTCGGCACGAGGAACAGATTGGAGTAGTAACCCCTTCCTTGTTCCTCCAATGGGACAGGTGTGATAACCCGTGACGTCAGTAGGCATTGTATTGCCTGTTGCAGGTTCACCCGGTCTGCCTGTAGGGCCGGGAGACCTGATTTGAAGAACCTGTGAGGAGGAGGTATTTCGAATTCCAGCCTGTAGCCGTTGGTAATAAGATCTCTCACCCAGGAATCCAGGTGAGAGACTGACCACACGTGGCTGAAAGCTGACAGGCGACCCCCCACCTCGCAAGTGACTCCAGGGTCGGAACCCGAGTCATGCTGCAGGCTTAGAGGCGGTGGCATTAGCGGCACGATCCTGAGATCCTGTGCTGGCGGGCTTTCTGAACCTACCACGGCCCCCTCTGGCGGCCGAGCTGGAGCCTCTCGCCCTCTGCCTGGGCCTGGAAGGCCGAAAGGACTGAGACGCCTGAAAGGACTGGGACGTATGCCCCTGAAAGGGACGTTTAACGTGAGTGGAAGCTGTCGGCAGAAAAGTCGACTTGCCGGCTGTAGCCTTGGATATAAGGTCGTCAAGTTCACTACCAAACAACTTTTCTCCCTTAAAAGGCAAACTTTCCACACTACGCTTTGACTCTGGATCAGCTACCCACTGTCTTAACCAGAGGGCCCTGCGGCCCGAAACTGCCATTGCGGAGGAGCGAGCATTTATAGCTCCAAGCTCCTTTTGAGTGTCACACAGGATCTTTGCAGTGTCCTGGATATGGCGAAGTCTCTCTCCAACTTGCGCCAGTGACATATCGGCCAGCATGCCTTCCTGGATCTGAGAAGCCCATGTATAAATGGACTTTGCCATCCAACAACTGGCGAGGACAGGTCTCTGAGACGCCCCACTCGCAGTGTACATGGACTTAAGGGTAGTATCCAGTTTCTTGTCTGTACTATCCTTCAGTGTTGCAGCCCCTGGAACAGGGAGAACCACCTTCTTGGACAGTCTGGACACTGATGCATCCACAACCGGAGGCTCTTCCCACACCTCTCTAGTGGCGGGATCAAAGGGAAAGTTGGACTTAAACCTTTTAGATAGTTGGAAACGCTTTTCAGGTTGTTTCCAAGCCTCCTTAAACGTCTCATCAAGGTCAACTTGTTCAGGATAAACAATTTGCTGTTTCCTTTGGGACCCAAAAAACGGGTCACCTTCCTGCATGTCTGCTAAGGGAAGGTCTAAAACTTCTCTTATTGCTATAATAAGAGGTTCCGGGCCCCTAAGAGATGACTGTGAATCAGGGATCAGAGCCCCATCATCCACGTTATCATCCATGTCGTCACCCGCCTGCAGATCATCATCTGAATCAGGCAACATGGCGGCCGCAGCACGCTTCCGTGACTGGCCCGTGGTGGTGTTCATATTATCCACCCGTGCGGCCAGAACTGTTAAGTCCTGCTGCACCTGTTTGGTCTGCATTGTATTTGCAGCCAATTGCACTGACACTGCCTGCAGCATGGTTTTAATGCCTGCAGCCCACTCAGGCTCTTGTGAGTCTGATTGGGGAGTACCACTGATCTGGGGTGAAACCCCTGTCTGAGTGGTCATACATTCCTCACAGGTAATCTGTGAGGTGGACTTAGGCACAAACTTGCTGTTGCAAATGAGACAGGTTAACTTCCTCACCATGTTGAAGGAAAGAGTAACCTTTAATCCACAAACACACCACAATCACAATGAAATAAAGATATATAAAATCAATGTGCAGTGTATAGCAGCTATATATGTGTGAGCTCTATCACTGGAAGTGTGTAGCTTAACAAGCACGTGGGGGAGCGCTCAGATTACACTGAGGAGACCAGCACACCCTGTACAACCTGAACTCCTATTTAGGAGTTGGTACAACGCACAAACACAGTACAGTTAGTGATCAATTAAGCGATTTTAGCGCTATAATACACTTGCTGTTTTCTGCAGATTTCCTCTGTCCAACACCTCACCGCTGAGGAGTGATCTGGAGGCAGTAATGGCGCCCAGGGAGAAGCAGGAAGTAGTGAATGCGCGCTCAGAGCTCTGGCCTCGCTCCGCTGAAGCCCCGCCCCCCTGTGATGGCGCAGGGGCTTCACTGATCTTTATACTGGCGCTGGCTGTCAGTTTTAATGGTGCCCTTACACTGAACAGCGTTTTATTGTGGGATCTGCCCTGGTAGCCCAGGGACTGTCACCCGCAGCCAGTTTGTGACAGGGGGTCTGCGCAGCCCCTGTGCAGGGTACCGCGTCTGCCGCCGCCGCCATCTTGCCGCACAATGAGCCGGGGTACCCCACTGTGGGGACCCCGGTTTCTACTCACCACAGACGTCTTCGGACTGTGTCAGGAGTGTGCGGCATGCTGGGGGTGAGTATCACTGCAGCGCAATGCCCGTGAGTACAAACACCCTCTCAGGACAGTGGTCCTGCAGCAGGGACAGCTCGGTACCTTAAGAGGCCTGCAGCTGAACCCTCCTCAACTGACTCCCTCGAAGCAGGGATACTGTGAAGTCCAACACAGTAACCCCAAAATAATAAAAGAAAATAAACTGAAGACAAACTCTCTGGAGCTCCAGCAGTGTGCATCCTCTCCTGAGGGCACATTTTTCTAAACTGGTTCCTGGGAGGGGAATCAGAGGGGAGGAGCCAGTACACCCAGCTTCAAAGTTATAGATGTGCCTGTCTCCTGCGGATACCCTCTAATACCCAATGTCTTAAGACCATTCCCAGTATCCCATCAAGGACGTTAGTGAAATGGGGTGCATTTAACATGGGAGTCCAGATAATACATAAGTACCAATTTTTGTATTAACATTGATAAAGAAGGATTTTCCTTCTATACAATGATCACTGCCCCAATCACAAAGCAGAAATTCCCCTATCATATGATATGAGAACAATGAAGCTCGGATAAAGCGACCCATACAGGCACTTTTCATTAACACATGATATACAAATAATTATATCACGTTATCTGTTTCCAACATATATTTTATTTATTATATTTAATATTCTTTATCTTTATTACCAGAGCCTTGTCCATGCGTCCAAACATGCATATACACTGTTACAATAAACAGAATGAGAATATGTATCTTTATATATTTACATTATGAATCCCAATAAGTCTCCATACATAAAAGTGTAACAATACAGGGATTCTCTAAGGAGACTGACGAGAATAGGAATCACTGGGGACACACCTCTGCCCTCGTGAATATTAATGAGGTGATGGTACATTAACAGCTTCCGGGTGCCGGCCCAGTTGGCCCTGAGAAAGCTCACTGCGAAACATGCGTCAGCATTCTGCTGTTGCACTACCCCTAACAGCCCAAAAGCACCCACTGACCAAGTGGAGTAAGCTCGGACCCCAGCAGGAGATGGGAGAGAGGAGTCAAGATGTGCATGCTGAATGACAGAGCAAAGCCAATGAGCAATGGTCTGCTTCATCAGAGGCCAACCACATTTTTGAAAAACGTACAGGACAAAGAGAGCGTCCGTCTTTATAATATCCTTAGTACATTTCACATAGCTTCTAAGAGCCCTGATCACCAAGGATCCATGAAAGGCTGGGGTGATCCAGCCTTGTCCTAAGAACCACACTATACAGGTGACAGATCGAAAAGAATGGATCAGCAGAAGAGGGCAGACAAGTTCATTAAGGAGACTGTCATGGACCCACCAGTCGCCTGCTCCGATACGTCAATCTGAGCAGCTCCGGCCGTGACTGGGGTTCATTTAGGACACTCGGGTCCTTTCTTTGAGGTACACTGCCACCAGCCAAAACCTGATTTTAGCGCTTGAAACTGCGCAAGGGGCGGCTTGGCTCGCACCTGACCACACAATGCAGTATAACAATGGTAACATTTTTAGCGTTTCTCTTCTGAGGCTAATGAGTCTTAAGAACACAGAACCAGGACTGAGAATATATATTATTTATTCCTAGGAATACTACAGAGCTTTAAAAAATGGTTACAAGATATTCCAATGATTTTAAAAGTACACACAAGATTAAATCCAATTTCAGAAATAAAAAGGGATAAAAAGAAATGACAGAACTGTATCTTACACGTGAGTACGCATCCTGACATGGGGGGGTCTCCACAAGTAATCTCGGTACTTATGTAATATCTGGGCTCCCGTTTTTCTTATGAGGCCGCGTCCCCTCGCAGGGCTCGCTGCGCTCGTCACGCTTTGGGCACGGTGGCTCGCTGCGCTCGCCACACTATATAACATCAACTCCATGCATATTTGGATAGTAGGGGTATGAAAAAATGGGGTGCATTTAACATGGGAGCCCAGATAATACATAAGTACCGAAATCTCTGGTCGCTTACAGCCTGTTTGCTGCACCCCCGGGTAGTGACACTGACCATAAGGAGAAGGGTCTTAATTATACCTTGCAGACTCCCTCATCCCTCCCACCCTTGGGATTTGACTCTTTCCATGCTGAAGGAATGTGGAAGGTAAATAGATTAGCGAGAAGGATTGGCACTGGTTTGACGTAATCAATTGAAATTTATTATACATAAATAATCGAAAAAACCAACATAATTACTGCTTGTTAGAAAAGATTTTTGCAGTGTTAGGTTGGTGGTGCTCCCAAAAGGATGTTCAGTGATTAGACTGAAAAAAAGGGGGGGGGGTCACGAAGATGACCACAAGGGAACATACGTGAGGTTTTTGGGTCACACTTGAAAAGATAATGATAACGAGTGATTGATGTGATGAATAATGAGTGTAATAAAGCTTAACTTTTATTAGGATTGATACTAAAAAGGGGAGACACTATAAATATACGATATGGATGTATAAATCCAAAGGCTAATTGCCAAACAAGGGTCCTTGATACAATTCGCAAAGTCAGCGCAATGTTAGGATAGATATACAATGTACCTGTAAAGTCAACGCTTATCAATGGATATGATTTAATTAATTTACACCGATGTGTGGAATGGTTGATACAGGTATGAATTTAAGGATGCTTAACACACTTCATGAACAATGATGATTCAAATACACTTAGATACTACCTCCGTCGTATTCAAGTATTGGTTGGTCACAGCATGAAATATGGGGGAGTGCAAAAGAGTTGAAAGTTTGAAGAGTGTAGAGAATAAAGAATATAGAAAGCTTGGGCTGGGTCCAGAAGGTGATCCCCTGTTTGCCTGATAATTACAACACCAGGTATTCCCAGTGAGTCTTCCCACAGATACTAACCGGGCCCATCACTGCTTAGCTACTGAGATCGGGATGGGTTCAGGCGATCCAGTGAGGAATGGTAGTAATATTGGCAGGATAAAGGGGCACCAGCATTGTAGCCCAAGTGAAATAGGGTGCTTCTGCTTTCAGTGGCGTCATCAGTGGCCCACCCTGTTGCTAACCTGCATTGCAGGGGGGACAGATTTAATGCGACTGATGAGAGAGCACTGAAATGAAGGTTTAGCATCAAAGAGGGGTTGGTGTCAATAATGCGGACCCTAACTTCTGCTGTCCACCATCTACTGATGGTATCAAATGATGGATGAGAGAGTAAGGGAGCGCTGACCCTTCCCTGGAAAAAAAAGAGGATGACTGGGGTAGAGCAACACGCAATGTCGCCAGAGGTGTGATATAGATTAACTTTAAGTGGCAGGAGTTTGTTATCCGAAAAATGATGTTTTGTATCCTCATTGGTGGTGCACGTTAATCACCATTGGTGTCAGTATTTGATAATTCCGACTGGGGCTATTGTGACACCTTGAGGAAGTTTTTGCTGAATTGTCCAGTCTGTATACTTCACAGACAGATTTGGGGATTTATAACTGCCGTTTAAATCAGAAATTAGTGACCAGACAGACTGAGCATTGGAAGCTGTGAAGATGTAGACAGAATATACAAGACATATAATACAACAGTTCCAGATGTAACTTGTGCAGTATTGGTTGATCAATATCGTAAGTAGGCTGGTAGGTATGATCAAGATCGATGCTCTGTAAATCAGCCTCTGAAACTGTGATTAACAAATGGTAATTCTTGACTGGCGATAGTATTGCACTGCCTGGTCAGGTGAATTTAATTAACACAATGCAGTTGCTAAGCAATAGTGACGACCGTTAATGTGTTGTCAGGTAATTACCTAGTTGCTATATAATAAAGTAATAATCAATGCAGTTACTCACTACAGGAATCATGCAGCAGGCTAATAAGTGATTTTTAGGGCATAATAATATGATCAGCGCACCATGCCGAATGACAGGAGCCTTTCAGGAATAAATACAAGTATCCTGTAGGGAGATGATACAGCACTCTGATAGCGAGTGTTTGGCAGGGTATGGCAGGTTAGATAAGAAATGCGGTGCACAATGCACGTTAACAAGAGCCGTATACACAGTAAAATTGCGGTGTTGAGCTTAGAGAATCGGCGGCCTGAATGCAGTGGCAGAGGCCGCTTGCACAGAAGACTGCAGGTGTAGGTTAATGTAATACACAAACCAGCTGCTGGTGAATCAAATGTGCGGCGCTAGGTTCTGTGATGCGGCGCCTGATGCCAGGTGGCAGGAGCCGTTTCAACAAAGGGGTATAAATAATACAGAAAATAATACAGATGGCAGGTCCGACAATAGGCTCCCCAGCTGCTGCTAAATCAAAGTGCAATACTTAGCTCTGAGGAGTGGCGCCCGGCGCCATATAGCGGGAGCTGCTGCTTGAAGTGATGGCTGTGACCGGCGTGAGAGACGGAGGAAGTAGGTGTGTCAGAGGCGTACCTCACACGTGTTTCGCCGAAGCTTTTTCAAAGGACGCTGTCAGGAGGATAAAACAGCCGGTATTAATGTCCTACTCTGGCCTATAAGAGCCAGGGGGAGGATCAGTATGACGGGGATGGATTGACAAGCCGTGTTGGCTGATGAACGCCGGGAGGCGGGTAATTGTCACAGTAATTAGGCTATGAGGGTATTAGATACGTAGAGCTAGCTAATGATGGACAAAAAAATTAGATCACGGGGGCGTGGCCTGGCTAACCATCGGGACGGACGTGCCTAAAACAAGCTCCTGTCCGAGATCAACCTAAAATACCCTTTCCACCCCTCTAACCCCCAATCCCACCGTCACCCCTCACCCCATTCTATCTCCCCCGTGCCCCAGATACATGGGACCGTTGCTGCGGAGCCGGGGAGTGCCTATCGGCGCTCTCGCGGGTTGCGGCCTGTTCCCTGTGCAGGAGCCGGGACCTCAATTCCTGCGCCGCGGGACTTCCGTTCCCGACTGAAGGACGGCCTGGAGATCCTGTTGCGGACCCGGCGAGGCGATACCCCCCTGCCGACCTCCACCAACACAGCCCGGACACAGAGAGACCGGGAGGGACCATCCCCGCCGCCGAGTCCTACCACGCTGCTGGAGCCGCCTGAGGTAAGCCGCACTAACTGCGCCCTCTACCCAACACCACACAGCGCCCCTCGCAGCCTGCGGGGGCCGGGGGAAGGAGGGTAGGAGGCTTCCTACACACCACCTCACATCAGTGGTGGAGCCTGGCCGCCATCTTTGTTTCGCCCCCCCCAGCCTTCCATAAGTAGCTGAAAGCCCTAATTCAGCTCCCCTGGGGCTCACAACACGAAACAACCCATGTTGTACTGCCCTCACCATACTAAGGGGCATCAATTCTGAAAACCAACCCAATCTGTCCTGCACTTGTTGCGGGCAGCTTCCCTTTGTGTTACTGCAAAATCATATACTCAGCCACACAGTGGAAACTCGGGTAGCCCCACACTGAGGCTACATCCCCAGCTGAAGACACACCTGAGTGAAGCCCTTTCTTATCCCCTCGGAACCACCAGGAGCAACTCTTCATATTATCAACGCACCTGTTGTGAATAAGCCTAGACATACAGATCCCTTACCCCCCTCACCCCTGCAGTGCAGCCTAACCACACCAGGAATACCAAGATATAAATCCGCCTACCGATAAGAGCTCCGCTGGTCAGGCTCTCCCTCCCACCCTAAGGCTCCGCACTCAAGAACAACTGAATCTGTAACTGCACATCAGGTCCCACCAGTTTACTCCCCACGTCCCTACGAGGCCGACGCTCCTCTCTAGCCTCCGAGTCTATAATCGCCCTTCTGAGATACTTCACAGCCAAGGCGTGGCTTAATTAGAAGCACATTCTCGACTACGGCTCCTTTGTCTCAACCAACAACTTTACTCAGCCACCTAAATAACAACTCACAATGTCGAATTAAAACCTGTCCTCCACTTCCCCTGGGTGCTTTTGACTACCCTTCCCCAAACTCCAGAACCTCCGGTCGCTGAACCCCTTCATCTCAAGCCCTTCATACCTCGCACCCCGCAAGCAGACCTTGCTGAAGAACTACTTATACCTATACTCCTGCCCAGGTTTTCTTCACATGCGGAGATTGGCTGCTAAAACACCTAAAAAAGGAGGCTCAGACCTTTCTCACCACTTCACCAGAGCTAATAAATTGAACCATCAGGAAGATCCCTCTTCCCCCATCGCTAAAAACATGGATAAGAAGTGTCCACCAACCCCATCCCCGTCTAAGACATCTTGGCCCTCCGCTCCCTCATCACTGACCTCAAAGACTCGCTAGAAATTAAACTAGATAAAGCGGTTGCCTCCATTAAATCAGACATATCCTCTCTAGCCGCCAGAACCTCCAAACTTGAGTCCCATCAAGACGGCCTTCAAAAGTCTATGAACGACACGGGCAGAGACATAGACCATATCATCTCTGAATTAAACGACCTCCGCACCAAAAACGAAGATCTCGAAAACAGGGAGCGTAGAAACAATATCCGCATACGAAACATTCCCGAATCCATCTCCCAAGATGCTCTAGAACCTTACCTTCACAATCTCTTCTCCTTCCTCTCCCCGGATATTGGCACTCGGAAACTATCTCTGGAGAGAGCTCACCATGCGCTCCGACCAAAACCCAGAGACAACGACCCACCCCGTGACGTAGTAATCCGGTTCCTAAGCTTCAAGGAACTCATCCTCTCAGCCACCAGGGGGAAAAAATCTGTAGTATTCGAAACCTCCAAACTCCAATTCTATCAAGACCTTGCTCCCCTCACCCTTGCGAAAAGAAGAGACTTCCGTGACCTCACAGTGGCCCTTCGAGAAAAAGGCATTCGCTACCGATGGGGATTTCCTTTTAAACTCATGGTGGACCTCAATGGTAAGACTGTTCTTATCAGAGACATACGAGAATGTAAAGACTTACTCTCCCACCTGGAGGAGTCCAACCCCACCCCAGACGGAGTTCCTCTACTACATTAATAATTGACACCCCCTTACAATTCAGTCTTGGTTTGTTCCATTGAACCTTAGCTATGTTTAAATCTACCCCCATATATCCCCTCTACTAGTGGAACTCCGCAATTTGTCACTATATTTGGTTAAACTCTTCATGTAGATAACCTGTTATGCTACTAACTGCTTAAGATAACCTTGATTTGCCTAAAGTTTGTGGGGGGCCCCCGGGGCGGTTGGGGTAGGTGGGGGTGTGGTCCCGATGCCCCTGAGCAGTGGAAATCCCCGATAACATCCCATCTAATCTCATAGCCAACTTTGGCGATGATGGGTGTCGTGGCAGCCCCCCTGGCCCCTGCCCCCCATATAGGGTCTCTACCACCTTCCAATGTTATAACTGTTAAATGTTTCAGCTTTTGATGTTTAACTATGTTTTTACCCATATGCACCCAGGGGCAGTGATCCCCTACTCACTCATCCTCCTAACTCCTCCCCCACATTTTCTATTATTTTTTTTTTCTTCCTCTTCCCCTCCCTGAGGTGATCCCCTTCACAAGGCTTATCACCTCTCTGGACATTCCCGTCCCAACCTCTGAGTACCTCCTCTCTCTGTTGAGGATTCGTACCCAGTCCTATCTTCCTCCACCCCCTAACGCATCTGACCCCACCCCACCCCACAACACCCATTACTCCATTACCGAACTACCCACACACTCCCCGGTACTTTTGTACCCTCCCCCTACCTTTTTTATACCCCCCACCCCCCCTAAACGCCTCACTCAACTATTTCTATTCCCTCCCTTCATTCCCCTGTTCCCCCTCCTTAATCAAAAATGCCACTAACCATTGCCTCCATGAATGTAAGGGGCCTAAACACCCCTCAAAAACGGTCTCTCTTATTCCGCACCATTAAATCCTTGAAAGCGGATGTAATATTAATACAACAATCCCACTTCAAGGAGCCAGGCCATCCCACTCTTCGCTCCAGACACTTCTCCACTGTGTTATACTCCTCCAGCACGACCAAACACAACGGCGTTGCCGTCCTAGTCCACAACAGACTGCCCTTTACACTGCAGTCTGTGTTTAAGGACACGGACGGCAGATATATCATCGTGACTGGTCGACTGGGTCCCACGGAAGTTACCTTCGCCAACGTCTATGCCCCAAACACTGGCCAACAACGTTTCTTCAAAAAATTCTTTAACTTCCTACACAAAAAGAAAAAAGGCCATTTGTTCTTAGGCGGTGACTTCAACTGCATTCTAGACTCAAATCTAGACAAATTCTCCCCCCAACACCCCACTAGACCGGACCCCCTAGCCCATGCACTGGCAAAGCATGTAAAAGAAACAAATCTCATTGACACCTGGCGCGCTGTAAACCCCTCCGCCAGTGACTACACCTTCTTCTCCCCGCTTCACCACTCACACTCAAGAATAGATTTTATCTTTTGCTGCCCAATGGCCTCAACCCACTTGACAGACTCTCACATCACCCCCAACTCCTGGTCAGATCACTCCTTCCTCACCTCAACCTTCAACCTGATGGACACACCGGCATCCAAACCTTCCTGGCGCATTAATGAGACCCTCCTGAAAATTCCAAACTTTCAAAACAAGATAAATGAAGCCTTACTTGACTACTTCACTCTTAACGCTGACGCTCAGGGTTGCACTCCACTAGTCTGGGAAGCACACAAAGCAGTAATCCGCGGCCATATTATTAGCTACGCCTCACATAGAAATAAAGAGCAGAAACAAACACTTCAATCCCTTCTAGAACAAGTCTCCCCACTAGACGCCCGTCATAAGCGATCCCCGACCGATGAAAATTACAAGCAACTTACCAAGGCTAAAACCTCCCTTAATGCAATCCTCTCAGAGAAAATCGAAAGGACGCTCCGCTGGAGGAATCAGCGCTTCTACGAAAAAGGTAACAAAGTGGATGCACTCCTAGCCAATCAACTAAAAGCCCGTAAAGTTCGATCGGCCATCCCATCCCTCAAAAACCCTTCAAACACTACTTGCTACCACCCCACCGATATTAATAATATATTTAAGGATTTCTGCAAACAACTATATAACTCCCCCACTCCCGCTTCCTCCTCCCCCACGTCGTCTTCACCATCTGACTACCTGTCCTCCAGTTCTCTCCCCGAGATTGACCCCGACACCTCTGCCACACTATGCTGCCCCATATCCCCAGACGAGATCATGACTGCTCTCAAATCACAAAAACACTCCAAAGCTCCAGGCCCCAATGGATTCACCTTCTCATATTACAAAACTTTCCAACAAACCCTCATCCCTCACCTCTCCTCTACCTTCAACCGTATTCTAAATGGGGAATATTTCCACCCAGACAACCAGAGCTGTGATTACGGTTATACCAAAACCTGGCAAAGACCCCCAACTAGTCTCAAATTACAGGCCAATTTCTCTCCTAAACACAGACCTGAAACTCTTTGCAAAAATACTCGCAAACAGGCTCAACCCCATCCTCCCCTCCCTTATTCACCCCGACCAAGTAGGCTTTGTCCCAACGAGGCAAGCCCTCGACAACACCAGAAGAACCATTAACCTGATCCACCATGCTAACTCTCTAAAACTCCCCTCCCTACTGCTGGCCCTAGACGCAGAAAAGGCATTCGACCGGGTCTCATGGTCCTTTCTCACTCACACCCTTCGTAGGTTTGGCTTTCAGGGACAACTTCTACAGGCTATTCAAGCCCTGTACTACAATCCTTCCACATCAGTCTCTGCAGGAGGTATAACCTCTGACTCATTTAGCATGGGACTAGACAGGGCTGCCCATTATCCCCACTTATTTTTGCACTAATCATAGAACCCCTGGCCAGCCGGATTAGATCCAACCCCAATATCTCAGGAATCATGGTAGGAGACGCAGATTATAAAATCTCTCTCTTCGCCGATGACGTCCTCCTCACACTAACAAACCCCTCAATATCCCTCCCCAACCTGTTCCAAGAACTCTCCTTATATGGCCACTTCTCTGGTTACAAAATCAATCACGACAAATCTGAAGCACTCCCACTTCACATCCCCAAACCTTCTCTTGACCTCCTTCAATCTAACTTCACCTTTTCCTGGCGTAGAGACTCCATTAAATACTTGGGCATACATCTGACAAAAACTTATGCTAACCTCTATAAATTTAACTACCCCCCTCTCTTTCGGGCTATCACACAAGACCTTGACAGGTGGAGTAAACTTTTCATATCCTGGACAGGACGTATAAACGTCATCAAAATGTCTGTGCTCCCAAAGCTTCTTTACCTCTTCCAGACTCTCCCCATCGCTGTCCCCAAACGAACTCTCGCCACTCTCCAAACCACTTATTGTAAATTTGTCTGGAACCACAAGAAACCCCGCATACGCAGAGACATACTTGCCAAGAATCCTACCTCCGGCGGTTTGGGCCTCCCCCTTCTCTCCAAATACTATTACGCGTCCAGACTCAGTCAACTAGTCGCTTGGCATTCCCCCCGCGATATGAAAAGATGGGTCGACATGGAATCCGACCTCGCAAAGACACTCTCTGTTTCCTATTTACCTTGGGTCCCATGTCGACTTAGACCTTCTTCAGCCTTAGCCATACCCACAATATCCCTCACCCTCTCAGTCTGGGACTCACTCACCACCAAGCTCTCACTCACTACACATCCCTCCCCCATGACTCCTCTCTGGCAAAATCCATCCTTTCCCCCCGGTCAATCCCTACACATGGCCTCCACGTGGTCCTCAGCAGGTATAACACGCTTGCGACACGTCCACGACAAAAATACGCTGCTATCCTTTGCCGATCTCCAGGAAAAACATCACCTACCACACTCCCTCTTTTACCAGTTCCTCCAAATCCGGAGCTTTATTAATTCCTCCCTCTCTGGGACGGGCTCTCTTAGAAATCCTACCCCCATAGAAAGTCTTTGCTCCCAAATACCTATGGATAAAGGCATCATTTCATACCTATACCACTATGTTCTCACGCCAGACAGCCCTCCTCTAGAAACTCACGAAATTGCCTGGGAAACGGACCTGGAGAACTCCCTAGGAGAAGACTCTTGGAAAGAGATCTGCCTAGCAATCTCTAAATGCTCCATAAGTGTAGCTATTAAAGAAACATCATACAAAATTTACACCCGATGGTACCTTGTACCTACACGCCTCCATGCTATTTATCCGTCTGTCCCCAACGCATGCTGGCGACAATGTGGATGCGAAGGAACTTTCTTTCACATCTGGTGGACCTGCCCACGCATCAGGCCATTCTGGAACACGGTACAATCGGTTATAAACTCAACCATCCCAACTTGCCCTCCACTCACACCTACCACAATGCTTCTGTGTGCCCCAGTCGACCGGTTAACCCCCCCTTCTAATAAATTAATCCTACACATCACCTGCGCCGCTAAACTCCAGATCGGCAAGGCCTGGAAAAACCCTACTCCCCCAACCTACCAAGAATTACTAAACCGAATCTGGTTTGTCTCCAAAATGGAATACATAACCAGCCTCCAAAACAACACAGTGGAGAAGTACCATAACGTATGGGAGCCCTGGTACGCCTCAAAAAACCTCCCCCTCCCGGGATTGTCTTGATTGCCATCGCATCCATGTCTTCTGCCCCTAGCAGCCCGACCAACCCCCCCTTAGTTTACGCGCTCTTCCAGTAACTTCACTCTGATCTCACCCAGCTCCTCCCCCCATCATTACCTGACCCCCCCCCCACAAACCTCAACGCCTTCCCTCCATATCCTCTCTTCTCTCTCCCCACTTCCCTCCCCCCTCCCCTCCTCGTCCAACACTCCCACTTCCCCACCCATCTCTCGATCCTCTAACCCCGCACCTATTCACCCTCCCCCTCCCCACCCCCCTTATTAGTTCTTCTAGGTACATCCTCTCTCAGGGAACGTATTGCTCAGTGACCCTGTTGCACTTCCCCCTATCGGTCACCGGCTCCCTTGTTAACTATGTAACCAATGTACCTAAATTTGTTATGCTTGTCTTTTCTCTTCAATAAAAATATTTGAACATAAAAAAAATGAGATCACTAGTATAAAAATGTACGGGGACATGTATGAACCTGTGATTAGTAAATACAGAAGTGATTATGACAGTTGCCAATTAATATATGGCCAGAGATGTTTGCCCTTGGAAAAAATCCGAATGGCTGGGATGATTACTGATGTCAGACTGGCGGTGTGAAAAACGTATTAAGGATAGTGGGAATTGCTGGGGGATTAATTAAATGAGACTGGCGGTTGAGACAGCATGAGAAAAGTAAAAAGTGAAAAATACATGCAGATACTAAATGAAGTTATAATTTATTAGGGCATAATTGTAGCTCCATTTAGAAGGACTATGGGAGCACTATGAGAGCACAGATGCTAAAGCAAGTTAATTAGCATTGGGTAAATGAGTTTATTGGGTGGTGAATGATAAATGGTAAAAAAAACCACAATAATATAAATGGAATATACACATAAACGAGCCTATTCTGGGAGAGTACAGCAGAATGAACTGGAATATTAATTAGAGAGTTAATTAGTTGTGGTTGATTGTCAAAAAATATGCCTATTGGATGCTGAACGATAGGTGACAAAAAGAAAGAGAGATATATAGATGAATGGACGTATACACGAATAAACGTTTGAGAGATTGTGACATAATGAACTAAATTATTGTCTACAATGGAAAAAAGGAGGAACCATGGAAAAAAAACGTGTACTGAGGGATATTCAATGATGTTTACCCATGTATTAAGAATGTGACAGGTGACGAGAGGGACGGGTGATATTAAAGGAAAGCACTATAGTTAATGCCCTCATTGAGGCCTCTGGGAGTCAGGGATCCAAGATGAAAAATCCACCAACTTTCCTTGCGGAGGAGTGACTGGTTAATGTCCCCTCCTCTTCGTCCTAAATGAATTTGTTCTAGACCACAGAATTTGAGATCATTGGTGTTTGCGGCATGTTTTTTCAGGAAATGCCGTGCTACCGACGTGATGGTTTTCATTTTCGATTGGTTCGCTGGCGGCGTTTCTAATATTCCCAAGGTGTTCCAGGATCCTCTGTTTAAGAGGCCTGGATGTCATGCCAATGTATCTCAGTTGGCACGGACATATGATACAATAGATGACATTTGGGGTCTTGCAATTGAAATGTGCCCTGATCTTGATGGAAGTCCCAAATTTGTCGTCTATGGGCTTAATGTTGTTGACATGCCCACATGCTTTACAGTTGCCGCAGGGGTAAGTCCCTGTGTTCTGTGGTTTCTTTGTTTGGGTTGCAGTGAAATGACTGTGCACCAGATTATCTCTCAAATTTGGTGCCCTACGCCAGCTCATGTCCACTCGTGGGTTTAGATTCGCGGCAAGATCATCATCAGATAGTAAAATAGACCAATGCCATTGGACGATGTTTTAAATTTCTTTCCATTCCTGGCAGAAATTCCCTACCAGTCTAATGGTGTTCGATGCAGTCTCTTTGGGTGTCTGGAAGAGAATCTTGTCCCGGGAGGTGGTAAGTATCGCCTTCTTCGATTTCTTGATGAGCCTCTTTGAATAACCACGTTCCTGAAGTCTTTGGGATAAGTCTCTGCATTTTTCCTCATATACCATATCGTCCGAACAGTTCCGTCGGAGTCGCAAAAATTCACCTTTAGGTAGGTTATCGATAGTTGGAGGGAAGTGCGAACTCGTGCTATGTAGCAAACTGTTGGTGGAAGTGGACTTGCGATATAATTCGGTAGAGAGCATGTTGTTGGTGTCCCTATAAATTCTCAGATCCAGAAAGTTGATGCTATTGCTGTCTCATTCGAAAGTGAACTTTTAAATTCAGGTCATTAGTGTTAAGTCGTTCGATGAATCTAGTAAGGTGGATTTTGGAGCCTTTCCAAATAACGAGAATATCATCAATGTACCTCATCCAGCTTTGGATGCATTCGGTGTCAGAGTCATTCTGGAACACCACCTCCCTCTCCCACCACCCCAGGAAGAGGTTTGCGTACGTTGGAGCACATGCCGCTCCCATTGCAGTACCTCTTCCCTGGATGTAGTAGTGGTTTTCAAAGATGAAGTAGTTCTTCCGGAGTGCGAAGTCCAGAAGTTCCAGTAAAAATTCATGAAAGGGGGGTGATGTGGAAGGTCCCTGGCAATGTATCTTCTACAGTCTGCTGTTTTCAAAGTGATTGATCCTCCTTCCTTATCCAGTGAGATGCATAGCAGACAGGCTTCACTGATAAGAAATCTGAAGGAAGGGGACAAACTCTAAAGGCCCCCATACACTGTACGATTTGGGCCCGATTTCACCCGATTCGGATGGATCGGGCAGAGAAATCGGCCCAAATCGTATGTGCAGACATGCCATCCGACCCGATGCGCGGTCCCGTGCGCATCGGGTCGGGAGGTCGGACGGGCTGCACATAAGATTTGGTAAATCTTATGTGCAGCCTGGAGGCGGGCGGGGGACGCGGCATATGGGGAGCTGAGCGGGGTGGGCTGATGCAAGGGAAGGCGCACTGACCTGGGCGAGTGGGCGGTGATCGCCGCAAGCAGCGCCGGAGCAGTGAACGCGGTGATGGGTACCAGAGACCCTGTACTGTAGCGTGGGGGAAGCCGGACAGCAGCGGGCACACATAGAAATGAATGGACAGTCAGTGATTGGCTGAGAGGTCTCTCAGTCAGAGAGATCCCAGCCAATCACTGGCTTTCCATTCATTTGTGTGTGTTTTATTACTATGTGCGCCTGCTGCTGCCCGGTCCGGCTTCCCCTACGCTACCCGGCAATCTGGTCCCCTCACAGTGCAGTAAGTAAACTCACTGCCTCTTGCTCTGAGCTTGCAGCCCGCGCCCCCCCCCCCCTCCCGGCTCCCTCTGACAGCAGCTCCCCGGGGACTGCATGTGATGAATCGCAAGCGATTCATCACATGCAAAACTTGGCACATCAAGTGCAAAATCGTATGTGACCCCCCCCGGGGAGTTGTCAGTAGATTAGGTCCGACTTGTCCTTCGGACAAGTCGGCCTAATGTATGGGGGGCCTTACCTCTTCTTCTGGACCATGGTTTATGAGGGGTCTCAGATCTTATCTTACATCCTAACTCCAGAGGAGTCCACAGATGGCTACACTCCCCGGGTCACCAATAGTCCACACACATAATACATGACATGTTCTGATCTCCCACATAATAATCACAGGCGGCATGATTTTACAAAACATACCAGACATACATTGGTTGAACAGATAATCATAACAGGAGGCGTACGTTAATTTGATCGATCACCTGATCTGATCGTTACAAAGACCGAGGGGAATAGGAAACACACCTCCACCCTCATGAATTTTAATGAGGTGACGGTACATTAACTACTTCTGGGTGCCAGCCCGATCCTGAGAAAGCTAACAGCAAAACGCACATCGTCGTTTCACATGTGGGGGGGTATCTAGAGTCACATCCTAACACAATGATGAAATGTATTTTGAATGTTTAGCTTAAATTGGTGCACCACGATTCTGCTCCCAGACACGATGGTCTTCCCAGTCTCATTCACTGGGACAGCTTCCGCTTACACTGACATAGAGATGGGGACACGGACACATCTGGATGCTCACTATACTCACTTAGGCTGCAGCTGCATAGCAGCGATTTTGCTACCGCCTACCCCCAGTACCTATGTCCCTCATAGGGACTTAAATGTGTCCCAGCCTGACAATTTCCAAAGATTATTATTCCACTGATGCTGACAGAGTGGCATGAGTGGACAGGACACTGCCCGCACATAGCCTCCCTGTATGTGAATATGTCAATTGCATTTGCCCTCTACCATAATATCTCTCATAGGAGGCTAAGTTCCATTACCAGCAATTGCTACCTAGCTACTGATTACCATTTAGCACAGCCCTCCCCTTTAAGATACATTGGGTGACATTTAATGAGATGCGAAAATGTGAATTTTTGCGATTTTTGTCGCCAAAAACGGCCGAAATCACACTTTCCCGAATTCGCATATTTAATGAGATGCGAAAAACTGCAAAAACCGCAGATTTTGCCACGAAATCGCACATTCTGAAAGTGCGATTTTTAGTAGCTCCAGAACTTGCATCCAGATGTTTTCCCATTGAAAAGTATACAATTCACATATTTAATGAGAAAATTCACCACATATGTAGACCAGGTTCTGACAGGCAAATTGGCCAGAACCCTGCACAGGTCATTGCGATCAGTGCACTGTCCTGTGTAAAAAAAATGTGTCAAAGTGTTTTTTTTTTTAAAGCGTGGAGTCCCACCTCCTGAGAATAACCAGCCTTGGGCTCATTGAGCCGGACCTGGTTCCAAAGTGATAATATAGAAAATCAACTAATCAATAAATCTATGCTTTTATTATATTCTGTTTTCCTGACTGCCGCTATTATTGCTGCAGATGACTTTAGCTTGTTGCACACTGTACTATTCACTGCGTATGAGGCCTTCCCTTTGCGCTAAACAGTTATAATATGTTAGAAGCAGCAGCCATTTTGTTGAACCATGACTTGCATAATAATATTATAAAATGGGTGATCATTCAGAACAGAGCTGTAAAAGTGATTTCTTATAGAGAATTGTTTTTGGTTTTAGAAGCTTAAGAATGTGATGTTGACAGTATAATAGAACAAGGACAGACACCTAGACTCCACAATCATCAACTATATGGGAACAAGGCCACACATGCGTAGACCCACAAGGCCACTGAAGATGGGTGTTGGGTTAATTATGACATCATGATTGAAAGCAGTTCCGTAACTGGCACAGGTAATATCTTATGCACAATCTTTTGTCTCTGACTAAATGTTAGAAGCCCCAACAAGTACCTGACCAGCGAGAGTCATGTGACTCCATTCAGCCAACCATAATAGAGGAAGACTGAAACGTAATTGTCTTTTCTGTGAACACACACAATCTGATTGTTCTTGTCACTTTGAATTTTATGATTTTTCATGGTAAATATAGGACTGCCTCCTTTTATAATAATATAAGATATTTTTGTGTAATGTAAGAATGTTTTTGATATACAAGTATAGTATGATTACAAACAAAGGGCGGTACTCACACAGGTGAGAGGACTAATTAGCTCCCCAGAGTGGTATAAAAACAGCTACTGTTGAGACAGTTAGCACTTGCTCCTGAGGAAGCCGGACACCCAAATATACCGGAGAAACGCGTTGAGCTTATACTGAGCAGACGGGGTACCATCCATCCAGTGGACCGATTCATCTTTCCCTACAAGTTGGCACCTTTTTTCACCTAATCCTTCCAATGCTGAGGCTGTGGGATTTAGCTTGGTCCCTGAATTCGGATAATACGGTGAGCCACACATAAGGGGAACTGTGCTAGTGGCAATACAGAGCACTTGAAAAATCTTGGTCCAGCACAAATCCTTGGATTACAAAAATTCCCGTTCAAAATGCAAGGAGAACCAAGGATGGTAATATAATACAATATAATATACCCCAACAGCTGCTATTTGACTTTTTAAAATATATATATATATTTTTTTCTATTTACCACCCATTGGTGGATGAGACTGAGCCCACTCACCATTAGTCCTTTTTTTAAAAATTGCATTAATGTGAATTTGTATATGTATGTATTGATTATTTGTTGTTTTTATTATATATTTTAGTAAAATTTATTATTAATTACACACCTACCGTCCAATATTGTTTTTCTTGTTCCAAACAACCAGCGCCAGTACAAACCTATATTTTCTTTTCCTTCATACATTTGGGGCTGACTACCCCTAGTACCGGCTGCTGTTAATTGCGCACCACACACAACCCCTCTTTTCTATGATTGAAAGCAGAGCTTTCCAATAAGACTCAATGCTTATGAGTAATTAATTAATGTGATTTAGGTTTAAATATCAGAGTTATAGAAGGAGGGAGGAGGCAGTTGAGGAAGAACCAGCAAGCACGGGGGGGCTGGAGGTAATTATGAAGAAGGTTTAATCATGGCTGATCACTGTCCTTGAAAGGTGTCCATTTTGATTTGATTTAGAATTACTGTTTAAGTATTAGCTAGTCAGTTTTATGTTTCTTGTGTTAGTCTGCATTTGCAAATACCTGTAATGAAGCTATTCTTTAAGTAAAGCATTGCCATACATTTTATAACAAGGTTGTGTGGGTGTGCAATCATTTCAGCGTTGCCGTTATATTTAAAGGTAATAAAGTAAATATATTTGGTTTGGGTTATTTATCATATCTAAGCTTATCAGATAAATATCTGCTTTATCAGTTGGAGGCCCCAGCGAGATCCAATGATGTTGGTTTTTACATTTTATCAGTTATTGAGAAAATCAAAGTTTGAAAAAATAAAATAAAAAATTAGCTATTTAAAAATAAATAAATAAATAAAAAAAATGTGTAGAAAAAAATTGTAAAGGCGGTGCATTTTTTTTGTACCCTTATCTTTCTCAACATCTGTTAAAGTGTGCTAATCCAATATTACTTGAAGCAACTTTGCTATTTAATTATAAAACAAATAGATCATAATTTAAGGCATGGAAAGACAACGCTGCATTTTGCAGACGGTCAGCTTGCTAAACCCCCCCCCCGCATCGCCCATTTCTTCTCTATGTCAGAGAATAGATAAGGAGAGCAGCGAGAAACTTGGCAAGAAGTTGTAAACAACATTGCTTGAGTCAGGAAGAATATTTCTTTAGTTTATTTGCAAAGCGTGCAGACTATAGCAAGCATATTGATATAAAGGTTATGCTGGCAATGATTTTATACTTTAAAAAAAATAAAATAATATTCTTTAAATGACAGTATTTTTTTTTGTTTGTTTTTATTTTTTGACCGCGGTTGGATTGTTTGGTGTATATTGTCTGCTGAGGATATTGCTGAAGTAACTAATCTGTAGCGCTTGTTTTGATAATTAGAGTTTCTTTGTTTGTCCAATCTATAAATTTTAAAGAAGTTGCATATATTTGTTGTAGGTTTTCCCGTGCTTATAATTTGGTGATTAGAGATAGGAGGTTGTGTATTTACATTTCTTTCTGGTTGACTGGCCAGCAACATGTGGAAGAAATGGAATGCATGATTTATCCATAATCTGTATTGTTTGGAAACCCCTGGATTGTCTACTGTATATGGTTTATATAAGAAAATGTTAATAAATAATTAAGTATACGTTGCATTGTTAGAGCTAGCAAGCAGTCTGATTACAATAACAGTTTGAGCTAATTTCTTTATATCCATAGACAGAGGTCCGTTAAAATACAGAGTTTAAAGGAGTAGACGCTAATATTGTAAGCCAAGTAACAGTTCATTTTTACCACCAGAATAAATAAAGTTAATTGGAATATTGTTTATAACAAAGAAAGTAAGATAGAGTTTATCTCATTGTAAAGTTTTTTTGATCTCTTGTCTTGAGGAGATGAAGTACGTAATGTAGGACTGATGTTTTTCTGCTATGGGTTTTTTAATTTAATTTTTTTGGTTTATTAAACAAAGCAGCTGTGAGTTGGAAACTCTAAAGTGAGGGATTCAGTTGATGTAATGCGAGATAAGGAGTTGTCCATGTTAGGTGAAGAAACAGGAAATGATCATGTGAATTCAATGTTTTTTTCATTTAATGAGTAATACATTTTGGATAAGAAAAGTGATATATATCGATGAGATAGAAGTCCAATATAACATCTATTCTTAAAGGTTCATATTGATATATTAGACCATGTTTTCTGTTGCCAATTTATGTTGCCTATTTGCTTGATCTGGATACATATATTGAATCAGATATACCTTGAGTAATGCGCAGATAAGTCCTGGGTTTTATTTTTATTCTCATGAATGGAAGGGAATCATTGATAACTGACTCAAGGCTGTGGGGTTTTCTTTAAGCCAATTTTTGTTTTGTTTTTGATTTGTGTTAATTTAATTTTGTTTTGAAAGGGGAGGGTACTAAATTTATAGAGTATCTTAAGGGGTTAATACTGTGGCCACAGTTAGCTAAATAACCAGGGGAGATAGTGATCTAATCGTGTAATGATCGCTTAGACAATGTGCAGATATGGTAACAAAGAATGACATATTGCATATACATTTTTTCTGATTTGATGAGTTGATTTTTTTCCTGTGAGAGTGCTGACCGGTAGCGAGATTCACAGGGGGTATCTGCCACCTACATACAAGGTAGAATATATGGGGAAACATAATAAGAGAAGACAGGGTGGGGGTGGGACACGTGGAAGCGTAGGTGTGATAACATTGGGTGACAACGCAGCATGGAAAGCGTAGGTGTGATAACATTGGGCGACACATAACGCAGCTTAGGTGTAATAACATTGGGCGACACATAACGCTAGGTTAGGTTTTTTTGGGACATTTTTCGTTTATTTTATTTACATTTTTGTCTTTGAAAGAGGTAACACCTTTTTAAGCATTTGTATGGGATTACAGAAAGTATTCTGAGTATGTGACTGGTGTGAGCAAGTGAGAAGGAATAGAAAATACTATGCTGGTCATAGTTAGTTGGAATTGGCGATGATGATGCACCTGTGAGGTAATGATTATTTGATGAGAGTGAACGCGCAATGGTCTGGTGACAGGTGGTGAAAGCTTCAAGAATTGAGATAGTATATCCCACTAACCCACATATGTTTGGAAAGATTGTACTGTCCCACTGAGGGGTTAATTCTGTTCAGTGAGAAGTGAGGAGAGGTGATATATGTCTTTTAGAGCCTTAGGGAGAAAAGAAAAATGGGGAAAAAAAAGAATAATTTTGAGATTTTTGTTTATTTTTGAAAAAGCAGAAGGGAATAAGTTTTTTCAGTGATGAGGTGAGAGTAACATCAGAAATAACTCTGTAGGAGATTAAAGGCAGGAAATGGTTAATGAGATTGATAAGAGAGTAAAGTTTTATTCCTAAATGATGTGAAATATCCAAGGAGTGTTACAGAACTGTTTTCCATAACAAGGATATTTAAACAATTATGTGTTGAAAGATCTTAGAATTGAAGATATTGTTTACCCTTTTGAAAAAGCACAATGAATAGATTAAAGTTATTGCAATGTTTGTATGGGACAGTGATCAGCCATACCCAAGGATGACCTCCAGCCCCCTCCCCTCTGCTTCCCTCATGTGATAATGTTGTTTTATCAACATCTGTTTAAAAACTGCCATTTTTTTTTCCAAATGACATGCTAATATGATGTCTGAGCTTAATAATGCTATTGCTTTTGCTTGTTTTATTTAAATTAAATCCCAGCCAATAGAGGTGTGACCATTCCAGAGAAAAGATTAATTTACAAATTGATGCATTTAATTTTGCACAGAAAAAGCAAGTTTTTTTTTTATTATTATTATTATTATTATTATTATTACTGAGCCACTAGAAATTCTTTAGAAAATAATATTGAGTCTGCAGGTACCTCTGCAGAATCCTTATCAAAGCCCTTATTGAAAAATACAGATTTTATAGTGATTATTATAAGATGCATATTGAGTTGCATTTTTATGCTTACTGATTTATCTGATTGCATGTTGCCACTTTACTAGATCCATTGGTCATGCATATGAGCCCACAAATAAGGAATGAAGGTCACAATTAGGCGCAGCACAACTGGGTACTGCTACTAGTAATCGCATTTGCTGCACAACTAATCATGATATTCTCTCAAATATTTGTAATGATTTAATGATTGTTTTTTCTCAGAGTGGTTTGGAAGAAATTGTGTATTATTAACAGGAATCCATGAGAGACTGCTGTCAGAAGGCACTAACCGATATGAGGACCCTCACGGGGTTAGAGGATACGAGTGATGCTCATAGGGCATTAAGCAATTAGTATTTTGATGAGTTTTTCATTACTAATCATGTCACAAGTTTCTAAACATCTATGGACCACAAGAAATAGTTTTTTTCCAGATTTTACAACAAAGTATATTATCTAATACCCATAGTATTTGCAATACTCCGTTATTGCAGGTTATCTACCCAATGCGATTATTCTTATTATTTTTTTAGTGTAAATCAATTCACTTTACAGTTATGGAAGTATTACAGTCATCTAATCATTGATTTATGATCTGCATATCTCTTACTATCAAATAGCAGATAGTCAGGACTTAATACATTTATTTACAGCACAGTCCAATATACGTGGACTCAATTAAGCCAAAGTTTTATGGACAGCCCCACTATGTCCTACAATGAGTTGCATGATTCCTACCACAATGCTGATTCAATATGTTTATGATCTAATGATGTGTTTAAATTTTTTACAGGATTCTCTTACTGACACCTTTTCTATTACTACTACTAAATTACATTTCTTCTTTAAGACGCTCATCTTGAGCTGATAAAAAGAACAATAAGGTAAACTGATTGTTGGTTATATTGTCATCTACGGTATCACTCAGGTAATGTTGGGTTAATGGCTACTTATATTTGCAGTCAAATCAAACAACACTTCATTTTCTATGTAGGATTTACACAAGTGAATCTTATAAGGTTACTGACTCTACCCAGGTTTAAAATTGGTAAAGAGAGTAGATATTTTGGAGTACAACAAAACATGTAGTTATGTGACAGAGTTGGGTGTGCTAGTATAAAATCTAGATAAAAAGGGTACTCATTGAATTGTTTCTTAAGCTGTTTTCTCAAACATACTGTCTCTTAAGATATGGACATTACCACAAGGATTATAAGGTTTCTAAATGGTTACAAACAAGATCTATTGTAATAAAATTTACTTTTACTAATTAATACAGTTGTGATTGAACATGAAGATTTGAAAGTAACACATGGTATATTAAAGAAACACACTTATTTACATTATCCCAAGTTTATAAAATTGTATTTGAATTTGTGAATATAATTCAAATATGGTACAAGCATCACAAATATTAAATGGATGATGACGTTAAAAGGAAAGTTGAATGAAATTATTTGGGGTAAAAATGAGTTTATTGAACAGGTGTGAGTGATGTGATTCCCTACAGTTGGTTTATTTGGTTGAACCCCAATAACTGGTTCGCATAAGTCAATGTTACATATGCTTTAAGAAGTTTAATGTTTTTGCCAAGATAATATTATTGATTTTTCTGTATACTAGTGAAATGCTTCAAGAAGGTTTTCCGATGTATTAAGAGAGAAACAAATGATGCACAGTACGAGAGATATGAACTTTCTTCTGAGATATGAAAAAAGTTGAGGATGGACTGATAATACAGAAAATCAACTAATCAATAAATCTATGCTTTTATTATATTCTGTTTTCCTGACTGCCGCTATTATTGCTGCAGATGACTTTAGCTTGTTGCACACTGTACTATTCACTGCGTATGAGGCCTTCCCTTTGCGCTAAACAGTTATAATATGTTAGAAGCAGCAGCCATTTTGTTGAACCATGACTTGCATAATAATATTATAAAATGGGTGATCATTCAGAACAGAGCTGTAAAAGTGATTTCTTATAGAGAATTGTTTTTGGTTTTAGAAGCTTAAGAATGTGATGTTGACAGTATAATAGAACAAGGACAGACACCTAGACTCCACAATCATCAACTATATGGGAACAAGGCCACACATGCGTAGACCCACAAGGCCACTGAAGTTGGGTGTTGGGTTAATTATGACATCATGATTGAAAGCAGAGCTTTCCAATAAGACTCAATGCTTATGAGTAATTAATTAATTAATGTGATTTAGGTTTAAATATCAGAGTTATAGAAGGAGGGAGGAGGCAGTTGAGGAAGAACCAGCAAGCACGGGGGGGGGCTGGAGGTAATTATGAAGAAGGTTTAATTATGGCTGATCACTGTCCTTGAAAGGTGTCCATTTTGATTTGATTTAGAATTACTGTTTAAGTATTAGCTAGTCAGTTTTATGTTTCTTGTGTTAGTCTGCATTTGCAAATACCTGAATAGAAGCTATTCTTTAAGTAAAGCATTGCCATACATTTTATAACAAGGTTGTGTGGGTGTGCAATCATTTCAGCGTTGCCGTTATATTTAAAGGTAATAAAGTAAATATATTTGGTTTGGGTTATTTATCATATCTAAGCTTATCAGATAAATATCTGCTTTATCAAAAGATATGGGGGACAAAAAGCGGGCCCCCGTATTCTCTAATAAACTAATTCACCTATTGTCTAGCGGTAGCACACCTCATAAGGATTTTGACCTGAGTCCGCATCATTATAAAGAGGTAAACTGAATACCTTGATTAACTCTACACTTCCAGTGCGACCGACACTCACCCTTTTTTGTTGTATTCGGTATGACTCTGCCTTCAGTTTGTGATTTACCCGCGGAAGCAAAGATATGGGAGGCAAGACTCACATCAGGGTGAATGGCCATGGGACCGACAAGGCATCCACCATGCAAGCTCCCAGGTCCCAAGTTTGTGATCCGTACAGCGGAATTTTGTGTTTGTGGAGAGAAGCGTTTCAGTTTCGTTTTCCATTACAATGCATTTTCCTGATCTCAGTGCTGCCACCTGTGGCAGCTGAGATGTACTACCTCTGGAGACTGAGTACAGTGCTGTGACTACAAGTGATAGGAAGATTAGCTGCTGCTGCCAGGGATGGCCATCGGTGCAGACGCCATCGATGGTTGCCATTGATGGCGATACTACACCCAGCCATCGATCAGTGTTTTTACTCGGTCATGGTTTTTTTTAAAAGCGAGCCAAGGTTCTGTCTAAAAGGTCTGTATCTTTTCACCGAGAGAACCGTTGGATCCCGGCTCAGCTTAATGATCCGTTTTGCCCATGTCTACCCTGTGTAAAAGGTGATGATAAGGAAACTTGTTACATAGTAGGTGAGGCTGAATAAAGACTTGCGTCCATCTAGTTCAACCTATGTTTATAGTAGCTTATCCCTTGTTGTACAGTATGTTCTGATATTTTAAAGACAGATTATGTTACTTATTCATACCCATGGATCTTTTTAACCAATAAATGTTTATCCAACCTTATTTTAAACGTATTTATAGTGTCTGCCGACACCACTCCTCCAGGAAGAGAGTTCCAAAGTTTGACTGTTCTAACTGTAAAGAATTTTTTTCTTCTACATGAACAAAAACTTTTTTCTTCTAATCTAAACTCGTGCCCTCTCGTCCTAGATTCCTGTCTAGCAGAAAAAAGGGTGTTTGACAGTTCCTTATATTGGCCCCTAATATATTTATACATGTTGAGCATGTCCCCCCTTAAACGTCTCTTCTCTAGTGTAAATAGTTCCGGCTTGCTTAATCTCTCCTCGTAGCTTAAATTTTCCATTCCCATAATAAGCTTAGTTGCTCTTCTTTAGATTTTTTCTAATTCTATGATGTCCTCTTTATAGTGTGGGGCCCAGAATTGTACTCCGTATTTGAGGTGCGGTCTAACCAATGATTTGTACAGAGGCATAATTACTTTTGAATCCTTAGTTTCCATGCCCCTTTTAATACATGCTAGAGTTTTATTGGCCTTTTTTGTTGCTATATTACATTGAGCACTACACCCTAGTTTGTTGTCTATTTGGACTCCTAGATCCTTTTTGAGTACTGAATTACCCAATTCCTCCCCGCTTAGGTTATGACCTTGGTGCATGACCTTGCATTTGTCCACATTAAACCTCATCTTCCACTTTTTTGCCCACTCATCTGGATCAGTGGATCCCAACCCTGGTCCTCAAGTACCCCCAACAGTGCATGTTTTGCAGGTCTCCACACAGAATCACAAGTGCTATAATTAGCTCCACCTGTGGATCTTTTAAAATGTGCCTGAATAATGAGTGCACCTGCCGGGTGACCTGGAAAACGTGCATTGTTGGGGGTACTTGAGGACCAGGGTTGGGAACCACTGATCTAGATTGTCAAGATCATTTTGAAGCGTGGTGACATCTTCTTCTGATTTAATAACTCTGCTCAGTTTTGTATCGTCCGCAAAGATGGATACATTGCTGAGTAACCCTATCCCAATATCATTAATAAAAATGTTAAACAAAATGGGCCCTAGAACCGAACCCAGTGGCACCCCACTTAGTACTGGTGTCATATTTGATACAGCACTGTTCACGACCACTCTTTGTTCTCTATTACACAGCCAGTTCCCTACCCATCTGCAGATATTTGCCCTTAATCCCAGGTCCTCCATTTAATTTATCAACCTCTTGTGTGGTACAGTGTCGAAGGCTTTAGCAAAATCTAGGAAAATCACATCTACAGCATTTCTATTATCAAGGTTTTTGCTAACCTCTTCATAGAACCCTAGTATATTAGTTTGGCATGAACGATTTTTCACGAACCCATGTTGGTTAGTACTGAGTAGACGGTGATGATCCAAATATTCCTGGATACCATCCCTTAAAAATCCTTCAAATAGTTTACCCACTATTGATGTTAAACTCAAAGGTCTGTAATTAGCGGGATCTTCCTTTTTTTGAATAATGGCACTACCTCTGCTATTCTCCAGTCTTTTGGTACCTTTCCTGATGATAGTGAATTATTGAAGATATAATGTAGAGGGGAAGCTAATTCCTCCCTTAATTAAATTAGTACCCTAGGATGAACCCATCTGGCCCAGGTGATGGGTCACTGAATCCATGACATCCTGTGTGCGAGGTGTTGGTAATGCAGACATTTGTACACATGTCCAGGAGATAATCAAAAGAACTCCACCGTTCCTGGAAGTCCCCTAAGGAAATTGGACTCATCATTTTTAGAATGTAATCTTGAGTGATTATGCACTGGAAGTAAGATTGATATGCAAATCCTAAAGGTATGGGGGAGGATCTGACAATGCCAGTGTGTTTTCTGTCTATTTAAACAGGGCCTGTGAGCCCTGGTATTCTGTACTTCTGCCTGCATCTGAATGCTGTAACATCTGTATGCTGTACCTCCTATGATAGGAGAAGAGATATCTTAATATCTATTGGCAAATAAACCATCTTTTGCCCAAGATGACTACTTTCATCTTGCGACCAACAGAATTAATGCAATAATTCCGTTCTCCGGCTGTTCTGGGTATAGCATCCAGCGCCTACAAGTTCAGCTCTGCCAGCTACAGAAGCAGAGGTCTGGTCCGTGACCAGTGGGGAACCAATTGACACCAGTTGGGGGGGCTGTCAGCAGCGGGTCGATGCGCACACTCTAGCAGGTAGTACTCAGGTGTCAGCGTTTGGGCCTGAGTCAGTATCCGTGGTTCCAGACACCACGTAGGAGGATTCTGGTAGTGGCAGCAGTAACCCTGCCCACTGCGTATTGGGCGGAGTCAGTAACAGGCGGTTACTGACGACAACAGGGAATCCCCTATTGACCAGGAACCGCTATCTGAGGACCCAAAGGGCGTAGCCAGAGCGTAAGGGCAGGCATCCGGTCACGGGGGGGGGGGGGGGGGGGGGGATTGTGTGCCTATACTTTTTTTATGGGGGGGGGGGGAATGTGTGCCTATACTCTATATGGTGGGGATTTTGTGCCTATACTCTAAATGGGGGGGGGATTGTGTGCCTATACTCTATATGGGGGGAATGTGTGCCTATACTCTATATGGGGGTTATGTGCGTCTATACTCTATATGGGGGGAATGTGTGCATTTACTCTATAGGGGGGGATCTGTGCCTATACTCTATATGGGGGGGATGTGTGCCTATACTCTATGGGGGGGAATGTGTGCCTATACTCTATGGGGGGAATGTGTGCATATACTCTATATAGGGGGGAATGTGTGCCTATTGTCACATTTCGTGAAGCACCAGCTGGAGTGTAACGGAGGCTGGGTGCTTTGATATAAGGTTGTTGCATTAACGAAAGAAGGGAGTGAAGCAATGAGATAAAGTAAAACCTTATTTAATGAAGATACTGCGATACAGGTTGTAAATGATGGCACAATAATATACTGTAAGTTATGGAATGATAAAAGTCAATAATACAATACTTTATTGAAGAGGATGGAGATGCTTGGTAATTGAAAGAAGTATTGGAGGATTGGTTGAAGAATTGGATGATTGGTTTTAGGGTTGGACGATTGGATGAAGAATTGAATGATTGAATAAAGAGTTGAATGATTGAATGAGGATTGGATGATTGGATGAAGAATTGGATGAAGATTGGATGGTTGAAAGTTGGATGATTCTGTCCTTGCTGAATAGGATCGTGGCTGCAGAACCAGGAGTAACCGTGGATAATAACCATCAGGAGTGAGGAGAAAGATAATACCCCTTTGGGAGGCTAACCTGGTCCAGTCCGTATTGGCAGCAGCAGGTTCTGTGGTACACAGGTGTAGCAGTGAGACGATCAGCAGGAGTAGAAGAGAACTTCACTGGAGGTGCAGGAACTGTAGTAACTACCACAGACAGCCAGGAGTGAGCAATGATGCATAGGCATGGACATCATTGTACTGACTGGCGGTCTTGCCCGGCAAGTCTATGTGGCAATTGGATAGCCGTTTGACAGTAGGAGGTGGAGCCGTACAGTACAGGTTGCAGGATCCCAAAAGATGGCGGCCGCCAGCGGAGGCGACAGAAACCAGCCGGTGGTGAGTGTGCGCAGATGCGCAGTTGCCGGCGTTTCCAGCCAGAGGCCTAACCAGGCACAGACACACATGGCAACTCACATCTCACGCCACCTATGCCCTGCATGGCACCGGAGCACACAGCACCACTGTCACCACGTGGTGACAGTGCAGGAATATGCACCCCACCAGCACAAGGAACAGGAGCAGAGTCGAGTGCCAGGGTAGTAGACATGCTGATGCAGGACCTAGGGCTAGGCACAGCACAGGGGAACTGGATAGCAGCCATGGTGGTCGTGACACCTATACTCTATGGGGGGAATGTGTGCCTATACTCTATATAGGGGGGATGTGTGCCTATACTCTATGGGGGGAATGTGTACATATACTCTATTGGGGGGATCTGTGCCTTTACTCTATCGTATTTAATGTGTGCATATACTCTATTGCATTTAATTACTTTTTAAAGTTTATCCTTAACCCCTTACAAAAAAAAAGGAAAACTCATTAAGGCGTCTATACATTAATTAGGTTTCAACCTTAACACACACTTTAATCTAGCTTAACTAAAATAACTCACACTGACGCAATAAAGACACTGACACCAAAGCATTATATTTAAAGGTTATATATATATATATATATATATATATATATATATATATATATTTATTACGTGGTATGACCCCTCTTAAAGGGCTGGCAACAAGGTACCATGTAATATCCAGCTCTAGCCACATCACATTGGCGGTGACTTAAATGCCCCAACTAATCAATATTAATATGGTGACTACCGAAACGTCCCATCTGACAAAGGCACAACCTAACATTGGGAAGTCTCTTCAGCCCTTACCTGGCTGGTGTGGACACTCCTGTGAAGGAGTGCCCAAATTGTCCACCCCCCGCAAAGCCAGGACACACCCGCCATCTTTTCTAGGGGCAGTGCCTCCCAATGTCCATTTATGCCGCAAGTGACTGCTGGACCGTGACACCGTACTGCCAGGCTCTAAGATACATCCTTGAGAGGCTCTAAGAGCCAACGCATGCCACCCAATGAAGGCCAACCTAAGCTACACATGAAAAAATATCCCCCAGAAACACCCCTAAACCCAAAGTAGTCAAGCTGACACCATCGCTAGCGTAATACGGTGGGCTGGCCTGCAGCAGCAAAGGGTGACGAATGGCCGAACCCCCTATAGCCAAAACTAACTTAGACACAGCATTGTTCACCTTCTTGCTGGCCCTATTGATCCCGGAGACATCAGAGCACCCCTGCCAAACCATGCGGGGAAGAATATCTGACCAGACTAAATGGACCGAAGGCCAACGTCGAAAAAGCTCAAGGAGGTCCTCCTTGATCACCTTAATAACCTTACTGCTCAACATATGGCACAGATCGTCCCCCCCTAGATGAATCACCACTACAGCAGGACGTCCCCATGCCGTCTCTTCTCTATCCAGGAGGGCCAGCAAACCGGACCACCTAAGGCCCCTGACTCCGAACCACCTAACTGTACGTCCACTGGACAACTCAAAAGCCCTCCTAGCTGAAGGGTGCTGTTCGGCCCAAAAAACAAACGAGTTGCCGACTACCCACATCTCTCCCAGAGGTATTGAAGGGGAAGCTGAAAGAAAAAAAGGACCTAACGTCAGTAAAAAGGAATACATTTCCAAGTATTAGTAAAGCAAGGTAAGTTAGTACAGTGGACCCAAGTGAAGCCGAAAACTTGGTAAAACACCTCTTGTGTGTTCCGGAAGGGGAAGGTGGGCCAAATTTAAATTAATTAGGATCCATGGCGGTAAAAAATGCAAGAAAGTCCTTCACACCCCCAATTCCGGAACACTAGCTGTTAAACAGGCGGGTAAACAGCGGTTTTGGGTCAGCGCAACAGGCGCACTACATCTAAATCTTATCGGTACTCTTTACCTAGAACGGCACCCACGATTTTGATCGTGGGCATCGTTAGTAAAAAATCGCGGGCATCGCATGCACTAAAAAATCGTGATTTCCCATAGGGAACAATGTTAAATGTCCCAATTGACGCGATTTTCCTGTTCAATGTCTCAATTGACCCGATTTTTCCATAGGAAACAATGTTAAATGGCCCACAGAGGCCAAATAGGCACCCTGAAGTGTGAAATGGCCCCCACAATTGTTAACGCCACCCCACGATCAACGTGAACCCGAAGCGTGGCGAGCACAGCGAGCCCGCGAGGGGCGGCGGTACGCGTCCTACGACCTTTTCATACCCCCACTATCCACGTCGGCGTGGAGTTGAGAATAGAAAGTATGGCGAGTGCAGCGAGGGGACGCGGACAGCTGTGAAGCCCGCGAGGGAACGCGGATATCACTTTCTATTCTCAACTCCACGCCGACGTGGATAGTGGGGGTATGAAAAGGTCGTAGGTTGCGTACCGCTGCGCTCGCCACGCTTCGGGTTCACATTGATCGTGGGGTGGCGTTAACAATTGACCCATTTAACATTGTTCCCCATGTAAAATCGCGGTAATCGCGTCGATCGCATCGCATGCGATTTTTTGGCCGCATGCAATGCAATCTTTGCAATTTTTTTACCTGCGATGCCCATGATCAAAATCGTGGGCGCCCTTCTAGGTAAAGAGTACCGAAACAGATTCCTTGTAAAACCGCAGGCGACTCAGGAGGGGGGCAAGGACCCAACGCACCACTCTCCCCCGGAAAAAAAGGTACAGAAACCAGCAGAACCGGCCGTATCTGTGTGCAATTGCAAACGGGTACTAGAATCGGGCCGTGACTCCAAAAAGGAGGACCACACCCGGAGGTCACCCTTCATCTCCCCAGACAAGTGAATGGTTAGTTGCAGGCTGGAAATCCCCGCCGTAACCATCTCAAGCTTCCAGCAAAAAACCCGCCCCATCGGGATGACCAGGCAGGCAAAATATAGGGACCCTAACAGGGACTGCGCTTGGCGGAGCCTAACCCTGACTAACCCCAGACATTCCTCCAACTGTCCCTGAAGACGGGCAACTTTGTACACAGGGAGCCGGCAACAACCGACCACCGTGTCCACCTCTATACCGAGGTAATACAAGCAAGTGGATGGGCCCTCCATCTGGTCTTCCGCCACCGGGACCCTCAATTCCTTAAAGAGTGACCCCGCAAAACTAAGCAACTCCTGATAAGCAGAACCATCCCATGTGCCTACAAAAAGAAAATCAACCCAGATAGTGGTCAACGCCATCATGGCCATACCCTCCTTAATACACCAGTGTAAAAACATGCTAAATTTCTCAAAATAGGCACAAGAGATGGAACAACCCATGAGCAAGCAATGGTCAATATAAATATACCCTTCTAACCGGAAGCCCATGAACCCAAATGAATTGGTGTGGAGGGGCAAGAGGCGGAAAGCAGATTCCACATCCAGTTTGGCCAAAAGGGCACCTTGACCAAAACCCTGGATTATGTCGTGGGGCGCATTGAAGAGCTGGTAACGGACACGGCAGAATTCAGCAGGAATTGCATCATTCACAGATCACCCGTGTGATTAAGACAGGTGCTGGATCATCCAAAACTTGCCCAACATCTTCTTGGGCACCACCCCTAGTGGGAAAATGCACAATTTGGGCAAAGGCTGTGAGTCAAAAGGTCCACACATGCTGCCCAAAGCTATCTCAGTGTCCACCTTTTGTCTCACCACATGGGGCAACTCCATAGCCGAACGCAAATTCCTGCGTAAAACATCAGTAACCTCCTCCCCAATGGGCAAATGAAACCCCAAACTAAAACCCTTGAGAAGGAATTCCACATCCTGCCTATTCGGGTACCGGGACAACCACCACGACAGCGGAGACTCTAATCGGGAGTGGGCCTGCGAGGGCACCAGAAGGGGCAGACTTGCACTCTTTGGCAGGGTGACCAGCTCCGAACACTCGAAAGTGTGTCGGAACCGACAACTCGCACCTCTTGTGCACTTGGAGTCACTGTATGCAAAGCACTTTCCTTTCACCGAAGGGGGCGCTGCCCCCTTCTTAACAGGATAGGGATTCTTAACTAGTGACTCGGCAGTGGGGGTCTGGCTGGTGACCTCCAGTCAAATCTCCACATCCTTGAAACCGAGAGCATTACCCTCCAGATTATGAAGAAATTTACAGTCGTAATCCCTCCAGACGAACCCCCTGTACTTCAAAAACATCTCATTTATCATGAAGATGTACCTTTCTACTAACCCTTTTACGCAGACCCCTAGTCACTGCGGTGTTTAAGCAATGCACATCTCCCCATGCAAAGAGGGTTCCTTTGGAGCTGCCGCCTTATTAGGCGCGTTAGCCTTCCCCACTTTCTTAGTGACCTCGCGCGCAACTAGCTTTCTCGTAGCTCCTAGCGGAGCAGTCTATAGAGTACGACACTGAAGTGGAGACATGTGCAGTATTAAGCTCACCAGTTCCTGGCGCGGGACCCTCATCTGTAGGTCTGACGGAAGCCCCAGCTTCGGCTGCTCCAGCGGCCGCTGACACACCAGGGGAGGGAATGACAATGGGAGGACCAGACATTGGAACCAGAGCAGATGGACCATCCGACCAGACGTCATCCCTGGTTGCCCCAGGCACCACGGGAGGTACTGATAAGGGAGCAGGTTGAGCATCCTTAACGACAGGTGTAACTGCCACATTCGTATCCATTGCGGTCAGCTCTGGAGAATCAAAGGCTCCCACCGCCAACCTGGGTAAACCTTCCTGGGAAACAAAAGAAGATGTTACATTCATGGACGCAGTACCCGCATCCCCTGAGGCTGCACCGCAATCGACTGGAGCAGGAGTGGCACCACCGCCAGCCGACATGATATATGGCGGCAGCCACAGGGAGGGGGGGGGGTAGGCATTAAATGCAGGCTGCACAGTCCCGAAAGGCTGCTGCCAACAATTGTGCTGCTGCCAAGGCGCCGCATGGCCGCCAAAGGGTTAACCCGAAAATGCCGGTGACTCAGGCACACTATGTGGGCATTAAAGGACCAAGTGGTCTGGGGCCCATGGGACAAGGGAAAACAGGTAGCAAGCAACAGGGCCAACAATGAGGTCATGGAGACAGGGAACGTCTGCTGCAGGTAGGTATGAGCCAGGCCGAAATGCTGGGGTGGTACCAATTGCCTTGGCCATAGCCCGGACCTGCGAACGTGTACGAAACCGCAAATTGGGCAGATACCAGTTGAAACACCCCTGCCGGGGCTGCAGTAGGCACCTGGTCCTACCCGAACCAGGCCCAGCAATGGCCCTTGAACCCATGTTCTGCAGTTGTAGACCCCCAGACCCTGCACAATGCCCGTGGTGCTAAAATCGGCAGGGTGGGGGCAACTCTTCAACCAGCCTGGACCTAAACCCACAGGGCAACGTTAGGCAGAGGTGTTGGTGCCAGTCCTATCGCTGACACCTGGGGACGCTGAAGGGGAGCCGGCGGCACCGCAATGGCGCCAACAGCAGTGACCCACCAAGCCTCCGGACCCACTGGGGTCTGTGGGGCGCGGGAAACCAGGAGGGAGAGGGCTGCCGCAGGGCCAACCTGAGAGTACTGTTCTCAGGCCTGGATGTGGCCTGGGAGGGGCCCCCGACCACGTCCGCCATGTAAGCCAGGGAGGGGGGCTGGGCCTCAAAAGAGCAGCCATGGGTGGCCATGTGACCTCATACCCAGCCATCCACAAAACAATGGAGGGGGGAACCAGAACGGCGGGGACGGGACATTGTGCAAGGCGGTGGTGCGTGAATCTGCACAGCAAATTAATGGGCGTTGAGGGGATACAGACAGTACTTACCTAAGGCTGGTCTGGAGTTGCTGAAAGAACTTCTGCAAGAGGAAGTACTCTCTGTCAGGACCTGCCTATATACCTCTCTCCTAAGCTCACACCCATATGCTCACCTATAGGCTACCTACAAAACTGATACCAACTTTTAAACAACTAGCAGTCATTACCTCTGCAGTCATTAACTCTGCAACCCCAAAAATGTAAGCCTCTTAAGTATGCTCTGGCTTAGGCAGCTCTCGCTTAATCGAAGTAAGACATTCATTTTTAAAAAATAAACATTTTTTAAATTTCACTTTCATCACCCCCCGACAACCAGGTGAAGAAAATGATGAGAAAATTACCAAGTTTAGAAAACTATTAGAAGGTGTGAAATTTATCACCAAACATTTGATGGGCAAGAATTGAATATCACGACTTATAAAAGTTATGAAAAAAGGGAGAATAGGCGTGACAAAGGGAACAAACCAACATATATTACAATGGTCGGCGACCATCGAGAGATTTCTCCAGCGCTTGCAGATCAGAGACACCTTTATGGTGTCTTTGATCTGCATGCACCCTGTGCGGGAAGCAGGCGGGCAGCTGACTCTTAAAAAGCTGACCTGTTTAGCCAGGACAGATGGACTAGACCAGGGCTGGGCAACACCGGCCCTCCAGATGTTAATGAACAACACATCCCAGGATGCTTTGCATTAGTTTTGCTATGTGGCCATGCTGAAACTGATACCAGGCATGCTGGGATGTGTAGTTCATCAACATCTGGAGGGCCGGTGCTGACCTGGATCTACAATGCCCAGAGGCAACTTGGTATGGCACTTAGAAATGGCTGTCCGGAGTGCAGTAGGGCTGCCCGAAAGGCTTTTCCCACCAAGAAGACCAAAGCGCTCACCAGCCTCACTCTTCCTCATGGACAATTCCTCCCCCTCAGAAACAGCAGTGTCAGGAGCCTAAACCCACCCAGCGCTGTGACCAAAATGTGGGCCACGTACAATGTCCGTCAGATAGGGCAGATTAGCATTCATTGCACTTTGGACCCCTAATGGGCTCCCTCACACATTCAGCCAGCAGGTGGTCTGACTCACCTCATTTGTGCCTCCATCAGAAGAGGTTGCACTGTCCTCATCCGGTAATCTCCTCTCCTTTCTCTCCATCTGGTCCTTCTTCTCCAAACCCTGATCCGATGTCACCTCTGAGGCCTATTGTACAGAGAAAGAGATTCTGGAATATGTCATAGAAAAAGATTATTACGTATTGCACATTTAATTGCATACATCTATTTAAGCTTCTAATCCAGGAGCCTCCAAGATCTAAGGCACTCATTAAATGACGTGGACATCATCAAGGACTGCCCTTGACCCATCTCTGCGCAGTCCTCATCCCCCTGCTGTCACACTTCATGTTTCTTAATTTTATTGCGTTCTGTTACCGGTGAGTCTTCAGGGGCAGATTTCTTCTTCATTTTCCTTGTGGGTGGACTCTGTTCCTCCTCTTCCTCTAACCCCATCTCCAATCCGTCACCCTGAGACTTTAGTTCCACCCTCTCCTTGCTTGGCCCTTCTCCCTGAGGAAAGAGGAATATCAGCTCTAGAGCACCACCTGGCATTAGCATTTCAGTGTAATGGATGAACAATCTAGTCAGCACACCGTGGTCCCCTAGGAAGCCTCTTCTCACACATTCAGCCAGCAGGTGGCGCCACGGTCGTCCTCTGACTCACCTCATCCCTGCTTCTGTCAGGTGATGGCTCAGTGTCCTCCACCATTGCCATCGCCTCTTGTAGCTTTATCAATTGCTTCTGATTCTGAAATAGTCCCTTCTGCAATTTACGCCTTATCTTCTCCGGTACATTTGAGCTCTGATGGACAGAGAAAAGGATTCTCGGTCATACAAAAACAGAATTTTGGTACTTACAGTTAAAGCCCTTTCTCTGATTCCATAGGGGATGCTGAAAGGCAGGTTTACATCGAGTATACACTGGTGATTAGTGGAGTCGGCACTTTATATAACTTGCAATGTGTAATAGTGAAAAATGAAAACTAAGGTATATGACTAGGTATAAGGGAGAAGTAAAGATGAAAGAAAGCGCAGTTTAGAAAGATAAAAAAGCACCTGTAGGGGAAAAAAAGGTTAATAATGCTTACACTCTTTAAGAGTTAAAAAGTCCAGGGTAACGTGCTAGCTCTGTCCCTACCTCTATTGAGACACTGCGGGCAGTGTGGGGAGCTGGCGGCGTCTGATATAGAAAAGCTACTTCTTCTCCCGCTCCGTCTCCCTGCAGTGCTGCAGCGCGTGTGTGCGCTCGTAGATGGAATCTTCACTCTGCGGCTTCATCCGGGTGTTAGTGCAGGGGGTCCAGCACGTATCCACGGGCGAAAGGAGCTGATCAAGGTGTTTCGTGAGTCTAGGCGTACTTTTTCAAGATAAATGCCTGCTTTACTTTCTGTCTTTTTATAGGACAAAATCTTTATTTGTAAAAACTGAAGTGGTCACCTAGAATGGTGGGAACCAAATGTTAAAACCAGTGTGTGCTTTTGTTAAAGCAGTCTTCTGGAGAGAAAAAAGGGGCCGTGCAATAAAAAAATATTGCTAAAAAAAAATAAAATAAAATATTTATTAAAATATTTGGTACTTGTGAGTTATCCGGACGCCCGATTTCAAAATCGGGTCGGATCGGGCACATCGCATCGCATCGCATGCGACCATCGGATGCGATGCGATGCGATGACCCGATTTTTCCATAGGAATCAATGTTAAAATGGACTGAGTCCATTTTAACATGGAATTCAATGGGAAAAAGGGGTCCTTTTCATACCCCTACTATCCAAGTGGGCATGGAGTTGGATATAAACCTGTGGCGAGCGTAGCGAGCCACCGAGCCCGAAGCGTGGCGAGCGTAGCGAGCCCCGCGAGGGGACACGGAATACCGTCCCCTCGCGGGGCTCGCTTCGCTCGCCACGCTTCGGGCTCGGTGGCTCGCTACGCTCGCCACAGGTTTATATCCAACTCCATGCCCACTTGGATAGTAGGGGTATGAAAAGGACCCCTTTTTCCATAGGAATCATTTTAACATTGATTCCTATGGAAAAATCGGGTCATCGCATCCGATGGTCGCATGCGATGCGATGCGATGCGATATCGCATCGCATCGTATCTGATTGTATGCCTTAACTTAAGGCATACAATCAAAAAATCGGGCGTCCAGATAACTCACAAGTACCAAATATTTTTATATTGGTTGCAAAATATACAATATCATAAACAGGTGCTTTCTAGGGAAATTAGGAGTAGGAAAGAATGAAAAAGAGGAAGAAAGGAATTGTACTCATTAATGTAATTATTCAAGAATGGTTCCGTTTCTAGGAATGCATTTAACTCAAAATCTATGTTCATGTCTCTTGGGTGGAGAGTTTGTAGGTCGAAAATCCACTTTGAATTATGAAATCTCCACCTCTCCAATGTTGTTTTACTTTTTGGATTCCAATAAAGGATAAACCTTTCGGGTTTTTTTCGTGGCAGGTTAAAAAATGATTTGAGGCGCTATGGGTGGTGAGGCCACTTTTATAAATGTGCTCGGAAAGCCTTATTGAGTTGTCTTTTTGTCTGGCCTACATATTGATGTCCGCATAGACATTGGAGTAGGTAGATTACCCCTTCAGATTCGCACGAAATGAAGTCTCTTATTTTATATTTATTTTTGTTGGTATTTGAAGAAAAACTTGTTGTTGGTTCCTTCATTTTTGCATGCTTCGCATTTCAAGCAAGAATGGAATCCTTCAATCTTCTCTCTTCTCTGTTCTCTATTGGGTTTGTGAAACTGGCTACTAATTATTGTTTAAGGTTTCGTGCTCTTTTGTAAATTATTCGTGGCCTTTCAGTAAGATGAAGTTTTAGATCATCATCTAATTGCAGATTTTTTTTCACATGTTCTATGGTTGCTGTTAAACGAAGTGACAAAAGATAGTTCTTGTTTTTTGTTGTCTGTTGAGCGAGTCTTGTATTTTAGTGTATCTTTTCGTTCGATGTTTGAAACAGTCAGTAATTGCTCTCGTAGAATGTTTTCTTTGTACCCTCTATTCATGAAGTTATTTATCATAGTTTGGCTTTGTTCTAGAAAGGTGGTGGTATTTGTACAGTTACAATGTTCTTTTATACTGTCAGCGTGGGATGTTTTTCACCCGCAGCCACCGAGTGAAGATTCCATCTACGAGCGCACACACGTGCCGCAGCACTGCAGGGAGACGGAGGGGGAGAAGAAGCGGCTTTTCTACATCAGTCGCCGCCAGCTCCCCACATCGCCCGCAGTGTCTCAATAGAGGTAGGGACAGAGTTAGCACCTTACCCGGGACTTTTTAATCAATCTCTTAAAAAAAAGGAGTGTAAGCATTATTAACCTTATTTTCCCCTACAAGTGCTTTTTTATCTTTCTAAACTGCGCTTTCTTTCATCTTTACTTCTCCCTTAAAGTCATATACCTTAGCTCTCATTTTTCACTATTATTTATCTATGCCAAATTATTGAGCTGCTTAATTTCACATTATAGCGCAGTGAACACCCCCCAGCTTTGATAATTTGTAATGTGTTGCAGGCTCCTCCCCCTCTAGACCCCTTCCCTTCACCAGGTACAAAACTGCACGAGCAGAAACGGTAAAGCCAACTGTAGAGGAGGATAGAATTCAGACCAAACAAAACCACACAAACACACAGAACATACAGTAAGGCAAAGCTGCTGCAACAGGTGTCATGAAACTTAAACTACAGCAGAAAAACATAAACTAAACAGCGCAGGATGGGCGCTCAGCGTCCCCTATGGAATCAGAGAAAGGGATTTACCAGCATGAACCCAAATCCTGTTTTTTCATCATCCAAAGGGGACGTCGCAAAGCTCCCATCCCGGTCAGGAGAGCTCTGTGTTCCATGCACAACATCTCAACCAAATTGCCCTTCTAAAGATGCAAAGGGATCAAACTTATTCAAATGAACAGATGTAGACCGGCTAGACCAACTAGAGGTCCATCATAGCTGCAAAACATAAACCCCCCGGGAAGCCACCCAAGAAGATCTTACAGAAGGCGTGGAATGAGCAGAAACAGAGGAAGGACAAGACTGCAAAGCAGCAGCATACACCTGGGTAATGACCATCCGCATTCAACGGGCTATAGTCTATTTAGCCAATAAATTTTGTGTGCGTCAAAAATAACAAACAATGAATCTGCCTTATGAAAAACTGCAGTCTGAACATAAATCCTTGGAGCACAGACCACATCCAAAGATCTAGCGCTTGGGAGAATCATCCTTAAGGACCGGTACCACAATATATTGATTTATATGGAAGGATGAAACGACCTTTGGCAAAAAACTTCCACATGTACACAGTTCCGCTTTGTCCTTGTGAAAAACAAGGTACTGTACATAGCAATTTACAGGAGTGAGCTCTCAACTCCAAGATTCTCCTAGCAGAAGCCAAGGCTAAAGCATAACAGTCTTCAAGAACAAAAACTTCAAATCTGTGGACTCCAATTGACCGACAGGATTGCAAGAATCTCAAAACAAGATTATAATCTCAAAATGCCGTAGGAGCAATGAACTGCGGTTGAAGACGCAAAGCCCCCTGAAGCAATGTCTGAACCTGGGGCAGCAACGCACCCTGCATTGAAAAAAAATATGGAAAGGGCAGAGACCTGCACCTTTAACTAGCCAAGTTGTAAATCAGCATCCAGTCCCACCTGAAGAAAAATCAGGCCAACTAAAAAGAAGATGATGTTGGATAATGCTTTTGTTCACACCAATCAACATACGATTTTCATATCTGATGGTAATGCTTAGAAGTCACAGACTTATGGGCTTTCAGCATAGTAGGAGTCATTACTGAGGGGATGCCCTGCCTGCGGAGGAGTGCTCTCTCAACAGCCAACGTAGTCAAAAGCAGTCGCCATGTGTCTGGAAAGTGATATAGGCCTCGCTGAAGCAGGCCCAGTCTCAGAGGTAGCGGCCAAGGGTCGTCAAAGATGAGCGACAGAAGATCGACATACCACGACCTGTGAGGTCAGTCTGAAGCTATGAGTATGGTCGCCGCTGCTTCTCCTATCACCCTCTTTAGTAGACGAGGCAAGAGATGAAACGGATCAAAAAGATACACCAACTGGACAGGCCAAAGGGTGGTCAGACTGTCCACCACCATGGTTCCACGATCCAGTGTCCTTGATGTCAAGCCTGAGGGTTGAGGCTTAGCCATCCACTAACACATGAAGGAGGGACCCAAAGGCGTGAATTACTTTCAATGAGTATATACTGTATATTTCTCCACACAGGTACATTACAGTCACAAACACAATATGACTCCATAAACAGTGGTGGAGATGATGCATAGATGATAGAACATCGATGGTAGCAGTTCAGACATAGTAGTAGCAGTACTGACATGTATGAGTAAAATGGATGTTTGAAGGACAGTGGTATCGATGTTAGAACGGTGATACGGACAAATGAATGTTCATTGCCATGATGCGATGTGAACCATAGATAGAATATTGGAGACAACAATACTTGAAGAGGAAATGTTCATTAGCATGATACGATGCGAACTATCGATTGGATATTGTCAGTGACTGCAGGAAAGAAGTAGAAGTTCACCAGATTACCATTACACAGGCACCGGACAGAACACCGATGATAACAGTTGGTCGATGATTGATCACCAATGGTGGCTGTATAGATGATGTCTTTCTGAGAGGTGTCTGGTGGAAGCTTAATGGTACCGGGTAGATGAGCAGCAGCAGTAGATGAAGTGTAGAGGTTGCAGACAACAATGGAGAACTAGTAGTGAGCCAGTAGAGTTTTGGGTAGTCACTGTAGTGTAGACAGGAGTGCAAGCTGCCCGCAGGGCCGGTGCTAGGGTCCATGGCACCCTAGGCAAAACCTCTGCCAGCCGCCCCCCCCCCAATTATTTATTTATTCCGTGAGGGCGCGCGCACACACACAGATTTTAACCCACTCCCCCAGGCAGTTAACCCCATTGAGTGGTGAGTTTTGCTGGGGCAGGACAAACCTACCAGGGCAGGTTTGTCCTGCCCCAGCAAAACCCACCACAGGAATTTGCAGGCTTCTCCCCTCACCTCTGCTCCAGCGTTAGTACGCCGGAGCTTCTATGCCGCCGCTGCGCTGTCCCCCTTGCCTTTGCCGGCGCCTGTCACTTTCAGCAGTGACGTCGGCTGCAGGCTGGGGGATGATTGCAGCGGCTCGGAAGGACTCGGGTGCCTGAGCGCTCCCGAGTCCCCCCGAGCCGCGCCGACCATCCCCGAGCCTGCTGCCGACGTCACTGTAATATGAGTGACAGGCGGCTAGCGGGACGGGCGGCTAGCGGGGCGGGCGGCAGGGGATCGCCAGACCAAAGGTGATGGCGAGGACGGGGGGGGACGGGGACAAGGTTTGTGGCGGGGGGTGGGCACTAGAGGTGCTGCGCCAATGGTGCACACCTGGCGCGCACCTATTGTATGTAGGTTAAGTTGTTAACTGATAAATAAGTGGCGCCCTCCAGCGGCCAGCGCCCTAGGCAGCTGCCTAATGCTGCCTAGTGGTAGCTCCGGCCCTGGATGCCCGGGAGCAGCAGGAGAGCAAGCTGCCCGGGAGAAGCAGGAGAGCAAGCTGCCCGGGAGCAGCAGGATTGCAAGCTGCCCGGGAACAGAAGGAGTCCAAGCTGCCCGGGAGCAGAAGGAGTCCAAGCTGCCCGGGAGCAGCAGGAGTGCAAGCTGCCCGGGAGCAGCAGGAGTGCAAGCTGCCCGGGAGCAGCAGGAGTGCAAGCTGCCCGGGAGCAGCAGGAGTGCAAGCTGCCCGGGAGCAGCAGGAGTAGATGAAGTGTAGAGGTTGCAGACAACAATGGAGAACCGATAGTGAGCCAGTAGAGGTTTGGGTAGTCACTGTAGTGTAGACAGGAGCTGTAACCGCCCGGGAGCAGCAGGAGTGGAGGCCACCCGGGAGCAGCAGTAGTGGAGGCCGCCCGGGAGCAGCAGGAGTGGAGGCCGCCCGGGAGCAGCAGGAGTGGAGGCCGCCCGGGAGCAGCAAGAGTGCAAGCTGCCCAGGAGCAGCAGGAGTAGATGAAGTGTAGAGGTTGCAGACAATAATGGAGAACCGATAGTGAGCCAGTAGAGGTTTGGGTAGTCACTGTAGTGTAGACAGGAGCTGTAACCGCCCGGGAGCAGCAGGAGTGGAGGCCGCCCGGGAGCAGCAGGAGTGGAGGCCGCCCGGGAGCAGCAGGAGTGGAGGCCGCCCGGGAGCAGCAGGAGTGCAAGCTGCCCGGGAGCAGCAGGAGTGCAAGCTGCCCGGGAGCAGCAGGAGTGCAAGCTGCCCGGGAGCAGCAGGAGTAGATGAAGTGTAGAGGTTGCAGACAACAATGGAGAACCGATAGTGAGCCAGTAGAGGTTTGGGTAGTCACTGTAGTGTAGACAGGAGCTGTAACCGCCCGGGAGCAGCAGGAGTGGAGGCCACCCGGGAGCAGCAGTAGTGGAGGCCGCCCGGGAGCAGCAGGAGTGGAGGCCGCCCGGGAGCAGCAGGAGTGGAGGCCGCCCGGGAGCAGCAGGAGTGGAGGCCGCCCGGGAGCAGCAGGAGTGGAGGCCGCCCGGGAGCAGCAGGAGTGGAGGCCGCCCGGGAGCAGCAGGAGTGGAGGCCGCCCGGGAGCAGCAGGAGTAGATGAAGTGTAGAGGTTGCAGACAATAATGGAGAACCGATAGTGAGCCAGTAGAGGTTTGGGTAGTCACTGTAGTGTAGACAAGAGCTGTAACCGCCCGGGAGCAGCAGAAGTGGAGGCCGCCCGGGAGCAGCAGGAGTGGAGGCCGCCCGGGAGCAGCAGGAGTGGAGGCCGCCCGGGAGCAGCAGGAGTGGAGGCCGCCCGGGAGCAGCAGGAGTGGAGGCCGCCCGGGAGCAGCAGGAGTGGAGGCCGCCCGGGAGCAGCAGGAGTGGAGGCTGCCCGGGAGCAGCAGGAGTAGATGAAGTGTAGAGGTTGCAGACAACAATGGAGAACCGATAGTGAGCCAGTAGAGGTTTGGGTAGTCACTGTAGTGTAGACAGGAGCTGTAAACGCCCGGGAGCAGCAGGAGTGGAGGCCACCCGGGAGCAGCAGGAGTGGAGGCCGTCCCGGGAGCAGCAGGAGTGGAGGCTGTCCCGGGAGCAGCAGGAGTGGAGGCCGTCCCGGGAGCAGCAGGAGTGGAGGCCGCCGGGGAGCAGCAAGAGTGGAGGCCGCCCGGGAGCAGCAAGAGTGGAGGCCGCCCGGGAGCAGCAGGAGTGGAGGCCGCCCGGGGGCAGCAGGAGTGGAAGCTGCCTGGGAGCAGCAGGAGTGCATGTAGTAGCACTACTAGAAGTCAGGGAGTGGGGAGACTGCGGGATATGCCGCACAGCTGCAGCCTCAGGTAATCACTGGGGAGACTGCGGGATATGCCGCACAGCCGCAGCATCAGGTGATCACTGGGGAGACTGCGGGATATGCCGCACAGCCGCAGCATCAGGTGATCACTGGGGAGACTGCGGGATATGCCGCACAGCCGCAGCATCAGGTGATCACTGGGGAGACTGCGGGATATGCCGCACAGCCGCAGCATCAGGTGATCACTGGGGAGACTGCGGGATCACTGGGGAGACTGCGGGATATGCAGCACAGCTGCAGCATCAGGGGATCACTGGGGAGACTGCAGGATATGCCGCACAGCCGCAGCATCAGGTGATCACTGGGGAGACTGCGGGATATGCCGCACAGCTGCAGCAACAGGTGATCACTGGGGAGACTGCGGAATATGCCGCACATCTGCAGCATCAGGTGATCACAGGGGAGACTGCGGGTTATGCCGCACAGCCGCAGCATCAGGTGATCACTGGGGAGACTGCGGGATATGCCGCACAGCTGCAGCATCAGGTGATCACTGGATAGACTGTGGGGGAATCTGTATATCCAGACCTGGAGCACAGTGAGAGTCAGGAGAGACACTTTAGAGGTAAAAAAAGTATTTGTTTTACCCGGGTCAGACACTTGAGACATAAATAGGAAGCTTTACATTGTGCTTGGACACCATGAGATTCATGCTGGCAAGACTGCTAAAAACACCTGAGGATGCAGAGCCCATTCCCCTGGATAGAAATCCTGGCAACTGAGAAACGCTGCTTCCCCGTTGTCGACTCCTGGGATAAAGACAGCTGAAATTACCAGTACATACCTTTCTTGAAGGATGAGAACCACCTGCCTCATTGCCACACGGCTGTGGGTTCCGCCTTGTTTGTTGGCATTTGCCGACTGGACCTGAACTGCGTGACCGTGGAGTAGATAGGAAATCTAACCCAACACTCAGAATATTGCTCAAAGCTCGAGAATGTTTGGTGGCAAAAGAGATTCTTGGTGAGACCGGCGACCCTGGAATTGATAATCTGTGGTCACTGCTGCCCAACCATGCAGACGAACCCAATCCCACATGCCAAAGGAACCACCCACCAGGAGATGATCCTCCCGCACCCACCACAGCAGAGATATCCTTGCCCAAGGAGAGAGACGAACCAACTGATGCAGAAACAGATGAGACCCCAACCAATTGGAAATCGTAGTCTGAACCTGAAGATAGTCCATGGCCTCTGGAACCTCTAGGTGCAGAGGTGGAAGCACCCATGGCTTTCCCCTGAAACCTGGACAGTGCCCAAAAGGACCGAAAGGATGGACTCAAATAAGCCACTCAACAAGGAGGAGGAGGAGCTGCAGAGGTCATAAACGTGGACTTACCACCTGTAGCCTGCAAGATCCATCAATCTAATGCTGGCCCAAAAAGAGAATCACCTGACCATCACATTTCGATTTCATACCTGCCTGACATTGGCAAAGCCATAGTGCACGCTAAGCAGAGAGCGCCATCGTATAATAAAGTGCTGGCTCCCCCAATCGACAATCTATGTAAACCTGTCTTCCAGCGTCCCCAATGGATGATACAGAAAACGGTATTCCGTATTGCGTGCACTAATCATAGAGCAATCTGCTGGAGTATTCGGTTACCAATGCCTGCAGTTTCTTCTGGCGTTTCTCACTGAACCGTTCAAGACACTTTATTTTCTCCCGTATCCAAGTCTTCTTCGATGAGGCCTGAAACAAAGAAACATTTGTCATCTTGGTAGTTTCATGTTACCCCCATGTCTGCAGCCAAAGCCGTCCATAGATCAGTCTCATTACATCAGTGTTTGCCTCCAGCGGGCATGGCCAGGGAGGGGGCAATGCATCCTTTCACCCACTCCGATGCTGCAGACATACTGACCCCCTGCTGCCCCTTGTTTATCACATCTAGGCCCTTCTCCGGAGATTCCCTGACTATGTAATCCCTGCGAAGCATGCACTGGCCATACCAGCTGTGGGCGGGCGCTTTCACTTTATTAACCCTTATGATTTGTCTATGATATTAATATATGTTCAGCGTTTCCAATCATTGTCCTGCTGAGTAATTGTATGCAATACACTAACCACTGTGAGCCATATACGCCTCTCCTCCGCAGGATAGGAAGCAATATAGGAGGAACATAGCAGCTCATACACATACTGATCTCCATATACTCCTCTCCTCCGCAGGATAGGAAGCAATACAGGAGGAACATAGCAACTCATACTCATACTGATCTCCATATACTCCTCTCCTCCGCAGGATAGGAAGCATTGCAGGAGGAACATAGCAGCTCATACACATACTGATCTCCATATACGCCTCTCCTCCGCAGGATAGGAAGCACTACAGGAGGAACATAGCAGCTCATACACATACTGATCTCCATATACTCCTCTCCTCCGCAGGATAGGAAGCATTACAGGAGGAACATAGCAGCTCATACACATACTGATCTCCATATACTCCTCTCCACTGCAGGATAGGAAGTAATATAGGAGGAACATAGCAGCTCATACACATACTGATCTCCATATACCCCTCTCCTCCGCAGGATAGGAAGCACTACAGGAGGAACATAGCAGCTCATACACATACTGATCTCCATATACTCCTCTCCTCCGCAGGATAGGAAGCATTAGAGGAGGAACATAGCAGCTAATACACATACTGATCTCCATATACTCCTCTCCTCCGCAGGAAAGGAAGCACTACAGGAGGAACATAGCAGCTCATACACATACTGATCTCCACATACTCCTCTCCTCCACAGGATAGGAAGTAACATAGGAGGAACATAGCAGCTCATACACATACTGATCTCCATATACTTCTCTCCTCCGCAGGATAGAAAGTAATATACTGTAGGAGGAACATAGCAGCTCATATACATACTGATCTTCATATACTCCTCTCCTCCGCAGGATAGGAAGCATTACAGGAGGAACATAGCAGCTCATACACATACTGATCTTCATATACTCCTCTCCTCCGCAGGCTAGGAAGCACTACAGGAGGAACATAGCAGCTCATACACATACTGATCTCCATATACTCCTCTCCTCCACAGGATAGGAAGCATTGCAGTAGGAACATACCCCTCTCCTCCGCAGGATAGGAAGCACTACAGGAGGAACATAGCAGCTCATACACATACTGATCTCCATATACTCCTCTCCTCCGCAGGATAGGAAGTAATATAGGAGGAACATAGCAGCTCATACACATACTGATCTCCATATACCCCTCTAATCCGCAGAATAGGAAGTAATATAGGAGGAATATAGCAGCTCATACACATACTGATCTCCATATACTCCTCTCCTCCGCAGGATAGGAAGTAATATAGGAGGAACATATCAGCTCATACACATACCGATCTCCATATACTTCTCTCCTCCGCAGGATAGAAAGCACAACAGGAGGAACATAGCATCTCATACACATACTGATCTCCATATACTTCTCTCCTCCGCAGGTTAGGAAGTATTACAGGAGGAACATAGCAGCTCATACACATACTGATCTCCATATATTCCTCTCCTCTGCAGGATAGGAAGTATTACAGGAGTAACATAGCAGCTCATACACATACTGATCTCCATATACTTCTCTCCTCTGCAGGATAGGAAGCACTACAGGAGAAACATAGCAGCTCATACACATACTGATCTCCATATACTCCTTTCCTCCACAGGATAGGAAGCATTGCAGGAGGAACATAGCTCATACACATACTGATCTCCATATACCCCTCTCCTCCGCAGGATAGGAAGCACTACAGGAGGAACATAGCAGCTCATACACATACTGACCTCCATATACTTCTCTCCTCCGCAGGCTAGGAAGCACTACAGGAGGAACATAGCAGGTCATACACAAACTGATCTCCATATACTCCTCTCCTTCACAGGATAGGAAGCATTGCAGGAGGAACATAGCAGCTCATACACATACTGATCTCCATATACTCCTCTCCTCCGCAGGATAGGAAGCATTAGAGGAGGAACATAGCAGCTAATACACATACTGATCTCCATATACTCCTCTCCTCCGCAGGAAAGGAAGCACTACAGGAGGAACATAGCAGCTCATACACATACTGATCTCCACATACTCCTCTCCTCCACAGGATAGGAAGTAACATAGGAGGAACATAGCAGCTCATACACATACTGATCTCCATATACTTCTCTCCTCCGCAGGATAGAAAGTAATATAGGAGGAACATAGCAGCTCATACACATACTGATCTTCATATACTCCTCTCCTCCGCAGGATAGGAAGCATTACAGGAGGAACATAGCAGCTCATACACATACTGATCTTCATATACTCCTCTCCTCCGCAGGCTAGGAAGCACTACAGGAGGAACATAGCAGCTCATACACATACTGATCTCCATATACTCCTCTCCTCCACAGGATAGGAAGCATTGCAGTAGGAACATACCCCTCTCCTCCGCAGGATAGGAAGCACTACAGGAGGAACATAGCAGCTCATACACATACTGATCTCCATATACTCCTCTCCTCCGCAGGATAGGAAGTAATATAGGAGGAACATAGCAGCTCATACACATACTGATCTCCATATACCCCTCTAATCCGCAGAATAGGAAGTAATATAGGAGGAATATAGCAGCTCATACACATACTGATCTCCATATACTCCTCTCCTCCGCAGGATAGGAAGTAATATAGGAGGAACATATCAGCTCATACACATACCGATCTCCATATACTTCTCTCCTCCGCAGGATAGAAAGCACAACAGGAGGAACATAGCAGCTCATACACATACTGATCTCCATATACTTCTCTCCTCCGCAGGATAGGAAGTAATATAGGAGGAACATATCAGCTCATACACATACTGATCTCCATATAGCCCTCTCCTCCGCAGGTTAGGAAGTATTACAGGAGGAACATAGCAGCTCATACACATACTGATCTCCATATATTCCTCTCCTCCGCAGGATAGGAAGTATTACAGGAGTAACATAGCAGCTCATACACATACTGATCTCCATATACTTCTCTCCTCTGCAGGATAGGAAGCACTACAGGAGAAACATAGCAGCTCATACACATACTGATCTCCATATACTCCTTTCCTCCACAGGATAGGAAGCATTGCAGGAGGAACATAGCTCATACACATACTGATCTCCATATACCCCTCTCCTCCGCAGGATAGGAAGCACTACAGGAGGAACATAGCAGCTCATACACATACTGACCTCCATATACTTCTCTCCTCCGCAGGCTAGGAAGCACTACAGGAGGAACATAGCAGGTCATACACAAACTGATCTCCATATACTCCTCTCCTTCACAGGATAGGAAGCATTGCAGGAGGAACATAGCTCATACACATACTGATCTCCATATACCCCTCTCCTCCGCAGGATAGGAAGCACTACAGGAGGAACATAGCAGCTCATACACATACTGATCTCCATATACTCCTCTAATCCACAGGATAGGAAGTAATATAGGAGGAATATAGCAGCTCATACACATACTGATCTCCATATACTCCTCTCCTCCGCAGGATAGTAAGTAATACAGGAGGAACATAGCAGCTCATACACATACTGATCTCCATATACTCCTCTCCTCCGCAGGATAGGAAGCACTACAGGAGGAACATAGCAGCTCATACACATACTGATCTCCATATACTTCTCTCCTCCGCAGGATAGAAAGCATTGCAGGAGGAACATAGCTCATACACATACTGATCTCCATATACTTCTCTCCTCCGCAGGATAGGAAGTAATATAGGAGGAACATAATAGCTCATACACATACTGATCTCCATATACTCCTCTCCTGCGCAGGATAGGAAGCATTGCAGGGGGAACATAGCAGATCATACACATACTGATCTCCATATACTCCTCTCCTCCGCAGGATAGGAAGCATTGCAGGAGGAACATAGCAGCTTATACACATACTGATCTACATATACTCCTCTCCTCCGCAGGATAGGAAGTAATATAGGAGGAACATAGCAGCTCATACACATACTGATCTCCATATACCCCTCTCCTCCGCAGGATAGGAAGCACTACAGGAGGAACATAGCAGCTCATACACATACTGATCTCCATATACTCCTCTCCTCCGCAGGATAGGAAGCATTAGAGGAGGAACATAGCAGCTAATACACATACTGATCTCCATATACTCCTCTCCTCCGCAGGAAAGGAAGCACTACAGGAGGAACATAGCAGCTCATACACATACTGATCTCCACATACTCCTCTCCTCCACAGGATAGGAAGTAACATAGGAGGAACATAGCAGCTCATACACATACTGATCTCCATATACTTCTCTCCTCCGCAGGATAGAAAGTAATATAGGAGGAACATAGCAGCTCATACACATACTGATCTTCATATACTCCTCTCCTCCGCAGGATAGGAAGCATTACAGGAGGAACATAGCAGCTCATACACATACTGATCTTCATATACTCCTCTCCTCCGCAGGCTAGGAAGCACTACAGGAGGAACATAGCAGCTCATACACATACTGATCTCCATATACTCCTCTCCTCCACAGGATAGGAAGCATTGCAGTAGGAACATACCCCTCTCCTCCGCAGGATAGGAAGCACTACAGGAGGAACATAGCAGCTCATACACATACTGATCTCCATATACTCCTCTCCTCCGCAGGATAGGAAGTAATATAGGAGGAACATAGCAGCTCATACACATACTGATCTCCATATACCCCTCTAATCCGCAGAATAGGAAGTAATATAGGAGGAATATAGCAGCTCATACACATACTGATCTCCATATACTCCTCTCCTCCGCAGGATAGGAAGTAATATAGGAGGAACATATCAGCTCATACACATACCGATCTCCATATACTTCTCTCCTCCGCAGGATAGAAAGCACAACAGGAGGAACATAGCAGCTCATACACATACTGATCTCCATATACTTCTCTCCTCCGCAGGATAGGAAGTAATATAGGAGGAACATATCAGCTCATACACATACTGATCTCCATATACCCCTCTCCTCCGCAGGTTAGGAAGTATTACAGGAGGAACATAGCAGCTCATACACATACTGAGTAGATAAGGCACACTTTTTCTTCAAACTAATTGGTTTTGACAGGTCCACGCCCCTTTTATTTAGTTTGATATCAAACGTGATAGCACGTGATAGCCTGTATCACGTTTGATATGAAAGTGGTATAAATAATATTAACCCCCGTATTAAAATATAATTGGTTTGATACTGTAACTTCATACACGGATATTGGCTATGTGAAATAACACATATATAAAGTACGCTTAATGATATCTTAACCAGCTGGAAGAATTTCTAAACATAATGCTAAAAAAGTTGTTAGAAAAATATGGTATACAACAGATATATAATTCGTAGAAATGTAGATCTTGTTTTATATCAAATTTGATTTGTGTAGGATGTCGCGCAACGCTGATCATCAAAACAGCCGGCTGAAAGCCTGTTATTATAACGTATTAAAGCCGGGTAGTTTTTGCGGCTTTGATAAATATTATAAAACTTTGAAAAATAAATTTAAAAGAACCAAAAACTATAAAATTTATAATATAACATACCTTAGAACATGGAGAGTGCGGCAAACAAAAATCCTGACCATTTGGGGTTATAAAAAATAAAAAGTTATATTCCACACGATAACTTCCACATCATCTAAGGACCTTCTTGCTTTTAAAATAAATGAAATATCGGGGGGCGTGGCCTGGCAGCCATAGCGATAGAACGTGTGTTCTGAGAGCTCCGTCCTGCACAAAGTTTAGAACCAGCTCCCTTCCCTGATCCCCTTCCCTCAGCATCCACCTCGACCTACCTACCCTCTGCAGAACTCCTGGAAGCCGGTTGCGGAGCCGGGGAGGGCCTCCTGCCTTCCTGCGGGTTGCGGCCTGGTGATCCACGTAAAGCCGGGACCTCGATTTCGGAGCGGGCGGCGGAGGTGAGCTGACGCGCACCGCCCGATCCATCCAGCGGCGGGTGAAGCGGCGGCGAGGAGAGGACTGATCTGCAAGCCGGCTAGAGGACCCGAGGACTGCAGGGGCGGCGCGGGAGAGAAGACGGGACCCCGCTACTTACTAGGAGCCGCGGCCGCCATAGCTACAGACGCGCCGGAGACCCGTCACGTGGAGAGGTAAGGCGCTGCTGGAGAAGTGCAGCGACCCCTCTCCCTAGCCCTGGGGCGTTGATCGGCCGCGTCCCCACCACAACATAGCCCAGCATAACCGGGCGGAGGGGCGACTCAGCCCCAAAAGGGACCCCTACAGCCAACACTCCTCCTGCTCCCTCCTCCAGCACAGAGCAGTCCTACTGCCAGAGCGGGCCACAGAACCTCTCCCTTAGCCACCTGAAAGCAGAAGAGGGACTCCACATCCAACAGTGTTCCCCCTTAGCTGGTGACCCACTGTCCATTCCTTAGCATAGAAACTGAACACTCATCCAACCGGGGCCTGACCTATAAAATAGTGAGTAGGGTGAAACCCATCCCTCACTTCCACTTTCAACGTGCAAAACTCCGGCCCAATAATAAGCCACAGGTCCAGCGATCAATAGGGTCTGGGAACTGCCCCCCGCCATTCAGTCCTGTCCAGCACCCCTACTAGCTGGGGTGTATGAGAGGCGCTTTTACTTGCGGGAGCGCCTCTTTCCATCTACCCCACATCGCCTCTTAAAACTGAGCTGTAGCTCTCAGTCCGGGACATACATTCATAAAACACTGCTGTGCTCCGCTACGGAGACAAGGACATCGCTGGCATATTAAATATCTGGATTGGAGAGGTCTGCGGATTCCTTGAACCTACTCTACTGTATTTAGCCACCACCGCAAATATGTAATTGCCAGGCCACATGACTTTCTGACGACAGTCCGCTCCCACCACTGTCATTAATGCCCTAAAGGTTAACTTCATGAGAGTATATCGCTAACTACCCGCTCACTACATCATCAAAGATATCTGCCTGCACTATTTTCAGATAAGACGCCCACCTTACATCATGCCTCCCAAAAAACACAAGGCTGCTGGGCCTGTCTCCCAGGTCTCCTTCTTCAAACCCTCCCCCCAACGCCCCACTGGCCCTAGTGCAACAGCTACCAGCCCCGCACCTTCGCCTCTGGTGGCCCCCTCGCCTCCCACAGCAGAGCCTCCCACATCTCAACTCACCTCACCCCACTCCCGCCCTGGCGACTCGGAGGCCTTAACAGTTGGAACCTTAAGACTCTTGTTTCATCAATTTAAAGACGAGGTTACCTCTGAATTTCGCACTATGCTCCAAACATGTCAACGTTCCGTCGAAGAACTTGGAGAACGTACAGATCACTTAGAAATAAAAATGGGGGAGATAGTGGGCTCCCACAACTCCTTAATCGATTCTCACGACACTCTAGAGGGTGAGGTGGCGGCTTTGAGAGAAAAGGTCGCGGATCTTGAGGATCGCTCGCGTAGGAATAACCTCAAATTGAGAGGGATTCCAGAAACAGTTTCCAACAGCAGCCTACATGACTACACCATGGATATCTTTAAAAGACTGCTCCCTTCTGTCTCGTCTCACGACCTGCTCCTAGACCGTATCCATAGGCTACCGAGGCCGAGATCAGCTCCGGAGGGAGCCCCAAGGGACGTTCTAATGAGAGTCCATTTCTATCACGTCAAAGAAGCGCTACTAAAGGCAGCCAGACCTTCCTCAGATACTGCAGAAGCCTTGGGATCGTTACAACTATTTGGAGATCTCTCCCAAAGTACCCTTACTATGAGGCGCTCTTTTCAACCTATTACCTCAGCTCTCCGCAAGGCAGCCATCCCATACAGGTGGGGTTTCCCCACCAAAATCCTGATCTCCAGAGAGGGCTCTACCATCATCATCTCTAATGTGGAGGATGGCATGAAGTTGCTGGCAAAGTGGAACCTCCCGGAACACTCAGACGTCCCTTCTCCAACCCGCCGACTCCAGCCGGACTGGTCGGGGGTCGAGAAGCAAAATTAATGTACTAGGCCTTCGGTCCAATTTGCCATGTAAACGTTTCTTTTTTCTAATCCAGGGACTCAGGTCGACACTATTTGACCATGGAACCTCCTCTCAGGGCTTCATAAGATTATCGGTATCTATACGGGGATTGTTGATAGACATAGAGTGCTGGGAGGAACCCAATGCTTAGACCTAGCTCCTTTCTCTTTCTTCTCAAACTCCGCTTATTTGTAGATCCTGTTCCCTGGGATTTGTGCGGGTAGTTATATCGTTAGTTCCTACTGTTACCTATAACTTAGCTGTTAGTTAGCTCGGTGGGGGCGGGGTAAGTGACTGTTACCCCCCCACGCCTTATGTGTGAGGCAGTGCGCCTTTGGTGCCTCACTTGGGCTCCCCTTGGAGTCTCCTTACTTTTTTTGTTACTGTTTGACTTCCCTGTTTATATGTGCCCCATTGTGTCTCCCTCCCCTGTCCTGTCTGTTTCCTCTTGCTCCCAAACACCTATAAAGTATAACATAAAGATGCTAGAGTTAACAAAAATGTACATTGTTAGAGCACTTTTTACTTTCCACGATGGTTAGGATTATCTCACTAAATGTTAAAGGCCTGAATTCCCCTCAAAAGAGGAAATTAGCCCTTTCTTTCTTTCATAAAAAAAAAGCGAGTATAGTAGCCATCCAAGAAACCCATTTTATGAAGTCTGCTCCCCCCCGCTTCTTCAATGGGCACTTCCCATGTTGTTATATGGCGAATGGCCCGAATAAGAAGGCTGGAGTAGCGGTCCTTATCTCAAACACCTGCCCCTTTACTTTGGAATCTCAGGTTTCCGATCCAGAGGGTCGGTACCTTATATTGGTTGGGTCCCTCGATGGTAAAATGGTCACCCTAGTGTCATGTTATGCCCCCAACACAAGGCAATTGCAATTCTGTAAGAAGGTCTGTGCTGCAGTACAGCGATGTGCGAAGGGAGCTATTATGATGCTGGGGGACTTTAACTTAGTTGTTGACCCCATAGCCGACAAGTCCAACCCGACTAAAGCTTCCCTTCACTGCCCCCCAACACGAGCTGCTAAGAATCCTACTGGCTTTCGTAATATACTAGGTGAATTCGATCTCTATGACGCTTGGCGCACCAAACACCCGAGAGATAGAGACTACACTTTCTATTCCCATGTACATTCCTCCTACTCCAGAATTGACTTAGTTTTAACAGACAAATGGACACTATCGTCCATCTCCAAAATTGAAATTTTGCCCATGTCCTGGTCCGATCACTCCCCAATCCTTGTAGTCTGGGATGTCAGCGCCTGGAGCACCACACCAGGTCCATGGAGGATGGGTAAATATATACTTTCCCAGCCAGAGGTTCTTAAATCCATCCGACAAGCCATCACATCTTACCTTGACAGTAACTCCCCTGAAGACACCAATATTTTTAACCACTGGTGTTCACTTAAGGCAGTTACACGAGGAGCTATCATTCAAGCAGCTGCCAGACTCAAGAGAGCAAACAAAAAAGATATGGAGTTAGCTGAACAGGAAATGACTAGATTGGAGGAAGCTCACAAAGCAGACCCCCCTAACAAAACCCTTCTTAGACAGCTACGGTTGATGAGGGATAAAGTGAACTCGTTCTATCTCCAAGAGGTGCAACGTAACCTATCTCGCTTGAACCAGAGATTTTATGTCTTTGGCAACAAGGCAGGTAGGCTACTGGCCCGCAAATTGAGAGGGCGCCGGGCGAAGGCCCGAATTCATCATATCTCCACCCCAGGGGGGGCCGCTGTTTCGGACCCAGGTGAGATAGCTAACGCATTTGCAGAATACTATGCACAGCTGTACAATTTACACTCTGATATGGAAACTCCCCAACCGCTTGAGGCTGACATCCAAGCCTTCCTAAATAAATTGAATCTACCTAAATTAGATCATGAGACATGCCTGGCTTTAGACTCCCCTTGGACCCTCGTGGAGATAGAAAGGGTTATTGACGATTTACCCCGAGACAAGGCCCCGGGACCGGATGGGTACCCGTCTAACTTCTATAAAAGTTATAAACTAGAATTAGCCCCAGTTCTACTAAAAGTCTTTAATGAAGCTTCTTCCTCCCGCTCATTCCCCAAGGAAATGTTAGAAGCGCAAATTGTGGCAATCCCTAAACCAGGCAAATCGCCAACATCAGTATTAAACTACCGCCCAATAGCGCTTTTAAACGTTGATGTTAAAATGTATGCCAAATTGGTAGCAAATCGCCTTTGCCCCCTTCTCCCCTCCCTTATAAACCCAGATCAGGTGGGTTTTGTACCAGGTAGGCAAGCCCCTGACAATACCCGCAGAGTCTTCAACATAATGGAATACTGCGATTTTCACAAAACTCCTTTATTAATCCTGTCGTTAGACGCAGAAAAAGCCTTTGACAGGCTACACTGGGGTTATCTCAAATCTGTGCTGCTCTCATTTGGCTTCCAGGGTAGATTTTTAGACTCTATTATGGCCCTATACTCGACCCCGTCAGCAAAGATATTTGTTAATGGAACCCTCTCTTCTAGTTTTAACATCACAAATGGAACTAGGCAAGGATGCCCTCTTTCGCCCCTCATCTTTGCACTGGCTATAGAACCTCTGGCTGAGACCATTAGAAATGACCAAGAGGTGGAGGGACCAGAAATTGGAAACACACCTCACAAAATTAGTTTATTCGCCGATGACATATTGTTATGCATATTAAATCCTACCTCCTCTCTCCCCAAACTACACAATATCCTTGACAGATATGCTAAAATATCGTATTATAAACTTAATACAACTAAAACGGAAGCCCTTCCTCTTAACATCCCCCTGACGACATTGGCCCCCCTTAAAGATTCCTACAAATATGCTTGGCAGTCGCGAGCTATTAAATACCTAGGAGTCCATCTGTCAAGAGATGCTGACCTCATTGATTGTAACTTTGCCCCTCTATTAAGCTCACTTGAGAAACTCACGCAGGACTGGCTTCTCCACGAAATATCCTGGCTGGGGCGTATAGCAGCAGCTAAGATGATGTTATTACCCAAACTAATGTATCTATTCCGCGCTATCCCCAGATCCATCCCCAGACACCTCTCCCTCAGAATCAATAGGTTATTCTCTCGATATATATGGAAAGGAGCCAGACCACGTATAGCCAGACACACCCTAGTGCTACCAAAAGAGTCGGGCGGGGTCGCGTACCCTGACTTGGATAGCTACCACTCTGCTTGCATTCTTAGCCAGGCTCGCGACTGGTTCGCCGACACAAACCCCAAGCCATGGGTTCTCATAGAAAGACACTTCCTGGAGAGACACGAGCTATCCAAGCTTTTTCTCCTCCCTAAGAAGGCGGTTCCCACCTGGACAGGCCCAGGCGCTGCGATCAGGACCACCTTGGGCGTTTGGCATGCGGTGACGGCAACAGACCCAGATGTTTCCCTACCGGCCCCTTGCCTCCCTATCAAATCATTGGCTAGCCTCATCCCTGACCTCAGTCTGGGCGCATGGGTGGAGGGAGGAATTGCGTGCTTGAAAGATATCTTGAGTGCGGGTTCCCTCCTATCTTTCCACCAGCTCCAGACTCAGTTTCACATAGCTAAACAAGACTTCTTTAAATATCTTCAGATTCGCCACTGGCTATCTATCCATTTGGGGAAACGACAGCCACGTTGGCCAGCCGCAATGACTATCCGACTGTCCTCTAACAACCACAGAGGAGGCATTTCTCGATGGTACCAATATATTGTTTTACTGGGTAAGAAGGAAAAATTTGTGTCTCAAACTAGCTGGGAGCGTGATTTGTCTCGGGTCATTCCGGATTCTGAGTGGGAATCGATATTCAAGTCCTGCTTTGGGTTGTCTAGATGTTTGCACCACTGCGAAATGTTTTACAAGCTATGTCACAGGGCATATTTTACTCCGCGGCGGCTCCACGCCATTTGGCCATCGACATCTAACCTCTGCTGGAGGAACTGTGGATGTGTTGGCTCTTTACTGCATATTTTTTGGGAATGTCCGTTCCTGGGGCCGCTGTGGGGTGAGGTATTCTCCCTAATCAAGGAAGTCCTAGGAATGTCTGTCCCGCAGGAACCTACGGTGGCCCTACTCCATAGCATCCCATTCCCGTTGCTTAGCTGTGATAAATATATATTGGGCCACATTCTAATTGCCACTAAGGCGGCCATAGGCCGTCTTTGGAAATCCCCTTCTGTGCCTAACATCCAACTTATTATCAACAACGTACATAAACACTATATTTTTGAGACGGCTGGTAGTAAATATTCCCCTTCGCCTTCCTCAATACAGATCAAATGGTTTAAGTGGGGAGAGTTTCGGGAGAGAGGAGGTCAGCCCCTCGACCACACTGAACCTGTTGACTTATTAGTCCTCCACTCACCCGAAATGAATGAGTGATTCCCCTGATTTCTTAGAGTCTATGTTGTTATTACTTAAAGACCAGCTACCAAACACCTCTTTCTTTGTGTTCCCCCGTCCTGTGTCTTCTCCCCCCATGTGTCTGTCTTTACCCATTTCTTACCGTTTATTTTCAGTATTAATAAATTTGGGACATTCCGCTGGGATATTAATCTAAAACTGGACAAGCTACGACTGAGTTAGTCCGAAGCACCTCTCCGTGAGTGGAGAAAATTCCTTTTTTGTTCTTCTTTCTCTAATTTTTATTCTTTTTTCTAGTATGTGTCCTGTTATATCGTTAGTAATACTTATCGGATATGCTTGTATAATGACATGTTCATGTGTATCCCAGCTTGTCCTACTAATAAAAATCTAATGTTTAAAAAAAAAAAATAAATGAAATATCCGAGTACATAACAAAGAGGTCTGGGTATACATCTGTTATGCATTATAGATACAAGAGCCATTCAGTCCGGGTCTGACATGCTGTAGGCTTTTAAATGTAAAGACACAATATCCTGAGAAATGGGGTCTTATTTTAAACAACGGATTCCATGGTCTTTGAAGACACAGACATTCACGTATGGAGTAATTAGCTTAGACCGGATAGTAGTGTGTTAGCACTTATAAACAATAGAAACCCCTAAGGGTTGATGTGTGTTAGCAATTATACTCATTAGAAAACTCATTCACATGAATAGATGTTAATTAGGTTAGACAAAACAAAAAAAAAGGCCATGAAATCTTTGCAACAGAACATGTGTGCCAGCTAGTGGCCATGTATTGCATTTGCAGTTTAGAAAATAAAATATTTAAATACATACATATAGATAGATATATATATATATATATATATATATATATATATATATATATATATATTTATCTCAATACTGATAAATAAAATAGTTATATACAGTATACATATATATATATGTATCTATATATATATTGTTTATCAAATTACACAGATGTAGTGGATAAGGTATATATTTTAAATTAAAAAGCATACTCATATATATATATATATATATATATATATATATATATATATATATATATATATATATATAGGGATAAAGCATGCTTTTGATGGTGAACCATATCTGTCATTTATTTAATAATAAGAATAAGTGTTTTATACAACACAATTTGGTGTCATTTTATCAAGCAATATATTCTGAACACAGCTGTGTTTTGAATATTATGGTATATTATTTAAATCAAATATATATATATATATATATATATTTGTTATGCCTGTCTATGACTTTGAAACACAACTCATGAATATTCAAATGAAACAAATGCAACACAGATGTGTTAACTGACTGATGGGTATATATATATGTGCTCCATGGGGCACAACAGGCACCAGTCCACACACTTTCAAGACAGAGAACTTTGAAGCTTTTGTCCACACACTATTCAGAGAATACTTGAAGATTTTGTTCCAGTAGGGGGTAAGTCTATTTTAAATTTCTAAATGAATATATATATATATATATATATATATATATATATATATATATACACAATATTTCTAAAGGGGGTTTTAGTATGCATTTAAACAATCTTAAAATATAGTTTGTTGCTGTATGCATTGTATTGTAATGTATTGGGAGTGCATACTGGCATACTGGCTGTTTGTAGTTGATCATTTATTTAGGAAAGAAAATATTGAGCCTATGGGGGTTTAACAGACCATTTGCATGTGCAGTGATTAGTGTATTGTGGCCTGTACATTATACATATTGCTTTTAAAAATACAGTATATTGTGTTATTACAATTTACAGCTCGTTAATGTTAGTCATCGCAGATTATGGTATTACGGCTTTGATATTTATAAATAGCTTCATTTTAATATTGTATCATTGTATTATACATAATGATTTTAAATAATGAGCTAGTTATCACATTTATATGTGCTGTCTGCTGACTACACATGTGATATGTTGGGATTCTGCAGTAGCATTGTTGGATCCCCTGTAATTAATTTTTATTGAATGATCTATAGAATACAATGTCAGTAGATGTGTTTTTTGGTATTACGGCTTTGATATTTATAAATAGCTTCATTTTAATATTGTATCATTGTATTATACATAATGATTTTAAATAATGAGCTAGTTATCACATTTATATGTGCTGTCTGCTGACTACACATGTGATATGTTGGGATTCTGCAGTAGCATTGTTGGATCCCCTGTAATTAATTTTTATTGAATGATCTATAGAATACAATGTCAGTAGATGTGGTTTTTGGTATTACGGCTTTGATATTTATAAATAGCTTCATTTTAATATTGTATCATTGTATTATACATAATGATTTTAAATAATGAGCTAGTTATCACATTTATATGTGCTGTCTGCTGACTACACATGTGATATGTTGGGATTCTGCAGTAGCATTGTTGGATCCCCTGTAATTAATTTTTATTGAATGACCTATAGAATACAATGTCAGTAGATGTGGTTTTTGGTATTACGGCTTTGATATTTATAAATAGCTTCATTTTAATATTGTATCATTGTATTATACATAATGATTTTAAATAATGAGCTAGTTATCACATTTATATGTGCTGTCTGCTGACTACACATGTGATATGATGGGGTGCTGCAGTAGCTTTGTTGGATCCCCTGTAATTAATTTTTATTGGATGATCTATAGGGATACTTATCGTTATCTTTTATTATCAACAGTGCCATCTAGTGGTTGTTGCAGAAATTGACTTTGAACTTAAGCTATCAACAAAACATCAACATGCAGGTGTGTATATGATATTTACAATAGTTTAACAATAGCTTATTGTATTGTTATTTCAACTTATTATTATTTATTACAGAGAAAGGAATACAAAACCATTAATGCAAATAAAATAAGTCTCAGAGATTTTCAAGATTTACCCAGAAATCAAGAGCAATCAAATGAGCTGACAAATACGTGTAAGTTTACAGACCAAAGACACATTGTTGTTGCTAGGGCATGATTTGTTAAGGCACAGGGGGGCTATTGACAGGGGTTATAAATGTTACGCTGTTGGTGTTAATTATTATTACCAGGCTCAGTTGTGTTAGTCACAGGTTCTGTTAAGACAAGCGCGCTATTGGTATAAATGTTACACGTGTTGATTGTATTTTGCGTTCTACAAAATTGTTGTGTTAATTTTTATTTTATTTTTTATGTATATATTATTTTTTATTAAATTGTTAACCATAAATCAGTTTCAGATGTCACAAACGTCGCATCTGAAGTTGGATCATTTGGTTCGGATTTCACAGTCGGGCCGGATCTGACGACATTCGAAAACCCATACGCCGCATACTCTGATTTGTCCGAATCGCAAAAATGTAGGTATTCATATAAGCCATCAAAAATGTGATGTATGTTAAAAGAAATATACGGGGGCTTGTCTAAATTTCCAAAAATATGTCTCTCTCTCACTCTCTCTCACGCTATCTCGCGCGCACTCTCTCGATCTCACTCATATATATATATATATATATATATATATATATATATATATATATATATATATGTATATATATATATCCTGTTATATTCATTTTTATACCGCCTGTGATATTAATGTGTTATTTGTTCTCTGTTAGTATCGCCGATTATGTCGAAAGCTGATGCAGAACACATAATGGATGATCTCTGGAATTTACCATCGGCAAAACACTATAAACAGTTATACCAGAACCCGGCTATACAAGGTGAATTTTGACGCATGGCTAGCGGTGTTTTTATAATGTGTTTTTGTGTTAAATGTTGCATATCGCCGCAAAATCATGAATAGTGTCCACAGGGGGTTGTTGTTATCATGACTTAAATGGCGTTTTTTTTTCTCAAGTCAACGAATGTGTCGTTAATTGATAATATATGTATTACAGATGCCATAGCTAGCCGGTATGAACCTACGGTACCTAGGGCCGATACGTGTGAAGCGGGACCATCCGGATACAGAGAACCGACATCGGGTGTTGGATCAAACGCCAAACAACCCAACAGCGCATTGGCTAAAGGAGCAAAAAGAGCCCAGATCAGCGATCAAGCTTTCTGGTCATTGTTTAAAGGAACCATGCCGGCGCAAACCTTTGACAAATACCCGTGTATGTTTATTTATTTGGTTTCTTATATAGCACAACATTTACCATTGTTCTTTACAAATGGAAACCACAGGTATTAAACAGACTGTCATACATAACAAGAAAGGTAAGTATTATGTAGGTGCACTGAAAGTCACAGTATCAATTAATTAAGATTTAACTTTTATTATTAGTTCATTAAAAGGTGAAATATTAAAATATGAAAGAAATAAAGAAAGAAATGTAGAAATTTAAAATATCAATGACCACTGCTCCCCAACCTAAATTATTGCAGGGTTCCTAATATCCCTGTATGTTCCCCATTAGTTCAAGTTTTAGCACTTTCTCTTAGAGTTTTAAACAGAGATGTCTGTGCTTATGTTGCGAACTCCTATGTAGTTATATTAATGTATCAGAATCTTCTGTTACAATGCAGGTTCCTAATAATGTGTATCTATTTCTGTGAATACAGCAAATTCTTACACATATAGTCCTGACTGTAGGATTTTCCTTATAGGAAGTTCAAATAATGAGTTGATGTGTAAATCAGAGCTATATTCTTCCTGAGTAGCTCTATATAGCAAAAATACCCCTACTATTACTGCAGACAAATTCTGTCACAAATTTGCAGAGAGAGGTATCGTTTCTATATTTATTGTATTATATTAAACGGGCCGGCAAGGGTTATAAATGAGTCGTCAGACTAGATATTTTGGCAGTTCATGATATCTACTCATCTTGGTCCATGTATCCAAGTATACTTATTGCACCCACAATCAAACACCACTCACTTTATACGTTTTAATTTGCAGACTTTGAGCTATATCTGGTATAAATGCAGCCTGATAGATATATACCCAGCTCATCAACGTAGGAATGGGGGGATACCTGTATAGCGTTCCCTTTAGTGCGATTGGGCTTTAATAATTGTGCTGGTGACAGTGTCTTAGTATTCACTGTTTATGCCCACTGTACCAAATATTACAGTGCTTGGGATTTTATAATATTAAGTATCACCGATTGCAAATAAGCAATAGAGATTCAGTGAACTGTTATCCCAGAGTCATATGTCAGGCAAGTGCTGATTAAATATTAAATATAAATGTCATAAGGAGGAGGATCAGTAGATAAACCATTATATATTAAATGCGAATAAAGAACATAATATTTTATGTACATCAATTCTGAGATATATATAAAAAAGAGCGATGTGGGGCTAACCAAGAAAAATTATTTATAATAACATCTGAATAGAAGTCCAGAAAATTATATTATATTACAATTAGACCAAATAAAAAAGAAATAAATAAATAAAATAAAAAAACGATAAAATGAATAAAAACAAGTAACAAATAAAAAATGAAAAATCAAGAAGGTCATCAAAAGGGATGATTATATAAAAGAATATACATGGAATCACAATGAAAAGACAATCAACTGTAAACTCATAAGAACACAAGCTTTGAGGAAATACCATTATTCCCATTGTAAACATGGCAATTAAGAACAACCAATCATGAATTAGGGCGGGGGATTTAAACCCCTCACAGAGGGCAGACGGGTTGATGCCCTGAGGAAGCTTGGTGAAACGGTCGTTGGCTACAATGACCATAGCACCCCAACCTATTGTTCCCTATTAGGTTTAAATGTTGTATATGTGATAAATTATGTGATGTGTAATAACCAGTGGCCGAGCTAACAGATATTAGTAAAAGAAGTGTCAGACAGGCAGCAGCTGAATAACAGCCTCCGTGCAGCTAACAGTGGCGCGGCATCAGGCTGACAGCGGCTGACTCACAGCCTCCGTGCAGCCTAAGATATACGGCGCTGCTTTGTTATCACATAGGTTATGTGATGAGTAGCGGAGCAATAACAGATCGGCAATAGCTGACCCACAACCTCCGTGGAGATAAAAGTAGCGCGGTGTCCGGCTGACGGTGACTCATTCACAGCCCCCGTGCAGCCTGTGACACACGGCGCTGCTTGGAAGTCCAATAACGGACAGTAAACGGCAGGAGTAATCTAACTGGCAGACATGTGCCAATTCCTAGCCCCCGGGTTACCAGTGCACTAGCAGCGGCAGTACAGCTTACTAGCCGCCTGTACAGTCCATGATATACGGCACTGTTCTGATACTCAATAATAAACAGCGGCGGCGGGAGTATACTTACTGGCTCATTTGTGCCAACTCCTAGCCTCTCAGTTATTGATATAACTCACATGGTAATGCCCCAACAGACTGGGTATATTAAGTGCACACAGTAGCCATAGACAGCGCTGATAGCGGCAATACAGCCCATAGGTGTCTGAGCAGAATATAGCCAGATACCGCTCTCATTTTAGCTGATCTGTATGAGCCACTACTGAATATATAACATTATTAGTGGACACTACTCCAAAGAACAAACATACAGCCATATAACAATAGGCAGTGTGTGATGAGAAATAACGCAGTGACTGACAGTCTAAAGTCTGTGTATATGAGGAAGCGCAGTCCTGATTACCTCAGCGCTAACTGTAACATTAAAAATATAAGCCCTTTTGATACCTAGTGCTAAACTTTGTCAGTGACAAGAACACACTCTATATAGCCAGGACCTTTTCGAAGAGAACATTCTCCAGACGTCCATGAGGTTTATAAGCTGGGTTATATGCATACAGCATAAATACCAGATATAGCTCAGTGTCTGTACACTGTAACTATTGTGTTGCATATATATACAATTGAAAGGTGTCTGGCTTGAGAAGATATATAGTAATAGCTGAACAATATTTAATCAGCACTTGCCTGACATATGACTCTGGGATAACAGTTCACTGAATCTCTATTGCTTATTTGCAATCGGTGATACTTAATATTATAAAATCCCAAGCACTGTAATATTTGGTACAGTGGGCATAAACAGTGAATACTAAGACACTGTCACCAGCACAATTATTAAAGCCCAATCGCACTAAAGGGAACGCTATACAGGTATCCCCCCATTCCTACGTTGATGAGCTGGGTATATATCTATCAGGCTGCATTTATACCAGATATAGCTCAAAGTCTGCAAATTAAAACGTATAAAGTGAGTGGTGTTTGATTGTGGGTGCAATAAGTATACTTGGATACATGGACCAAGATGAGTAGATATCATGAACTGCCAAAATATCTAGTCAGACGACTCATTTATAACCCTTGCCGGCCCGTTTAATATAATACAATAAATATAGAAACGATACCTCTCTCTGCAAATTTGTGACAGAATTTGTCTGCAGTAATAGTAGGGGTATTTTTGCTATATAGAGCTACTCAGGAAGAATATAGCTCTGATTTACACATCAACTCATTATTTGAACTTCCTATAAGGAAAATCCTACAGTCAGGACTATATGTGTAAGAATTTGCTGTATTCACAGAAATAGATACACATTATTAGGAACCTGCATTGTAACAGAAGATTCTGATACATTAATATAACTACATAGGAGTTCGCAACATAAGCACAGACATCTCTGTTTAAAACTCTAAGAGAAAGTGCTAAAACTTGAACTAATGGGGAACATACAGGGATATTAGGAACCCTGCAATAATTTAGGTTGGGGAGCAGTGGTCATTGATATTTTAAATTTCTACATTTCTTTCTTTATTTCTTTCATATTTTAATATTTCACCTTTTAATGAACTAATAATAAAAGTTAAATCTTAATTAATTGATACTGTGACTTTCAGTGCACCTACATAATACTTACCTTTCTTGTTATGTATGTCTGTCTTTATTCAAGTAGTAGGTAGCACCTCCTTATAGAAAATAAAGGAAGTTTCCTATCAAATATTTCTATTAGAGGAGATATGATTGTCCCATAAATAAAAGAGACTGGTGCGGGAATCATTTCTGTTTTTTTGTGTATATTAAACAGACTGTGTAGACGTAAGCCGACAAGGAAGGTGGGGGTTGGGAGGTGGGCCTGAAGGTGTTATAAAGCGACTGTCTTTGTGGCCGCGTATGTGTAACTAAAACGGTGTGATTTTTATTACAGTAGGAACCACGCCGATGGAAACATCTGGAAAATATTCAGGTGTGTAATGTAATGTTTATTTATTTAGTTTCTGATATAGGACCGCATTTATCATTGCTCTTTACAATTGGAAACCACAGGTATTAAACAGACTGTGTAGATGCAAACCGACATGGAGGGGTGGGTGTTTTGGGAGGCGGGCCTGAAGGTGTTATAAAGCGGTTGTCTTAGTGTCTGCGAATGTGTAACTAAAACGTTGTTATTTTTTATTTACAGCGGATCCGCGACAATTCGCAAAAATGATAGCAGCGGCCGGGGTTGCTCAACCACTCAATGCTGAAATGGATGGGGGAGAATGCGCTAAAACGGTGATCGACCCACAACACCAAGAAAATGTATCAAGGGCTGAGATCATGGCCACCGACCGCGACGATTTCAAGCCAAGCAAGCGGAGGATTTCAAAAAGTCGAACCGGTCAAGAAAACAAGTCCGATTTATCAGACCTTAAAAGAAGGCTGAAATATTCGGAAGGTAGACCCGTGAGAAAAAGGATTGCATTACAAACAGTGCCAACCGTGAGTAATGTGGATTACCCGCACGCATTTACAGCACCTGCAACACCTACTGAATCCGACATTGACATTGCTGGTAATACAAAGACTGTGAAGACTCGTAAAACTTTACGACTGTCAAGAGAGAGATACACTCCGCTGACGGATGATGATGTCATCGTGATTTCAGACACGCAGGAACATCCTACTGCCGAAACGCAAAGCGTGGTCAGTAACACGCCTGCAGATACATTATCCGCTAATGATGAGGACTTAAATGGGCAACCATTTTTTATCACCCCTAGTGAAGAGTCAGTCTCAGGTACCCCACAGAATGATGATGAGGTTGTAACATCTGTAGCCGGAATCCCTGATAAAGTAATGGGTGATGATTACACAAAACTACCCAGTGTTTTTACCACGGTCGGCGAGGCAACCGCATCGGGCGGTGCGGATGCCCCGCCGACCGTGGTATCGACAGACATAGTTGATGGGGGTCAGAATGTGGAGCAATTAGGACAAGATGCGGAAATACAATACTACGCGGTCATGGGGAGGATGCGTGAGCATATAGGGTACATGCGTAGAAATGTCAATTCCCTGTTGAACCGTATAAAAGATGAGCTTTATGGTTCAAAAAAGAAGCCAGAGATCATTAAAAAACTTGTAGAAATGTACATGAATGTAACATCAAATCATATAGCAGAGACCGTGAGGACTAGGGATTTTATTAAAGCGAACATGTATCATTTTGCCGAGATAATTGAAACGGACCCGTGACTAGGCATGGTGGGTTATGGGTTGAAACGTGATTTACATGTGTGTAAAAAAGCCCCAAGAATTAAAGCAAATGTACCGTGCAAAATCTCACACTTATTTCGCCGTTCGAAAATAAAACAGGCTTTAAAATGCATATACAGGCTGAGAAAGCGTAAACAACACAGGGTGCGGGGCACACCCCCAACCCCGTGTGCACAGGCTGACAAATCACCGGACCAACCATTACCGGGTGACGCGGCGTCACCTGACAATGTTGAACACCCCGCAACGCCCATGCATAATGACATAGAGGGGGGTGCGCCACCCGGTAATGGTGAAGGTCGGCGAGATGTGTACTTAGAAGCTGTTAACAGGTATGAGCGACACCATCCTAATTTCAGAGCTATTGAGTATCATAATCATTTTCAATTTGTTAATTTGGAAAGAGTTACATCATTTGCAGAGGGTGTTGAAGCCGTACACAACGCTATACAGGTTATGATTGATGAATTCATGGTTGGTGTTGACCCTAATGATCGTGTACAGTTAAGATTGGAGGGGGGTGGTTTACACAACGCCATCTACTCACACCGAAAGCCGCAAGAATCATTAGACGCAGTCAGTTTCTTGAATCAAATTACAAACACTCTTCAAAGTAACGCTGAATTCTTATTAGCCACGGGTTTAAGGTTTGTGATCACTGTTTTTAGAAATAGAGCGGGTGGGGCGCTAACTGGTCGAGGCCTTAGGCGCATACCATACAGCTTAATTATAGAAAGGCGCAGAAGACACCTGTATGATTTCAACAATACGCACAATTATTTGTGCTTTGCGGCATCGATCTGCAAACTTCTGGACAAAGGTAATGCCACAGACGCTGAAATACACGATCGGGCGCTTCAAATTCATAAGGATTTGAAACTATCGATCGATAAAGCAGTCAGCTTTAGCGACGTTGTTGTTTTTGAAAATCACTTAAAAACAAAAATTACAATATTATATCATAATAATGGTTCTTGGCATTACTTTTCTTCAGATTCGCGCTACGGTGATACCCTGTATGTATTATATCACGATTCACACTATTATGGAGTGATTAATATCGGCGCATTTCTCGGAGCGAGAAATTTCTGTTCCTTCTGTAATCGAACTTTTGAGCGCAAAAATAGCCACGATTGTCTTTTCTTTTGTAAGGCTTGTCACAGACAAGCGTGCGCTGATGATGGGGCTTCCGCATTAAGATGTTCGGTTTGTAGGGTATTTTGCAGATCGCGTGAATGTTTAGAGGAGCACAAATCCTTAGCTTTAGATCGCAAAATACCCTGTCTTGAACATGTTTATTGCGACAGGTGTTGTCTCTACCGTCGCAGGTCTCATGAGTGTCAGGGGCTAAAGTGTTCTACTTGCAAGGCATATGTTGATGGGTTTGCGGATCATTTGTGTTACATACAGCCCATCAAAGCGGAAGAACCCACCACCAAATACATCTTTTATGATTTTGAATGTATGCAGGAGACAGGTATACATATACCAAACTACTGTTACGCTCTCACATTAATGGGTGAGAAATCCTGGGAGTTTAAGGGCAAAGGTTGTATCGATGATTTTGTAAAGACGTTCATGAAACCAAAATTTGCGCATTACACATTCATAGCCCATAACGCTGGGCGGTATGATGCGTATTTTGTATTGAACAAGATCATCAAAGAACGGTATACAGTATCCCTCATCTCTAATGGCGGAAATATAATGTGTATCACAATAAAAGATCTGAAGATTAGGTTTATAGACTCTCTCAATTTTCTCCCCATGAAATTGAGCAGATTTCCAAAGGCCATGGGATTTGATGGCGTTAAAGGTCATTTCCCGCATTTTTTTAACACAGCCGATAACCAAAATTACATAGGGGACATGCCCTCAATAGAATATTTTGGCCTACAACACATGATGCCTGAGGAGGCCGCTGATGTTACAGAGTGGTACGAAAAAAACAAACACAAGTCGTTTAATTTTCAAAAAGAATTAATACGATATTGTAAAGAGGATGTGAGAATATTGCAAAAAGGGTGCGCGGCTTTCAGATCAGCCGTTATAGCCATGACAGAACAGGAGTTTGTAATAGCGGCAGAGAAAAAAGATGTAGCCGTTAAACGTCACGTTGATCCATTCCAACTGACGACTTTAGCGTCGGTTTGTATGGCGATGTATCGTTGTAAATATTTACAGGCAAACACATTGGCGCTTGTACCGGGTGATAACTATCACAAGACCCAGAAGCGTTACTCAACACCTGCCATACAGTGGTTAATGTACATAGAACACAAAGAAGGTGTGAGTATAAGACACGCTTTACAAGGTGGTGAGAAGAAAGTCGGCAGATACAGTCTGGACGGTTACGCCGTGATTAACGGCGTGCCAACAGCTTTTGAATTCCAGGGGTGTTTTTATCACGGTTGTGACGCCTGTTACAAAGCCGATGATGAAAACAATCTGACTAAAACAACCTACGGTCAACTGCGTCACAAGACGCAGTTGAGGATACAATTCCTTAAACGGTGTGGATTTCAGATAAGGGAGATGTGGGGGTGTGAGTGGAAGAAAATGCGGGAGACTGATGAGGAGCTACAGGTTTTTCTGAAAGGTTTGGAAATCCCTGAACCCTTGGATCCACGTGATGGTCTTTATGGCGGACGCACTAACGCCATAAAACTTTATCACAAGACAGAGTGCGATGAAAAAATACACTATTTTGACTTTACTAGCCTATACCCATTTGTCAACAAGACCAAAACATATCCTATACGTCACCCACGCATCATTTATAAGGACTTTGATGATGTCACAAAGTATTTCGGTTTTGTTAAATTAAAAATTAATCCTCCGCGAGGCCTTTTCTTTCCAGTTTTACCGGTTAAAATGAATGGTAAGAAAAGGCCTCGCGGAGGATTAATTTTTAATTTAAAATATATACCTTATCCACTACATATACGCGCTGCCGTGAAAACCGGGTAATCCATTACCGGCCTGTGTTTTATAATATTGCGCGTAGAGCCCCGGGTCACCATAATTTTTAACGGCCACCATTGTCTTTAATAAAATTCGGATTTGCGACGTCTGAAATGTAGTTTCACGTTCGCTTTCCCAAACTTGAATGACATGTTTTCGTTCTGATCATTCTTTATCTCTATGGCTATAGTGTCAAAATGCGTCTTGCACAACGGAACATAATCGGGCTTCTCATACCGTATAGTGACCATCTCGTTGTTACGGCCCTTTATTTCAACGGTGCGCAACAACGGAACATAACTATCACCGACCCTCTGATGTTCGATAATATCTGTGTACACGAAGAGCGTATATTGTCCTCCGCTGATGTCGGCGCACGGTTTTAAAAACTTAGTTTTCGGGTATAACCCCAGTATTCTCGACAATTTAGGACCGGCTGTGATGTTGTACATCGCCTTATTGTCGATGAATATGTCTCGTTCAAGCGGATCGTACCATAGTTTTAAACCCTCCAGTTTATATCGGCCAATTTCAGCGTTGAAAGAATCCAGTAACGCTTCGATAGTTTCATAAAACCCCGGTTTAACGCAAACCTTCGTTACTGTACCGCTCGTCCCATCCCACTTTGTTATTTTCAACACACAATCACGCACATCGATTGTATTCCAGGTGTGTGGGTATTGTATTTCTGTAAGAGCTACTTCCCAATCTCCACTTAAGTCTATCGGCCTTGCTAGCTTTGTGGTATAGTCAGAAATCTTATTTTGTGGAAATGTATCGGCTGAGGCGTTACTCGGCAATGTTATGTAGAAGGGTTTGTCATCCATCTTCCTCTTTGTTTATATATCTTTTATCTCCGATGCAGCGACCCAACTGTTAAATTTTGTGGGGTATCCGCGCCACTTGACTAATACGTGTTTCCTCCCTCTAACCGTCTTATTTTTTAAAATCTTCTCCACTTTGTAAATCCTATTATAGTTTTTCGGTATACTTTGAAGTTATTCGGGGTTAAAACTACCCGTTATAGCCTCCCTGTAGAGATCCTCCAACGTGTAAAGCGGCTTAAGCCCTTTAGTGTTCACGCCTCGTATTACAAATATTTCCTCAGAAAAACTCTGTTCGTAACCTTTCTGAAATATATCCTTATATTTTGAGATACGAACGTGGTCCCCGACCGCTAAACAAGCTTTTGTTTTCTTACTTCTAAAGTAATCGCCATATATCGTCTTGAAGACATCCAGCGCATTAGAGCCATCCACCTCATTCGGCGCTCGCTTAATCGTTCTATGGTATGTGTTATTATAACTGGTAATGAACGCTTGTAAAACGTCTATATATCGGTATGTATTATTCGCCGTGAAATATCGCCACATTCGTGTTTTTAAAGTCCTATTGAAGCGTTCTATAACGGCTGCTTTCACATCATTATTGGTTGTGAAATGTTGTATACCGTATTTTTCTAACAACTTTTTTAGGACTTTGTTAAGAAACTCTTTACCGTTATCGGTTTGTAGTTTCCTCGGTACGTCCCCCTGTTGGAATAATTTTTCAAAAGCCTTAGCGACAGTCGTCGCGCTCTTAGCAGTCAGACTTTCAGCCCAGGCCCTCTTACTGAATATATCGATGACGGTTAGTATATATTTTACGCCGTCGTTGTGCTTTGCCAGATCTATGAGCGATACCAAATCACATTGCCACTGTTGATTTATATCCGATACGCATATCATATTCCTTTTATAGTTTTTTCTAGCCGGTTTGTGCAATGTGTACGCGTCTTGCTCTTGTAACCATTTTCTCACATCGGATCTTTTAAATTTATTTTTCAAAGCTTTATAATATTTATCAAAGCCGCAAAAACTACCCGGCTTTAATACGTTATAATAACAGGCTTTCAGCCGGCTGTTTTGATGATCAGCGTTGCGCGACATCCTACACAAATCAAATTTGATATAAAACAAGATCTACATTTCTACGAATTATATATCTGTTGTATACCATATTTTTCTAACAACTTTTTTAGCATTATGTTTAGAAATTCTTCCAGCTGGTTAAGATATCATTAAGCGTACTTTATATATGTGTTATTTCACATAGCCAATATCCGTGTATGAAGTTACAGTATCAAACCAATTATATTTTAATACGGGGGTTAATATTATTTATACCACTTTCATATCAAACGTGATAAAGGCTATCACGTGCTATCACGTTTGATATCAAACTAAATAAAAGGGGCGTGGACCTGTCAAAACCAATTAGTTTGAAGAAAAAGTGTGCCTTATCTACTATACTGATCTCCATATATTCCTCTCCTCCGCAGGATAGGAAGTATTACAGGAGTAACATAGCAGCTCATACACATACTGATCTCCATATACTTCTCTCCTCTGCAGGATAGGAAGCACTACAGGAGAAACATAGCAGCTCATACACATACTGATCTCCATATACTCCTTTCCTCCACAGGATAGGAAGCATTGCAGGAGGAACATAGCTCATACACATACTGATCTCCATATACCCCTCTCCTCCGCAGGATAGGAAGCACTACAGGAGGAACATAGCAGCTCATACACATACTGACCTCCGTATACTTCTCTCCTCCGCAGGCCAGGAAGCACTACAGGAGGAACATAGCAGGTCATACACAAACTGATCTCCATATACTCCTCTCCTTCACAGGATAGGAAGCATTGCAGGAGGAACATAGCTCATACACATACTGATCTCCATATACCCCTCTCCTCCGCAGGATAGGAAGCACTACAGGAGGAACATAGCAGCTCATACACATACTGATCTCCATATACTCCTCTCCTCCGCAGGATAGAAAGTAATGTAGGAGGAACATAGCAGCTCATACACATACTGATCTCCATATACTCCTCTAATCCACAGGATAGGAAGTAATATAGGAGGAATATAGCAGCTCATACACATACTGATCTCCATATACTCCTCTCCTCCGCAGGATAGGAAGCATTGCTGGAGGAACATAGCAGCTCATACACATACTGATCTCCATATACCCCTCTCCTCCGCAGGATAGGAAGCATTGCAGGAGGAACATAGCAGCTCATACACATACAGAAGCACTACAGGAGGAACATAGCAGCTCATACACATACTGATCTCCATATACCCCTAACCTCCGCAGCATAGGAAGCACTACAGGAGGAACATAGCAGCTCATACACATACTGATCTCCATATACTCCTCTCCTCCGCAAGAGAGGTAGCATTGCAGGAGGAACATAGCTCATACACATACTGATCTCCATATACTCCTCTCCTCCGCAGGATAGGAAGCACTGCAAGAGGAACATAGCAGCTCATACACATACTGATCTCCATATACTCCTCTCCTCCGCAGTATAGGAAGCATTGCAGGGGGTATATAGCAGCTCATACACATACTGATCTCCATATACTCCTCTCCTCCGCAGGATAGGAAGCACTGCAGGAGGAACATAGCAGCTCATACACATACTGATCTCCATATACTCCTCTCCTCCGCAGGATAGGAAGCATTGCAGGAGGTACATAGCAGCTCATACACATACTGATCTCCATATACTCCTCTCCTCCGCAGGACAGGAAGCATTGCAGGAGGAACATATCAGCTCATACACATACTGATCTCCATATACTCCTCTCCTCCGCAGGATAGGAAGCATTGCTGGAGGAACAAAGCAGCTCATACACATACTGATCTCCATATACCCCTCTCCTCCGCAGGATAGGAAGCACTGCAGGAGGAACATAGCAGTTCATACACATACTGATCTCCATATACCCCTCTCCTCCCCATGTTAGGAAGCATTGCAGGAGGAACATAGCAGCTCATACACATACTGCTCTCCATATACGCCTCTCCTCTGCAGGATAGGAAGCACTACAGGAGGAACATAGCAGCTCATACACATACTGATCTCCATATACTCCTCTCCTCCGCAGGATAGAAAGCATTACAGGAGGAACATAGCACTCATACACATACTGATCTCCATATACTCCTCTCCTCCACAGGACAGGAAGCACTACAGGAGGAACATAGCAGCTCATACACATACTGATCTCCATATACCCCTCTCCTCCGCAGGATAGGAAGCATTGCAGGAGGAACATAGCAGCTCATACACATACTGATCTCCATTTACTCCTCTCCTCCACAGGATAGGAAGCATTGCAGGGGGAACATAGCAGCTCATACACATACTGATCACCATTTACTCCTCTCCTCCACAGGACAGGAAGCACTACAGGAGGAACATACCAGCTCATACACATACTGATCTCCATATACTCCTCTCCTCCGCAGGATAGGAAGCATTGCAGGTGGAACATAGCAGCTCATACACAAACTGATCTCCATATACTCGTCTTCTCCGCAGGATAGGAAGCACTACAGGAGGAACATAGCAGCTCATACACATACTGATCTCCATATACTCCTCTCCTCCGCAAGAGAGGTAGCATTGCAGGAGGAACATAGCTCATACACATACTGATCTCCATATACTCCTCTCCTCCGCAGGACAGGAAGCATTGCAGGAGGAACATAGCAGCTCATACACATACTGATCTCCATATACTCCCCTCCTCCGCAGGATAGGAAGCATTGCTGGAGGAACATAGCAGCTCATACACATACTGATCTCCAGATACCCCTCTCCTCCGCAGGATAGGAAGCATTGCAGGAGGAACATAGCAGTTCATACACATGCTGATCTCCATATACCCCTCTCCTCCCCATGTTAGGAAGCATTGCAGGAGGAACATAGCAGCTCATACACATACTGCTCTCCATATACTCCTCTCCTCTGCAGGATAGGAAGTATTACAGGAGGAACATAGCAGCTCATACACATACTGCTCTCCATATACTCCTCTCCTCCGCAGGATAGGAAGCACTACAGGAGGAACATAGCAGCTCATACACATACTGATCTCCATATACTCCTCTCCTCCGCAGGATAGGAAGCACTGCAGGGGAACGTAGCAGATCATTCACATACTGATCTCCATATACTCCTCTCCTCCACAGGATAGGAAGCATTGCAGGGGGAACATAGCAGTTCATACACATACTGATCTCCATTTACTCCTCTCCTCCACAGGACAGGAAGCACTACAGGAGGAACATAGCAGCTCATACACATACTGATCTCCATATACTCCTCTCCTCCGCAGGATAGGAAGCATTGCAGGAGGAACATAGCAGTTCATACACATACTGATCACCATATACTCCTCTCCTCCGCAGGATAGGAAGCATTACAGGAGGAACATAGCAGCTCATACACATACGGAAGCACTACAGGAGGAACATAGCAGCTCATACACATACTGATCTCCATATACTCCTCTCCTCCACAGGATAGGAAGCATTGCAGGGGGAACATAGCATCTCATACACATACTGATCTCCATATACTCCTCTCCTCCGCAGGATAGGAAGCATTGCAGGGGGAACATAGCAGCTCATACACATACTGATCTCCATTTACTCCTCTCCTCCACAGGATAGGAAGCATTCCAGGGGGAACATAGCAGCTCATACACATACTGATCTCCATTTACTCCTCTCCTCCACAGGACAGGAAGCACTACAGGAGGAACATAGCAGCTCATACACATACTGATCTCCATATACTCCTCTCCTCCGTAGGATAGGAAGCATTGCAGGAGGAACATAGCAGTTCATACACATACTGATCTCCATATACCCCTCTCCTCCCCATGTTAGGAAGCATTGCAGGCTGAACATAGCAGCTCATACACATACTGCTCTCCATATACTCCTCTCCTCTGCAGGATAGGAAGCATTGCAGGGGGAACATAGCAACTCATACACATACTGATCTCCATTTACTCCTCTCCTCCACAGGACAGGAAGCACTACAGGAGGAACATAGCAGCTCATACACATACTGATCTCCATATACTCCTCTCCTCCGCAGGATAGGAAGCATTGCAGGGGGAACATAGCAGCTCATACACATACGGAAGCACTACAGGAGGAACATAGCAGCTCATACACATAATGGTCTCCATATACTCCTCTCCTCCGCAGGATAGGAAGCACTACAGGAGGAACATAGCAGCTCATACACATACTGATCTCCATTTACTCCTCTCCTCCACAGGACAGGAAGCATTGCAGGAGGAACATAGCAGCTCATACACATACTGATCTCCATATACTCCTCTCCTCTGCAGGATAGGAAGCATTGCAGGGGGAACATAGCAGCTCATACACAAACTGATCTCCATATACCCCTAACCTCCGCAGCATATGAAGCACTACAGGAGGAACATAGCAGCTCATACACATACTGATCTCCATATACTCCTCACCTCCGCAGGATAGGAAGCACTACAGGAGGAACATAGCAGCTCATACACATACTGATCTCCATATACTCCTCTCCTCCGCAGGATAGGAAGCACTACAGGAGGAACATAGCAGCTCATACACATACTGATCTCCATATACTCCTCTCCTCCGCAGGATAGGAAGCATTGCTGGAGGAACATAGCAGCTCATATACATACTGATCTCCATATACCCCTCTCCTCCGCAGGATAGGAAGCATTGCAGGAGGAACATAGCAGCTCATACACATACTGATCTCCATATACTCCTCTCCTCTGCAGGATAGGAAGCATTGCAGGGGGAACATAGCAGCTCATACACATACAGAAGCACTACAGGAGGAACATAGCAGCTCATACACATAATGGTCTCCATATACTCCTCTCCTCCGCAGGATAGGAAGCACTACAGGAGGAACATAGCAGCTCATACACATACTGATCTCCATATACCCCTAACCTCCGCAGCATAGGAAGCACTACAGGAGGAACATAGCAGCTCATACACATACTGATCTCCATATACTCCTTTCCTCCGCAGGATAGGAAGCACTACAGGAGGAACATAGCAGCTCATACACATACTGATCTCCATAAACTCCTCTCCTCCGCAGGATAGGAAGCATTGCAGGAGGAACATAGCAGCTCATACACATACTGATCTCCATATACCCCTCTCCTCCCCATAATAGGAAGCATTGCAGGAGGAACATAGCAGCTCATACACATACTGATCTCCATATACTCCTCTCCTCCGCATGATAGGAAGCAATACAGGAGGAACATAGCAGCTCATACACATACTGATCTCCATATACTCCTCTCCTCCGCATGATAGGAAGTACTACAGGAGAAACATAGCAGCTCATACACATACTGATCTCCATATACCCCTCTCCTCCGCAGGATAGGAAGCATTGCAGGAGGAACATAGCAGCTCATACACATACTGATCTCCATTTACTCCTCTCCTCCACAGGATAGGAAGCATTGCAGGGGGAACATAGCAGCTCATACACATACTGATCACCATTTACTCCTCTCCTCCACAGGACAGGAAGCACTACAGGAGGAACATACCAGCTCATACACATACTGATCTCCATATACTCCTCTCCTCCGCAGGATAGGAAGCATTGCAGGAGGAACATAGCAGCTCATACACAAACTGATCTCCATATACTCGTCTTCTCCGCAGGATAGGAAGCACTACAGGAGGAACATAGCAGCTCATACACATACTGATCTCCATATACTCCTCTCCTCCGCAAGAGAGGTAGCATTGCAGGAGGAACATAGCTCATACACATACTGATCTCCATATACTCCTCTCCTCCGCAGGATAGGAAGCACTGCAAGAGGAACATAGCAGCTCATACACATACTGATCTCCATATACTCCTCTCCTCCGCAGGATAGGAAGCATTGCAGGAGGTATATAGCAGCTCATACACATACTGATCTCCATATACTCCTCTCCTCCGCAGGACAGGAAGCATTGCAGGAGGAACATAGCAGCTCATACACATACTGATCTCCATATACTCCCCTCCTCCGCAGGATAGGAAGCATTGCTGGAGGAACATAGCAGCTCATACACATACTGATCTCCAGATACCCCTCTCCTCCGCAGGATAGGAAGCATTGCAGGAGGAACATAGCAGTTCTTACACATGCTGATCTCCATATACCCCTCTCCTCCCCATGTTAGGAAGCATTGCAGGAGGAACATAGCAGCTCATACACATACTGCTCTCCATATACTCCTCTCCTCTGCAGGATAGGAAGTATTACAGGAGGAACATAGCAGCTCATACACATACTGATCTCCATATACTCCTCTCCTCCGCAGGATAGGAAGCACTGCAGGGGGAACGTAGCAGATCATTCACATACTGATCTCCATATACTCCTATCCTCCACAGGATAGGAAGCATTGCAGGGGGAACATAGCAGCTCATACACATACTGATCTCCATTTACTCCTCTCCTCCACAGGACAGGAAGCACTACAGGAGGAACATAGCAGCTCATACACATACTGATCTCCATATACTCCTCTCCTCCGCAGGATAGGAAGCATTGCAGGAGGAACATAGCAGTTCATACACATACTGATCACCATATACTCCTCTCCTCCGCAGGATAGGAAGCATTACAGGAGGAACATAGCAGCTCATACACATACGGAAGCACTACAGGAGGAACATAGCAGCTCATACACATACTGATCTCCATATACTCCTCTCGTCCACAGGATAGGAAGCATTGCAGGGGGAACATAGCATCTCATACACATACTGATCTCCATATACTCCTCTCCTCCGCAGGATAGGAAGCATTGCAGGGGGAACATAGCAGCTCATACACATACTGATCTCCATTTACTCCTCTCCTCCGCAGGATAGGAAGCACTACAGGAGGAACATAGCAGCTCATACACATACTGATCTCCATATACTCCTCTCCTCCGCAGGATAGGAAGCACTGCAGGGGGAACATAGCAGATCATTCACATACTGATCTCCATATACTCCTATCCTCCACAGGATAGGAAGCATTGCAGGGGGAACATAGCAGCTCATACACATACTGATCTCCATTTACTCCTCTCCTCCACAGGACAGGAAGCACTACAGGAGGAACATAGCAGCTCATACACATACTGATCTCCATATACTCCTCTCCTCCGCAGGATAGGAAGCATTGCAGGAGGAACATAGCAGTTCATACACATACTGATCACCATATACTCCTCTCCTCCGCAGGATAGGAAGCATTACAGGAGGAACATAGCAGCTCATACACATACGGAAGCACTACAGGAGGAACATAGCAGCTCATACACATACTGATCTCCATATACTCCTCTCGTCCACAGGATAGGAAGCATTGCAGGGGGAACATAGCATCTCATACACATACTGATCTCCATATACTCCTCTCCTCCGCAGGATAGGAAGCATTGCAGGGGGAACATAGCAGCTCATACACATACTGATCTCCATTTACTCCTCTCCTCCACAGGATAGGAAGCATTCCAGGGGGAACATAGCAGCTCATACACATACTGATCTCCATTTACTCCTCTCCTCCACAGGACAGGAAGCACTACAGGAGGAACATAGCAGCTCATACACATACTGATCTCCATATACTCCTATCCTCCGCAGGATAGGAAGCATTGCAGGAGGAACATAGCAGTTCATACACATACTGATCTCCATATACCCCTCTCCTCCCCATGTTAGGAAGCATTGCAGGCGGAACATAGCAGCTCATACACATACTGCTCTCCATATACTCCTCTCCTCCGCAGCATAGGAAGCACTACAGGAGGAACATAGCAGCTCATACACATACTGATCTCCATATACTCCTCACCTCCGCAGGATAGGAAGCACTACAGGAGGAACATAGCAGCTCATACACATACTGATCTCCATATACTCCTCTCCTCCGCAGGATAGGAAGCACTACAGGAGGAACATAGCAGCTCATACACATACTGATCTCCATATACTCCTCTCCTCCGCAGGATAGGAAGCATTGCAGGAGGAACATAGCAGCTCATACACATACTGATCTCCATATACCCCTCTCCTCCCCATAATAGGAAGCATTGCAGGAGGAACATAGCAGCTCATACACATACTGATCTCCATATACTCCTCTCCTCCGCATGATAGGAAGTACTACAGGAGGAACATAGCAGCTCATACACATACTGATCTCCATATACCCCTCTCCTCCCCATGTTAGGAAGCATTGCAGGAGGAACATAGCAGCTCATACACATACTGATCTCCGTATACTCCTCTCCTCCGCAGGATAGGAAGCATTGCAGGAGGAACATAGCAGCTCATACACATACTGATCTCCATATACTCCTCTCCTTAGCAGGATAGGAAGTATTACAGGAGGAACATAGCAGCTCATACACATACTGATCTCTATATACTCCTCTCTTTCGCATGATAGGAAGTATTACAGGAGGAACATAGCAGCTCATACACATACTGATCTCTATATACTCCTCTCTTTCGCATGATAGAAAGTAATACAGGAGGAACATAGCAGTTCATACTATATAGATGAGCGGGCACGGATTGCCCAGATCTGAGCCCACCCGAAGCTGGCGATCCGAATGGTGTTCAGAGCTTCCCGTCTGCCTCGGAAACGGGCGCGCAAGCAAAACATCATCGCCCGGTGTCGGATTCTACAGGGGGGATGCAGTTACAATCCCGGCGGTCGGCATCCCGGCGTTCAGAATCCCGACCGCCGAAATGCCGACACATTCTCCCTCCGTGGGTGTCCACGACACCCCTGGAGGGAGAATAAATTAGTGTGCCGAGAGTAGCGAGGCACCGGGCCTGCTGCGTGGCGAGTGCAGCGGGCCCGCAAGGGGGGGGCGAGCCACGTCCCCCCCTTGTCGGCATTTCGGCTGTCGGGATTCTGACGTCGGGATTCTGAACGCCGGGATCCCGACCGCCGGGATTCAATACTGAATCCCTACAGGGATCCAGCAATAAATTGCGCCTCCCACGCCGCTGTCCGCATTCCAGTCTTGGGAAAGGGGTAATAGGGCTGTGCGCTGACTGTGTCTCATCCTCTGCTGGGGCCTACTATTTATTTAGTCTGCTGGTGCCACTGCCTAGTGCAGGGCTGGGCAACACCGGCCCTCCAGATGTTAATGAACTACACATCCCAGGATGCCTTGCATCAGTTTCAGCATGGCCACATAGCAAAACTAATGCAAAGCATCCTGGGATGTGTAGTTCATTAACATCTGGAGGGCCGGTGTTGCCCAGCCCTGGCCTAGTGCCATCTTCCAGTCTGCTGGTGTCTGCACTGCCTAGTGTGTTTGCCAGTACCTACCTACTGCTGTATATTATTCCAGTTTGCTGGTGCCTACCTACTGTACTGCAGTATAAATAATACCCGTCGTTGGTGCCTAACTACTGTCATATATATAATTCCAGTTTGCTGGTGCCTACCTATTGCAGGAGCAGTGGTTGTCATGCCTGGGTAGAAGACTAATAAATCCACCTCTTCGGTCTGGAATTATTTTTATCCAAACCCGGACAACAAATGTATTGCCATATGTAGCTACTGTATGTAAAGCTGCAATAAGCAGGTAAGTTGGCCACCTGGGGACATCCTCCCTTATAAGTTGTGACAGAATGGACTGGCCCTGGTCCATTCTGACAATATTGTGCTATAGTTCTTAAACAGGGCCAGGTGTGATGTTTTATTTGGGACCAGTCACTCACTGTAAATACCAGAAGCTGGGAGCACCTGGAGCCCCTCTGATGTCACAAATGACTATAAGGGGTTAAGACAAGGAGTGATGGACCATCATCCCCCCTCACCTAAGGATTAAGTGCATCAAGATCCCTTTGTTCTCCCCTAGGACTGAGTCAGACACTGTGGCAGGGTAACAGCAGGGGGGATCTCTTCCTGACTCATCTCTGTTACAGATCCACATTGAGCTCTACCAATTAAGGGAGACCTTTTCCTAAGACCACCCACTGCAGGAGGGACTTTAATGGGGGAAATTGGGTCAGTTTTTAAAAAGAGAAGACAAGAGAGCTGGGGGGTGATTTTGCTTCTAGAAGCTACTGGCCTTGGAGTCTCAGCTCCTGCCAGTGTGCTTAGGACTGTGCCTGGGAACATGGTGGCTACTGGATTACCAGCTTCTCTTGGGGTTGCAGACTTGTTTGCTCTGCCTGGTTTATGCTAACCTTCTGGACTCACAGACTTGCTGACTCTGTTATACTGAAACTTCACCAATCTCCTGTGATCATGGACAATTATACTGCATCTGGACAGGACAGTGTGGGAGAGTGCTGGCAAGTGTGATGGTAATCTGATGTCCATTGGGACCTGGTGTTATATTGCTAGTTCCAAAGGTGTTTATTTATAGCTGATTTAGAGAGCTTGCAGTAAGTAATTTGTTAATAAATATATTTTTATATCTTATTCTGTCTCCTGTCTGCATGACCTGACCCAGAAGTCCCGGAGTACACTCTGAGATTAGTATCTGTTAGTCCGGTTCTTCACAATTGGTGGCAAGCAGTGGGGTCATGCAGTCCCGCACAGTGGGAAGAGCACAAGGGGTGGTATACTGATACACCAAATCTCTACAGGAACAGGTTAAGTAAAATAGTCAGGAAACAAACAGTCCTGGTAGATAACGCAGGAAATATCCCAGGAAGAATGGCGAGTGAAGCTGCAATAGATGATTTGAGGGAAGCAGAGAAATTTTACAGGAGGACTAGGAAACAGCAGTTGTTGGAATTCTGCAAGATAAAGAAAATACCCTGTAATGGAACTGAGCAAAAGGGTGAGTTAATCACTCGCCTATTGGAGTATGACAGAGCTCACCCAGAGGAGATTGCACTAAGTGATGAGGAGGAAGAGCAAATCCCAGAAGTGGGTGCAAGGAGAGGGAGAATGCAGAGACCAGAGACAACTTCTGAAACATTGGAACGGTTATTAAAAGCCCTAGGTGACCGAGCTTCCTCTAGGGAGAGGGCAGGAGTTATACAAACTGTTCTGGGGGTGAATATCTACTCAGAGAAACCAGCGAGGCAGGTGGTGCAAGAAGAATGGAGAAGAAAGCCACGGCTAAGATATGGAGAAGTGCCCAGATTTAAGGAAGGAGAGACGGACATTGATACTCATCTGCAGGTTTTTGAGAAACTAATGACTGTGCACCAGATTGATGAGGAAGAGTGGGCTTGTTATGTGGGACCCAGCTTAACGGGCAAAGCTCAGCAATCCTATCAATCCCTAGCAAATGAGGATGTGGGAAACTACCAGCTTATAAAGAAAGCCCTGCTGGCAAAATTCCAAGTGACTCCTGAATCCTACAGGGCCAAGTTCCGGACTCTAAATCTTGAGGGGGATGACTCCAACACTGAATTCGCCAGACAACTTAAAAGAGCATGCCAGCAGTGGTGGGATGGACAACACGTGTATTCCCCTGAAGAAATCCTGAATGAAGTGGTGCTGGAACAATTATTAAATAAAATGGCATCAGAGGTTCGAGAGTGGGTGGCTGATTGTAAACCTCCTAATCCAGAGGCAGCAGCTGGAATGGCAGATGAGTATCTGGCTAACCGAGTCAGATGGAAGGCACCCAGTGTACAGAGAATAGAAACAACAGAGACCCAGAAAACCAGACCGTCATCTGCCCTAGACTACCAGCGGGATGCAGCACCTCGACACACACTAGTGCAACAGGCCTATCCTCGGAGATGTTACCGATGTAATCAGCCAGGGCACATGCAGAAGGATTGCACCCTGTCTCGAGGACCTTATGTTAGAACTCAACCTGCCCCAGTTAACGTGCTCTACCAACCAGCAGGGGAATTTGAAGGAGAATATGTCAATCCTGATGCACCAGAGGTGAGGGATGGAGTTTATGTAGTGGATCTTATAGTGGGGGAGGGGTACCAAACTCCCAGAAACATGAAGGGTCATTTACAGGCTGTCTGGGTGGATAACCAGGAGGTTCAGGGCTTGAGAGATTCAGGAGCCTCTCTTACTCTCATAGAACCTGAGCTGGTGTCTGTAGACAAGATCCTGCAGGACGAAAGGGTCCGAATCACCACAGCAGGGAATCAAGTCCAGGATATCCCAGTAGCCCGTGTGCATTTGGACTGGGGAGCAGACCATGGCCTTGTGGATGTAGGAGTTCTTAGTGGACTGCCTGCAAAAGTCAATCTGGGGAATGATCTAGGACAGGGATTGGTCACACATTTCGTTCAAGTGGTGACTAGGAGCAAAGCCCAGAGAATGACCCCCTCAATCAAGTCTAGCTCCACATTTTCGTCCACCCTGACACCTGCTTTTACTCAGACCCACCCCCCTGCTGCATCTGAACCCAATCCACAGGCAATGAGGCTTCCCATTGTTGATAATGATATGGGTATGAATGACAATACAGCAGTTGACCTGGGGGAGGTGGACAGACATGAATTCAGAAAGATGCAGAAAACTGATCCAACCTTAGTCAAACTTCTCAGTGCGGCGGATAGTGGTTTATCTGATTCAAAGGGGTATAAGATAGGGTGGGTGAATGGGTTGTTGTACAGAATCTCCCCTCATACTGATGACTGGGACCACAGTACTGTCATAAAGCAATTGGTGGTTCCTCAGAGATATCGACAGCAGTTGTTGACCTTAGCCCATATGATCCCAACAGTCAGGCATTTTGGGGTTAGGAAAACACTGGCTCGAGTTTTGAGAAACTTCTTTTGGCCCAAGGTATCCCATGATGTGAAGCATTATCGAGCCTTGTGCAAAACCTGTCAGAGATTGGGAAGTGTAACCCGAGGACACCCTTTACCTCCTTTACCTATAATCAGGGAGCCCTTCCAGCAGGTAGCCATAGATATAGTCGGACCCTTTATATTTCCCAGTAATACAGGGAAAAGATATATTCTGACTCTCGTAGACTTTGCAACTCGCTATCCCGAAGCTGTAGCACTCTCTTCTATAGATGCAGAGCATGTCGCTCAGGCCCTCAGGCCCATATTTAGAAGGATAGGTCATCCCCAAGAGGTTGTAATAGACCCAGGAAGCCAATTTGAGAAGGAATTGTTACAGATATTGTGGGATAAATTTGGAATGCACCCCTTAAAGACTACCCACTATCATCAGCAGACTAACATACTTGGTGACAGAAATAATGTAACTCTCAAACGCTTGTTGCAGACGTATGTGCAGTCAGAGGGGAGGGACTGGGAGAAGGCGCTGCAGCCGCTTGTGTTTACTTATAGGGAAATGCCACAAGACTGTACTGGGTTTTCACCCTTTCAATTGTTGTATGGCCACAGGGCCAGAGGATCCCTGGATCTAGTTCGTGAAAGCTGGGAAGGAAGTTTTATTGATCATGATCAACCCATCCTGAAATACATGGAAAATATACAGGAACGGATGACAAGGTTAATGGCCTTAATGCAAGAAAGCCACCATGTGGCACAGGATCGGCCATCTGAATGGTATAACCAGAATGCGAGACCCAGGGAGTTACACCATGGTCAGCAAGTAATGGTGCTTATCCCAGGACATAAGGATAGATTGCAGGCTACCTGGGACGGCCCTTATGTTGTGGTGAAACAGTTAAGCCCAATGAATTACCTGGTTGCCCTGGATAAGGGTGGCCGACATATCAGGACCGTTCATATTAATCGTCTGAAAGCTTATGTGGAAAGAAATGTAGCAGCAATGGTGGTATGCGGTACCCCCATGAAGGACCATGGGTTAGGATTGGAGGCAGTCCAACACAGGAAAACACCTAGTGCTGCTCAACATTGGGACATGGGGAAAGTGTTAAAGGGGACCACCACCCTCACTCCACATCGCACCTGGTCCAGGTCACATGGCTGGTCCTGGACTAGGACCCAACCCTGCTCCCTTGATTTAAGAAGGGGGAGGTATGTGACAGAATGGACTGGCCCTGGTCCATTCTGACAATATTGTGCTATAGTTCTTAAACAGGGCCAGGTGTGATGTTTTATTTGGGACCAGTCACTCACGGTAAATACCAGAAGCTGGGAGCACCTGGAGCCCCTCTGATGTCACAAATGACTATAAGGGGTTAAGACAAGGAGTGATGGACCATCATCCCCCCTCACCTAAGGATTAAGTGCATCAAGATCCCTTTGTTCTCCCCTAGGACTGAGTCAGACACTGTGGCAGGGTAACAGCAGGGGGGATCTCTTCCTGACTCATCTCTGTTACAGATCCACATTGAGCTCTACCAATTAAGGGAGACCTTTTCCTAAGACCACCCACTGCAGGAGGGACTTTAATGGGGGAAATTGGGACAGTTTTTAAAAAGAGAAGACAAGAGAGCTGGGGGGTGATTTTGCTTCTAGAAGCTACTGGCCTTGGAGTCTCAGCTCCTGCCAGTGTGCTTAGGACTGTGCCTGGGAACATGGTGGCTACTGGATTACCAGCTTCTCTTGGGGTTGCAGACTTGTTTGCTCTGCCTGGTTTATGCTAACCTTCTGGACTCACCGACTTGCTGACTCTGTTATACAGAAACTTCACCAATCTCCTGTGATCATGGACAATTATACTGCATCTGGACAGGACAGTGTGGGAGAGTGCTGGCAAGTGTGATGGTAATCTGATGTCTATTGGGACCTGGTGTTATATTGCTAGTTCCAAAGGTGTTTATTTATAGCTGATTTAGAGAGCTTGTAGTAAGTAATTTGTTAATAAATATATTTTTATATCTTATTCTGTCTTCTGTCTGCATGACCTGACCCAGAAGTCCCGGAGTACACTCTGAGATTACGCTCTGTTACTCCGGTTCTTCACATAAGTCACCTGAAGACCCTTCATAATTCAGTGTTTACTTCAGGAACTGTGGCTAGGACTTAGCAGTCCAGGGACACCTAACTTCCGGATTTGGGGGGGGGGGGGGGAGGGGAGTCCTGGCATGACTGACTTCTCTTCAATCCAGGATCTTCCGGCGGATCGTGCAGCGATACGCCTACCGCTGCTGGAAGTCGGTCATCTTCCCAAAGTGGAAGTCGTAAGCCTGCTAAGTCTTTCGCTAAGCAATTGACCATCCAACAGTCATTTGCCATGAGGACGAAGTGCAACAGAGCAGTCATCCTCTGGCAAAGCGGATAACTGCGGCCATGACAGCTATGTTGGTGTTAGACATGCATCTGGTGTCCGCCATCAGCGGAGTGGGATTTAGACGGTTGATGGAGGTATTGTGTCCCCGGTATCAAATCCAGTCTAGATTCCACTAGGCAGGCGATACCCGGGATGTACAGAAAAGTACGAAAACGTGTCCTCAGTGCCCTGAAAAATTAGGTTGTACCCGCTGTCCACTTAACAACGGACATGTGAACAAGTGGTTCAAGGCACACTAAGGACTATATGAATGACTGTGACAGCCCACCGGGTAGATGCATCGAAACAGCATCTCCTGCACACCAGCTCCAAGGCAGGATAAGCTCTGTATCACCGGTTTCAGCAAGAGGCACAATGCCTCAACCTCTTAGAGAAACTGAGGGAAATCATCTCGCAGTGGCTTACCCCACTTAGACTCTCCTGGGGATTTGTGGTGTCAGACACCACCAGTAACATTGTGCGGGCATGACACATGGGCAAATTCCATCATGTGCCATGTTTTGCCCACACATTAAATTCGGTGGTGCAGCATTTCATCAGAAGTGACAGAGTGTGCAGAAGATGATGGCATTCTGACACTGCCTGCCGAAGGCTGGAGCGGCAGCAAAAATTCCTCAACCTGCCCTGCCATCCCCTCAAATAAGAGATTGTGACGAGCTGGAACTCATCCATCTATATGCTGCAGAGGATGGAGGAGCAGCAAAAGGCCATTCAAGCCTACACGTGATCTGCAGGACTTATATGCAACAATGACCTGACTACAGTATGTTACGGTCCCCAAAGTGTTTTTTCTAGCACCCGATGTCACTGGATGCTGAAAAACGAGAGTTTTGGTAGCCCTACCTTAGGTTAACTCGCTTTCTTCAAGGTCCATGGTAACCACAGGGTGAAATCAGGATTATAGGAAGATCCAGAGGACCGTGGCACCAATCAGCAAAGCTTTTGATTCCCAGGGTGTCTGGTCCCTCTCCCCTATAACCCCGCCTCCATGCTCAGCTCCTCAGTTTTGTTAACCAGCCATTAGCAGAAACGGAGAAGAAAGAGGACAGTTAGAACACATGCCAACACTTTTATAGCACAAAGACATGACTAAGGTCGTGGAAGTTCACAGTGTAGTATACCACACATAGGAATACCTCAGGTCTAAATTTAGGGTGGGCGTCCTGTGGTTACCATGGACCTCGAAGATAGATAGTTAACCTAAGGTAGGTCTACCATTACTCTCGTTTTCTTTTTCAGGTTCCATGGTTCCCACCGGGTGACATTGGGGATGTCTCAAAGACGTATTTAAGGGAGGATATTTGCCTGAGGTGTCAGAAGGACCCGACGACCAAAGGAAGCATCCTGGGAGGTGAACGTGTCAAATGCATAGAACTTTATGAAGGTATGGACAATGACCATGTTGCAGCCTTGCCCAGTTGTTCGGCAGACGCTCCACTGCGTGCTGCCCATGATGGGCCTACCGCTCTGGTGGAGTGTGCCTTTATTGACAAAGGAATGAGAAGATTAGCCTGCTAGTAGGCTTGATGAATTGTCATGCGGATCCAGCGAGCGAGTGTTTGCTTGGTCGCTGGCCAACCCTTTTTGTGGAATCCGTAGAACACGAAGAGTCAGGATTTTGTGACCGAAGCAGAACGGTCCAGACAAATGGTCAGAGCCCTGACCACATCCAGTGCACGTTCCCCCGCAGAGAGATCATCTGAGTTGAACGCTGGAACCACTATCTCCTGATTGATGTGGAATTTGGAGAGTACCTTGGGAAGGAGAGATGGCCTAATCCATAACACCGCCCTATCTGGATGGAATATAAGGAACAGCGTTCTGCAAGAGAGCCGACAAATGAGACACCCGTCGGGCAGATGCAATTGCTAAAAAAAAAACCACTGTTTTGGCAGTAAGCCACTTGTATTCCACTGATTGTAGAGGTTTGAAAGGCGGTTTCACCAGAGCCTGCAATACCAGGGACAAGTCCCAGGATGTTGTAGGGGGAACATATGGTGGCTGAATATGTAAAACACCCTAGAGGAATGTAAGTACTGGAACGACATCTGCTGCAGATCCACATACCAATGCCAATGTGGCCAGGCCGGGGCTATCAGGATGAGGTCCCCGCCTTCCCATTTGAATTTCCTGAGTACTCTGGGAATTATGGATATTGGAGGAAAGACATATGGAAGATGATAATTCCATTGCACTGACAGAGCATCCGTGAAGCTAGCTTGAGAATCCCTTGACCGTTGTTGTTGTGCCTGGACGACATTAGGTCTGCGTCCGGAAGGCCCCAACAGTCTACTAGAAGAGAAAATACAGCGCATGGACGGTTTCACAGAGGAGACTGTACCCGCACGCTGGAAGACTCTGGCCTCGTGTAGAAGATGGCTGCTGGTCTGAGAGAGTAGGAACAGAGAAAGGACAGCTTCCTGGGCGGCTGATCTGCGGGAGATTGGCGCGCAAAGCTGGGGGCTGCCCCCCCTGAGCTGGACTTCCCCCACCGGCACAAAATGAGCCCTTAATTTAAATGGATTCCTCAGATCCAGCCTGCGCTCAAGCCCCGGTGGTCTAGTGGAGGCCCTGCCGCAAGCAGCAGTGTCCACCCCAGCTGCTGTCTCCCTCAGTGCGCAGCATGGCAGCGGTTTGCGCTCTCAGAGAGAGCATTACCGGCTCCTGTGCTCCGGCCACGCTCTCCGGGGGAGAATGTCCGGCAGTGCTAGGCGCTGTGTCTCCCCCCCGCCGAGTACCCCTCTGACCCAGTTTGTGGGTCCCGGCCCCGGCACAGGTGAAGTGGCCACCGCGCCACCATCAATATGACTGACAGCGCAGGCCGCCCAGCCACATCATGCGACTAAGTGTAAAAATAAAAAGCTTCTTATGGGGTTACCTCAGAATCTGAGGTAATCCCTGCTGAAAAAGACAGTGCTCCAGCTTCTTGCTGGCACCAAACAAAAACTGGGGAGTTGAGCATGGGGCAGGGTTATATGGGAAACTTCAAAAGCTTCGCTGATTGGTGCCACGGTCCTCTGGATCCTCCCTACAACCCCTATGTCACCCCGTGGGAACCATGGAACCTGAAGGCTGTTGGCAGGCATCAGTGTAGCGCAGCCCTGTGAAGGATAGCGGCAGGGGAATAGTGATGGGAGGGGGGGGTCAGCGGTGGCACAGAATAAAAAAAACAATGTTTAAAACACTGGGCCCAAAGTTTATGGTTAGCAATACAGTAACGGTAGAGACTAGATCCCCTTCAGTTTTGATTACAGGTTGTGACGTTCGGTGAGGGTGGAAGTTGTTAAGATGCCCTCACAACGTTTTTTTATTTTTTCTGTAATTCACGTAAATGTAGGTTAATCTGTTTTATTTTAGCTGCATTGTACCCTCACGGGCTCGCTACGCTCACACGCTTCACTCCAGGTATATGTGGACCCAGAGCATGATGGGGAAAATTGTCAAAACTGAAGGGTATCTAGACACTACCATACAGTAACCAGCTACTTGACAAAACTCAGGAGAACCAGTAATGTATCTTTCTGAGATACAATGCTGCATTAATGCTGCACAGTGTTCACCTTGCATCCAATAACTGCATTATTCCATACTCAGCCTCAAACATTGACCCTCTAACTAATTGTTAATAAATCCTGACTTATCAGGATATTGGCTCCACTACAAGTGTTCACCCGTGGTGATTTATACGGGAGGCATTTATATCACAGGGTGACAGGGCAAGTCCCAAGTACAGTGGAACCCCCACAAAAGCTTCTCACACATACAGCCAGCAGGTGGCGCACTGGTCAGCATCTGACTCACCTTATCCTCCGTTACCATTTCCTGTAATCTCCACATCTCAAAACTCCTTAATTTCTTCGATGTCCCCGGTGAGGCCTATTGGACAGAGGAAAGGATTCTGGGACATGTCATAGAAAAAGGTTATTCCGTATTGCACATTCCCTTGCATGGACATAGTGACGTTTCTAACCCAGGAGCCTCCGGTTCAGCCTGTCCTGGATCTATATACAGTAAGACCTAAGACACTGTTATAATGAAGTGCACAAGATGGCGGTGACCGGACTCCATGTATCTTCACCCTCCCACTGTCTCACACTTCACATCTCTTATATATTTAGCCAGAACTGTCAGTCAGTGTGTGTATAATGCTGGGCGGAGTCAGAGCCTCTGACTCCGCCCACACACACTCACACAGTGGTAGACAGCGCCACCCTCTGCCTCCTCTCCCTCCCCGTGCTGGCCCATATGCTGACAGACAATGCCTGTAAATAGCCCACAGCTGCCTCCAGCGCGTCTCTTCCCCCATCCCTGCTGCCTCCAGCGCGTCTCTTCCCCCGTCCCCGCTGCCTCCAGCGCCTCTCTTCCCCCTTTCTCCGCTGCATCCAGCGCGTCTCTTCCCCCATCCCTGCTGCATCCAGCGCGTCTCTTCCCCCGTCCCTGCTGCATCCAGCGCGTCTCTTCCCCCATCCCTGCTGCATCCAGCGCGTCTCTTCCCCCATCCCTGCTGCATCCAGCGCGTCCCTTCCCCCATCCCTGCTGCATCCAGCGCGTCTCTTCCCCCGTCCCCGCTGCCTCCAGCGCCTCTCTTCCCCCATCCCTGCTGCATCCAGTGTGTCTCTTCCCCATCCCTGCTGCATCCAGCGCGTCTCTTCCCCCATCCCTGCTGCATCCAGCGCGTCTCTTCCCCTATCCCTGCTGCCTCCAGCAAGTCTCTTCCCCATCCCTGCTGCATCCAGTGTGTCTCTTCAGGGATAGAGAGGTGAGCGGTACTGTCCGCACCTCTCCCCCCCCCCTTCCCCCGGACCTGGTAAGCATCCAAACCCCCCGTTACAGGTTAGGCGGGGGAAGCAGCGGTACACCCCCCCCCCCATGGAGCAGGTTACTGCCCGCCAGGTGGAGATGTACCCACTAATAACATGGGCTGCCCACTCCTATAGGGATTATAATGTCCAGGGTAAGGTTAGTGAGGTACATGGCACTCTGCCCCCAGTCCCGCCCCCCCCCCCTTCCCCCCCCCATGTAATGTAACATTATATTATTATTGCAGGACCAGCAACCAGTTGCTGGAGGTGACAGCCATCACCCTAACCTTAGCCGGGCCCACCACACACAGCAGCAGGGTCACCGCTGCCAGCCACAATGCAGTCCGGCCGTGTGTGGCAAAGCAGCAGCCCTCTGTCACCCACAGTATTTCCCCAACCCCCCTGCCCCGCAGTAAAGCCCCTTACGACGGTGTGGGAAGTGCCCGTAGGGGTTACTTCTGTTTATTGGGTTCGGTTACTAGAGATATTTCAGGGGCCGATTTATTTTTCTTCTTTATCTTCTTCTTAGATGGAGCCTGTTCCTCCTCTTCCTCTGACCCGTTCCCCACAACAAGGTCTTCAGCCTTCTCATGGCTTGGCTCTTCCTTCTGAGGGAAGAGGAAATATGTCCGCTCTAGAGCGCCACCTGGCATTGGCTTTTCAGTGTAAAAGTCTACTCATCATAAAAGTGCAGTGCAGTAAGGAAACCAGCGCGACAGCGCACACATTATTCTCGGTGAGTCCTGCGATGTCAGGCCGATCTAATCGCACTTCCATTCCATCTCACACAGGTGGATTTACCCTTAAGGGTCAGCAGCGGATTTGAAAGTCGCTCTTTTTAGAGGTGTAATAAAACACTTCCATTACCCTTGAGTGCACCTAAAGGTATGTTTGGAAAAAGGATGTTCCTGCACCTAATACAGTCGGCTATCACTTAGAAGTTGGATCCCGAATTACCACTGAATTTCTGCCCCGCATGCGTATTTGGATTTCTACGATTATACCAAGCTGGAGGCGGTCAGTTGAAAACACGTCACGCAGGTCCACAATACAGCAGGATTCATAAAAAAAGAAAAAAAAAGAAGAGTGTCCCAGGACAAAGCTTCGGGAGTGTGATACAGCTCAAAGGGACGTACAGACGTTACTGTACAGGAACTCCGGCACGGCACATACATGGAGATAGCGGTACAGTCCATTCCTGCCGATTCCCCCGAGCCGCTTGGCTGATGATCCACGTGTTTCGAATATACCCGGATATCCTTTTTCATGACCGCTGCTCTCTGCTCTGGGTTTTTATTTCAGGTTAAGTACTTTCCGGTCATGTGATGTCTGTTAGCCAATAGTGGCACCTACAGCCCGGCTCATTATAAAATCTCCTTTCACGCCAATACACTTTTCCTGACGTCCCTGCCATTTCTTTAAACCCTCTAAAAAATATGATTTCTCAAAATCAAATGGGCTTCCGTCTCCTTGATTGAGCTGAATTTTTTTCCCCGTGAGCCGGGTTTTAAGGTTAGGAATAGAAAGAAGTTGCAGGGAGCCAAGTCGGGCGAGTACGATGGATGCGGAAACAATTCATGTGCCGCACCAATTATGGATGAGGGAGCTGGTGCATGGTCTTCGTGGGAAAAAACCTAACCTATGAATCAATCGGTTTCAGGGTGCGCTTTGAATAATTATACACAATTTAAAAAAAAGGGTGTATTTAATAAAAAGATGCCCTTTGGGCAACATAAAAAGTACAGAAACACATTCAATGCAACACGTAATAAATGTCTTTCAAAGCTTCGGTCTTTCCAACAATATGATAGGCCCGATGAGGAGAACCGGTATGTCTTTGCTGCATTAATGCGGCCACCTGAAGGGGCTTTTCTTATTGCACAGTGTTCACCCTACATCCAATAACTGCATTATTCCATGCTCAGCCTCAAACATTGACCTCTAACTAATTGAGTCTGAGTACAGTGGAACCCCCACAAAAGCTTCTCACACATGCAGCCAGCAGGTGGCGCACTGGTCAGCATCTGACTCACCTCATCTCTGTCAGGTGACGTCTCATCATCCTCCTCCGTTACCATTTCCTGTAATCTCCTCTCCTCTTCTGTCTCCTGCCGATCTCTATTCTCCTGTCCCCTCAATATTTCCGCCATCAACCCTGAATCCTAATATACAGAGAAAAGCATTCTGGGACATGTCATAGAAAAAGGTTATTCCGTATTGCACATTCCCTGCAATTAAGCCGTTAACTCCCAAAAATTTGTAATTACTCATTCACTCTCCACTTTTCCAAAGATTATAGCTTAACATGAGAAAAAATAATTAAAAAAACAAAAAAAAGAAAACCAAAACATATTGTGAGAGTCCCCCGGGCTAAAACGAGATCAGAAACGCCCACAAAGGTACATCCATGATGCAGACACCATTCCAATTTGAAATTGAAAACTCAGGAGAACCGGTATGTCTTTGCTGCATTAATGCGGCCACCTGAAGAGGCTTTTCTTATTGCACAGTGTTCACCCTACATCCAATAACTGCATTATTCCATACTCAGCCTCAAACATTGACCTCTAACTAATTGTTAATAAATCCTGACTTATCAGGATATTGGCTCCACTACAAGTGTTCACCCGTGGTGATTTATACGGGAGGCATTTATACCACAGGGTGACAGGGATAGTCCCGCTGAGGTTGTGAACATCACGGCCATAGGACTAACATTTAATAGAACATCGCATGCATTTTTATAGGAGTCGGAGTACAGTGGAACCCCCACAAAAGCTTCTCACACATGCAGCCAGCAGGTGGCGCACTGGTCAGCATCTGACTCACCTCATCTCTGTCAGGTGACGTCTCATCATCCTCCATTGTTACCATTTCCTGTAATCTCCTCTCCTCTTCTGTCTCCTGCCGGTCTCTATTCTCCTGTCCCCTCAATATTTCCGCCATCAACCCTGAATCCTAATATACAGAGAAAAGCATTCTGGGACATGTCATAGAAAAAGGTTATTCCGTATTGCACATTCCCTTGCATGGACATAGTGACGCTTCTAACCCAGGAGCCTCTGGTTCTGCCTGTACAGACTCTATATAAGATGTAAGACCCTTATATAATGTACTGCACAACTGAGCGGTGACCCGTCTCTATGCCGTCCTCGCCCTCCCACTGTCGCACTTCACGTTACTTATATTTATTGGGTTCTGTTACCGGAGATTCTACAGAGGCAGATTTCTTCCTCTTTTTGGACGGAATCGGTTCTTCCTGTAACCCGATCTGAAAGACACAGTCCACAGCCTTCTCCTGGCTTGGCTCTTCCTTCTGAGGAGAGAGGAGATAGGTCAGCTCTAGAGCGCCACCTGGCATTAGCATTTCAGTGTAAAACATAATGGATGAACAGTCTACTCATCATAAAAGTGCACTACAATAAGGGCACCAGCGCTGCGGTGCTCTGTGAGCCCTCTGATGTCTACAACAATAAAAGGAGGTCACGGGGTAACACTTTGTAGTGTAATACAGCTGAAAGGAACGCACAGGTGCTAGCGTACAGGAACTCCAGTGCTGCGGACACACGGAGAGCAGATCTTACAAGCAGTGTCCAGTCCGTTCCTGACTATTCTCCCAGGCAGCTTGGAGAGACACTTTTTGCAAATACCCAGATGTCCTCTCTGGACTATTTTACTGCACTTTTATAATAATTTTTCTAAGTTCTAGATGAACCTTTGAAAGGAATCCCAGCTGCTTACAGAGCACGTGGTACAGAATCTTCACTTTCTCCTTATCAGTCTATTCGTCACACCGCGGACCAGCGTCACACCGCCCTATCCTCACACATTCAGCCAGTAGGTGGCAGCCTGGCAAGTGCCCGACTCACCTCATCTCTGTTTCTGTCAGACGACGGCTCACAGTCCTCCTCCGTTACCATCTCCTGTAATCTACTCTGCTCTTCTTCTTTCGTCTGTTCACACTCCTTCGGCTTTTGCTGTCTCTCCACCGTATTTAAGCCCTGAGAGAGGAAGAAAAGGATTCTGGGACACTCCACTTGGGGCACTTACTGAGGACATTAATTGGGAGAATATTTAGGTTACCGTCGTCTGTGGGTTTTTCTTCATTTGGCTCCATTTCCAACTTTTTCCCTTTTCCATTATCTTCATCTTTGCGGTCTCATCTAATTTCTGAAACAGAAGTAAATATGTCTCATTCTGGTAGTTTCCAGGTTACCCGCGTATCCCGCAGTCTGAGTCCTTGTTGGATCAGACTCATTAAACCAGTGTTTGCCTCCAGTGGGCATTGTCAGGGAGGAATCGGTGCATCATTCCCAACCACTCCAGCGGTACGGTGCCACATGTCCGACCCAGCTTTCTGCACACTTACTGACCTCTAGCTGCGTCTCCTTCATCACAAGCTTTCTTTTGCGAGAAGCCTCTTCAGTCTCAAAGGCTAGAAGTCTTTTCTCCACCTGCTCCCGCAGCTGATCACCATACACCCTGTTTGGGGTTTCTAAATATAAGAAAACACATTGGTCATTAATTCCATCCATGGTCCTTTCAGGAAGAGGTTATTAGTCAAGATCTGAGCCTACTAAAACCTAAAAACTAGACTAGGTCCACAGGGGGGTATGGTTATATATTAAACCATCCTTAGAAACATACATAAGGGAAGACATATACTAGAGCAGGCATGTCCAACGTTGGCACTCCAGATGTTTTGAAACTAGACATCCCAGCATGCTTCGCAATAGTTTTAGCATTCTCTAATAGCAAAACTGTGGCAAAGTATGCTGGGATGTGTATCTGGGGGGCCAACGTTGGACATGCCTGTACTAGAGCATGATGGAGTTGGTAGAATCGGTATGGGTAGAAATCACAGGTAATATTAAAGGAGCTAAAAAACTTGTAGTAGGAACATGTTATAAACCACCCAACATAAATACGGAGGAGGAAAAAGGCCTCTTACTACAGGTGGGAAGAGCGGCCAGCTTAGGTGACATTATTATTATGGGTGACTGTAACTACCCAGAAATACATTGGAAAGATACAGTAGGTCAACTAGTACCGCTAAGGGAAACGTTTTATTGGATGCCCTAAATGACCTATTTGTATCAATTTATTGAAAGTCCAACCAGAAATAACTATATCCTGGATCTCTTGCTAAGCAACAACGGGACATAACCATAAGGGAGACATTGGGGAACAGTGATCACAATATGATCACATTTTATTAAGATTTTAACAAGGTAATTATATTGGAGCAACTAGGTCCTTAGATTTCAGAAAAGCAAACGTTGGTAAGTTTGAGGAGTCCTTAAAGTATATAAACTGGACGGAATTATTTAGAGGTATGGATACTACTAAAAGGTGACAAACTTAAAGAAATACTGCTGGAGGGCACCAATACCCAAATCATTTGCCGCATATAAAGAATGTAATAAGAAAAACTCAGTCAAGATGGCTAAATTAGAGACTGAATGTAAAATAGCCGCAGATAGCAAATCTAATCCCAAAAAATTATACAATTATATAAACGGGAAACGGTTAAGGAAGGAAAATATTGGCCCACTAAACAATAATCAGGGTACCCTGGTAATAGAAGGAAAAGAGAAAACCGAATTATTCAATTAATTTTTTGCTTCTGTATTTAAAAGGGAAAATCTTCAGATCTCCCACAGACTAAATGCTCGGCGCTTGATTGCTCCCAAACTGTATGTTTGAGTGAGGAAATAGATTACAGAACCTAAATAGTAACAAATGTCCTGGCCCGGATAAATACACCCTAGGATACTAAAATAATTGAGTTCTGTCATAGCACTACCGTTATACCTGATATTCAAGGAATCAATAAACTCAGGGATGGTACCAAGGGACTAGCGCATACATCCATTGTGGGGAAAATATTAGAAGGAATAATAAGAGATAGTATACAAAATTTCTTAGGACAGAAGAAAGTGATAAATAAGGCTCAGTATGGGTTTGGCAAAAATACATCATGTCAGACTAATTTAATTAGCCTCTATGAGGAAGTCAGTAGGAGGCTGGACTTAGGGAAATCTGTTGATGTAATACTGCTTTATTTCGCTAAAGCTTTTGACACTTTGCCTCATAAAAGGTTATTAATGAAACTGGGTAATTTAGGGTTAGGAGATGAAATTTGTAATTGGATTATAAACTGGTTGCACAATCAGGAACAATTGGTGGTAAATGGCATACATTTCAGCTGGGGTAAGGTCCAAAGTGGAGTCCCACAAGGTTCAATATTGGGACCCACCTTGTTTAATACATCCGTTAATGATATTGGAAGTGACATAGTGAGTAAAACTGCAATATTTGCGGACAACACAAAATTGAGTAAGGAAATTAACTCAGGAGAGGATGTGAAAACACTACAAAGTGACTTAATTAAACTGGAAAGGTGGAAAATGCAGTTTAACGTTGATAAATGTAAAGTAATTCATTATGGGAACAAAAATGAACAAGCTACTCATAGGCTAAATGGAGTTATTATATGGAATTCTGCTGTACAGAAGGACTTGGGGGTCATCATAGATGATTATTTGGGTAATAGTGCGCACTGCTCAAGTGCAATAGCAAAAGCAAACCGGACACTGGCATGCATTAAAAACAGAGAATGGATTCAAGGGATGCAAATATGATAGTAGCTCTTTACAAGGCATTGGTGAGACCACACTTGGAATATTGTGTTCAGTTTTGGCCCCGCACCTTATGAAAGGACATAAATGAATTGGAACAGGTTACAGAGAAGGGCGACTAAGCTAGTAACAGGTCTTGAATCACTAGAATACAAAGATAGGTTAACCAGGCTGAATATGTTATCACTGGAGAAACGGAGGGTGAGAGGTGATATGATTAGTATGTCCAAATACAGGATTTGGAATCGTATGGAACTGGGAGATGATTGGTCACTAACAGGCCTATACTTAGGACACGCGGGCATGTACTGAGGCGCGGGGAAAGGAAATACTGTACTGAATTAAGAAGAGATTCTTCACCATTAGAGCAGTAACATTCTGGAACTCATTGCCGGTGGGATGATTACAGCAACTACTGTTCATGAATTTAAATCAAAACTGGATACATTTCTGGCCACTAAGGGAATCCTATAGATATGACTTAAGGTGCCCATAGACGCTCCGTTCTGCGCCGTCCTTTTCTGTACTATGAGATGCGCGCTCCCACGCATCTCATCGTACGGTACAAAAAGTATGTGCTGCACATAGTTTTTGTACTAGCTTTCCATTGCATCGCATGCACAAGGCATGCAATGCGATGTGTACTAATTAAGTACCGAATGGATCCGACAAACGGACCGTGTATGGGTACCTTCACTCAAGTCAGTAGCTACAAGTCAGATAGGCTGAACTCGATGGATTAATGTCTTTTTTTAGCCAATGTTAAAACATTTAGACATACGCTAGTCCCGGGAATATTCGGGTGCACATGAAAAATCCCAGGATTTTTGTGTATGTCTGAAAGGGGTATAACAACACTCTGGGTGCCGAAAAAGAATAGAGGAGGCCCAAGCAAAATGAGGATAAAATCCACACCAAAGCAGGAATTCCCATAGACACCTCTACTCAGTCACAGGCTTTGTCAGTATCTAGAGAGAGAGAGAGAGACCGCCACCATCTCAGGGACATCAATTGGCATATGACAGAAGAGATAACCTATGATTTGGGGTAATGGTGTTACCAGGCATAAACCGCCTTGATCAGGGTGTACAACAGTATCAGGGATAGAATTAAGCCAGTCAAGTCAACAGATTTGCCAAAATCTTTACATCAATGAGCAGCAATGCCACTTGAGGAAAGGCAGCAACAAACCCAGACCTAAGGATAGAAGAAAGGGCACGTAACTAAGCCATCACTAGCATGGCCCTCCTATGAATTTAATGAGCCGTTAACTCCCAAAAATTTGTAATTACTCATTCCCTCTCCACTTTTCCAAAGATAATAGCTTAACATGAGAAAAAAAAGAAAAGAAAAAAAAAAACCCAAAACATATTGTGAGTCCCCCGGGCTAAAACGAGATCAGAAACGCCCACAAAGGTACATCCATGATGCAGACACCATTCCAGCCATGATCCGGCCTCAGCAGGAGTATTGAAGAGGAGGAGGCCACTACCATCCACCGCCACATGAATATGAGAGGTATTGCAGAAGTTGTTGGTCACGAAGCTTGTGTTCAACTGGAAGAAATCTAGAGGGGCTCGTCTGCACATCCAAGGCAAAATCAGAACAGACGGTCACCAAATGGCTGTCCAACTTGAGGGGACCATGCAGATGGCCTAATGTCACAGCTTTGTGTAAGAAATAAACGCCTGGGGCTCTGCTGCACCAGGCATTTTCTAAGGAACATCTTAAGGGGCGTACACCCGGTGCGGCTGCCTTGCAAATCGATCGAGATTGATTCTGACTATATAGTACAGATCCGTACTATGTAGTCTTGTCTGCAAAGTCTATTTTTCTGTACAATTCGGGACCGAATGCAGCTTAACACCATTAGAATTTGGTTAGATTTTGACTATTTAGTCAAAATCGAAAGAAAATTTAGTGCCAATCGCACCGTGTGTACTAGATCCATCAGCTCAATTCGGAAGGCCTACAAGGCACAGGTTGTTTTTCCTAAGCCCACCCACTAGGCCAGATCATTTTGAATAACATATGGCCATTTCAGCGGAGAGTGCTGCAATTTGCCCTGGCACAGACGCAGTGTGGTCCACCATGGCAGAGATCCGACGATCAGACGACCCAACTCGCTCCTTCATCTTCAAATCAACCAAACACCCAGCTGCACCCCACCATGCTGTCTTTCCAAAGCAACAATGGCCTGAAGGATCTGATCAAAAGGAGGAATGGGGATCACCTGTGGGGGTCAGTTCAGAGCGAGTAGGCGGGGACGGAACCATCAGAGAGGTACCAGACGTGGCAGGGGGAGCAGGAGTACGAACAGCATTCTAGTTTAGAGACCGCCCCATAGGCATGGTCAGACTTCCCTGTGGTAATACAGTCACAAAAGTTCAGGCAAAATGAATACAGGCCGAGTCTCCCGTATCCGAAGAGCTGTTATCCGAAATATCCCAACCCCCCCACCACCACCACCCCTTTTTTTTTTATACTCACCAAGTCCCCAGGTGTCCTTCAGGAACTTACTCAGCGGTCCCAGGAGTGCACTGTGCGAGCAAACTCGCCCAATGCGCCCCTGGGTCCGCTGAAGAAGATCCCCAAGGCCGTCGTGGGACCAGGTAAGTATGTTAAAAAAATTATATTCCAAAAACCAGAAAATAATCAGATTCTTACCTGATAATATGTTTTCCTCTACTCCAACATGGCAGCCATCACCTGTGGGTTCTTTCCCTGATTGGGTAGCATTTGGAAAGGAAAAAAAGATGCCTCCTCCATAAAAGGCTCCTCCTCCTTCTCTCTTGTGTGTGTCTGTTTTCTAGCTCTCAAACACAAACAGCTAATTGCATAACAACATAATACCGGGTTGGGAACTATGCTGCCACGGTAGAGTAGAGGAAAACATATTATCAGGTAAGAATCTGATAATCATCACCTGTGGGTCATACCCCAGCAGTTAAGTCACTGGGCTGGGAACCCGAACATAAACATTGCAACTTGCACGGTCCTAATTAACATGCCCTTTTTTTAATCTTTTTTTTTTTTTTTTATAATACTGCAGACAATACCTTACGTCCAAACTTTGCATCTACTGACGCCATGACATCTAGTCTGTAGTGTCTGGCGAAGGTGTGTACCGAGGCCCATCCTGCAGCCTTGCACAGCTCAGTAATGGAAGCTGCACCCTTCTCTGCCCAAGAGGTTGCTACTGCCCTCGTCGAATGTGCCTTTAACTCTTTTGGGGGCGCTTGATTACTTGCTTTTTAGGCTTCCACAATGCAACTTCTTATCCATCGGGCAATCGTTATCTTCGATGCTGCTTGCCCTTTGTCCTTGCCCTCTGTTAGTATAAATATTTCTTGATTAACATGAAAACTTGAAACCACTTTGGGCTAGAATTGTGCGCAGCACTACTTGATCCTCAAACATATTCATGAACGTCTCTTCCACCCATAATGCCTGCAGTTCCGATACCCTTCTGGCTGACGTTATTGCCACCAGGTGAGCATCTTAAGTGAACTTTCTTGCAAGGGCTCGAATGGCCCCTCTGTAAGTGCATTCAGCACCAGATTCAGGTCCCATGGTGCCAATGGTTGGTGAAACCGGGGTCTTATCTTCCTTGCTGCTTAAAGAAATCTCTGAATATAATGATTATCTGCTATATTACTGTCAAGCATGGCTGCCAGTGCTGACACTTGTACCTTCAGTGTACTGACTGCCAATCGTTTTTCTAAACCACACTGTAAAAAATCTAATATCGTCGATATTTGCTCGGGTCTTATCTCTTTTTCTTTGCACCAAGAAACATATCTTAGCCAGACTTTATAATAAGTATTAGATGTGGTAGCTTTCCTAGCTTTAAGCAAGGTGTCCACCACCTGTCTAGAAAAACCTCTGCTTAACAACGTCTTGGTTTCAGTAGCCACGCCGTCAGATTCCAGGCCACCGGCTGATGCTGTTGTACTTTGCCTTGTACCAGCATGTCTGGTCTCTGTGGCAGCCTCCATGGCCCATCCACTGCAAGATGGAGTAACTGAGTAAACCAGGACCTCCTGGGCCAAAAAGGTAGCACCGCAATCACGGTCGCGGTTTCCCTTTGTACCTTTCTTAAGAACTTTGGAACTATTGGAAAGGGAGGGAACGCATAGACTAGCTGTCTCGGCCATACTGCTGTTAGTGCATGCCATTGTTCTGCCTGTGGATCCTGGAACCTTGAAAAGTACCTGTGGACTTTCCTGTTCTGCCATGAGATCCACTTAAGGATTGCCCCATTTCTCTATCAGGTCCATCTCTGTTTAGGCCCCATTCTCCTGGTAGGCACATAGTCCTGCCCAGACCATCTGCAATACTGTTGTCCTTCCCTGCCCAAACCAGGAGCCCTTCTGCTTACTGCATCATACTTGAACTCCGAGTGCCCCCTTGCTTGTTTATATATGATACAACGGCTTGATTGTCCGATCTGATGATCACTTCTTTGTACATCAGTTTTTCTCTGAAGGTTTTGCATGCCTGTTGAACCGCCTTAATTTCTCTGAGGTTGGAATGCATCATTCTCTCCTAATCTGTCCATCGTCCTTGGGCTGTCTGACCTTCGCATACTGCCCCCCAACTGGCCCTGCTGGCATCCGTGGTAACTACCACCTGATCTTCCCCTCTCCAATCTGTCTCTGCTTGACCACCACTTTAGGTCTTCTTTCGCTTTTCTCGACAATATGATCTTCTGTGTCAGATCCTTGTTGTTGCCGTTCCATTGGGTTAAAAAACACCTCTGAAGTTTCCTTGTATGTAATCTCGCCCATTGTACAGTTTCCAAGGCCGAAGCCATCAGCCCTAGCATCTTCATGCACACTTCCGTTGAGACTATTGACTTCTCCAACATAGAACTCATCAACTGGACCATCTTCTGTTGCCTCTCTGGTGTTAAGCTGACTTTCAGATACTGCGTATCCAGTATTACCCCCAGATACTTTATTCTGTTTGATGGTTCCAGTTGGCTTTTCTTTTTGTTTATAAGCCAGCCATATTCTGACAGGTACTGTTGTACTTCTCTGGTGTGTTCTGCTGCCAACTCTCTTGTCTCCTTTTCGTCTTAAGTTTGCAATTGCCACGACCAACACCGTGGTAAATGTCCTGGGCGATGTGGGTAGGCCGAATGGGAGTGCCGTAAATTGGTAACTCACCCCTTTGACAGAAAATCTTAGATACTTCAGGTGACTCAAGCATATGGGAACATGAAGATAGGCATCTTTGAGGTCGATAGAGGTCATGTATGCATTTTCTTTTAAGTCCGGTAACATACTTCTTACGGACTCGATTTTGAAGGACTTTACGTGCACAAACGGATTTAACTTCCGGAGATCTAATATCGTCCTGAAGCCCCCCGATGGTTTCTGAACCACGAAAAACCGGGAGTACCAACCGCCTCCTATTTGCGATTGTGGTGTTTTCACCACCACCTTCTGGTCTATCATGTCTTTTAAACTGGACAGTAATGCCTCCTTTTCCACCAGATCTCTTGGTATTGGAGACTCCGTGAAGAATGTCCCTGGAAGCTTTTTGAATTCTATCTCGTAACCGGTCTTTATAATTTCGAGGACCCACCTGTCTGTGGTGGACCTCTCCCAGGTGCTTCTGAATTTTAGCAACCTGGCCCCTACCGCCTGGGGCTCGGTGTCATTGCGGATTTTGTTTGGTGGCGAACCTATTCTCTCTACCCCTCTGGGTACAAAAATTTGCCCTTGATAGCCAATTACCTCTTCTGTAGCCTCTACCTGGACGGTAACTTCTCGCTTCTCTAAACTCTTGAGGTTGGTATTTAAAAGTCCTGGCTCCCAGAATTTTCTTATTTGTTTTCTCCTGGGGCAACCAGATGGATTTTCCCCCTGAAATTTAAGTGATAATTTGATCCAATTGAGTCCCGAATAAGTAATCTCCCTGAAAGGGAAGCGACAATAATTTATTTTTGATTGTATGTCGGCCGCCCACGGCTTACCGCCGCCATCGCGCTGGCTCTTGCTGCCAGTCTCATTGAGTCTAAAGAAGCTTCACACAAAAACTCGACCGCTAATTGAACATTTTGAACCGTCTTAAGCATGGGTCCTCAAACTACGGCCCTCCAGATGTTGAGAAACTACAAATCCCAACATGCCTTGCCACAGTTTTGCTATAAGGGAGTGTTAAAACTGTGGCAAGGCATGCTGGGATTTGTAGTTTCACAACATCTGGAGGGCCGCAGTTTGAGGACCCATGGTCTTAAGCAAGTCTGATCTTCTTATGCCATCCAGCATGTCCGCCTCTAATTGGTGGCACCATTCTCTCAGTACTCTAGATGTAATGGCCATTGAAGCCGTTGGTTTCAGCGCTGCACCATTTGTAAGGTGTTGCTTCCTTAGTCCTAGTTCTATCCGTCGCTCCATAGGATCTTTAAATATATTGGGGTCCTCTAGTGGTAAGGTTGTTTTCTTTGAAATCCTCGCAATTGCTGCGTCCACTTTTGGTAACTCGTCCCATGTGGATATTTGATCCTTTTGAAAGGGATACATCTTATTCATCTTCGCTGGAACCGTAGCCCTTTTATCGGGATGCTTCCATTCGTCTATCACCATATCTTTCAATGATTGGGACAGGGGAAAGGTTTTACCCTTCTTCTTCTTATCCCTAAAGAGTAATTCCTGTAGTTTTAACTCTTCTTGCGCATCCTCTATATTAAGAGATTTATGTATAAGAGAAAGTAAATTTTCCACCATATCTGCACTAAATTCACTCTCTGCCTTGTCCAGAGCCGAATCATCTGCCTCGTCCGCTGCCTCCCCAGTCGAACCTCCTGCCTCATCTCCAGAATTTGCAGAGCCCTCGCTCATCCTGGAACGACTCCTTTTCCTGTAATCTTCGCTAAGTCCTCCTTAGTCACAAACGTGCCAGCAAGAGCTGTTATAAGCATGTCTACCAACCCTGACATTTGTGTCAAGGGTATCTGCTGTGGAGCTTTACATGCATCGCAAACGCTACCCACCTGCTTGTCTGGTAAAGACTTGTTTCACATTAAACACTTCGCTATGTGCAATTTCTTATGTCTGGCCTTAACTTCGCCTTTCTCTTTACTGTTGTGCGACCTGCATAATAATACATGCGTTATAATGACTAAAAACCACTGTTCCACCAGAAACCAAAATCTTTAAGTAGTGGCTTACCCTGACTTTTGCGTGGTCTGCCTCTTTTCCTCCTCCATCTTAAAGGATAAGTAGTCTAATAAAACACATCATATGCTTAGTACCAGACATCACCATAATTCCAGGAAATAAAGAAGCCACACTTACCCCGCAACGTGGTACCGTGTGCTCCTACTTGCAGAAAAAACTGCCCACTGCTTTGTATACTCTGCTGTGCAGATATTGCCAATGGTAACGGGAGCTCTGCGGTTATCTCCTTTACTCGTTGGTGGTATAGTGTGTGTGCAGCGTCTCCGCCGCGTCATATAGGAGCGCCGGCCACTTCCTCCAATCGTGGCCGGCCGCGTCATCATTGCTGGCTGTCTCCTGTGCCGCGTGCACCCTCTCTGCTGGCCGCATCCCGACCGCGCCATCATCCTGAGCCGCGCGACTCCTGCATAACTCACTCGCGGCTGCACGTGTGTGCCAAGCCATCCTACCACGAGTGTAGACGTCCACCCGGCTTCACAAGCTGATTCACCCGGACAGATGGCCGCTCCCGCTGACCACCTAGGACGCCACCGCCTGTAGCCTCCCACACCTGGGGACAGCATGCGGCTCACAGAGGCTATTTACCGGGGGTTACCCAGCAATCCATCCCCACCATCACGCCCAGGACGGCGGCGGGGATCAGACCAGTCTTCACAGGGGTAAGCCACCATCTTCTTGCTACCCGAAGGGAGAAGAAAAAAGACACAAGAGAGAAGGAGGAGGAGCCTTTTATGGAGGAGGCGTCTTTTTCCTTTCCAAATGCTACCCAATCAGGGAAAGAACCCACAGGTAATGGCTGCCATGGGGGAGGTAGAGGAAAATCCCTTATCCGAAATGCTCGCGGTCCCGAGATACTCAACCTGTAGTAGTAGTACTATTAGTACAGTACTATCTGCGCTCACTACACGGCCATGCGCTGTATTCCCTGTGCATTACTTTATATAGGCTTGTATACAGGTATATCAGGTTATGTCTTATACCCAGGGCCGGTGCAAGGTTTAGTGGCACTGTAGGCAGAACTTCAGCCTATTGCACCCCATCCTCCATTGTGCGCTACACCACCCTATTCCGCACACTGTGCACCTGAACACATCCCCCACACTGTGCATCCCATCCCTTATCTCACCTATTGTGCCTCCAACGCCCCGTACTGTGCACCCCATCCCCCACACTGTGTATTCCATCCCTTATCTCACCTACTGTGCCTCCAACGCCCCGTACTGCGCACCCCAACTCTCATCCACCATGCTGTGCATCCCACCTCCCATCCCCCACACTGTGCATCCCACCTCCCATCCCCCACACTGTGCATCCCAACTCCCATGGGGAGCAGGTTTATTATGGACAACCTATATGTAACATTGTATTGATATAATGTATTATTCCCTGTCTACATGTTATGTTTGTATTACTGTATATATGTATACATATTGCTATTTTGTGGTAATTTGTGTATTATTTGACAAATTATTATATTTGGGCTATGCTATGACGTCATCTCTCCAGGATCCGCCCTTCTTACTGGAAATGGGTGTGATTGATTTGCCTATGTGAGGCGTTGAAACGTTGCTACAAAGCTACCCATTTGGGTGCCGCGGCCCAAACTAGCCACTGGCCCCGGGACGCTCACCTGAGAAGAAGTCCATCCGGGCAGCCAGCATGCACTGCGTGGCCAGGAAGCGGGAGAGCTGGAGCTCGTACTTTGCAGGCGCCCCTTCCAGAAGAGGCGAGTGGAAGATCAGGCCCTTGTGCGTCTTCTTTCCTTCGGCCTTCTCGTCACTGTGAAGTAATTACCGAGACTGTAATTAGAGACCTGTGATATCGGCCACAGAGATTATTCACTATGGGCGATACATAAGATAAGGGTGATCTGACGGATAACTCACCCTCTCACCCCACTGAGTGCTGCAATAATTACCCCGAGTAACACTTACCTGTTATAGCAATAGCCTGATGCTCACTGAATTTACCCCTCTCCCCTCTAGTACCTGCCCCTCACTAAACCTTCTCTGATTCTCCACCTCACTAGCCGATTACTGACCTGCCCCCTCCCCTACCGATTACTGACCTGCCCCCTCCCCTAGCTGGCCTATTACTGACCTGCCCCCTCCCCTAGCTGTCCTATTACTGACCTGCCCCCTCCCCTAGCTGGCCTATCACTGACCTGCCCCCTCCCCTAGCTGGCCTATAACTGAACTGCCCCCTCCCCTAGCTGGCCTATCACTGACCTGCCCCCTAGCCTAGCTGGCCTATCACTGACCTGCCCCCTAGCCTAGCTGGCTGATTACTGACCTGCCCCCTCCCCTAGCTGGCCTATCACTGACCTGCCCCCTCCCCTAGCTGGCTGATTACTGACCTGCCCCCTCCCCGAGCTGGCCAATCACTGACCTGCCCCCTCCCCTAGCTGGCCTACCACTGACCTGCCCCCTCCCCTAGCTGGCCGATTACTGACCTGCCCCCTCCCCTAGCTGGCCGATTACTGACCTGCCCCCTCCCCTAGCTGGCCGATTACTGACCTGCCCCCTCCCCTAGCTGGCCGATTACTGACCTGCCCCTTCCCCTAGCTGGCCGATTACTGACCTGCCCCCTCACTAGCCTGTTACGGACCTGCCCCCTCACTAGCCTGTTACGGACCTGCCCCCTCACTAGCCTGTTACGGACCTGCCCCCTCACTAGCCTGTTACGGACCTGCCCCCTCACTAGCCTGTTACGGACCTGCCCCCTCACTAGCCTGTTACGGACCTGCCCCCTCACTAGCCTGTTACGGACCTGCCCCCTCACTAGCCTGTTACGGACCTGCCCCCTCACTAGCCTGTTACGGACCTGTCCCCTCACTAGCCTGTTACAGACCTGCCTCCTCCCCTAGCTGGCCGATTACTGACCTGCCTCCTCACTAGCCTGTTACAGACCTGCCTCCTTACTAACCAGTTACTGCTCTGCTCCCCACTAGCTTGTTACTGCCCTGCCCCTTACCATTCCATTACTGCCCCCCCCCCACACACATACACTAATCTATTAACCCCCCATCTCCAATAGCCTATTAGAGTCCTGTAAAAATATCTATCATATCTAATATATATATATAGTATACAGAGCAGGTATATATATATATGTGGGGCTGGCGATTCTGTCGCCAGCCCCCGCAAGCAGCCGGCTCCCGCCAGGGGTGCGTGCGCAAGAGACATCTGTGCGCCCCGTGGAATGGAGCTTGCGCTCCCCGTGGCAATGCAATGTGGGACGCGTTATGTATCTTCTCGACCTTTTCATACCCCCACTATCCACGTTGGCGTGGAGTTGATTTTATAAAGTGTGGCGAGCGCGAGGGGATGCGGATGACCTTACATGTAATCCGCGTCCGCTCGCCACGCTTCGGGCTCGGTGGCTCGCTGCACTCGCCACATTATACAGGGATCCTTGCAGACTACCTGTCTCCAAAGCCACAGGGGGTCTCCATATGGCTCTGAGACACGTTCTAAGAGCAGGATTGAAATCCTACCAATCAGGGCACTCTACGAGGTCACCAGGTGAGAAGAGCATCCTGGGAGTTTCGGCAGTTTTCAAGAGGTCTCGCACAAGGTTTTGGGAGTTGGTTGGGTTTGAGAAACTGCAGAGGACAGGCGGCTGCCAGGAACCAAGAGCCTGTCCGCCTGGTGCTGGTAGATGGGAACGCAGCCAAGCGTATTGCCCCCACAAGAGCAATCACAGGTGCCTGGCTTAAGTGTGCCAGCTGGAGCTGGGTGACTTTTCCAGGGTGCCCTACTCCCAGGAGTAGTGATTGGCGCAGGATGACATCATTATCATCATCATCATCATCATCTCCCTCCCAGCGACCAACATCCAGCAGACGCAAGTATTCCCTGAGGTGGATATTCCCGGTATAGGGGCAGGGGTTCTTGTTTTGTGTGGTTCTAGTCATATTGGTCTATCCATAACTGTGTTCTATGTTAATGCTTCCTGTGTATATATGTACATAGTGTGGTTCTAGTCATATTGGTCTATCCATAACTGTGTTCTATGTTAATGCTTCCTGTATATATATATATATATATATGTACATAGTGTGGTTCTAGTCATATTGGTCTATCCATAACTGTGTTCTATGTTAATGCTTCCTGTATATATATATGTACATAGTGTGGTTACGGTTTACATGTTTGATTTAGTCTTTATGTAATAAAGGTGTGGTTGTACCTTGCTATTGTGGTCTTTCTGTGCGATCTTTGGTACTCGGGAGGGAATTGGGGCCCATGCGGGAAGCATAAGTCGCTCGGCGCAGCTGCATGACCCCGGGATCCTCACACAGTTGCTCCCTAGGGATTTAGGGAGGCTGTCTAGAGCAAACCAGTGTCAGCGCAAAAAGTCTTTCTAGCTAGCCACAGCTGAAGACTCCTGGCTCATTCCTGCTCCCTTGCCTGTTAGTCCTTGTCGATCCTGGAATCTTCTTATCCAATCACAGCCTCTCCAGTCCAGACCTGTCAGCGTTCCTGGCTCAGCCTATCCACCTGCTGAGTGTCGCCAGTACCTCGCAGTGGTCCGCCACCACTCCGCCAGCTGGGTCAATCGGGCCCCTGTACCATCCTCATCCACTCTTTGCAGCCATCACCTCAGTCACACTTCATCTCAATTAGGGGCAGATGTATTATAGCAGCGCTTATCGCGCCGCTATAATACTTCCTGCTTCGCCTCATTAGCGAGGAGGGGAGACCGACAAGAGGTATTAACATCTTGTCTGCCGAAGCAGGAGAGCGCTAACTCCCCCCTCCGGCGATGTCCCCTCCTGGAGATAGCTCATCAGTTTACACTGATGCGCTGTCTCCTGTCCCCCGGCCGGCTGCACTGGGCATGCGCGGGATCTCGCTACTCACGCGAGATCCCCAGCGCAGCTGACAGCAGGGACAGCGCTGTCCCTGCTGTTTAGATAGGGCTTCGCCAGCCTGATGCTGGCGAAGATAGCAGCGCCGATATGTCCTGTACCGCACGCTGGCTGCTTCATACATGGGGGAGAAGCGGTATCAGTGCACATAACGTGCGCTGATACCCCTTCTCCCCCATAACGACCCTTCATACATCTGCCCCTTTGTTTCTTCCATTTAGTCTTCAGTCCTACCGTCATCTCAACTTCTTTACAGTAACCTGTCCGTCCTGCCACAAGTACTGTCTCTACCAGCATCTCTCCACCTACTTCCCAGAGACTCCTCCCTAACTATACGCCCAGGGGCGTGGTCTTCAGTTATAAGACTCTCAGTTTATCTTCGGCTCTAAGAGGTATTAGAGCACTATTGCTTTGCCAGTTTGTTTCTTTTTTTTTTCCATCAATAAATTTTTATTAACACAAGTTTTTATATGGGGTACAGAAATGAAGAGGGGGGGTAGCTAGGGGGGGGGGGGTGGGGGAGACTGCATTCTGGACCAAGGACAATATAGAACAGTGATTTTTACACATTGAATTTTACACATAGACATAACAAACACAGTATGTCGCTACACAGAGCGAGCTGTACAGAGGTATATCAACACAAAATCAATTATACCGTAAACCAAGGGTTAACAGCCCTAAATAGGGACTTGGGGGGAGGGAGGGTCTGAATCAGGGGGTTCGTTCAGACTAAGGGTAGCTGATTGACCAGGCACGATTGGGGGAAAGAATCTAGAGCCCTCCCTCACAGTTGTGTAAGTGGACCAGGGAGCCCACTTTGAGTGGGGCGAGGAGGGTTTGGGAGAGTAGGGTTGAAAGCCGGTCTCCATGTGAAAAATGATGGTTCGTCTTTAGAATAACCTGAAGAAGGAGGGGGGGGGGAGAAGGCTGCTTCCACTGCTGAGCTAAGTTTGCCCTTGCTGCAATGAGGATGTGTCCTAAGACATATGTTTTCCCTGTCGGGAGATCCTGTGGATATACATGGAATAGGGCTAGGAGGGGGTCAGGGGAGAGGGTTAGCTGAATCACTTCAGAGATCAATTTAAAGACTTCACCCCAGTATGCCCTAAGTTTGGGACAGGACCAAAAGATATAAGATAAATGGTACCTATATGTCCACACTGTCGCCAGCACATATTTGAGCATGTTAGCCAAAAGGTGTGGAGGCGATCTGGAGTTAGGTAGAGGCGATTGATCAGTTTGATATGCATCTCCGAGTGGTTGAGGCAACGGGACATTGTGTATGAGGATAGGAAGATCTTACGCCATTGGGGGGCGGAGAGCTGGATGCCCAGGTCCGCCTCCCATTTTCTATGTGCAGATGTTTTAGTGAACTCTACAGGGGTTATCAGGGTGTCGTACCAAAAGGAGATGTCCCCTTTGGAGAGTGTCAGGGAGGGTCGTGAGAGGACCGTCTGGTGGCGGGGGTACAGGGGGGGGGCGTTTGGAGAAGTGAGAGTTATACCAGTGTTCTACCTGCAGATAGTGGAGGTACTCGTGAGGAGGAAGAGAGTATGTTTCCTGGAGGAAAGAGAAGGAGAGGATTTTGTTAGCGTCTACTACATCCCCCAGGGAAGTGATCCCACTATGTTTCCAGAGGGACAGGTTGAGGTTGGGAATTAGCCTAGACACGGTAGTAATAGGGAGAGTATTGATAAGGGAAGATGAGGCGCGTAGGGAGGTAAGTAATTGGTCCCATGCATATAAAGTAGCGGAAGTCGTTGGAAGAAGGGAGGGTAATGGGGGTCTGATGTGTTTAGGAATCTTAAGGAGGTCACAGAGAGGAATATTAGGGGAGTGATATTGTTCAATATCCACCCAGGTCCTAGGTGAGGGGCTTTCAAAATAATGTTAAGATGGGGCAAGGAGACAAGCTGTTTGGTATTGAAACAAGTGTGGGAGGTCCAGTCCTCCGAATGCCCTTGGAATTGACATTTTGGAGCGGGCAATAGCGGGGGTTTTAGATGACCAAATGTACTTCGTCAGAATAGAGGTAGCTTGTTGCATGGACTTCTTAGGGAAAATATAGGGGATTGTGCGAAACAGGTACATTAGTTTGGGCAGGAGCGACATCTTAAATGCTGCCATCCTACCCATCCATGAAATTTCGTATGCCGACCATGATCTGGTTAGTGATGCAAGGGAGGTTAGAAGGGGGGCGAGGTTAGCATCAAATACAGATGTCATATTAGAAGGGATGTGGATGCCTAAATATTTTATAGAGGTGGCCTGCCAATTGTAGGTATATGTGGTTTTCAGTAAGGGAAGGTGGTCTGTAAGGTTGATCGGTAATGCGTCAGTCTTGGATGTATTGAGCTTGTAGTAGGATGCAGCGCTATAAGAGTCTAATGTCTCGTGGATGTGTGGGAGTGTATGAATAGGGTCTGTCACAAATAGTAGCACGTCGTCCGCAAAGAGGCTTAGTTTATGGTTGGTGGGGCCCACTCGAAGACCAGGTATGTTGGGGTTGTTACGGATGGACATAGCTAATGGTTCAATGGAAAGGACGAATATTAGGGGTGAGAGTGGGCATCCCTGTCTTGTGCCATTGGTGATATTAAAGGGGGAGGAGAGAAAACCATTACTGAACACCCGGGCCGAGGGGGAGCTATATAATGACATGATTGATGTCAATATCCGATCCTTAAAACCAAAGCAAGATAGAACTTCCCGCATGTATTGCCAGTTAAGTCGGCCGAATGCCTTTTCGGCATCGAGTGAGATGAGGAGAAGATCTTGATCTGCAGACAATGAATCTATTAAGTTAAATACTCTCCGTGTATTGTCCGGGGCTTGACGTCCTGGGACAAACCCCGTCTGGTCCGGGTGTACCAGCGAGGGTAAGTAGGGATTAATTCGGGATGCTATTAATTTGGCAAAGATTTTGATGTCACTATTCAACAGGGCTATTGGACGGTAGTTTTGGCACAAGGCTGGGTTCTTACCGGGTTTCGGGATGGTAACAATTCTGGCCTCTAACAGTTCTGGGGGGGTGTGCCCTACCGAGGAGATTTCGTTGAACAGGTCTGTGAGGTAGGGGGAGAGCACGTCACTAAAGGACTTGTAAAAGTCTGTAATAAACCCATCTGGTCCAGGTGCTTTGTTGCGTGGGAGTGACTTTATGACCGACTGGACCTCCAGCTGGGACCATGGGGTATTTAAAAGGTCAAGTTGTTCCTGGGAAAGTGAAGGGAAGTGTAGGTTTTCTAGGAAACTATGGATAGAGGTGGAGGTGGGCTGTGGTGTGGAAGTGTCCATGGAGAGATTTTATAGTTTGGAGTAGTAGTCAGCGAACTGGTTAGCAATGTCTTTAGGATTTTGGATTTTCTCTTTGTTAGGGGAGGTGATATATTTTTTTCGGTTTCTAGCATGTTGGACACGCAGTTTCCGGGCTAACATTCTGCCCAACCTGTTGCTAGCTAGATAGAACCTGTGCCTTATTCTATTTAAAGCCGATTGAGTGCGGGCAAGGAGCATTTTCTGGAGGTGACTTCGTACTGAGGCCAGCTCCGCCTTTAGGGAGTTAGAGGGGGCCGACTTATTTCTAGTGTCAAGGTCAAGTAGTTTGGACTCTAAGGCTTTTTGGGTTGCGATGGCCTTACGCTTCAGAGTTGCTCCAGCCTGGATAGCAGCCCCTCTGGTAACCGCTTTGAAAGCGCACCAGTGATTGGTCACCGAGGTGTCTGTCGCTTTATTGTTGGACATACGTATATGATTCTATTGTTTTTAGAATGGTACTTTTGGCTGAAGGGTCTGTTAGTAGGTGGGGAAACAAACGCCAAGACCTAGGGGGAATTCTAGAGGACAGAAAGTTCCAATGCCACACCACGGGGGCATGGTCCGACCACGTTATGGGGAGGATATCAACTCCTGCAGAGTGTTGGAGGGACCACTTATCACAGAGAATATAGTCAATTCTCGAGTAAGTGTTGTAAACTTGGGAGTGGAAGGTATATTCCCGCCCTGTGGGGTACGTTGTTCTCCAAGTGTCATACAAGTCGAATTCTAAAAGTAGGTTACGAAGGGCTAACGATTGGTTGTCTGAGTGGGATTGATGGCTGGAGGGAAGGAGGGATTTATCCAGTCGGGGGTCAAGTGCCAGGTTAAAGTCTCCCAATAGTATCAGAGAGCCTTTTGTGATTTTTTGTACGAGAGTAAAGAGCTTGCGGAGGAAGGCCACTTGATTTGTGTTGGGGGTGTAGACAGAGACGATCGTAGTCAGCCTGTCCTCTAATAGGCCAGTTATGATCAAATACCTGCCATTTTTGTCAGCGGTCTGGGAGTGAAATATAAAGGGGGTTTGTCGGTTAAAGAGAATGGCAACACCATTGCGTTTAAAAGGACCATTGGCGTAAAAGGCGGTCGGGTAGTTGGAGTCCCTAAATGTGGGGGGATGAGGCGAGGCAAAATGCGTCTCTTGGATGGCCACTATGTCCGCCTTCTGTTTGTGGAAATATGTCAAGGCCATCCTGCGCTTATGGGGAGAGTTCAGACCTTTAACATTTAAGGAAATCAACTTAGGCATGGCGGGGCATTATAAAATGCAGGGGAGTTCTAAATACATCCATGAAAGGGTAAGCGAGAGAGGGGGTAAGATGGAAGGTATGCAGTCTATGGGGGGAAGGTGGAGAGGGGGGGGGGGGAGTACAGAGTAAAGATAGGAGGAGAGGTATAGGGAAAGGTAAAACAGAAGGGTCATACACTAGGACCCGCATGACTACTGCAGGGGAAAAAGGAGGAGTTTTCATGCAGTAGTATACAGAGAGGTTGGGGTGGTGGCCTGGCATCTCCCGGGAAGAGGACAGGGGACTAGGCCACCCCTCCAGTAACGACTTGTTAACTAAACAGAACATTATATATACAGTCCGCCTGAGGAACACAGGGGGAAAAGCAACATAGAGACACGTTATAACAGTACATACATCTAACTAAGTTACGAAAGGAGAAAAGGAGAACCCCATCCAGTGGGGAGCTATAATCTATGAAGAGAACCGAAACCTTAAACACGCTAACAGTGTGCTGCTACAAACAGTGAGCAGCGCGGACCCAATGCTAAAGGCCCTGCACCAGTAGTAGGTAATAAAAACTGATCGCTAAAGCCTCGACCCACAGTGTAGAGGTGGTGGAGGTCTGTGGCATGGGTAACAGATATTAGGTAGGAATGACTGTATATGAGCAACGGACATAAGGTGTCGGCCCATTCCGGGCAAAGGGGTTGTGGGCGCTGTTGCCCCTGGGGTACAGTGGTGGAAATGTCCCATTCTAGCAGAAGCTTCATTCCGGCATCTAGGGATGATACAGTATATGTGGTGTCTTCATGGGTGATGATCAACTTCACCGGGAACCCCCAGCGGTACCGGATCTCATGATTGCGGAGTGCCTGGGTGATAGGGGCAAACGCCCTCCTGCTAGCTAGGGTTGCAGGGGAGAAGTCTTGGAACACTTAGAGGCCAACAAGTGTGTCCTTTGTTTTTGCATCGCGGGCTGCCTTCAGTAGACGCTCTTTACTGTAAAGAAGTGGACCCGGAGGAGGGTATCCTTAGGCAGGTCGGCCGAGATCGCTTTGGGTCTTGGTAGGCGGTGGATACGATCAATTAGGAGATCTTTGGGGTCAGCGGAGGGAAGGAGCCGACGGAACAGTGCTGTGGCATAGCCTTCAAGCTCAGTGTTGGTCACCGACTCTGGGATGCCTCTGATCTTAATATTGTTCCGCCTGGATCTGTCCTCCAGATCGGCCATTTTGGATTTGAAATGCTCCATCTCGAGTTGCTGGCGGTCATACGATGACACCAAGACATTGTGAGATGTGACCAGTTCCTCTATTTTCCTCTCTAATTGGTCTGTTCTGTCGCCAATCGTGACTGAAATGCCGAGAAGACCTGGCAGAGGGACTTCACTGTCACCGGTTCATTGGATTCAGCATCTATGCCCGCTATCCCAGAGGGGGGACTGTACTCTGCTTGTACACTCGGGGGGCCGAACACTTGTTTCAGGGGGCTGATTGTAGTAGAGGGGCCTGTGAGGGTTTCCCAGCAGGCATATTGATCTTGGTAAGGACCCCCTCCTTGGGCTTCTTTGGGGGCATGGTGGAAACAGGCACTTTTTATAGCGGTGGAATGGGGATCAGTCACTCCAGGGGTTTATGCAGTAGATGCAGGTTCACATAGGGGAGCAGATTATAGTCGTCACGGAGTGGCAGCCATGAAGTGTTGGCGATCACATTAGGCCCCGCTGGTAGGCTTTAGCGTGGGAGACCTGAGGAGGGGGAGCAGTGGGGGGGATGACCCAGGCGGCACCCAGACAGCTGGTGTCCCCGGGGGAAAGAGTCGCCTCTATACCCAGCGGGGTGGGGACATGGGGCCCGGAGCACAGTAGGGATGGAGGCGGGGCTGTGCACCGCAGGCCAGGCAGGAGAGGGTGTGCGTTTGGCAAGTGAGGGCTCTAGTAGGTGGTAGTGGTTTGGGGGCCGCAGCTGCCAGTGACCACAGGCTGTGATGGGAGTCCGCAGGGAAGATGGCGGCGGCCACAAGTAAGGCCCAGCGATGGCCGGGTCCAGCCACAGCCAGCGCTGGGGTGAGAGCAAGCAGGAGCCCCACCTCAGTAGAGATAACTCACCACCCGGGACGACCTCAGGGGGATCTGTGCTTGCTGCGGCGGGTGTTGGCTCCCTGCGTCTGCCTCCGGTGCCAAGACGCGCACCGAGCGGGTGGTGGGATGTCAGAGCTTCACGCCGACGGGCGGCCGGTAGTGGCGCTGACTGGCTGGGGGGGAGAGGAGGGCAACTACCTTGGCAGCCCCTCGTCCAGCTCCGTGGCGGCGCTCCGTCCCCGGCTCCAAACTCAAGGCCCCGGCTCCAGATCTCGGACCAGGCCGCAACCCGCAGCAGCACTTAAAAGTGCTGCCCGGCTCCGCAACCTCGGACCGAGGCCGGCAGGGGCACAGGGGTGACGGGTAGCAGGTGAGAGGGGAGTCCGGAGCGGGCAGAAAAGGTACTGTGGGATAAAAAAACTCCAGGTATAGCGGGAGCTCCGGGCAGACACGTCCACTCTGCAAGCGCGCCAGGCCACGCCCCCCGCCAGTTTGTTTCTTAAAGGGACGCTACCTTATTTGTGTTTTCTTATGAACCTTCTATCATTAAACCAGCAGGATGTAACCTTACCTCTGTGAGTCCTAGAGTGGTTCCTGAGCACCACACGAACCCTCCCAGTCCTACATTAGTGACACAAGGCAGCCGTGGGGCTACACTATTAGCGTAGCTTCAAACGAAGCGTAAGCTGCCGCCATGAAACTACAAAAGAACCTAATATTTTAACAAACTGGTTGATAATTTTTTGTGATAGCGCTCCACTTTTTCATTATATATATATATTTATTATTTGAGGAATTGACTACTGTATAAGCACTTCTTTCGCGCGGCTTTAATTTTCGAGATTTTCGCGAGCCTTCCGTAATCGCGAAAATTAAAGCCGCGCGAAATATTTCCCTCCTAAAGGGCGCATTTATCATTCTATAGCGATCCCGGCGTGATGACAACGCCGGGCATCGCATTGCAGTATCATCTGATACCGCAGGGATTTATCATTCTGGGGGCGCAGGGACAGGGCTCCGATAGGAGCCCATCCCTGCGAAGCCCTAACCCGGAAGCCGGGGAGTCAGCGCATGCGCGGTTATGCGCTGACCCCTCTGACCGCACTGCCCCGCTCGGCAGTGCGATGTGTAGCCATAGGCTACAATGGGCTATCGCCATATCAGAATGGCGATAGCCCAGGGGTGCGATGCCGGGCTGCCCGATGCTGATACATCGGGCAGCTTCGCATCCCCCATAGAAACCTATGGGGGATGCGACCGGTAATTATTCGCGAAATTTTCCACTCGCGAAAACGCAGATTCCTTCATTTTCGCGAAAATTACTACCCGCGAAATTAAGTGCTTATACAGTATTCCTTTGTGTGAGCTCCTTAACACCTACATCCCCCACCTCCAACACCTACATCCCCCACCTCTGGCACCTACATCCCCCACCTCTGGCACCTACCATTCACCAGCTTTTCTCTGCTCCCCCACTAGCCTGTTACTGCCCTGCCCCCCCCCCACTAGCCTGTTACTGCCCTGCCCCCCCACTACCCTGTTACTGCCCTTCCCCCCCCCACTAGCCTGTTACTGCCCTGCCCCCCCCCCACTACCCTGTTATGCCTGCCCCCCCCACTACCCTGTTACTGCCCTGCTCCACCCCACTACCCTGTTACTGCCCTGCTCCCCCCACTACCCTGTTACTGCCCTGCTCTCCCCACTAGCCTGTTACTGCCCTGCCCCCCCCCACTAGCCTGTTACTGCCCTGCCCCCCCCCCTCACTAGCCTGTTACTGCCCTGCCCCCCCCCACTAGCCTGTTACTGCCCTGCCCCCCCCCCTCACTAGCCTGTTACTGCCCTGCCCCCCCCCACTAGCCTGTTACTGCCCTGCCCTGCCCCCCCCACTACCCTGTTACTGCCCTGCCCCCCCCCCCACTAGCCTGTTACTGCCCTGCCCCCCCCACTAGCCTGTTACTGCCCTGCCCCCCCCCCCTCACTAGCCTGTTACTGCCCTGCCCCCCCCCCCCACTAGCCTGTTACTGCCCTGTCCCCCCCACTAGCCTGTTACTGACATTCCCCCCACTAGCCTGTTACTGCCCTGCCCCCCCCCCACTAGCCTGTTACTGACCTGCTCCCCCACTAGCCTGTTACTGTCCTGCTCCCCACTAGCCTGTTACTGCCCTGCCCCCCCACTACCCTGTTACTGCCCTGCCCCCCCACTACCCTGTACCGCCCTGCCCCCCCCCCCCCACTACCCTGTTACTGCCCTGCCCCCCCCCCCCACTACCCTGTTACTGCCCTGCCCCCCCCCACTACCCTGTTACTGCCCTGCCCCCCCCCACTGCCCTGTTACTGCCCTGCCCCCCCCCCCACTACCCCGTTACTGCCCTGCCCCCCCACTAGCCTGTTACTGCCCTGCCCCCCCCACTAGCCTGTTACTGTCCTGCTCCCCCACTACCCTGTTACTGCCCTGCCCCCCCCCCCCCCCACTACCCTGTTACTGCCCTGCCCCCCCCACTACCCTGTTACTGCCCCGCCCCCCCCACTACCCTGTTACTGCCCTGCCCCCCA